>NC_089508.1:22060773-22694912 GCF_036850995.1 Saccopteryx leptura | reverse complement strand
GATACAAAAAAGATGAGGATGCCTTATCTATTATTTTATCTTTGGAAATTGTACATTAACATTTGTAAACAGGGTTGATATTTTAGACATAAAGTGCTACAGAACTAATGTACACTTATTTGTTATCCTCTAAAATAGTCCCTTTCTTTGGCATGTTTAAAACCTGAAGTCTGCTTGGCATTATGAATATGCATGAGCCGTTGGGGGAAGAGAGCAGAAAGTGTGAATCACACTTCAAACAGACCCACCAGCTCACTCCTGACTTCAAGTTTTGCAGAAGTGTGAAATGAAAATGGTTTTAAAATTAGAAAAATGTGCCATCGGAACTTTTAGCAGCCCTCGGAGAAAATAAATAATCTCCTTAAATGTGGGGAACACTGGGGATATTTAGTTAGTTTCACAGTTAAGATGCTTTGATAAGTTTTTGTGTCATAAAATGCACAAAATAATTTTAATGAATTTGGAAGAATAATACTTCTAAAACAGCTGGAGTGCCCGCTGCTGCAATCTAGGGTTTCTGAAGGATTTTTTAAACCTAACCTAAAAGCAAATTGTTTCACAAGGTGCGGGTTGGGGGTGGGGGAGGCTCACACAAGTATCTTTTCTGTGGGATTCATTTTCATTTGAAAAGTGACCTTCAGCATTTGAGGAGTGGGTGAATTATGGAAAAACATACTTGGATCTTAAATTTCTAAACTGTAACAACAAAATGAGAGGAAAGTATTATAGTTAACTGTTGGCTTTCAAATTTGTGGTAAATGGGCTTTTATCATTGTTATTCTTGACTTCTTCAGCATATCAGGATTGAATTGAGTGTGAACTGTAGAGGAAAATCATAATAAAAGCTAAAACAAAGGATGACAGTTTGGGATCTTTATTTTATTTTTATTCTTTGTATCGCTTTCAGTTAAAAGAATAGCCTGTCATTTCAAGAAACTGTAAACAACATATGGCTCTTTGGTTGTGCTATGTAAAACGTGTCATGTAAGGTCAGTCAGCAAGGATGAAGAGAGGGACCTCTATGAAGGGATTCTGAAACTGGCAAACACTGCTGGCCCAGGGACGTTACTTAAAGAAACAGTGTTGTTACCATACTTAGATGAGATTTTTACAAATCTTCTGTAATGCCCATCTGTGGCTAACTGCTGGGCTCATTTTGTAAACCTGAAGTGTCTTAGTGAGTTTTTTTTTAATTGGATGACGTTTTTCAGTACCATTTTACTTACCTACTATTGTGAAGGTTGCAAATCTACTATATTCACTGTTATGAACTGTCATACATTTTCAGAGATAGCTAGCACGGGACAGGCGTTGTTTTAAAGGAATGGGAAAACAACATTTTCTTTCTTAAAACTGTTGTCTAGCTTCTTGACTGAGTTGTAGTTTCTTTGTCACAAATTTATTGCTATTATTTGAAGCATACCCATGCGTTTCTCCATGTATTGGATTGGGGATAAATCTAAATAGATGAAACCTGTTTTAAAAGGGGGTTGTCAGATTCTGTCCTTTGAGAAACATTAAAGATACAAAGAAAACCGTAAGACAGCGTGATCTCTTACGGGTATGCATACTTTCAAGTGCCTCCTCTCTCTCCAAAACACACATGTTTTGACTTCAGTATCAATCCACACGCTGGAAACCAAGAGATAAAATGACTTTATTCTGGACTGGGAATGTCATTGAGTCAGCAACTTTCTGCCGAAACATTCATCTCTGCCCAGGCCCAAACTGCAGAGGTTTCTGCCACTCAGCATTTTCCTCACTGGGCGAGCCTTCTAGCATCAGTGTTCTGGCATTTTTTTTCTGCTATCTACTAAACAGAAGGCGTTCTCTCAGCAGCCACACTTCTCAAAGGAGGCCAGTGGTAAGAGTTAATAGGTGAAGAGGCCCCTCTCCAGGTTTCTTTTTCTTCTTTTTCTACCTGCCAATTACATGTTGTATGTCTCAGGCCTGACTTCATACCTAAAGGATATTCCTTCTCTATGATTTCAGTATGTTTTACTCTGGCATAGCTCTTGTTGTTCAATCTTTGCTTATCTTCAGAGATGTGTGTTATATCTCAAGTCCCTAAACAAGTCTAATATACAAAAGGACAATACCTGAAATCTTCCCTGGACCATCCTGGGAATAGAGCTGTAATCCTGGACCAAGATGGCAGACTAGCTCAGAGTCACTGCAGCTATTTCACTGCCTTTACCTCCTCTCTTCCAAAGCATACAGATGGAGTTGTATTATGACTATATTTGGAGAGAGGTAATGAAGATGATGATGGTTTTATAAGCTATGATGCCACTGCTGAGCTGAATCTCAGGCCGTGGTTCCCAAAGCGTGGTTCTGAAACCAACAGCATTAGCAAATTCTTGGGTCCCACCTCAGACCTACTGAGTCAAATACTCTCATAGCAAGGCCCTCAATTTGTAGTTTAGCAAGCCGTCCAGGTGGCTCTCACGTACGTGAGAGTTTGAGAAACACCGGTTTAAGGTTGAGAAATAGGGCAGGACTGAATGAACAATGTTGGGGAGTGTCTGGTCCTCTTTCTATTTATGTATCCCCAACTGAAATTCGTGTCTGCAGGACATCCTTTTATTTGGTTCCTGCAAATAGCAGGCAGCTCGGCAGTTGTGAAGAGGATTCCCAGAGAGCATTGTGCTCACGTACTCTCTTTGCTCAACCCTGACAGTGCAGGAGACTTTTTTTCTAAGGTTCCACATGGTTAATTTTTCTCATGAGGAAAGCTAGTGGTTCTTCCAAGTCGCCAGCCCCAACTACCATTGTGTTCTCTTCTCTTTTTTAATTTTTCAATCACAGTTTACATTCAGTACTATTCTGTAATCATTTGAGGTGTTCCATTCCATTTCATGCTCCACCAGGACCCTGACCAGTTGAAGCTCATCCTCCCTAATTGTGGAAGTATTTAGTCCAGATAGTGCAATACAGATTTGTTTCCCTTCTAGCAGAATCTACAGTTGGCTATAATAGCCTGTGTCTGTCCCAGACCACAATCATAAAAAAAAAATAATAATAAATTGCCTCTTTCTCACTAGATTTTGTTTCAGGCTCAAAATGTGGTTTGCAGCTTATGGGGTATTGATTGTGTATTGTCAGTTTAGCTCACACACTGGTAATTGCATGTAGCACCAAGATAGTCATGACAGTGCAGTCCAGTTGCCATAGCAATGAAAGAAGGCCGATTGCTGCTACCCACAGCCTGCTCCGTAGTGATAATCGTACTGCTCATTTCATTTTAATTGAAAATTGAAATTATGGCCTCTAGAAAGAAGTAAATGGACTCTCTCCCCATTTCCCCATTACCACACAAAACATAAGTACAAATGGGCAATGTTTGAGCATTTTCTTAAAGGTAAATATCAAGATTTTTGATAGTATTTTTCCATCATTTTCATAGAGATCATAAACAGATAAAGAATGATATTTTGTTTTCTCATTCTTAATTTATTGCCATTTTTTTCTTCAAGTCCCATATCTTAGCCTGCACCACATGATGAGTCTTATATAATATGGTGTTTAATGGATTTACTTGCTGAGTTTAGTTTATACCTAAAACCCCACAGCAGATATCATTTTAAAATTAGCATCACAGGGCACCATGGAAGCTTTTACATAATTGAAAAAATTGACAATAATAAATACTTAGCCACATACAGCCCCAATTCTATGCAGTGCCTCCACTATGCCTTAGACTTAATAATATTTATGTGGTACCAAATTACATACTGCACTTATGCATAGGCTATAATACAATATGTAGGAGGGGAAGGAGAGATTGTGAAATAGTGTAAGAAATGAAGGGCTTCTATGTCAGCAGGCATTCCAAAACAGAATAGGAATCTAATGTGTGAAACCAAGCAAACAACAATCAAAATGAAGTTGAATAAGATCGAAACTAAACAAAAAGCTTAGTCAAGTCCCGAACTCCAAGAAAGTAAAAACTTGGTCTGCATTCCACTTTGATCTTTTGATCTTTATCTAGCATTTTTATTTCCCCAATCTGGTATCTTTTAAAAAAATTCTCTTCTTTTTTTTTTTTTTTTTCATTTTTCTGAAGCTGGAAACGGGGAGGCAGTCAGACAGACTCCCGCATGTGCCCGACTGGGATCCACCCGGCTTGCCCACCAGGGGGCGATGCTCTGCCCATCTGGGGCATCACTCTGTTGCATCCAGAGCCACTCTAGCACCTGAGGCAGAGGCCACAGAGCCATCCCCAGTGCCTGGGTCATCTTTGCTCTAATGGAGCCTCGCTGTGGGAGGGGAAGAGAGAGACAGAGAGGAAGGAGAGGGGGAGGGGTGGAGAAGCAGATGGGCGCTTCTCCTGTGTTCCCTGGCCAGGAATCAAACCCGGGACTCCTGCATGCCAGGCCGACGCTCTACCGCTGAGCCAAAAAAATTCTCTTCTTATCCCCCCCACCTCAAGTTTTCTCTCAAAAACTTAAAATTAAAATTCAATGGCTTTTATCTCCTTTTTCTTCACTGTCAATTATTTTCTGAATGAAGTCAGGGATTTTTATTTCCCCAATACAAAATTTTGTTTTCCTGAATTATGTAGAGGGTAGACTAGGTATTTAGGATAGGGAAACATGTATGGTGGTGGGCTAAGATTTATCAAGGAAGTAAGAAATATAGGTCCTCCTCTTAAAGAACTTACTGTGAAACGAAGAGATTTTTTTATGAAGCACCCTCAGGGCGTATGCATTTATGTCAGTAGGTGTATGCACTGTGCTGGACTGTCTTATGTGAGAAGCATCTTAATTATGGATTCCAACATTCAGCTTTCAGTAAGAGCAATGTGACTTAGAAATTAGAAGGTCCCCTCTTCAATAAATATGGAGATACATCTTGGCTGGTTTGGTTGTTACAAAAGAGAAAATTCTCTCACTGATATTTTTAATCTTTGCTGTCACCCCCTTGTTATAATCATGGCCTTACCAATTATTATGACATTTATTAAATGATTATTATAGTAGGTTTTTTTGTTTATTCATTTGTTAATAATAAGATTCCTACAATGTATCAAGGCAAATATATGCTAAGTGCTAAGACAAAGCTTGAAATATGATGGGCATGCACCTTGCCTCCATGGAACCTGTATTCTAGTGGGCTTGAGACATATTAGTCAAGTAATTACACAGTATAGATTTTTAAGTTTGTTTATGATGATGAGAAATACTAGATTCTGCAAGAAAATCCCCTAAAATTTACTTCAATTTTTTTTTCTTTAGTGAGAGAGAGAGAGACAGACAGACAGGAACAGATAGGGACAGAAAGGGACAGAGAGACAGGAAGGGAGAGAGATGAGAAGCATCAACTCTTCATTGCAGCACCTTGGTTATTCATTGACTACTTTCTCCTGTGTGCCTTGACCAGGGGACTCCAGCCAAGCCAACGACCCTGGGCTCAAGTTAGCAACCCACGCTCAAGCTGGTGAACCTACACTCAAGCCAGATGAGCCAGTGCTCAAGCCAGTGACCTTGGGGTTTTGAACCTGGGTCCTCTGTGTCCCAGGCCAATGCACTATCCACTAGATCACCTCCTGGTCAGGCACTACAAAATTCTTTAGTTTTAAAATAACTTACTCGTCCCTAAAATTGAGTATTATTGATTATATCAATTGTTAATTGGAAACTGACTTTGAAAAACACGTTTACTACAAATTGAAGTATAAAGAAAAATCTAAGAAAAGCAAAAAGAAATATTGCAGTTAATTAGACTACATCTGTAAAAGTCTACATTTGATTTCTGCCATGTGTTAGGTTTGTTAAGCACATATTTCTAAGATATGATTATTATTTGCTCTGAACACACTTTTCTCTTTTTCATCTCCTTAATTTGAATCCTTTTGGACTTTATTAAACTTTAAAATCCATATATTTGATTTATTTGGACATAAATAATTGAAATTATTAGCAAAAACTCATTAATATGCTTAAAATAGTAGCTCTATTCCTCTACACCTCAGTTGTCCCCATGTGTTAAAGCACGATTTGTACTGGAAGTTGCCAGTTCAGCCCAACCACATCTTCCTGTTCCATCCTTGCTTTAATTTTCATATACTCTTCATGTATCATGTATGGATTTACTTTCTCAAATGTCTTTACTCAAATGCCAGATGGTTGAAATGAAGGTTTAAATCCTATATGAACCCTATAGCAACATGCAAAATGCCCCACATTCCCTAGTAAACACTGGCAGTGGGAATCTTGAGTATATCCTCTTTAAGCAATATCCATGTATTTAAATTAGTAAGCCTGCCATCAGAAAAGATACAACTGTTCAAAACTCTATATCAGAGTTCTCAGTTGGGCCAGTTATGATCTATAATCACAGCTCTGGTAAATATTTCCCTTTTTGTTCTATGCTCACATAATGACTCACCCTGTCACCACTGAGCCTCAACCTACTTCTTTAAATGTCATCCTCTTATATTTCTTTTCCTTATCTGGCAGACCCTCTCCATACAACCTCACGAGAGATGAAGGAATTCCAACTTAAATTTTTTTTGTCTTGCAAAATTGACCTCCATGGTCTAGCCTGGCACATCTGTCTGTGAATAAACCTATAACCTTTGAGTAGTTTTGAAACCATTACCACTGTGAGTCTTAGATGATAGTAACCAAGAGAACAACTGAGGCTTAGGAACTAGAGAGAGTCTGTCCGTTAAGTTCAAGGTAAAATATCAAAGCAATAATTGGTGAGAGATGTGGGTTTCTGTGTGCCAGGAGCCTAAACCACCTACCCTTTCCACTAATTCCCTTCCTTGCTTCAGGACCCAGATCCTCGAAGACTGAGGCAGAGTCCTTAATTAAGTCTCAAAGAATTGATTAGGAGAGCTGCTGCACTGCACACTCATTGATGAAATCATTTTGGCAGGCCAGATGATATAATTAGCCCAAACAAGATGTGAAATCTGTAGTGTTTTGGGATACTGTCCAATAAGTTTTAATTTTGTAATAAAAAAAAGAGACAAAAAAGGAAACAGCAAGAGATGATCTGTGCTTGTCTCTGAAAAAAAAAAAAAATAGGACGAAAAATGCTTCCAAGGGAACATTTGCCAGATATAGAGAGTAGCTTTAGTTTCCATTATTCTGCACAGAACAGCATTTACAAAACTTGTATCATCTCTACCTTTCTAAAATTTGACATAAATTTCATTCCCATCACAGATATTCATTTAGCAGCATCCTGCCATGCACGCTAAGCTGAGTTCTCCAGAAGGCAGTAAAGGAGGACAGAATAATTCAGGAAAGAAGTCCCATTGATAGCAAGGGACAGGAGTAAAGGGTGTAGAAATGAGTGACTAAGGGTAGTGGTCAAAGGCAAACATTGTCCCCGGGCTTCACTGTTAATGCCTTAGCGCAGTTTTGTTTTGTTTTGTTTGTTACACTTGTTTTACTATGAGGACTAGACTTTCCTTGACACTCCTTAATGGAAATTGTTCCTAGATTTCCCCTTAGTGTTCTTATTTTTATTGTTCATGTATGAAAAGATGATGTGGAGAGCCTGACCAGGCAGTGGCGCAGTGGATAGAGCGTCGGACTGGGATGCCGAGGACCCAGGTTTGAGACCCCGAGGTCACCAGCTTGAGCGCGGGCTCATCTGGTTTAAGCAAAAAGCTCACCAGCTTGGACCCAAGGTCGCTGGCTCGAGCAAGGGGTTACTCGGTCTGTTGAAGGCCCGTGGTCAAGGCACATATGAGAGAACAATCAATGAACAACTAAGGTGTCTCAATGAGCAATAGAAAACTAATGATTGATGCTTCTCATCTCTTCGTTCCTGTCTATCCCTCTCTCTGACTCTCTCTCTGTCTCTGTAAAACAAACAAACAAACAAAAAAGATGATATGGAGAGTTAAGGATGCTGAACAAATATTTTGTCTTAACTCTATGTAATCTTAAGGTTTTTTTTATTTTTTTTAATTTTCCATTAATTTGAGAGAGAGAAAGAGATGAAGAAAGAGAAAGAAGAACATTAACTCACTGTTCTACTTAGCTATTCCATTTATTTGAGAGAGAGAAAGAGATGAAGAAAGAGAAAGAAGAACATTAACTCACTGTTCTACTTAGCTATTCCATTTAGTTGTCATAGTCTCAAGATTTTTGAGGTATTTGAGTCAGTTTAGGGGTAGTGCATTTTTACCAATAAGCTTGTCATGTCAGGATATTTTAGAGTTGTATGTAGCTCATAGAGTTGTCCTGTTTATTTCTTTATTTTTTTTCTTGATGTTGGCTGTCAGTTTGTCATATATGACCTTTATTTCGTTGAGGTATGTTCCCTGTATTCCCACCTTGCTGAGAGTTTTGATCATAAATGGGTGCTGGATTTTATCAAATGCTTTTTCTGCATCTATTGATATAATCATGTGATTTTTCTCCTTCCTTTTGTTTATGTGATGAATCACATTGATTGATTTGCAAATATTGTACCAGCTTTGCCTTCCTGGAATAAATTCCACTTGATCATAATGTATGACTTATTATTTTCTTTATTTTTTATTATTAACTTTAATGGGGTGACATTGATAAATTAGGGTACATATAGTCAGAGAAAACATCTCCAGGTTATTTTGACATTTGATTATGTTGCATACCCATCAGCTAAAGTCAAATTGTCTTCTGTCACCTTCTATCTGATTTTCTTTGTGCCCCTCCCCTCCCCCACCCCTTCCTCTCTTTCCCCCCCCCCCCCCAATAACCACCACACTCTTGTCCATGTCTCTGAGTCTCATTTTTATGTCTCATCTATGTATGGAATCATATACTTCTTAGTTTTTTCTGATTTACTTATTATACTCAGTATAATGTTATCAAGGTCCATCCATGTTGTTGTAAATGATCCGATGTCATCATTTCTTATGGCTGAGTAGTATTCCATAGTAAATATTTATGTACCAAAGCTTTTTAATCTACTCATCCACTGACAGACACTTGGGCTGTTTCCAGATCTTCGCTATTGTGAACAAGGCTGCCATAAACATGGGGGTGCATTTCTCCATTTGAAACAGTGTTATGGTGTTCTTAGGGTATATTCCTAAAAGTGGGATAGCTGGGTCAAAAGGCAATTTGATTTTTAATTTTTTGAGGAATTTCTATACTGTTTTCCACAATGGCTGCACCAGTCTGCATTCCCACTAGCAATGCAGGAGGGTTCCTTTTTCTCCACATCCTCACCAGCACTTATTCTGTGTTGTTTTATGAGCGCCATTCTGACTGGTGTGAGGTGATATCTCATTGTGGTTTTAATTTGCATTTCTCTAATGATTAGTGATATTGAGCATTTTTTTCATATGCCTATTGGCCATCTGTATGTCCTCTTTGGAGAAGTATCTATTCATTTCTTTTGCCCACTTTTTGATTGGATTGTTTGTCTTTCTGGTGTTGAGTTTTACAAGTTCTTTATAAATTTTAGTTATTAACCCCTTATCAGACATATTGTCAAATATGTTCTTCTATTGTGTAGTTTCTCTTTTTATTCTGTTCTTATTGTCTTTAGCTGTGCAAAAGCTTTTTAGTTTAATATAGTCCCATTTGTTTATCCTGTCTTTTATCATATTTTGCTTGCCTGTGGAGATAAATCGGCAAATATATTGCTGCAAGAGATGCCAGAGAGCTTACTGCCTATGTTTTCTTCTAAGATGCTTATGGTTTCACAGCTTACATTTAAGTCTTTTATTCATTTTGAGTTTATTTTTGTGAATGGTGTAAGTTGGTGGTTTAGTTTCATTTTTTTGCAGGTAGATGTCCAATTTTCCCAACACCATTTGTTAAAGTTTGTTTATGTGATTAATCCCATTGATTGATTTGTGAATATTGTAACAGCCTTGCCTCCCAAGAATAAATCCCACTTGATCATAGTGTATGATTTTTTTTTCATATATTGCTAGATCCGGTTTGCTAATATTTTGTTGAGGATTTTAGCATCTATATTCATCAGGGATATTAGCCTATAATTTTCTTTCTTTGTGTTATCTTTGCCTGGTTTTGGAATCAGAATTATGCTCTCCTCATAAAAGGAGCTTGGAAGTCTTCCTTCCTCTTGAATTTTTTGAAATAGCTTGAGAAGGATAGGAGTTAGTTTTTCTTTGAATATTTGGTAAAATTCACTTGTGAAGCCATCAGGCCCAGGACTTTTCTTTGTTGGGAGTTTTTTGAAAACTGTTTCGATCTCATTCATTGTAATTGGTCTGTTGAGGTTTTCTGATTCTTCCGGATGATTTTTGGAAGATTATTTGTTTCAAGGAATTTGTCCATTTCATCTAGGTTGTCTAGTTTTTTGGCATACAGTTCTTCATAGTATTTTCTTACAATATTTTGTATTTCTGTTGTGTCAGTTGTTATTTCTCCACTCTCATTTCTAATTTTATTTATTTGAGTCCTCTCTCTTTTTTCCTTGGTGAGTCTAGTTGAAGGTTCATTGATCTTGTTTACATTTTTAAAGAATCAGCTCCTGGTTTCATTGATCCTCTGTATTGTTTCTTTAGCCTCTGTCATTTATTTCCACTCTGATCTTTATTATTTCCTTCCTTCAACTACCCCTGAGCTGATCCTCTGTATTGTTTCTTTAGCCTCTGTCATTTATTTCCACTCTGATCTTTATTATTTCCTTCCTTCAACTACCCCTGAGCTTCACTTTCTGTTCTTTTTCTAGTTCTTTTAGATGCAGGGTCAAGTTGTTTATTTGAGCTTTTTATAGCTTCTAAAGGTATGCCTGTAATGCTATGAACTTCCTTCTCAGGACTGCTTTTGCTGTGTCCCATAAATTTTGAGTATGTATGTTCATTATCATTCATATCTATGAATTTTTTATGTCTTCTTTGATCTCATTGTTAACCCATTCATTATTTAATAACATGATATTTAGTTTCCAAGTGTTTGAGTATTTTTCAGTTTTTCTGTTGTGGTTGATTTCTAGTTTCATGCCATTGTGATCAGAGAAAATGCTTGATATGATTTTAATCTTCTTAAATTTGTTGAGACTGCTTTTGTGCCCTAACATGTGGTCTAACCTAAAGAATGTTCCATGACGCCTGACCAGGCGGTGGCACCATGGATAGAGTGTCGGACTGGGATGTGGAAGACCCAGGTTTGAGAACCCGTGATCACCAGCTTGAGCGTGGGCTCATCTGTTTTGAGCAAAAATTCACCAGCTTGGACCCAAGGTTGCTGGCTGAAGCAAGGGGTTACTCAGTATGCTGAAGGCCCATGGTCAAGGCACATATGAGAGAGCAATCAATGAACAACTAAGGTGCCGCAATGCACAATGAAAAATTAATGATTGCTACTTCTCATCTGTGTGTTCCTGTCTGTCTGTCCCTGTCTATCCCTCACTCTGACTCTCTCTGTCTCTATAAAAAATAAAAATAGAAAAATAAAAAGAATGTTCCATGAGCATTTGAAAAGATTGTATATTCTGCTGCTTTAGGGTGAAAGGTTCTGAAGATATCTATTAAATCAAGTTGATCTAGTGTGTCCTTTAAATATGCTGTTTCTTTGTGAATTTTCTTTCTTGAGGATCTATCTAGTGATGTTAGTGGGGTATTGAAATCCCCTACTATTATAGTATTGGTGTTGAACTTGCCCTTTATATCCATCAAAGTCTACTTTATATATTTAGGTGCTCCTATATTAGGTGCGTAGATATTTATAATGGTTATATCTTCCTATTGGATTGCTCCCTTTATCATTATGTAGTGTCCTTCTTTATCTCTTACTATAGCCTTTGTTTTAAAGTTCATTTTGTCTGATATAAGTATTGCTACCCCAGTTTTTATTCCTTTCCATTTGCATGAAATATTTTTTCCATCCTTTTACCTTCATTCTATGTGTATCTTTTGTTTTAAGGTGTGTCTCTTGTAAACAGCATATTTAAAGGTCTTGTTTCTTATCCGTGCAGCTAACCTATGTCTTTTGATTGGATCATTTCATCTATTTACATTTAAGGTTATTATTGATATGTAGTTGTTTATTGCCATTTTATTCTTTAAAGCTGTATTCCTCTTTTGCTATATTCTTTTCCCCCTTTGATCTGTTTACAACAGGCCCCTTAGCATTTATTGCAGCATTGATTTCATTGTAGTGAATTCCTTGAGTTTTGTTTTGTTTTGTTTTTTTGTCTGGGAAGCTTTTTATTTCTCCTTCAATTTTAAATGATAGCCTTGCTGGATAAAGTAGTCTTGGTTGTAGGTTCTTGTTCTGCATTACTTTGAATATTTCTTCCCATTCCCTCCTGGCTTCAAGCGTTTCTGTTGAGAAGTTGGATGTCATCCTTATGGGGGCTCCTTTGTAGGTGATAGCCTTTTTTTCTCTAGCAGCTTTTAATATTTTCTTTTTATCACTTAGCTTTGGTATTTTAATTATGATGTATCTTGGTGTAGATTTCTTTGGGTTTCTCTTTAACAGAGTTCTCTGTGCTTCTTGAACATCTGGCTTTTTCCTGCCTCAATTTAGGGAAGTTTTCAGCTATGATTTGATTGAACAAAGTTTCTATCCATTGTTCTTTCTCTTTTTCTTCAAGAACCCATATGATGCAGATGTTATTTCTCTTCATTTTGTCACAGAGTTCTCTTAGACTTTCCTCAGACTTTTTGAGTCTCTTTTCTTTTTTCTGCTCTGCTTCCATGCTTTTATTTATCTTGTCCTCTAACTTGCTGATTCGATCCTCAGCTTCACTAATCCTTCTTTTAATTCCTTCCATTGTGGTCTTCAATTCTGATATTGTATTTGTCATTTCTGACTGATTCCTTTTTATTATTTCAATTTCCTTTTTTACATTTGCTATCTCTTTATTTACGTGTTCATAATGACCATCTATTGTTGTTCTCAGCTCTTTGGACATCCTAACAATCATTATTTTAAACTCTGCATCTGGTAATTTGGTTATATCTGACTCATTCAGGTCCTTCTCTGGGGATTTCTCTTGATTCATTTGGGTTGCATTTCTCTGCCTGCCCATTTTGTCTGTGTATATGAAGAGTTTGGCCAATGTAGTCCAATGGGTGTTGCCTCTGTGTTCCCTAGGTGTGGTCTCTAGAGTTGTCCTATTTATAAAGAGTGTTTTATTGTTTCAAGAGGTTATTAAATGATTATTTGTGTCTTTTAAGCATCCTTTTTTTATGTGTTCCTAATAAGCTAATTTCTTGGGCAGAAACATTAACACCTAGGACACTTTCTGTGGCCTGGCTCACTTATCACTGGGGATGTCCCATCACCTTCTTTGTGTTAAATCCTGTACACCTGCAGGTTCTTAAGAATTTAGGGACTATTAATCCTATCAATTTGAATGAAGGCTGGCCTAAGAGCTATATGTGGCAAAACATTCTCATTTGAAAAGAGTTATGAGAATACAATACTGCAACCTTTACTTACTCTAGTATTTTATCAATTTTATTCTTGGGGATTTTTCCTATAGTAAAATTTTTTATTTGAATCCTATTTTTTACATGTGGATAGTATTCCTTCTTTTTTTTGCATTCTGCTTCCTAGATGGAAAAAAAAAACACTTCTGTTTTCATTTTCTCCTATGATTTTGTAAACAGGATCTAGCCATTCTCTGAAATCACTTCCAGTTTTCTCCCTCCATGCTGGTTTGAGGAAACCGGGAGCCAGGCTGTGCAGACTGAATGAAGTCTGGCCCACCATTTACTAGCTTACTAACCTTGTGAAGTTACTTAATCATTTGGTGGGATAGTAATAGTACATACCTCATAGGGTTTCTGGGAGGATAAAATGTGCTGATACAGGCAAAGTGTTTAGAATAACTTTTGGCTGGCATATATTAAGCACTCAGTAAATGTTAGCTATTCTATTTTATTCCATTCCACTTCAGTGGTTTAACCTGAAATTGATAGATTTACCAGTAAACAATTTTTTTTCAAGTGCTTCCTGGAATAAAAAAAGTTTCTTACTTAAATACATTTGCTAAACATAGGGTATATACAAATTTAAAATTTTTGCTTTACTGGGGGACTTCTCAGACCTTTCAATATGCACACACACATGTGCTGTGCATAGTCATTAATCCTAATATGACATGTTTCTCCATATTATTTTATCAGGGTAGCCCCCCTTCTCATGCATCACCTACTCACATTGCCAGTGAATCCAGGTTAGAAAGTAGCGATCCAGTCATGATAGGACACATTTCTGAGTACCACAAAATTATTGCTAGATCTTTACATGCTTTAAATAATTATTTCTTAATATTGTCCTATAGACAGAGCATGGGCAAAAGAATCAACTCTCTGAAACTTCTGTACTTTTTTTAAATTAAAACATTTTTAAAATTACTATTGACCAACATTATTATATTCTTTTCAGGTGGACAACATAGTGATTGGACATTTTCATAACTTAACAAAGTGATCATCTCCATAAGCCTGATACTTATCAACACCTGTCTTTTTTGTGTGTGGGACAGAGAGATTCAGAAAGAGGGACAGATAGGGACAGACAGGCAGGAAGAGAGAGAGATGAGAAGCATCAACTCTTCGTTGCAGCACCTTAGTTGTTCATTGATTGCTTTCTCATATTTGCCTTGACTAGGAGGGTTACAACAGTCTGAGTGACCCCTTGGTCAAGCCAGCAACCTTGGCCTCAAGCTGGTGAGCTTTGCTCAAACCAGATGAGATGGCACTCAAGCTGGTCTCGAACCTGGGTCCTCTGCAGCATCCCAGTCTGATGCTCTATTCACTGCGCCACTGCCTGGTCAGGCTCCACACCTGTCTTTTTTTTTTAATTTTATTTTTAATGGGGCAACATCAATAAATCAGGATACATATATTCAAAGATAACAAGTCCAGGTTATCTTGTCATTCAATTATGTTGCATACCCATCACCCAAAGTCAGATTGTCCTCTGTCACCTTCTATCTAGTTTTCATTGTGCCCCTCCCCCTTTCCCTCTCCCTCTCCCCCCTCCCCCTGTAACCACCACACTCTTATCAATGTCTCTTAGTCTCACTTTTATGTCCCACCTACATGTATGGAATAATGCAGTTCCTGTTTTTTTCTGATTTACGTATTTCACTTCGTATAATGTTATCAAGATCGCACCATTTTGCTGTAAATGATCCGATGTCATCATTTCTTATGGCTGAGTAGTATTCCATAGTGTATATGTGCCACATCTTCTTTATCCAGTCATCTATTGATGGGCTTTTTTGATGGCTGCAAAATGGGAGGGGGGATGGAGAGGACAGGTGCAAATGGGAAGGGATTAAGATGTACAAATTGCAAGATATGAAAACAGTCATAGGGATGTAGTCAAATACATTGTAATAACTCTGAAGCTTTTTTACTCTTTGAAAAGAACCTTCACTTTAATTATTGGTGAGCAGAAAAAGTTCTCACTTTGATCGTAGCTGTATCTTGTGATGTGAGAGTGCCAAATTTCTCTAGAATAATTATCTCCCAAGGAGGGTCACTCAAAGCTACTTCAGCTCCCAGTCATCTCTGTTGGCTTTTCAGATTTCTTTTTCTGTGACTCTCTAGGGAATCCATGATGTGGATTTTTCTGTATTGGAACTGGCAAAAGAGATAGATCAAACTTTTAATACTATTATCAGGAAGCCAAATCAGGAGCAACACTGATATAGAAGCATTAATTTAGAGAAAGGGTAAAATGTGTTACCGCATTGATTATGGCATTTTTCTCTGCTCCTAATAGCTTTGAATATTTGATCTCTATATCTTATGAACTGAGATGAAGGGAAATAAACATCTGGACAGATTTCCTTCTATTGAGTTTCCTTCTCACCATTTCTGCTGTGGTACTGAACTAAAGCTACAAGCCATTCACCTGGGAACATTCTAGACTTGGGTATTGCTGTCCAGAGCTCCAAAGTGTGCTGCCTCCAATTTTCAAGCATGTCCGTGATTTCTTTTTGAACCATTCCAAACCAGTGTACCTTGAACAAAGTTGGAGCACTTCTTTAAAGCAGTTAGATAAATTTCCAGAATCACTTAGTGCAGTGGTTTTCAACCACTGGCCCATAGATTGGTGCCAGTCCATGAAAGAGTTAACCACCCTGATGTTGTATGAAGATGATAGACCCAATGATTATAGGTGGCAGGACACTATATTGTTATTTTTATAATTGTTAGGCGCTATCATTTATTTACACTTATTTCCAGGCCAAGTGGTTCAAACTCGTTATCTCATTTAATCCTCACAATATAACTGTGAGGTGGAAAGTATTACTATCTCAAGTTTACAGAAGAGGCATCTAAAACTAAAACCCATTAAAATGATCCTTGCCCTTGGGTTCTGAGTAAATGTCATATTTCCCCCGAGAACAATTCAAGGCTCATTATAAAGATTTACCCTGTCATGGGTAATGCAAGTTTCAAGGATTCATCATTCTAAGGCTGTGTATGCTTAGGGAAAATAGCATATGTTATTCTCCAGGATTATAGATTTTTATAGGTGATACATCGTTATAATAAGATCCTTCTGAGGTTTTCAACAATGACTCCTTCCTAGGTAGGACTAATTATCATCCCAGTTTCTGTTACTAGACTGTTTGTTTCTTGACAGACGGGGCCATGCCTTATGTATATACCCCTCCCCATATCTCTTGGCTTGGTGCTTTATGTAAAGCAGGAACTCAGGAAGTATTTGTTGAACATGTGGAAGAATACCCAACTCTATAATCCCTTAAACTATATCTTCTTGAAACATTGGAAGATTTTGCTTACTTTAGGTGGGCATGATGTTTTTAACAATAAGAAGTCAGCTAGAGTTTCCATCTTTTCATACAACAGTAGTGATATATGTTTGACTTGCTCCTTCATTCAACTTTTCAAAGAAAAAACCTGTAACACCTTTTGAATAACTGTTAAGGGCATTGCATACACTGAAAAAGTAGCATGAATTTATTAAATGTAGTACTTTTGGTAATAATTCAAAGTGAATCTTTGTTGTAAGATCAGTGGTGCTGGTGGTGGTAGTGTAGTAAGTCTTTTCCTAAGCATTATGGCTATGCATTAAGAAGTATTTCCAAGTCCCCTATTTCAGATACCCCCAAAATTATTTAAATATCTAAATTAGAAATATATAAAAGAATGCAGGATTTTTTGAAGCAAACTACATTGCTGCTAGCCCTTTGACCCATACAATGTGTGATTCTTTCCTTATAGTATACAAAGGTAAAATCTCTAGTAGATATGTTTTGGGAGAATAGCCCTTACAGAAACATTTTCTTTTCATAGAATATCCACGGACATGTGGTTAATGGGTTTCCAACAACAAGCAATTTATTTCCCAAAGCAAAACCATCAAGGTAATTTTTTCAAATAAATTCAAACTCCCCAGGGGGAGGCACTAGCCGCCCTTAAACTCAACACACTTCTGAATAGCCACAGTTGGTCAGGATCTTCCAGCTGGCTTTACTAAGTATTTAAGTCTTTGTTCTTTTGTCCTTTTTATTTTATGGGTAGCACAGTGAAGAGAGGGGAAGGGTTTATGAGACAGAAAGAGATAAAGGAGGGAGGGACTAAGCAGCAGTCCTAGGAACTGGAAAGATGGAAAAATTCCAAAGCAAAATTCAAATCACCTAGATAGGAGAATGGCTTTTGCTTTGGTAGCAAAGACTTTTCGAAATCACCAAGTTTCTTCCTAGAAAGATATATGCAGCATTGGCCTATGAATATAACTTTCTGCAGTGACACAGAACAACATACACTGGGAGTCAGTTCATGGTGAGGGCACTCCCACATTATTTCATGCATAAAAAAAGAGACATTCGACTATGCATATACAACCCTGTTTCCCAGTAACAATAAAAACATATATATCGGTTCCTCAAAAGGTGACATGTTGTTGTGCTTATCCAAATGTATTATACTGTGATTTTCCTCCTCCTTGAGAAAGATTTCCCTGAAGACAATATTTATAGCAGAGGCAGGAATTTACATTTTACTTGGGCATATGTTCTGACTAGGTAGCACATTGCATTTTGGAGTTGGGCTGTACTGGACATGTCTTGAAAAATTCTCTAAAGGAAAATCATGTTTCATCTACTCATTTGTGCAGATTTCCCTACAATTTTCAGTGATGACTATTGCCAGCCATCCTTATGGATCAATATTTCATCAAAAGGAGAGGGGGAATTCTCTTGTCATTGATACATTTTCAGATTAAGTTGAAAAGATCCATAATCCTTATTCAAATGTTCTTTATTGTCATCATGCTATTCTTGACAGTCAGTAAGAGATCAGCTTTTTCCCATTGAACTGATATATTTCCTTTCTTCTTTTTCTTCCTTTCCTTTCTATATATATTACCTCTCTAGTGCTCAAGGTGCATAATAAGTATTCAATAACTCTTACTGGAAAAATGAGTTGAATTCAAGTCTAATTTATACATACTTGTAAAAAAAGAAAAACCTCTTTCTTTATTTTAAAGGTCTTAGGCTTTTAAAAATTAACCACTGACCATTCTCTAGTAGACACTTAGTTGCTATTTTCTAGAATGTAGGATCATTAGGGTCATGGCTGGCATTTAGATATCTCCATGGCCCTGATGTCCTATGAAAATTAATATTCAAACTCTGAGAATGTATGATTTCTCTCAATTCTCCAACATTATGGATCTGAAGAAATCATAGCCATTCTAGTTCCAATCCAGAGAATTCCTGAAAAAGCAAGTTATTTTAGAGGTCCTCTGGAATTCTAATCTCTAGGTGGATATACAAAGAAGGAGAAGGAAAAACTTGATCTGGTTTATTCAAAATATCTTTCTTCTCATTTTTTACCTTCTTCTAGTAGGTCACTTAGAAGTTGTTGAGAGTGGGTACACACAAGCATTAGAAAGGAATTATTCTTTAACAGGGGTCTTATGATCATTAGGGCTTGCCCTTATAAAAGCTGGACATAATATAAAGCATGATAGGAACAAGAATTCAGCATGGCTCAAACTTGCACATGTATGACTGCTCCATAAAGACCGTCCCACAAAGCTTCCCATCTTAGACTCTGTGTTTTGGGTCTAAGCAACTGGGAGCCAGCAGAGACCAGTCAAGAGCTTCTAGCAGGAAATAACCCTCCTCAGGTCCTTGAGTGAAAGACTTGAGTGTCAGCATCATCCAGAATAGAGTTTTAAGGATACTGCTGTGCCCACTACATAAGACCTGTAGAAGTCATCACTCCAGTATTTCAGAAAGGAAACAGAAATAAAAACATAGGCTAGAGGGTATTATGTTAAGTGAAATAAGTCAGTCAGAAAAAGACAAATACCATATGATTTCACTTATATGTGGAATCTAAAGAACAATATAAATGAAAAACAAAACAGAGCAGACTCATAGATACAGAGAACAGACTGATGGTTGCCAAAGGGGAAGCAGATGGGGGGCCTGGATAGAAAAAGGTGAAGGGATTGAGCTGTATAGATTGGTAGTTACAAAATAGTCATGAGGATGTAAAGTGCAGCATGGGAGATATGGTCAGTAATATTGTTATAGCTATGTATTGTGTCAGATAGGTACGAAAATATCAGGGGAACACTTTTTAAAGTATATGATTATTTAACCACTGTGATGTACACTTGAAACTAATACAGAGTAAAATTGAATGCAAACTGTAATTGAAAAAAATTAATTAAAAATATTATAGAATGGTTTGGTTTATTAACTACAATTACTTAATAAAAATAAACATTTATATAAAATAAATACAAATAATCTTCCATGCCCTATTTATATTCCCCAGAAACAACCACTGATAACAGTGTCTATGTTATTCATTCTGATGCTTACCATTATTCTTTAAATGATATGCTTTTAAAAAGAAATCATAAGTTATATAACAAATCAAACAGCACTTGTAAGCAGGGAAAAGAAGCTGAAATACATAGGCATACCCACTAGCGAGACAGCTTACAGGTTCATGACAGGTAAAGACAACTGGTATACCAACTGGCGTAAAGGCTGCTCCTCAGATAGGTGGTCTTTTGATGAGTGGAGGTTGAAGGTCCCTGAAAGTTCCTGCCCTTTCTTTTTTTAAATTTTTTTTTTTTTTTATAGTAACAGAGAGAGAGTCAGAGAGAGGAATAGATAGGGACAGACAGACAGGAACAGAGAGAGATAAGAAGCATCAATCATTAGTTTTTCATTGCGACACCTGAGTTGTTCATTGATTGCTTTCTCATATGTGCCTTGACCGTGGGCCTTCAGCAGACCGAGTGACCTTGGGTCAAGCCAGTGACCTTGGGTCCAAGCTGGTGATCTTTGCTCAAACCAGGTGAGCCTGCACTCATGCTGACTACCTCGGGGTCTCAAACCTGGGTCCTCTGCATCCCAGCCCGATGCTCTATCCACTGTGCCACTGCCCAATCAGGCAGTTCCTGCCCTTTCTTAAAGGAGCCCCGATCCTGTATGCCTGGAGATCTCTCCAGGTTCTGGCTTTCTGAATCACCATGTACGCACTTACATCGGCGTCTTGGTGTAATTTGGCAACTGACAGAAAGAAAATATAGAATGCCCAAATTTTGCAGCATGATGGCAGAGATGGGCAAATATAAAACCTTTCCATTTAGCAACAATAGTAATAGACATCATCTATTGATAGCATTCTATTTGACAGATATTTGACATACAATTTTGAAACTTTGTAATAATCCACTCTTAGAACAGCCTACTGAGACTCAAAGAAGTAGTTTGCCTTACATCTAAATAGCAGATAATTAATAGACTATGAATTTTACTGATGACTTGTTCCAATTAAAAGTGTCTGAACTATCCACTGCATTACAATGTTGCATATAAATATTCCACTGGCAGTGGAGAAGCCCATCTCACCACTTAACAGATGGAAAACTCAACTCTCAGAAGAATCTCAGGTAGGAGTGCTTTTGGCAGCTGTAGAAGCAAAAGAGATCCCAGCCAAGGACATTATTGCTCACTAGATCCTGGTCCCCTTCTACCTGTGGATATAGTGAATAGGAGCTTGGGTGCTAGTCAGACAGAACTGGATTGGGATCCTTGTACTTCCACTCACTAGCTTTGCAACTGGGCCACATTACTAAGCCTTTCCAGGTCTGATTGTTATTTGGTTAAATGTAATTTTCCAAGGATTATAGTAGTGCCTATTTTAAATACAGTTGTCACAATTAAAGTAATTAACTCAGTGCTTGACACATAGTAGACATTCAGTACATGGTCATAGTCATCTTCATCATCATTATCTCACCAAATAATTAAGCAGAAGGTGTTGGTCAAATGTCCTTTTTTATTTTATTTATTTTTTGTATTAAGTGAAAGGCAGGGAGGCAGAGAGACAGACTCCCACATGTGCCCTGACTGGGATCCATGTGGTATGCCCTCTACTAGGGCGATGCTTTACCCATCTGTTTCTACTGCTCCATTGCTTGGCAACCAAGCTATTGTAGCAATTGAGGTGAGGCTATGGAGCCATCCTTAGCTCTCAAGGCCAACTTTGCTTGAACCAGTTGAGCCATGGCTGCAGGAGCGGGAATGAAAGGAGACAGAGAGAGAGGCGGAGAAGCAGATGGGTGCTTCTCCTGTGTGCCCTGACCAGAAATCAAACCAGGGACTTCCATACGCTGGGCCAACGCTCTACTACTGAGCCAGCTAGCCAGGGCCTCAAATGTCCCTTGAAGTAGAACATATAATGTAATAAAATAAACCCAGCAGCAGAAAGTTATCAGGGACAGATTATGCATCTTTTCTAGTACACATATAGAATATTTACCAAACCAGTGCTATTCAACATGTAATCCAGTATAGTGAAAGAACACTAAAAGATAAATAAGTGACTTTCCCTTCTTAGTTTCCAATATCACTACTTAGGTGTTCCCGAAGGTCCTTTCTAGCTCTGAGCATCTGTGACTAACATTGTTAAGCACCTACTCTGTGCAGAGTTTTTCACTGGCAAAAATGGGGTTGACACATTCAGAGAAGCAATTTGTAAAAAGACCTGTCTATCATGCTAGAGAATTAGCCAAAATGGCAAGCCTACCCTTTGGCTATTAGAAGGTCTTTGAAGGGAGTTAAAAGACATACTTGAAAAGAGTTGGACTTCTGGGAAGAGTGGTGGTAATATAAATATGCTGCAGCCTCTAAAGAAGAATAGCGATGTTTAAAGGAACATAAATTAAAGACAACACTAACGGGAAAGGAGAGATGGATTTCACCCTCTGGATCTGACTTTGGTTTTAAATTGCACAGAAAAGAGATTGGTTGAAGAGATTTATTTCAACATTTAATGGTGTATCAAGAGTGTCACAGAACCAGGGATATGGTTAAAAGAGGGAAGGGGAGAAATATGACCAAACAAGAGTGTCCTGGAATCTAATTGATTTAGATTTAGGTTATTTTGCCATTGCATTAACCTTTATATAAATAATTTTTCTAGGTACTTTAAGCTTATGTTGCAATTTGTTTTTAATTTTTCCAAACTTCTAGCAATGATTATTAGTTCCTGTAAACTCTGAACATCTTTTTAACTACTGAGAAGATCTCTTTCAAAAGAAATTGCAGTTCAGAGGGACCAAAGTAACTAGTGGGTAGGGAAAATCGGTTGAAATTTTTGGTTCAATCACAGCAATGTGGTAACATCTTGAGAAGATTAGGTTAGAAAAGATGGATGGAGAGGATATATTATTATAAGAGAGCCCCAAATGAGTAAAAACATTTTCTAATGTGTTTTTCTCGGATGAAAGTATCTTAGAATGCTTATAAAAATGCAACATGTTATAACCTTGCCCCGTGGACTGTTATCTGATGATGTCAGTTAGTTCTAGAATTTTTCAGCATTCATATATGATTAATGTTATCTAAACAAGACAATCCCATAAACATATTAACAGTAATAATTACTTACCTTAAAACTAGAAGTATTTCCAACTTCTTTAAACACTTAGACAATGACACAATTTATAGTCTAAAGTGATTAGCACAATTTTAAGAGCATGTGTTTCTATCAACAGTATTTTCTTTGGAGAAAAAGGAACTTTCCAAGAGAGGTTTCTGGGGTTCTTGGATAACCAAATTTTAAATATGAGTCAGACACTGATATTTCCTTTTCCCAGAATTCCTCTCACTTTCACCATGTGCAGTTCTCAGAGATAGATCTTTTCAGTTGCTGGCCCACTTTAATTTCCTTTGACATGCAAAATTATCAGACCCCCTTTTTCCTTTCTTCTGGTTCCAGAACAAATGAGGAACTTCCTAGCCTATAGCTAAATTGTGAAGCTGACAGCTTGTTTAGGAAACTTCCAAGTGAACAGATTTGGTGTTCACTGAGGCCTCCCAGGATCCGGGTTCTTTAACCAAAGAAACAGTCTTGCTGCTGGTGTTTCCTAGCACACCAGAAGGTAGCTGGAGGGCATTGTGTCTGGGTGATTTAGGGGCCACCTGATGCTGTGGAAGAAATAAGGGAAAGGAAAAATACCTGTCCTTAGGTGACTCCCACAAAGAAACCAGGGGTCGTGGAGTCTCGTTCCTGGGAGTGGGTGGAGAGGCAATACGTTCCAAGAAGTCTTGGTGTCTCTTTGTGTTGGCTGCAGTTGCCTCTTGTCATCAGTCCAGAAACCAGGCACATAGGATGCAAATGAAATGCATGTGCAGAAATCTGGCTTTTAACTTCAGAGCTCATCTTCCCATGCCTTCCAGTCTCCAGGATGGGCTGGGCGAATACAAGTTTTGTGCTCTATTTGTTTACTTATAGTTTCCAAATCCTTAGATTCTGCCTAGGAGACACCTGACACGAGTAACTGATTTTTCTAATACAATATATGGTTATTTTCTGTGTAGGAGGCTATAAAGTTTGCTTACTTTTTTTTTTTTTACCTTTCTGCTCTGTTTTGCACATTTCTGTCAATGTGAAGACCGGTAATTAATCAAGACTCAGCCATGGATGGCTCCTTTCCCCTCCTCTTCTCATCCTTCTCTTTCCTGCCTGAGTGATTGAGTAATGAAGAATGGTGTCTCTCCTCCTGTGCCCCTGCCTCCCTGCCCTCAGGGCACTCAAACCAGGCCCCATGGCAAGATATTCCCACTGAGGATAAAACACTGGGAATGACAAATGTGACTCCCACAGCCTGGGCAGCAAGGGGTGGACTTCCTGATCCTTGTCACTGGCCACCATCCATCTCCTCGTGTCAGGAGGCCTTTGGGAAAAGCAGAAACAAAGAAGAAAATAAAAAAATTCTCATCCCCCCATTGCCCTTCTAACAGTGACCTAGGTTTTAGCACTATGGGAAACGTGGTCACGCCTTTGCAGAAGTGTTAGAAAGTAGTGAGTCTTCAGTCTTTCCTACAAGTTTGATTCCCAGGCCTTCTTTCACCCATAAGCACATATGTAGGCAGGCACACACTTTCTATTTTTTTTCCCAATTTTATTTTTTCCAAGTGACTGCAGGGAACAAAAGCAAACATGCTGTGCAAAACCCAAAAACAAAACAAAACAAAAAAAAAAACAAAGTAGAACAACAACAACAAAACAAATAATGACAACTCTCCCTTTTATTGTATGATGGGTTTATGCCTCTGGACAACATAGGATCCAGGCTATACATAATTGGGGGGGGGGATGAAGGAGAAGACTTCCCCATACATCACAAGGTTGAAAATTCTGCTATTAAAAATACATACCTTTGGATTAAGATGTTGCATTTCTGAGAAGCCTCCTGAAACAGAAGTGATTCCCAGTAGAAAGGATGATGCCATGCCCCCTAATCAACCAGACCCTCCTACAAATTCCTTTCACAGATCCATTTATTGTGAGGATCACTAGTTGACAGTATGGCCCTGAAGGTGTGAGGAAGAGAATAAATAACTTGAGATGGGTTAAAAGAGAAAGTTAAGTTCTGAGAAAGGAACACCATACTGTCAGTGAGCAGAGTTGCAGATAGAGGGGTTGAAGAACGATGAAGAAAAAAGGGGAGCGTTGGCAGGTCAGGGCAAGTTGAATTAGCTGAATGACTGGATGGCCTAGATCACACCTGTCTGGTTTGCACAGGAACTCCCGCTGTATAGAAAAAAAGAGTGTTGGCCTCAATATGTGGTGGCATTTTTTTTTCCTTTTTAACATGTTGAATCTATTATATCTTGTTTGCCTGCTTGAACATTGTAAGGATACAGAGGCATCTTGTGAAACTCAAATTAGATCAAGAGTGTTTTTAGTTTGATTCAGTTAGCTATTTACATTGTATTCTGTACGTACAGCAACCAACCACAAAATTCTGGCAGCATAGAACAATAAGCAGTTGGTTGAGGGTCAACTACTGAAGGCTGGAACTGGCCGAATGACTCTGCTGATCCCAGCTGGGCTCACTCATGGGCCCGAGGGTCAGGTGGGGGTCAGTGATGTGGGCTGCACTCAGCTGGGGTAGGTCAGCCTCAACTATACATCTCTCCTCTTTCAGTGTCGAGCTCGCTACCTTGCCATTTTCTTTTCTACTTTTGCAGATTAGTCTTTGCTGTTTCCAGGACCAAATGGCTATATGGCAATTCTTATTCTCAGGTTTGCCTCATACCCGTTTAAAATAACAGCTAAATTGGCATCCCCATATCCCAATCTAAATTCCTGGGGAAGGAGGTGTATTCATATTAGGCAAAGGTAACTTCTAGGCTTGCTGCAACCATCTGGAAAATTAAAGAATGGGCAAAAAGAGACAAATAATCATGTGCCACAATGATCAAGGACATTGATTGTTTGGATTCTTAATTTTGCTTGAGTAGGGATAATGAGGGGATTGTTCTCAGTTGCTGCTTACACAGAACAAAAGTCTTAGTAAATCAGTCCAGTTTGTCATCTGAATCTGATTCTTGATAGGAAGACCATTGGATATTTGGTTTAGAGCTCTTGGTTCTCTTTTTCTGTTTCCTTGGTATATCTGCAATTTCTGGGTGGGGGCTTCCCCTCATTTTGTGGTTTATTAGCAGTCTCCAAAACTTGCCTAGCAACACTGTCTTTTTTTGCACTGCTCAGTACATAGTTTCCTCCTCACCTGGAGCAGCCCCCTCACTGTCTCCTCATTTATTAATCCTGTCTCCATGTCTTTTCTTGAAGATTTCCATTAAAAATGTCTGTTCATCTCTTCTGACCACTAAGTCCTGAAGACCCTATTTCTAGTTCCACATTTTTCATGACCCCTCTATGAAGTCACATGGACTGTTTGTTGCATTGAACAGCTATCTGTTGTTTCTTTGAATCTCTTTCTCTTTTTATTGGGGGGGGGGGTTTTACAGAGACAAAGAGAGAGTCAGAGAGAGGAATAGATAGTCACAGACAGACAGGAACGGAAAGATGAGAAGCATCAATCATTAGTTTTTCATTGTGCATTGTGACACCTTTGTTGTTCATTGATTGCTTTCTCATATGTGCCTTGACCAGGGGCCTTCAGCAGACTGAGTAACCCCTTGCTTGAACCTGCGACCGTGGGTCCCAGCTGGTGAGCTTTTGCTCAAACCAGATGAGCCTGTGCTCAAGTTGGCGACCTTAGGGTCTCGAACCTGGGTGCTCCACATCCCAGTCAGATGCTCTATCCACTGCACCACCACCTGGTCAGGCTGAATCTCTGTTCTCTTTTTTTTCAAAATATTTTTTTATTAATTTTAATGGGGTGACATTGATAAATCAGGGTACATATGTTCAGAGAAAACATCTCTAGGTTATTTTGACATTTGATTATGCTGCATTCCCATCACCCAAAGTCCAATTGTCTTCCATCACCTTCTAACTGGTTTTCTTTGTGCCCCTCCTCTTCCCCCACCCCCTCCCTCACCTATGGTTCATGTTATTCCCTTTGGTTTGGTATTCCTCTCTCCATTTCTCTTTTGCATTACACGAGATTACTTAATCATTCAGTAGAGGTACCAAATCACGTGCCCCTTTTGTATTTCCCAAGAAACAGAGACATTTGCCAGTCACGTAGTAGATGCTCGTAGTAGAAGCACTTGTTGTGATTCTAGAGTTTGTCTTAGAACATTGAAACAAAGTTTGTACTGTCAGAAGACCATTTGTCATTATTCTTTAAATTATCCTAGCTCCTGCTTAACTTTCCCTACTCATTCTTTATCTCTTTATTCTAGACATGATTATTTTTCATTATAAGGGTCCTTTCTGGAGGCAGATACTCTTCCTTCACTCTTTCATCTATTTCATCTACGGTAGAAAATGGATGATCCAAATAAATTCTTTCCAGTGTGATTTATATGAAATGGAAGCATTTCTCTTTCCCCCTATGTACTCTTGTTTTGAATTGCAAATATTCACTTCCACATATATTTAAAAGTTATTTTGACAACATGTAATACAGATTTAAAGCATTCTGAACTAGGCTGTTTTCCCTTATCAATTCCTTTTTTTAGTAGAAATGCTATAAATATAATAACAAGTGTTAGAAAATACAGTACAGTGAACAGCCAAGAACAATCTGTTATGATATTTTGTGTATTAAAGACCAATTTGTTTATGCCACCAGAGAAATTCATTTTTAAAATTTGGATTTGGTATGTATAATGAGAATGATAAAATTTGCTTCACTAAACAACAGTGCCAAAGTAGAATGTGCATTACTCTTTATTCAATACTAAAGGGAAAAAAAATTGTAATGATACTTAAGATAGCCAAAGAGGTAATGTTGCTAGAATCAACAGAAGGAAATTCAACTATGATGCTTAGAAGTTGAACAATAGTAATTCCATTCAAATAGGTCAATTGAATGGGCCAGGAATTTGCTTCATTGTAGGAGAAATGAAGTGGTTAGCTATTTTACTTAGAAATCTTGAAACTGAGGAATAGTCTCTAGAGAATGAGTAATGTGAACTATATACTCTTTCTGACTGATTCTCCAAAATGGGGAATGAACTGTGAGAAGGACCACAGGTAATTTCTAAATTGTCTAACACAGAGGAAGCAAAAACCATGGGATTTTCTTTTCTTAGTTTTGTTTTCCTTCCTCTCCCTTCTTTACTTCCTACTTCTTTCTTTACCTTGCCCTAAATTCAGATTATTCTTTTCCTCTCCCTTCTTTCAATTCTTATATGAGAGATTAAGTAGGCCTTAGACTTAAGTGGTTGATTAAAAGCTACTCATCTTATGAGAAGGATAAAATTAAATGTGCTGAGCTTTGCTTATGATTATTCTGATGACACAGGAAAAAAGCAACTCTCTGATTCTAAGATGGCAAAATCAATTAAGCCAATATTCATGAACATGTATTTCTTAAGAGAGTAGACATAGAGATGTAACAGAGCTCATGCCTTCGAATTGTTGGCAATCAATTGAAAGTTGAAAAAAATATATATGTTGGAAAAGACAGATGAGAAAAAAACACAATGGACAGTTTAAGGTAATATGTGTTAAGAGCAAATTAGCTGTTACAGATAGACATGCGGCTGAAGGAACAAGCACTGTTCACCGGAGTAGTCCAAGGAGTGCAGGCCTGGCATGGGATTTGGGGCAGCACTGCAAGATTCAGACAGACAGTCTGTTTGAATAAAGAGACAGGGGCAGCTCTAGATAAGTTTGTTTTAAGTAGAAGGGTTTTAACAGGCATATTGCTGTAGGAAAGTGACTTGGGGTCAGCTTGTAAAGAGAGCCCAGAATAGGCAGTATGTGCTTGAGAATATTTGATAGTTTCCATGGGAAAGAAAGATGTGGACAGTGTAATATACTGCTCACAAAAATTAGGTGATGTTTCAGAATGAATATGAAGTGATAAAAAAGAAGCATTTGATTTTTTTTATTAAACAAGAACATTAGGAAAGCAAATGACAAGTCAAAGAAAGTTGTTTGATTATGCAAATGAGATGCAAAACCAACTTTTATTTCATTGGTGAAGATGTACTATATACAAAAGGCTGAAGTACTGGAGTATCTGCAGGTTCCCTGATCCTCTAATTTTTGTGAGCAGTACAGAACAGGAAATGAGAGGCCTGGTCACTGATTGGGGATAGGAGAATGGGGATGGGGGGTACCTAGACCTGTGAAGGTAAAAGCGATACATTTTTAAGGCTGGGCACATAAAGTGAATTAAGTCATCAATAAACAGTATTAAAAAGTCAAAACAAGGAGGTGGCTCTTCTGAAGGTTTGTGTTTTGAGGTTTTGATGACTATGAAATAGCCAAGTGAGAATACCCAGCAATCCTGAACTAGAGTTTGGGAGAGAGTGTAAAGCTAAAATGTGTAAATTTGTGAGTTAGCCACTCAAAGGTGATTGTTGAATTCAGGAAAGTGGATAACTTCCACAAAGGAATGTGTTCTGAGAATTAGGTACATTTGTGATGAGTGTGTAGTAGGGGAGTGGAGAACCTTTGTAGAAGGGGCAGTTGGAAGAACAGGAGAACTTACCACTTTGTACAAAGCGAGTGTCTCAGAACCAGTGGAGAATTAGGAACTCTGAGACCAGCTGGGTCATCATGAGACTGAAAGGGATGAAAATGAAGCTCTTCTGGAATGAAGTGCAGAATGAGAATTCAATGTCTTTTGCAGTGGTAATTTGCTTGTCTTTAGAATTATATCCCTGGGAAGGAATGGCTTAGCTTTTTCTTGTTCTTTCCTCATTAATACAAATAGAAAAACAGGTGGTGAAACAAATTGGAAAACAGTGTACACACAACAGACAGTCCCAGAGAAAAAGATTTCACACTGTCTCTTGGTAACCTGTTCTGATACTCAGTGGCACTTTTAACCCACGAGTTCTTTTTAAATCATTATCCAAAATCCTCATTGCTCTCATTTAAGCTATATTTTTTTTCCTGACTTTCTTTTTGTTTATCCTCAGGGGACATGAAGAACATATGGTAACTAACTCTCAAGTAATAATCTTTGTATTTTTAAATAGATAATATTGTACATAAGATTCTTTTTTTTTCTGCTCCAGCCTTCTATTCTTCAGGTTAAAATAATACAAAGTAGCTTATTCTATCTTTATGGGCATAACTTCCAAGAACAATGGTTCAGACTGCATCAAATTCAACTCCCAGTATTTAGATAAAATTTATATTGAAATCACTGGTTTGTATTAGTGGGTAATATTAGAGTCAAGTTTGCCTATTAGGTAGAAATTCAAGGATTAAATGATGATGATTTCTTTTGGGAACAACTCTCTGTGCATCTTTTGTTCCCTGAGAGCATGTATCAGAACTAATAAGTACATGGTAATTATTTTTTAAAAATACTGCCTGACCTGTGGTGGCGCAGTGGATAAAGCGTCGACCTGGAAATGCTGAGGTCGCTGGTTCGAAACCCTGGGCTTGCCTGGTCAAGGCACATATGGGAGTTGATGCTTCCAGCTCCTCCCCCCCTTCCCTCTCTCTCTCTCTCTCTTTCTCTCTCTATCTCTCCTCTCTAAAATGAATAAATAAAAAAAAATTAAAATTAAAATAAACTTTCCTTTAAAAAAAAAAAAAAAAAAAAAAATACTTGTGGTCAAAGGGGAAGAAAGGTAGCTTTTATTCCCAATGACTGCCATATCTCAACTTCATGTTTGGATAAAAGCAAGAATAAAAAATATATACAAAAATATGAAATTAAGAATATAATTTTAAGAGGTTGTTAAAAGATAAGGTGGTCTGTTTCTCAGGAATTTTATATATTTTTTTTTACTATATTCCAAAACAGAGGAATTAAAAGCTCTGAGAGTAGTAGGGATTAGAGTTTTAATGAATGTTGCCACCACTTCCTTTGTAGAACATATGCCATTTCTTTTTATAGCATTCTTAAAGATTTTTAAAGGTCTTTGGATCTCAGTTCATCAACAAGAATCTGTTGTAGGCCATCCAAGAGTTTGGCACTGTGTTTCAAAAGGAAGTTAAGTAAACACAAAAACACAGATGACTGAAGTTGATAAAGCTTCTGGTTTATGCCCAAGCAGGAATCCTCTACGACTGTAACAAGAGTGAATGTGTACACAACTAACCCTGTACTTCGTGCTACTCTAACACTTTCTATGCACCTATATATACATCATTTATTTTTTTTATTTTTTTTATAAAATGCAATGTATTTTGTGATACTTACAAAAACCCATTAAAGTAGGTACTATTCTTATTCTCACTTTACAGATGAGGAAACTGACGAGACTTGCCTAAGATCAAATAGCTAGTAAGTGGACGAACTAGGATTCAAACCGGAGTCATCTGCCTCCAAATTCTGTATACTTACTCATTACTCTAGGAGAGATGCCTTCCAGATTCTCTTTGAGAAAACTGAGAAGTGGGAAGTGTACTGACCATGTACTAGAAAATTCTTCCTCCTTTTGAAATGGAATCTCTTGCCCCATATCTCTCCTTTGTTGGTTGAATTTCACTCCCTGGAGAAGGATGAAAGCACAAGACAGCCTTCAGACTCCTCCAAAAACCTTTTCTCTTTAGGAATCATATATTTCACTCTTTCAAACTGTTACATATGCCCTTTATTTTGTTTATTTAGCTTTGCAAAATTTGCCTTTTTTCCAGAAACTATGCAAGACCCTTAACACAGACATGTATATATAATAGACAAGTGAGGTAACGGATCTTTCCAAGTTTTGTGACATCAATAGATTTGATAAGCATGCCTTTGTGTCTTCATTGGAGCTACAAAGAGCAGTGGAGACTATATATCCCTACAGGATGTACCCCTAGACATCCCACTTAAGACTTCTCAAACATCCAGGACTAGTTTTTCTATCCTAATGACAAGGTTAATTTTCGACTGGCATGTTTATATCCTTAGACTGGCATGATTTCCTTAGACAGCACTTTTCTCTAGAACATAATTCATTCACATGGAAGTACATTTTGAATTCAAAATCTATCTTAGTTAAAGCTTTGCCATACTGGATAATAAACTTAACCTCTGAGCTTTTAGATTCCTTATCTATCAGGGGTAATAGGTATCTTGCCCTTTCTTAAGATAGTTATAAGGATTAAAAATGATACTCAGGCGTTATTTCTAGCACATAATACGTACTCAGTTATGATCGCAGATCCATGTCAGGAAGGCTCTGTGTGGCCAGTGAAGTCTGTTAGATGTTTATTTAATGATTGGCTTTCTGGAGGAAAAAGCTCTGGTTTGTAGCATTTGTTGATCTCTGTGTTGAAACTAATCCTACCAACGCGGCTTTCAAGGTACCATCAGGGCATTACTGAACACAGCAGAAATGGGAAGCGGCAGGCACAAATGGTCCTTGGTAGCTGGTGCAAGCCGGTTTCATCATGTCACTACGTTCCTGTTCTGTGCTCACTTCTACTCCCCGACACAAGTAAGATGCGCAGCACTAATAAGTTAATAAAGAGACATGCACACACACATGCATATGTGCACATGCACACACATACCAGATTTAAATTACAAGGAGCCCCCCTGTGGTACTGATGTTGCCTGAAAAAAAGATAATTATTTTAATTATAATTGTGAAATTTTTTGCATGTTCTGGTATGGGGGCTCCAGACATTCTTTCTAAATCCCCCCCCCCCCTTTATCTCTCTCTGTCTTTCCCTCTCAACATTCCCTTTCCAACAAACATTTTATATGACAATCGTTACCAGGGAAAGTGAAGGATTTTAGGAGAAATTCCAAAGTACAGTTAGAAAAAAAAATGGACGCAAAAAGCCCATGCTTTATCGATAGGTAGCATTCAGGAAAGAGTTAGGTATAAAAAGGAACATTTGCCTGCCTCCCCAAAATACCACTGTCAAAATCTTGGCAGAAGAGAAATGAACTTGTTTAGTATTGGCTGTTTATTCTTTCCTTGTGAGGAGAAATGTCTGAATATGCACCTTTTCATACTGTAAGTCATCATCAATTAGAGAATTGCAGGCATACTTCTTGCGGGCTGCCTCCAGTGACTGTCAGGGACCACCAAGCAGCTGTTGGGTAGATAACTGAAGAACAGCACCCTGACTGTTGCCCTCCTCCTCTCTCCTCCTGGCGCAGGTGCAGGTATTCATGCAGAGGGAAGGAAACAAAGGGCACACATCCAGGTTCCTTTGTGACTGTCTCCTTAGAAAGCACCGCTTTTTGGACAGTCCTCAAAGCATGACCCAGCTGGGACTTGGTGTAGACACACACTCTCTCTCTCTCTCTCTCTCTCTCTCTCTCTCTCTCTCTCTGTCATATTTACTTGCCAGACACTTCCTTCTGGCAATCCTTTGGCAGGTGGAGTTGGATACTTCTCTCTGACCATCATTACTAACGGAGACTCCCCTTCCTGTTTAGTAAATATTTAGGCTCTAGATTATGTCAGCAATGACCCCTTTCAGGAGTCATAACTGGAAAACTCTTATTCATTGATACTTTGCTATTGATTAGGGGAAGTAGTGATAGCCAGGTAGAAGCTGGATAAGGAATTAGGATATACTGTATAATTCTCATTAATAGTAACTTTTCATTAGCCATTTCCTCATACTTGAAAATGAAATACCCTGTAGATTTGGAGCCTAACTTTACAGTGACTCTAGTTTTAGGGTATTTCATGCAATCTATCTATCTGACAGTTTTTACTCTTCAGTGCTTATTAATGTTGGTGTTTCTAAATATATACTTTAAAGCTGTAATTTTTAGCTAGAGTCTTATCAGAGAGACACCAGCAAAGGTGAGTAGAGCTATGAAAGAGAACATAATAAGTGGAATAAATCAAATGGGCTTACTTATGAATTGCTGTTCAAAAAGTTTGTTAGTCTTATCACCATAGTTTAGCACAAAGCTAATGAAAATAGGACTGTATAATTTTGGTGTAAAACATTAAATACCTCATCATTATCATCATCATCCTTCTTTATCTACCATCATCCATCACCACTATTATTGTATTTTTATTGCTAGGATTAATCCAGTCTTAATAGAGCATAATGACATGGAAATTATTTAATTACATTATAAGTGCAAAATTTATCAAATCATAAATCTTTTAGTCCTATGACAGAAATCCAGAAATACCATCTCCTGAAAGGACTAGCCATATATATATCATATATATGATATATATATGATATTTAACTCAAACATGCAGAGAAATATGTAGATGGCTGACAGCTGACTTTTATTTCCACATGTTTTAAATTTGCCCCTATATCAAGGAATCTCAAACTTCAGTATTCAGGAATACTTTATTCAGACCCTTGCTAAATATATAAGTTTTGAGAACTCATTATAGTGATCTTTCTCTGGTGGGGTTCTTTGATTCTCTTTATATTATTATTATTTTTGACAAGCATACCAGATATTGGCCTGATACAGGTGGTCTGGAAGAAACGTTTTGAGGACCATTCCACTCTGTCCTCAGAAAAGGCATTCATTATTCTGCCCATGTTTTTGTTTTATCACTATCCATTACAATGTGACTATTAATAAATTATAATTACAATTTTTATTATATAAATTATTATAGTTACACTGGTCCAGTTCCATTTGTCATTAATAATTAATAGCATTAATGATAATGAATCATAGCAGGTGCAGACATGGTACTTACTATGCCAGGCACTCTTTTAAGTGATTTGCATGTGTGAATCCTCAAAGGACCTTTTGAGGGTGGCGATATCCTATCCCTGTGTTTGAGATGAGAAGTTTCATTTGAAGGAGGCTGATCAGTGAGTCATAGAGTTGTGGGAGAGTGGGTGGTGGAACCATACAACGTGGGTTCCAGGTCTGCCCTTGTCACTTCCTGGCTCTGAGACAAGGTCTTTACTCCTTCTCCTCTAACGGGCTGTAAATGACAACTCTGGATGTGGTTAACACTGACCTTACAGGGTAGTGGCATGGGCTGAAATATGCAAGTCTTTCAAGGTGAGCCTGGGAAGTCATCCATGCCCCCAAAATGTTAACTGTTATCACCCTCTGGTGTGACAACTGTGCCTTTGCAGACCCTTTTCTACTAAGTTGCTGTCATTTACATCCTAGTGTTGCTCTCTGGATTGTTACTGTCTTTAGTTGGTATAAGGCAGTGGTCGGCAAACTCATTAGTCAACAGAGCCAAATATCAACAGTACAACGATTGAAATTTCTTTTGAGAGCCTGATTTTTTAAACTTAAACTATATATGTAGGTACATTCCTTATCGAGGTTGCGCCCACACGTGGTATTTTGTGGAAGAGCTACACTCAAGAGGCAAAGAGCCGCATGTGGCTTGCGAACCACAGTTTGCCGACCACTGGTATTTCCCCACGTATAAGGAGCTCCTGTGTACAGGCACACCTTAGTTTTGGGGCCTGAATTTTGAAAAAATGTATTATAGAAAGTTATTAAAGTCAAGTTTTGTTCATCATAAAATTCATGACTCCTCATCACTGTCAAAACTCCCATCTATTGGCTTGTCCTCATCTGTGTCTGATGACAAATCACTGTCTTCAACAATGAGCACAAAAACCAGCGCATAAAAGTGGGAAATGCAAGTAGAAATATCTACAACCACTGTATAAGACACATTCAGTTTTTAGACCCCAAAATTTTTGAAAAAAAGGTGTGTCTTATATGTGGGGAGATACAGTATATCTTAATTGACAACCAAATGATAATATATATATATATATATTATAAATATGTTTTTTATCATTTGGTTGACAATTTCAACAGGCAAACATACAATTATTAGACATAATTAATAACATTATTACTTAATTAGAAAGGCAGAACAAATGTATGTGACCAGAAGATTAACGTACAAGTCTCAGTGTTCATTACTACTGTTAAATTCCTTTGCTTATTTAGTATGAAATTTAATAAAATCATTAAGACCTTTTTCCTAGCAGATTAAATGACAGACTTTAGTTATCTGTAGGCTTTCCCATTTCCAGTAGGAATATCTCCAATTATATTATGATTATCCGGCAACAGCTGCTTCCTTGCTTTGCTCTCTGAGGCAGGCTCACACACCCCTTTGAGTTTTGAAAGTATTTTCAACTGACACTATCAATGGGGCATCACTTACCAATCTCTGTCTTGTGATCATTGCATCTGTTGGTTCCTTAAACTATGGTTCTCAGTATTTAGTGTGCATTCACTTTATCTGGGGTTCTTTTATAAATGCAAATTGCTGAGCACTACATTAGGATTCAGTAGATCTGGAACAGAGCTCAGGAATCTGAGCCCCTCTCACTGCCCCCAGCGACTCTGATGTTATAGCCAGTCCATGGACTTTTCCTTGAGACGCTAACTTAGATTGTAGAAAAGAAAAAGAAGTCCACATGAATAAAAATGTGGGACGTAACAGGACAAAAGTGACTCAAGTAAGAATAGTAAACATTTCAAAAGAAAATGAGACAGCCGGTCTTGAAGATTTCATTTTAACGATTGGTGAGTATAAGGCAGGGGTCCCCAAACTACGGCCCACGGGCCACATGCGGCCCCCTGAGGCCATTTATCCGGCCCCCGCGGCACTTCTGGAAGGGTACCTCTTTCATTGGTGGTCAGTGAGAGGAGCATAGTTCCCATTGAAATATTGGTCAGTTTGTTGATTTAAATTTACTTATTCTTTATTTTAAATATTGTATTTGTTCCCGTTTTGTTTTTTTACTTTAAAATAAGATATGTGCAGTGTGCATAGGAATTTGTTCATAGTTTTTTTTTTATAGTCCGGCCCTCCAATGGTCTGAGAGACAGTGAACTTGGCCCCCTGTGTAAAAAGTTTGGGGACCCCTGGTATAAGGTTTTTGCAGCAAGGTTCAGAATAGGGGTAGTGAGGAGATGGAGTTCAAGCTGGGAATAAGGAGACTACTCTGAAAATGAGCATATGTCTAAAGTCAAATCACCATACATATTTCTTTGGCCCACGCTCTCTGCCCCAACATGACACTAAAGTTCTGCTTAGAACTGACGAGGGTTCCAAGGGAGTATTGCTTATACACAGAGGGAAGTTTTACAGGTCTTTCTTGGAAATCTCTGGGTTTGTTGAGATATATCTGTATTTACTGATATTGTTTAATGATAAGGAACGAAGATGAGGAGTGGGACCTTGAACAGCAAGAAAAAAACAGGAAATTCCTTCTAGAAGATAATTCAATTAAGAGTTACTTCAGTAATTAAGATAATTGATAATCAATAATTGAGAAGCAGATCCAGAGGTGCTACAGGATAAATATTTTAAATTTTACTTAGCAAACATTTAAAAAGCATTAGTTTAGAAGCTTTCAAAATATAAACACTATTCATCTTCTTAGCCACTTGGTGAGGTAGGTATAATATTCCAATATTACAGGCAAAGAAACTGGGAAGTTCAGTAACTTTCCCAAAGGGCATAATAAGGGTGCAGCAAGATGATGGTTGCACACTGAGGAGGGAACGATCATTTTTGTGGAAAAGAAGATGACAAGCTAAATCCATTCCCAAAGGATTCCATTTGGAATAATTAGACTGAGTAACTCTGTAAGAATTAGAACCCACAGGCCTGACCTGTGGTAGTGCAGTGGATAAAGCGTTGACCTGGAAATGCTGAGGTCGCCGGATCGAAACCCTGGGCTTGCCTGGTCAAGGCACATATGGGAGTTGATGCTTCCAGCTCCTCCCCCTTCTCTCTCTCTCTGTCTCTCCTCTCTATCCCTCTCTGTCTCTCTGTCTCTCTCTCCTCTCTAAAAATGAATAAATAAAATTAAAAATTAAAAAAAAAAAAGAATTAGAACCCACAACTCAGAATTTATACATTATTGGAAGCAAAAGTAAGTTTTTGGTTAAGGATTGCTTTTAATGATGATAAAATAGGTGGGTTATCTAATTCTACATAGGACAGTTCCTAGATTTGTAGAAATGGGCATATAAGGTAGATTCAAGAATCAGAATTTATCCATTAGACTCTACTGCCAGGGTTCATTTTTTCTAAAGCTGGGCCAAAAATATCAGTGCCCTAATTATTATTTTTTCTTAACTCAAAGAGCTCCATCCAAGATCACACACTGAGAATATTGAAATCTTTACCAAGGATCTTTTAGTAGCAAATAATATGTTTTTCATTTCTATGTCTATAAAACATTTTTGAATAAATGAATATTCATCTAAAATTTTATTCTCTCTGGCTGAATAATAGTAATATTCACCATTATTGACATTTAATGAGTTCTTATTTTGTGTGGTCAGTGTTTCAAGTGTTTTACCTGTATTTCATTCTATTAATTAGCAGAATTTACTTTGATTCAACCAATTTTATTACACATGATTATCTTCCAATTTTTGCTATTCTAAACAATGTTGCAACAATCATATCTCTAACTAAATTCTGTAAAATATTTGTAATTGTATTCTTAGAATAAATTTTTGGAAAGAGAATTGCTAGTGTTAAGAGTATGCATATTTGGCCTTGGCCAGTTGGCTTAGTGGTAGAGCATCAGCCTGGCATGTGGGTGTCCTGGGTTCAATTCCCAGTGAGGACATACAGGATAAGTGACCATCTGTTTCTCCACCCTTCTTTCCCCCCACCTCTTTGTCTCTTTCTTCTCCTCCCACAGCCATGGCTCAGATGGAGCAAGTTGACCCCAGGTACTAAGGATGGTTCCATGGCCTTCCTCAGGCACTAAAATAGCTTGGTTGCTGAGCAACAGAGCAATGGCCCCAGATGAGCAGAGCATCACCTGGTAGGGGGCTTTCTAGGTGGATCCTGGTCAGGGTGCATGCAGGAGTCTCTCTCTCTGCCTCCCTGCTTCTCACTTCATAAAAATAAAATAAGAATATGCATATTTTTTTGTCTACGGCCATACCACCCTGAACGCGCCTGATCTTGTCTGATCTCGGAAGCTAAGCAGGGTCGGGCCTGGTTAGTACTTGGATGGAAGTATGCATATTTTTAAGTTTTTAGCACATTTTGCCATATTTCCTACCAGGAATGTTACACTGATTTGTATTTCCACCAGCAGCATAGAAAGGTTTTTATAAAAATTTTAAAAGTAATAAATTGCATATTAATCACTTCTGAGTACTTTTTAGGATGTTTAGCCATTTTTGTCAAGAATCAGGATGTTGAATTACCTATTTCCTCAGATGAGGAAATCAAGTTATGTTTCAGTCTGTCTATAATACACTGCCATATAAGTACTAAGGAGACTTCTCCGAAAATCACAGGGAGTAAAGTGTAATAAATTCTATGAGTCATAAGTAAACTTCCTGGTATCTCAGAGACTCTCATTCCCTGTTGTCATTTAGATCATTCAGGTCTTAGTTCAAATGTGACATTTAGAGAGAATCTTTTCCTACTACCTTATCTAAAACAGTTTTCCCAACCTGGTAATAATAATACAGGTAGTGATATTACCTGGTCACTCTATCTCATTACTCTGTATTATTTTCATAGCACTCACCACTATTCTGTTTGTTTATTACTTAGTGCCTCTCTCCCTGCCACAACATAAACTTCTAGGAATCGAAAGACTTTTCCTATACTAGTCACTGGGTCCCTGGGGCCTAAAATAGTGCTTAAAACATGAAAGACATTCATGTATAAAGAATGAACCAATGAATGAATGCTGGTCCTATTAAATGTCTGAGTTCACCATTTACCATTCATGCATAACTATTCTTCTGCAGTACAACACTGTAAAGGGGCATGTGGGGCAAAATATCCTCTGTGACCCTGTCCAAGTGACTCAAACTGGCAGATGAAGATAAGACTAAGACTAAGTATTAAAGCATCAATAGCCATTGGCTCTTTGGTTACAAATGCAAGTTCATTTCCCCCTTGGATTTATCCTACATGTTACCATTTAATGGAATTGGGCTGGTATAGATGAGTTTGACTGTACTTTTCTCTTTGCTTGCTTAAGGGCTGTGCCCGTAGGGTAGCTATCTTAATTGATTTTCTCAGTTCCTGTCTTCCATGGATAAAGCTTTAGCAGAGCTATTAAAGATCCTATGTCAACTTCTCTTAAGGTTATTCTGTCCAATAATGGCTGTTCTGAGAGGCACTATTTTGAGACCAAGTATCTTAATGATTTGCTTTGCGCCTTAACTAAGAAAATATGCTTGTTTTCCTCCAGTAGTACAGAATCTACGTGGCTCCCATGGTATCCCCAGCACTTACACTGTGACTGGTGCATAGGAAACATTCCAAACAAATGCTGAATAAGTGAACAAGATAATCACCATCTGTCCTGACTATCGAGAAACGCAAATAGTATCTATTGTGTGTTCTGGGTAACTCCTTTGAGCATTGAGAATCGGTGGTTATCTCTCTCTTGCTAAAATCTAAGTTGAACTGCTGAGGATGGGCAGTAGAAATTGGTTCAGTAGGGATTTAAGTGGTTTGAATTTCTGAGATGTTATTTCTTTCATTGGAAAGAATATCTACTGACTTCTCTGATTCTCTAGGGAACTTGGGTCTCCTAAGAGTTCTACCTAGATTTCATGTAGAGCTCTTAGGTTATAAGTACTGCTGACTTTTACATATTTGATATTTACCCAGAAAAGATGATGATTGGGTCAAAGTCACTTCTTTTTTTCCCTTCTCAGTTCATTTGTTTGGATTACTTGATTAGCCAGTATAAGACAATAGAGCCGGTCTGAGGCTGTAGGAAGTCTTAGTAGTGTTTGTTTGGTGGGATTATGATGTTCCTTAGTAGGCTTATAAATCTATCCAGACTTGTGAAACACAGGGCTCTTTAAAATGTCTTTTCTTATTAATTGTTTTAAATTTCATCTCTAGGTTATCTTTGCTACCTAGACTAACTGCCTCTTACACATCCTTAATACTCTTATAGTAAAATAAACAGAAAATGTGATCTCTAGTCTCCTTTATAACAATAAATATATTTTCATTTCTTCAGACAGCTCAGTTAATTTATCCATATCTAGTGCTGAAAGGTCCAGATTTTAGAACCAAAATCCCTAGATTTGTGTCCTGGTCACACTACTTACTATTATTTAACTTGACAAGCTATTTAACTTTTGTGTCTCAGTTTTCCTCATTTTTAAAATAGGGCTATTAAGAGTACTTTCTCTATATCCTATTGTGTTCTTAGTTATCACATTCAATTAACTTAGAAGAATGACTAGCATATCACAAGTTTTCCATGTGAAATTGGGTTTATTGGGAAATAATATACATACTTACTTGTCTGGAATTAAGGAAAAGGATGAGTAATACAATGCCTTGTCAGCCTACATGATTTAAATCCAATTGAAGCCGGTATTACTATTATTCTATATATGTTAACAATGAGGAAAGGAGATTACAATGATTAAGTAGTTTCCCAAGGTTAAATACCTTTTAATTGGTAGAGTTGAAGTTTGAATCTAGTCCCTGTCCTCCTAACCATTATGCTATGTCACATCTATAAATTTTTTTTCATTGAGTCTTGGTATTTTATTATAGCTAAATTCCAATAGCTATTCTAGAGGAATCCTTCAAAACCCTTGCCTTGATCACTGTCAGGACCAATCAGTACCATTAAAACATAAGATTTTCATAAACTCTGTGTATATAATCCCCAACTAGATAAAGAACTTTTTACAGATCTGCAGCTAAAATGACTCCTCCCTCTTTATTACAATGACAACTTAATTTTTACTGGTGTTGCTCTGAGCATTAAGTCTTAGTCTCTGAATGATTAAGATATTAAAGCATTTGAGGCTGGAAATGCCAAGAGACGATTTTTTTGTTTTGTTTCAGTCGCTGTTGTTTCTGGTACTTTTCTTTTTCCTTCTTTTTCCTTTTTATTTCTCTAATCTTCTCTTACAGGACAATTTCTTGTGCATGTTCAGGGAGCTGTGGCAAAGGAAACAAGCACCATAATTTGTCTGCCCCTTCTCGGATGTTAATAGTGTATCCCAGCAGACGGACAACAGACAGAGCCCCTGTGAACATCATTGTGTTTGGGCTGCAGCTTTGGGTGCCAAAGTGCAGTTAACATTGGCATCTCTGCCACCTGCGATGGCTAATAACTGTCAAAAAAAAACAAACAAACCCCTTCTGTCTGTGATTTTTTTTTCTGTGCTTCATGGGAGAAAGACTGTGAAATGATTTATTCCTCTGTACATGAGAAGCTACATGAATTCTCAGGTGCAGAGTTTTGGCCTCTGATACTCTGTGTTCTTAGGTTAATCCATTAACTTGCCTGGGGGAAAGGGGACAAGAAAGATGGATCAAGGTGTTATAGAAATCTAGATGAGAAGGATCTCAAATAGTCCCAACTACTGCTTCCTCTTTTTTCCTTTCTGCTCCTGAGAAGTCCTTTATAAGAAACTGGGTCTGTTAATAGCTATGCTTTTTACCTGCTGTTATAAGTGAGACTAGTTCTCTCTCACTAAATGGATATAATGGGTACTCTACCTTGTTTTCTCATATTCCCTTCCAAGAAAATACACACACACACACACACACACACACACACACACACACACACACACACACACACAACCTCTGTGCTCAAATAAGTATGGGAAATGCTGGGGAAACAAAATTATTTTCACTGCAGACATTCTCAGAGTCTTAAAAATCACCCATATTATGAATCTCTAGGAGGGACATATAGTATGAAACATTTTCTAACCTCCTAGGAGCAGTTTATGGACCAGTGTTCTATTGGACACACTATGGAAAGCATTGGACTAGAATTTTCATTACAGTTTTATAATTTAGTTTACAAACTTATCTAGTTGCTTGGGTGAATTGGCTTCAGTTTGCAAGTGTATTTTTTTAGAACTACCAGAAGTGGTGGTTGTAAAAATATACTAGAAAAGCATTGTCTCAGTGGCTAACCTTAATTCCTCCTACCCCTGCATTTTCACCCTGTTCTTAAAACGCCTTGAGTATACCTAAAATAAAAGAAAGCTGAGTCAGTGGTGGAGGTACATGCCTCTGAAGGAGGATCGGTATGTTAATTACACTACATGCAATTAATCTGTGGGTGGGCTTTATTAATTCACTACCTCAGGAAATTGAGTATTTGTATAAACATACCCTGGATTTCTCTTTGGGTATATTTTAAGGTCTTTTTTTCTATGAGGAATTTCAATTTGTCATGTTTACGAGATCAACAAATTTGTGGATCCAAGCATAACATAATAAAATACAATGTATTTTTATGTACATTCTTAACACACCATATCACAAATTGCTTTAAAGAAGCAAAAATGGAAAATAAGCATTTCAAAAAGGACTCTATATGATTTCACACATAAGTGAGATATAAAAGTGAGGCTCATTGGGACAGATAAAAGTAAAATAGTTACCATGGAGAAGGGGTTGTGGAGGAGGAGTCAGGGGGTAGAAGGGGACAAATACACTAGGACAGGAGAGTGATTTGACTTTGGGTGAAGGGTATACAAACAATCAGCAGTTCAAATGGTATAGAAATGTTTTCCTGAAATCTATGTACTCTTTTGATCAATGTCACCTCATTACATTTAATTTTCTAAATAAAAAAAATAAAGAGAGAGTCTCACCTTTTAAAAGGAGAAAGTGTATATTAGAATCCATGTGGCAGACATGAAGGACCTCGCCGATGGGCACCCATGTCTTGGCCATCATGTTCTCTCAGCGGGTCAGAACTGGTTCCAGGAGAGATGGACCCTTGTGACCACCATAATGTACAGTGCTCACGTGACCATGTAGCACTTCCATTCTTGGAAAGTTAATACTCCTTGCTATTAATGGATCAATTATAAGAATATGTTTTTATTCTCTTCCAAGTCAATTAATTTCATTCAAAACCATGCTGAAATGAAAAGAAAACCTTAATTGTTAAACTTCTTAGAGTCATAACCACATGTATTCTACATTGGGCTCAGTTGTAATATCCATTTTTCATGAGGCTTTCAGTTATATTTTTTTAAAAAATTCTGATTATGAGTGAAATGAGTTGATTGCCCTGTTGATGAGGGCTGCTGTCTCATTGCACATGTAGAGAGAAAGTGTCTGTGAGGTCACCAGGAAAGGCTTCTATTTGGCATATGAAGGAAGGCTGTCCCATTTTGTGAATGACAAACAGCTCACATTCAGAGTTAGAGGCCAGATATGGAGGGTGATCAGATTACCTCCCTGGCTATTTTAAAGTTGTCTTTGTTTCAGAAAGCAGACTCTAGGGAATATGGTATAAATCAAAGTTTCCATGACATGTATTCTTTTAAAATCTGGATCCAGACCCATCTGAATGCAATTTCCTCTGACACCTGGCAATAGGCTATCAGGCTTTGTTGGGTGACTATACTTTTATGGAAAGATGAAAAAACCTATATGAAAGATTGATAACATGGTGACATCTTCAGTTACAAATTTTTAATTTGTTTTAAATTTTTTCTAATTTTTTTTTTTACTTTCCATTGGTATATCTTTTAGCTATACTCTACTTCCTTTTATTTTCCCTCTTCTACACTTTCTCTAAGTTCAGGAGAGGGGAAGAGGACTGCAATGAAAGAATTCTAAGGATGAGCTGAAGTTCCAGTAAAGATAGGGAATGCCATGTTGTGGTTTCCTTCCTCCTTGAGGCTGGTAGTACTGGGGGTACTGACAATGGCACAGGCAATACTGGTTACTCAACAGAGTGGGAACAAAGTAGTATCTCATATTAAGATTTCTCCCTTTTTCCTCCAAGAAAATGCTTTATTTTATAGTTTTAGCTCTAGCTTTCCTAGAGAAACTGAACTCTACAATGTTGATGGTTCATCCTAGCTCTACTTGAGACCAGGGCTGTATCACGTACAGGGCGTCCTCAGGTTATGACATAGTTCCATTCCTACAACAGTGACATAACCTGAATTTTGGTGTGAGTCAGAACACACCCTAGCATAAGTCACTAACCTATCCTAACACAGTTGTAAAATTATAATTGAGAACATAAAAACACAACTAAGCCTCAGCAAAAGAATACTGCATATCCTTTTGCCACACTCAACCAAACTAGTTTAGCCACATAGTCTGTAAGTATGACACTAACGGTATAAACCAAAACACTCACATCTCAATTTTTTTTGTTTTTATGAGAGTGAGCATCATAAACTCAAAACATCATATGTTGAGACTGTTGTAACCCAAGGACCCCCTGTAATTGTAATATTATTTGAGGTCATATACATCAGTGGTCCCCAACCCCCAGGCCGCAGACTGGTACAGTCTGTGGGCCATTTGGTACCGGTCCGCAGAGAAAGAATAAATAACTTACATTATTTCCATTTTATTTATATTTAAGTCTGAACGATGTTTTATTTTTTTAAAAATGACCAGATTCCTTCTGCTACATCCGTCTAAGACTCACTCTTGACGCTTGTCTCGGTCACGTGATACATTTATCTGTCCCACCCTAAAGGCCGGTCCATGAAAATATTTTCTGACATTAAACCAGTCCATGGCCCAATAAAGGTTGAGGACCACTGATATACATATGACCTCACTCAAATAATAGGAATTAAATGATTAAATAAATTCAACTCAGAAATAGAGATGAAAACTAAAGTTGTAAAATTGGATGAGAAACAACAAAAAATAAAACTTAAAGAGATAAAAGTTTTCTTTAGTGCTTTTTCTGTCGTAACTCTCCTGAGAATGTTCCGGATGTCTATTGCTACATAACATACAACTCCAAATCCAGTGGGTTACAAGTGACAAGCATTTTATGATATCATGGATTGTGCAGGCCAGGTATTTGTACAAGACACTACAAGAATGGCTTATCTCTCTTCCCTAATATCTGGAATCTGAGATGGGAATCTTTGAAGAGCTTGTAGGAGCTTGCATGACTTGAATCTAGAATTACCTGAGACTTCTTAACTTATATGTCTGGAGCCTAGACTGGGATTACTTGAGGGATGAACTGAGCTGGGAATGCCCATGTTGCCTTTCCATGTAGCGTGTGATTTGCACTGAAGCCAACCCAGATTCAAGAAGAAAAGGATTAAACTTTACTTCTTGATGAGGGCGAGGCAAAGTCACATTGCAAAAGAGCAAAGTGGATGGGAGGTGTTGTTAAGGCTGTCTTTGAAAACGACAATTCTCCACAGACATGGTTTAGTCATTTTGTGAAAGAGTGAAGTGACTGTATCTTTATAATATTTTGTGGAGAAGTGTATCCAGCACTTCACTATGCTAATAAAAGATAGCTCACTTTTAGGTGCTTTATATACATATTTGAAATGCTCTTTGTTTTTCTAAGAATGCTCTAATATAATAAATGGAACTCATGAGCATTACTTTATTTGGATAGCTCATTTACCAATAACCATTACTTAATAAATATTGTAAAAAATCATAGAATGTAAAGTAAGAAACCAACATAAAAACAAGAAGAGAGATTAATGAATAATTAAGAAATGAAAATATTTAGGACAGGGTTACATTAATAAAGGGAGTTTTGGTGATTCTCAACCCTTATCTCGCAAAGGATTCATCTAGAGAATTAAAAAAAAAAAAACAGCCTGACCAGGCAGTGGTGCAGTGCATAGAGCATTGGACTAGGAAGCAGATGACCCAGGTTCGAAACCCCGAGATCATTGGCTTAAGCATGGGCTCACTAGCTTGAGTACGGTGTTGCTGCCTTGAGCCAGGGATTATAGACATGACTCCACGGTCACTGGCTGAGCCCAAAGGTCGCTGGCTTGAAGCCCTAGGTCGCTGGCTTGTGCCCAAGGTCACTGGTTTGAGCAAGGGTCACTTGCTCTATTATAGCCCTTCAGTCAAGACACACATGAGAACAGAATCAATGAACAACTAAGGAGACTAAGGGGCTGCAGTGAAGAATTGATGCTTCTCATCTTTCACCCTTCCTGTCTGTCCCTCTCTCTGTCTCTCTCTGTCTTGTCTCTGTCACAAACAAACAAACAAACAAATAAAAAAAAAAACCTAGAGACCCACACTCCTCCTCCAGAACACTGATTTAATTGGTCTGAGGTATAAACTGGCAATCAAAATTTAAAAGCTCCCAAGGTGATTCTAATGTGTAGCCAGATTTGAGAACCATTATTCTAAACCCTTTGTAAAGTGCATAAATGAGAAAATCTTTAATTGTAATGCTTAGTTGCCTTAGTGAATTCTTATCAATAAGACACTAATCTAAACAGACACTCATTTGCCTCTTTACTCTTTTACGGATTATTTCTCAGCAGACACTACGTATTGGTTTCATATCTGACTTGTGAACAACAAAGCCTACATGCCAATATCTAAAGCAAAAAACTGGAAAGAAGTTGTTTCCTTGATGTTATCACTGAGCAACCAAAATACTACTCTTATAGTTGCCCTGTTTTTATTTGGAATGTTAAAATTTTCCGTTTATTTATATATTTATTTTATTTGCAAGATCATGGAGTATTCTCAAAATTGCAACCAAAAGCATTTAAACCGTTTCCACATATAAGTACATTATTTTGATTGACTGGCCAATCTGCTGCAGAGATCTACCATAAAGTCAGACAGATCTGGGTTTAATCCTGGCTCTACCGCTGTCAGATAACTGAGTGACCTTCAACCATCTTTCTATTTCACTGTGAGTTCATAAACTGGGGGAAAATAGAATACTTGTTCCACAGCATGGCTGCAGGATTTAAACACATTCATTCTTTCATTCAGCCAACTTTACTGAGCACATGCGTATTCCCAGATCATGTTCTGCGCCCAAACTATGTAGCATTGAACAAGACAACCTCACTGCATATTCTATCGAGGGAAAAAGACAGTAAGTAAGTTAAAAAAGATGAAGAGGATGTCAGTTTCTGATAGAAGCTGGGATAAAACAGAACTAAGTAGAAGGGTATGACTAGGAGATACCGTAGGTTGTGTGAATAGGAAAACTTCCAGACCCCAATGATAAAGGGTAGCTCTGCAGGGGCTGGAATAGCACCTCTGAGTCTGAGGAATTGTTAATGAAAGAGTCTTAGAGCAGAAATAAGGTTGGCTTTCTTGAGAACCAGAAGTACCTCCGAGAACCTGGATAAAATCAGCAATGTAGTCTGTGAGGGGAGTAAGACTGGGCAAGGTGGCAGACCCTGATTACCTAAGCGAAGGGAGAAGTTTGGATGGCTTTTAAGTCTGATGGTGCACATTTATAGGATTTTAAGCAAGGGAGTAAATTATCTAATTTATGGAGAGGCAAGAGTGAGGTGGGAAGCCAGTTGGGTACTTTAATTCGTCCCGGTATGATAAAATGGTGTCTTGATTTAGGGCCATGCTGGTAGAAATGAAAAAAGAAATTCAGTTTTGCTGTGAACCTACAACTGCTCTAAAATGGAAACACTATTTTAAAAATGTATGTAGATGTAAATAAAACACTTAACTTTACAAGGAGGGCACTCGGTAAATGCTAGCTATAATCCTTATGTTATTTTATCATTAATATTAGTAAAACCTTGAGGCATAATCTTGTTCTGTGATTAGCATTGCTCTCATGGAAAGATTTAATAAGACAAGCAGGTGTTTTTTTTTTTTTTTTTCTTCTCAAATTGTATTTCTTTTATTTAAAGCCTTTCCCCTAAAGTACACTGTTATACTAGCAGGGCTTGGTTAGCATACGGTCTCTGTAGAGGGAGGCTACTTAATTTAATGGTGTGGGCCTACTAAGGGTAAATGCAGAGTCGAAACTCTTCATGGATAGTTACTTCTATTTCCAAATCTGACAGGTAAATGATGCAAATCCTCACAGTCTTGCTTTATCGGGATACTTTTAAGAAGCTATTGTATAGGTTATATAAGCAAAGCCTAGTTTACAATTAAAGCAATGGGTCTCTGTTGAAATGTAGGTTACAGTTCTCAAACTAAATTTATTTTTAGTTTTCTATTGGAAAACTGCTTGCCATTTTTTTTTTTTTTTTTTCATTTTTCTGAAGCTGGAAACAGGGAGAGACAGTCAGACAGACTCCCGCATGCGCCCGACCAGGATCCACCCGGCACGCCCACCATGGGGCGACGCTCTGCCCACCAGGGGGCAATGCTCTGCCCATCCTGGGCGTCGCCATGTTGCGACCAGAGCCACTCTAGCGCCTGGGGCAGAGGCCACAGAGCCATCCCCAGCGCCCGGGCCATCTTTGCTCCAATGGAGCCTTGGCTGCGGGAGGGGAAGAGAGAGACAGAGAGGAAAGCGCGGCGGAGGGGTGGAGAAGCAAATGGGCGCTTCTCCTGTGTGCCCTGGCCGGGAATCGAACCCGGGTCCTCCGCACGCTAGGCCGACGCTCTACCGCTGAGCCAACTGCTTGCCATTTTTATTTCTTAGTTTCATGCCTGTAAAGTGATATTAAGATATGCTTTCCAGTTTAAAGGATATTGTCTGAATCAGTGAAATCATCCTTCTGCACTCAGAAGACTTTAAAAAGAGGCTTCCTAGGAAAAGATGATGCTATTTTGTCTGTCATTTTTTTTGTTGTTGTTCTCCCTCTCTCTTCAATAGACTTTATTATTTTTAAAAGCAGTTTTAGGTTTACAGAAATATTAAATAGAAAATACAGAGTTCCCATATACCCACACTGTTATACACATACAGCCTCCCCCACTGTTAACATCCCCCACCAGAGTGATACATTTCTTACAATTGATGAACCTGTGTTGATATGTCATTGCCATACCAAGGTCCCTGGTGTACATTACCCCTAGTGTTGTACATTCTGTGAATTTTTCCAAATGTAAAATGATGTGTATCCACCATTATAGTATCATGCAACTAATGTTTTTACTGTCCCCACAGTTTTGCATTTTCCAGAATGTTATAATTGGAATTACACAATATGTAGCCTTTTCAGATTGGCTTTTTTCACTTACATAGTTATTCACTTACATTTTAAGGTTTCTTCATCTCTTTTTTTTTTTTTTTTTTTTTTGTGGCAGAGACAGAGAGAGGGACAGATAAGGACAGACAGACAGGAAGGGAGAGAGATGAGAAACATCAATTCTTCGTTTTGGTTTCTTAGTTGTTCATTGATTGCTTTCTCATTTGTGCCTTGATCGTGGGCCTTCAGCAGACCGAGTAATCCCTTGCTTGAGCCAGCGACCTCGGGGTCTCAAACCTGGGTCCTCTGCATTCCGTCCGACGCTTTATTCACTGCGCCACCACCTGGTCAGGCTCTTCATGTCTTTTGATGGTTTGATAGCTCATCTATTTTTGGAGCCGAATAATATTTCATTTTCTGGATGTAGCATATTTTATATATATATATACATATATATAATATTAGCATAAATATACATATTTATGTATTAGCCTACAGAAGAGCATCTTGGTTGCTTTTTTTTGTGACAGAGAGAGGGATAGACTGACAGGAAGGGAGAGAGATGAGAAGCATCAATTCTTTGTTGCGGCACCTTAGTTGTTCATTGATTGCTTTCTCATATGTGCCTTTTATCGGGGAGCTACAGCAGACTGAGTGACCCCTTGCTCAAGCAAGCGACCTTGGGCTTGAGCTGGTGAGCCTTGCTCAAACCAGATGAGCCCGTGCTCAAGCTGGCAACCTCGGGGTTTTGAACCTGGGTCCTCCACTCTCAGTTCAACGCTCTATATTCACTGCACCATCACCTGGTCAGGCTTAGTTGTTTCTGAGTATAGGATGGACATAAGTTTTTGACTCATTTGGGTAAATATCAAGGAATGTAGTTGTTGGGTTGTATGATAAAAGTTGTCTTCCAACATGGCTGCACTATTTTGCACTCTTACCAGCAATGAATGAGAGTTTCTGTTGCCTCACATTTTCATCAGCATTTGATATTGACAGTCCCCTGGATTTTGGCCATTCTAATAGGTGCATAGAGGTATCTCACTATTGCTTGTATTTCAATTTCCTAATGACATGTGATGTTAAGTATTATTTTTTCTATGCTTATATGCCATCTGTACATTTTCTTTGGTGAGGTGTCTATTCACATCTTTTATCCATTTTTTCTTTGGTTTATTTCTTAGAGTCAAATTTTAAGTTATTTGTATATTTTGGATAATAGGTTGTTTTTTTTTAAATAAGATATGCTGTTTGAAAATATCATCTCTAGTCTGTGGTGTGTCTTCTTATTCTCATAAAAGTTCCATCACATTTTAAATTACAGAATTAGACAAAGGAACAACCAAAGTTAGTAATATTAGAGAGTGCATTATCTTATATTCTCCTGGTTTTATGTGATATAGAAAATTGACCTATACTTATTTCCTCTTTAAAAACCATTCCTGTGAAATAAAATGAAAAGGCCCAAGAAGTTTTAGGGCCCTCTAACTAATTCACCAAAAGTTAGAGCCGTGAGACTTGCATCCCAATTCTCTACCTAAAGAGAGGGTGAGGCATAAACCACATATGTAAAGAATTTATTTGAATTATACTTTGGATTCAGGGACATTGTTCATTACTTTGCTGAATCTGTATTATGGATTTTTTGTTTGTTTGTTTTTGGTCCACATGAAAGTTTCTTTTTTTTTTTTGTATTTTTCTAAAGCTGGAAACGGGGAGAGACAGTCAGACAGACTCCAGCATGCGCCCGACCGGGATCCACCCGACACGCCCACCAGGGGCGATGCTCTGCCCCTCCGGGGCGTCGCTCTGCCACGACCAGAGCCACTCTAGCACCTGGGGAAGAGGCCAAGGAGCCATCCCCAGCACCCGGGCCATCTTTGCTCCAATGGAGCCTTGGCTGCGGGAGGGGAAGAGAGAGACAGAGAGGAAGGAGGGGGGGGGGTGGAAAAGCAAATGGGCGCTTCTCCTATGTGCCCTGGCCGGGAATCAAACCCAGGTCCCCCGCACGCCAGGCCGACGCTCTACTGCTGAGCCAACCGGCCAGGGCCCAAATGAAAGTTTCAATGATCTAGGTTAGATTGTTGAAGGAAGGTTCCTGCTGGACATTTCTTTGTTTTTGTTTTAATGCTCTCCTATCCTGTTTCTTTTACTCTTTTCTTTCCTTTTAGAAATTTACCACTGTCTCCCATTCAGAAATTCTTTTGATAATTATAAAAGGATTAAGTTATTTATCTCTCTGGGCAGTTATATGATTTAAATAGAATTATATGATTTAAATAGAAATGTTACTGAATCACATTTCTTATATATAAAACAAAAGAATGGTATGGACCCAAACGCATGTGGAGTCGGTGATATTCTTACATTGGCAGCAGTTGAGATCATGGGGATGAATGAAGAAGAGTTTCCTGCCTTGTTCATGAATTAAATCCAGTCCTGGCCAGCTAGCTCAGTGGGTAGAGCACTGGCACAGCGTGTGGACATCCTGAGTTCCATCATGGTCAGGGTACACAAAAGAAGCAACCATCTGCTTCTCTTCCTCTCCCTCTCCCCTTCTCTCTCTCTTTCTCTCTCACAGCCAGTGGCTTGACTGGTCCAAGCATCAGCCTCAGGCACTGAGGTTAGGTTGGTTGATTTAAGCTTCAGTCCCAGATGGAGGTTGCTGGGTGAATCCTGTTCGGGGCACATGAGAGAGTCTGTCTCTTTACCTTCCCTCCTCTCACTTAAAAAAAAAAAAGAGAGAGAATTAAATCCCTGTTTGCACATAGAATAGTACTTTGCTCTGGTAAATCACAGATTATCAACACTACGAACGAGGATTAGAAATCATGATGCTATTTTAGAACACCAAGGAATATTCTCTCAGAGCCATAACAAAGATACACAACTTTGAACTGCCATGACAGGTAATGTCTTTTTAAGAATAATGTTTTTAGTAACAGATGGTATCTTGTGACTTTATTTTGCTCCGATATATGTGTGGCAAAGGAGGAAGAATGGTTTTACCATATATTGGTCCTAAATTTCTATTTTATTTTGTTGTGGGGGAGAGGGGAAGAAGAAAAACAGATTTACCAATAGTGGGGCAGCCTCGGGAGAACATGTGGATACTCAGGGGTTCTACAGATCATCATGATGCCCCTTTCAACTTCTGTGAACACATTTTTTAAAATAGTTATAGATATAAGGGGGATTTTAAGGTTTTTTTCTACTATAATTGTAAAAAGGAAACCAAGAGATTGGGACTACAAGTCATGAAATCTGGTCTTTAGCCTGACTTAATTCTTAACTAACCATACAATTTGGACAATATGTTCTCTTATGGTGTGTTTCAATTGATCTCACTATAAAATGGAGATAATTCATATTGCCATGGTCAATATGAATCACTTGGAGATATATCAAGTCATTTATAAGTTTAATAATAAATTATAATGCAAAAAATAATTATTGTTTTTTTTTAATGTATTTTTCTGAAGTTGGAAACGGGGAGGCAGTCAGACAGACTCCCGCATGCGCCCGACCGGGATCCGCCCGACCGGGATCCACCCGGCATGCCCACCAGGGGGCGATGCTCTGCCCATCTGGGGAGTCACTCTGTTGTGACCAGAGCTACTCTAGTGCCTGGGGCAGAGGCCACAGAGCCATCCTCAGCACCCGGGCAAACTTTGCTCCAGTAGAGCCTTGGCTGCAGGAGGGGAAGAGAGAGACAGAGAGGAAGGAGAGGGGGAGGGGTGGAGAAGCAGATGGGCGCCTCTCCTGTGTGCCCTGACCGGGAATCAAACCCGGGACTTCCGCATGCCAGGCCGACGCTCTACCACTGAGCCAACCAGCCAGGGTCTTATTGGTTTAATTTAGTTCTTCACACGTATGATTACTGTTTAACAGGTAGGGCTATATTGAGTAGCCACAATGATGGTAGAGGAATGAAATTACTCACCTGAGCTTTGGGAGATGCTGCAATCTAGGACCTATTAGAATTAGGAATTATACTGGCTTATATAGTGTTCCCCTACAACTCCTATCCTATCCAGAAGCTCATAATGTGACCTTATTTGGAAGTAGGGCTGTTATAAGATAAGGTCATACTGGAGTAGGGTAAGCTCTTAATCCAATATAACTGGTGTTCTTATAATAAGAGGAGAAATGACCCAGAGACATACACACACACACACAGAAGAGAGCATTATATGAAGGTAGTGACATAGAGGGAATATGGCTATGGGACAGTGAAGGGAGGCAGAGATTGAAAAGATGCAGGGGCAGGCCAAGGGACACCAAGGGTTGCCATTAAACACAGAAGGCAGGAGAGGGAGCATGGCGCCGCTGATGCCTTGATTTTAGACTGCTGGCCTCCAGAACTGTGAGAGAATTAATCTCTGTTGTGTTAAAATACTTAGTTTGTGATACCTTGTTACATCAGCCCTAGCAAACTAACATAGGAGTCAGGGAGGCTGCTGAGTCCAGTTGGCCACTGAGGGAATTCCACAGAGGCCACCAAAATGGTGTAGCCATAATTAGATCTTGGAAGCCAGATATGGAGGTCAGGATCCAAAAGCCAGGGAGACTAATGAGGAATGGTCATTAAAATAGGTCCTGGCAATCACCTGTTCTAGAGGTCAGTGTTTCTGCCAATTCTTATCTGCTCACTATCCAAATTGCTTTAATGGACTGAGATGGGTTAGACAGCTTCTGGTTTGAATAAGCCCTTAAACATGAAATAAGATGTAACCAAAAACCAAGGCATCATGCCTTCTGTTGGAAAAAGGATGCAACTCTCCCTGATCACATAGTTTCCTTCCTTATTCATAGATAACCTCACGTACATATTACACAACATTCTTCCAGCTTTTTCTCCCTATTTCATTTTTCCTTCTATAGTCCTGAAAGTGAGCAGTAGCAGGAATTATCCTAGAAATGGTTGGGTTATGCTTTAGTTTTCCTATTGCTGCTGTAACAAATCCCCATGACTTTCATGGCTTCCAACAACACAAAGCTTTTGTCTTATAGTTCTCCAGGTGAGAAGTCTAGTGAGGGTTGTGCTAGATTACAGTCAAGGTGGCAACATGCTCTGTTCCTTTCTGAAGGCTCTTGAAGCAAATAGGTTTCTTCTCATTTGGGAGGTTGACAGAATTCAGTGTTTTGAGTTCATAGGATGGAGATCCCTGATTTTTTTCTGGCTATAAACTGAGGGACATTGCCATCTTCTGGAAGCTTCTGCTTTCTTTAGCTCTTCGAAGCCAGCAATAGCTGGTCAAATCCTTCTCCCCTCAAATCTTTCTGACCTACTCTGCCTGTCCATTTTTAAATATTTCCCTGATTGTTAGATCCAGCCCACCAGATAGTCCAGGATAGCATCTCTTTCTTCAAGTCAGCTGATCAGCAATCACAATTCCATTTGCTACCTTAATTCCCGTTTGCTGTGTAACCCAATGTGTTCACAGGTTCTAGGGATTAGGCTATGGATATCTTTGGGCCACCATTATTCTCACCACCACAGGTCATCTGCAGCAGACCAGCATGACTTCCCAGTAGGACTCAGTAGAAGGAGAACCTAAACTGTGAGGGGGGAAACAGAACTTCATCAAAATATGGCAAATGTTAATAACAAGCAAAAAAGAGAAAGCCAAGCTGCATTATGACATGTGTGTTAGTTTTAAAAATTCTTTTTAAATTTAGAAATTAAATTTAATTAGGTGACATTGATCAATAAAAGTACATATGTTTCACATGAACTTCTCCATAGCATTTGAACTGTTGATTGTGTTGTGTGCTTATCACCCAAAGTCACATCATTTTCTGTCACTGTATATTTGTCCCTCTTTACTCCGCTCCCCTTCAGCCCTCCCCTTAGTAACCACTTTACTTGTTTCTGTGTCCATGAGTCTCAGTTTTATATCCCACCTGTGCGGGGTATACATTTGTCCCTCTTTACTTACCTACTGCTCGTAACCAGAATGGTATTATTAAAAATCTATCCTTTCATTAAATTGCTGACTTAAAAATTAAATCTACTTAATGGAAAATATTTGATTTTTAGGAACATCAGACATATCTTCAAGTAACAGTGGTTTCTTTCTTTCTTTCTTTCTTTCTTTCTTTCTTTCTTTCTTTCTTTCTTTCTTCCTTTCTTTCTTCCTTTCTTTTGTGTGACAGAGAGACAGAAAGAGGGACAGATAGGGACAGACAGACAGGAAGGGAGAGAGATGAGAAGCATCAAGTCTTCGTTGCAGCACCTTAGTTATTCATTGACTGCTTTCTCATATGTGCCTTGACTGGGGGGCTAAAGCAGAGTGAGTGACCTTGGGCTCAAGCCAACGACCTTTGGGCTTCAAGCCAGTGACCATGGGGTCATGTCTATGTAAGCTCGAGCCAGCGACCCTGCACTCAAGCTAATGCACCTGCACTCAAGCCGGATGAGCCTGTGCTCAAGCTGGTGACTTCAGGGTTTCAAACCTGGGTTCTTCACATCCCAGTCTAATGCTCTATCCACAGCACCTCTGCCTGGTCAAGCAATAACAGTAGTTTCTTATCAGGTAAGAAGTTACTGTATAGCTAGTCCCTGGAGGAGATATGTAGAATTGTAGAATTGTTGGTGTGCTGTGTTCAGGGTTCCTTTTCTGTTCTTAACTTTGAACACATTAATTGTAAGTCCCTCTTGCTTCTCTTCTAATTGCTCCTCCAAACTCAATATATCGTAATAAAGGGAAATTTATTTTTTAACTTATAATTAATTCCATCTAATTGCCATTAGCACCATTGTATCCCATCATTTTGCTGTATCATTTGTATGTCAACTTCTATTTTTTCTACCTCTTTTAATTATCCCAAGATGCATGTTTCTGATAAACACTGACTCCTATTTAGGATTCAGCTCTGCTTAGTGAACTTACACTAAATGTGGACACACTCATTTCTAGTTTTCCAGTACAGGTTTCAGACCTATTTTGGCATTGCTTCTCTTCTCACATCTGCACAAAATTAAATAATACACAAATATATTTTAAAAAACTATTTGAAGAGTGTTTCTTCATTTGTGTTATCATCATTACTGAACACATGTTGTGTACTAGGCATTGTTCTAGGCACTGGAAATATGCCAGTGATTCCAGTGTTCAGTGTTCCTGTTTGGGGCATTGCTTTAGTACAAGCTGGTTTTTATTAAATCTCCTTATCTTGGCATTTATACATTTTTTTTTACCATTTTTATTATTTAAATTTCATATTCAGAGTCTCCTTTGTCCACGGCTTGGCTTTTGAATAACTCTGTTCTGGAAGAGTCTGCTTAAGGAAATGCCACCAAATGGTTCATTGGGATAGCTCTATATGCGTTTTCTGTTTGCTAAGGGGTTTCATTTTAACCCAAATGAATGGGCTTTATATTGGTGGAATTGTAGCTTGTCCTACTCAGAGACTAAAGGCAATATATATATATATATTTGGTTAGGACCCCTTCTGGTTGCCCCTTTGATTTCCTCTTTGTAGGCCTTTTCACTTAATCTCCCAAATGGTGAGACCAGCCCTGACCACAAATGCGACAGGTGACCACATGCCAATAATGTTTTCCTCCAAAGCAGTAGAAAGGCCGTTTTTCAAATAATGATTTAAGTAGGTCAGAGCACACAGGATATTTATATTAAAGGAAGAAGAAACTGCATATTTCAGAAGAACTCATGGATTTAGATATCTTGGTCTGTCTGACATTCCGTTTCTCAAATTAATTTGCCAGTGAGGTGGGGATCTGCCCTGTGGAACTGTTACTGGTGTACTCTCAGACCTTACACGGTTCTCAACAGATAGCAAAAACCTTCCCTGAAGTGTTAACAGGGTAGCGTATCCCTTTAGGGTCTCAGTTGTATAAGTCTCACTGATAAAGCTTCCTGTACTTGAATTCTTAGCAGTGGGGAGGGGAGTAATACACACTTGGAAGACCTTTTTAGAGTACGAAATAATTGGCTGTTAAAAAATCTAAAAGATTTATTAAAAGTATTTTGAGGAACCCTGCTTAAGTATAAAATTTTTCGTTACATTTAGATGACTAAGCAACAAAATATTTTATGTTTCAATGCCAGTCAGTTACTTGACTAAGACAAATGTTTAATGTCTCACTGCTTTGCCAGAAATAGCTTCTCACCCCTCCCATCAGAGGACAGACACTGAATGATGCCAAAGCCTTAGAAGAGGCAGTTAGTAGGTAGAGAATTAAAATAAAGAAGATTCCAACACAGCTAGAGTCCTTCCTCCATATATATATATATATATATATATATATATATATATATATATATATATGGAGAGGGAGAGGGTATTTTCTTGCCTTGGGCTCATTAGCAAAATACATTGGCTACGGCTGACTGATTTGCACCTGGTGCCTGCTTGAGGTCTCCAAAGAGGAGGTTTACAATTAGGTTTGGAGCCTGGGAAGCTTTGAAAGCTCTCCCTCTCAAAAATCAGGCAGACATTTGGAAATGGAAATATACCATATTTCTTTCTGGATTACACATTTCCTGAAGTTCACCTTTTAATTATTTTTAGAAGCGAGCGGTCCTGGCCCACATATTACACTGTTTCTGTACCTCACTTTTGAGATGAGATTTCCAGATGGAGTTTTCGTGCTGAAATGGAGCAAAAGGAATGATCTATTATGAGCTTCTTAAAGATGAGGAAACTGAGCACCTAAGAGGTCAAAGAAGAGATTTAAAATCCCAAGTATTTAGCAGCCTGGCCAGGACTAGGACCCACGTTAATCTCATTTCCAGCATACTGTTTATTTTTTCCCTTCCCTCCATTGATGTTATAGTTCTTTGACTAAACATCTTAAATATAGACTATTTCTTCCTTTCCATTAAGAGATCATCTAAAATAGTATATTCTCTACTCTCCATTAGATATATCTTAAAGATTTCTGTGCCTTTAAAATTCCTTTAATTATTAGAATAAAATTGACACTTAATTGGTGATGCATCTTTGTGTTGAAAATTTTTCATTCTGTTTTGAATCTCAGCTTCGAGAGTTCCCATTTGTTTGATTTGAAGTGGGGTCGAAGGGGGCAGACGGAGTCAGGAAACTTCACTAGAAAGTGACATCCAATTCTAGCCAGACACTTATCTAATGGCCACATACCTCGAGCTTTCTGATAATTATCCATAAATTGGGTGGTAGATAAATAGCCGTGTCCTGAGAGAAGGAGAGTGCTGAGGGCACTCTGGGGGGACTCTTTCAGCTTGTTGGTAGGGGGAGGAGTAAAGACAGATCCGCCCTGTTTGTCAGGAGCAGAAAGTAGGCTGGAGTAAACTAACTCCTGGGAAGGGGATGTGTCAGGAAGATGGATTACCCAGGAAGGCAGGGCCGCTCTCCCAGTGGGCAGCAGCCCACTTGGATATAATTTGCCAGCTGTCCTTCTTGTCCTGGTGTGTCTACATCTTTTCACTCCTTCGTGCTGCCAGTGGCCAGCCTGGGCTCTGTAGATCTAACGCAGCAGCAGAGACTTCAGAATAGCTCAAAGACCTAGCAGGGAAGGGAAGCTTGTTTGCAGAGAGTGAATATTCAGCAGGCACAAGCTCCCTATCAGTGCTCCCAGAAACTCTCAGAGAGACAGACCCTGTGGGAAAAACTCCTTAAATAAGCACCTTATTAGAGGATGATCCTGTTAGGTGAATAAAAGGCTGATTACATACCCAGAGGTGAGCCATAATGAGGCTCAGAGTAACTAAATGAAGCAATCTGCTGCACTTTGTATCTGGACTTGAGCCTGAACATTGCAAACTGGCATTTGGAAAAGGAAAAGGCTCTGGAAACACCACAAAATAGACTGGAATGTATGCCATCTTCTTTTTTCCCAACGGGAGTTCAGGGCAGATTTCCTAGGGTACAGTTTTGAAGAAAGAAGCCTGGTGTGAGAAGAACGTTTGGAGTGGGCATTGCCACCTCATATAACCAAACCATTGACATGTCTCTGCCCTTGATGAAGGCTGAGTGACCTGATGGACCTGCCTTTCTCTTTAAAGCCACAGGGGTTGCTGAACAAGAATTCTAGCATGGCATCTCACCATCGCTGACTGAGCATTGGGGAGGAAGCTTAAAGCAGTGGCCATTATGTTCCCTATAAAGTGAGACATGAGTTTACCTTCCATACTTGCGAATTAGCCACAAAAAGCAAGGGCCGAATATTGACACCACCAGCTTTGGTTATTGTTGTCTGGTCCTGTTTATATTTTAAATCTTCCATGGCAGCAGAAAACAGCCCATTTTGTTGAAAATTCGCTGCCCCTGGTTCTCCATGAGGGAGGGCTTCTTTTTTTTTTTTTTTTTTTTTTTTTTTCTGAGGCTGGAAACCGGGAGAGACAGTCAGACAGACTCCCGCATGCGCCCGACCGGGATCCACCAGGCACGCCCACCAGGGGGCGACGCTCTGCCCACCAGGGGGCGATGCTCTGCCCCTCCGGGGGGTCGCTCTGCCGTGACCAGAGCCACTCTAGCGCCTGGGGCAGAGGCCAAGGAGCCATCCCCAGCGCCCGGGCCATCTTTGCTCCAATGGAGCTTTGGCTGCGGGAGGGGAAGAGAGACAGAGAGGAAAGAGGGGTGGGGGTGGAGAAGCAAATGGGCACTTCTCCTATGTGCCCTGGCTGGGAATCGAACCGAGTCCCCCTGTACGCCAGGCCGACGCTCTACCGCTGAGCCAACCGGCCAGGGCCATGAGGGCTTCTTATTTGGTGAATCATTGTTCTAATTAATTCATTTTCTGGAGGAGCATCCTTGTGATTCCCTCCTCTGCTGCTCACTTTCTCCGGACAGGTGCAGGCAGGGTGCTGAAGTCAAGAGAGGCCTCTCCTTTGATTCAGGGGGTTAGGTTATCAAAAGGGCCAGGACATTTATTAGTAATGCAATCACCTACTGTTGTTCAACATTTCTGAGCCTCACTTTACTCACCTGTAAAATGGGGAGAGCAATAGTTGCCCTGCCTTTTAGTCTTTCCTTAACATAAAAAAAAAGATTTTAAGAGTGCTTGATAAACTATCTTGAGCCATTGTAGGGAAAGATGTTTATGCAAGGCATCTGATTTGCATTTGAAAATATTCTTGAATCATTCCTGGTTAATGACATCTAAGCCTTTTTTTTTTTAAATTCCACAGTCACACAAGTAGAGTTTATTGCAAAGCAGGATATTCAAAAGCAAAAGCTAACAATTCGATACCCTGGATCTCTTGACTATGACTTTGCTTATCACATTTTCATCTCACTGGGGGAGGGGGGAAACCCCACTAGGTCAAATTTTATCCTGAGGCTAAGAGAGGTCTTTAAAAATGACCTTGGGAATATGAACAGACCAGAAGCCATTATTCTCTTAATCTGATTAATTTTCAAATGTAAAAGGCTGAAATAGTATTTTAGTATTTGTTTCTCTTAGGTTTCAGCCAGAGCCAATGTGGGCGCTTATTAGTGTCATAATGATGGGTGGCAAAGATGGTTCAGATGGTAATTGAGGAAAATGAAATACCATCTCTATCCTCCATTCCACCCCCATTTAATACTCAACTTCAGTATAAAAGTGTCCCACTGTTTCAATAGAAAGTGTGCTGCTCATCAGTCAGCTAGATGGAGGATGGTGATGCTAATTTGTTTCCCTAGACATGCTTTCCTCAGACTAAGGACTACAGCTGGCAGTGTGTAGCTCAGATCGGAGAGATAAGAGTAGAAAGCATTCAATGATTAAATAGTCAATATTTTCTGACTTCTTTGCTAATTTACCAACGAGAATAATATCTTCTCAGTTTTGTCACTTATCAGCAGCAATTTAGCTTGTCTTAGAAGCATATCTTGATTTGAACAGATAAAACACATTTAAAACATAAACGAATAAGGTTTTGTTTTATGTTTAGTGCCCTGAATTTGGGACAATTAAAATGGCCATGTCTTTGGAAAGAAAATATTAAACTGGTTGTGGTAGGGTGGTGGTTGGGGGAGTGATAAGAGAGGAAATTGAGATTCTGTCATGGATATAAAAAAGAAAAAAATATATACCTGTCATTAAAATATTATTAAGCTACTTCTTTACTGGTTTCAGAGGAGAACATGTACACATAGGGAGGTAATTGGGAATAGAAGAAACATTCAAAGTAGTTAAGATGCTGTGAGATGAAAACTGAAGCTCCAGAAGCCTAGGTAATTTGGCTCCTGCCACAAGGCAAGAGAAAACCTATTGTTAGAATCTGGATGCCTGACCTGTGGTGGTGCAGTGGGTAAGGCATCGACCTGGAATGTGGAGGTCGCTTGTTTGAAACCCTGGGCTTTCCTGGTCAGTACACATACGAGAAACAACTGTGATTTGATGCTTCTCTTCCTTCCCTCCTTTTCTCTCTCTCTCCTCACTTTAAACACCAATAAATAAAATCTTAAAAAAAAAATAAAAAGAAATTGGATTTAAGACTGTATCCATCTGACGAGAGGAATTGGTCAGCTCTGTGTCCTATGGAACCTGCAATTGCTTTTTTTGTTTTGTTTTGTTTGTTTTTTTTGTATTTTTCTGAAGTGAGAAGTGGGGAGGCAGAGAGACAGAGACAGACTCCCGCATACGCTTGATGGGGATACACCCAGCATAACCACCAGGGGGTGATGCTCTGCCCATCTGGGGCGCTGCTCCGCTGTGACCCGAGCTACTCTAGTGCCTGTGGCGGAGGCCATGGAGCCATCCTCAGCACCTGGGCCAACTTTGCTCCAGTGGAGTCTTGGCTGCAGGAGGGGAAGAGAGAGACAGAGAAGAAGGAGAAGGGGAAGGGTGGAGAAACAGATGAGTGCTTCTTCTATGTGCCCTGACCGGGAATTGAACCCGGGACTTCCACATGCTGGGCCAACACTCTACTGCTGAGACAACCGGCCAGGACCTGTAATTGCTTCTTTTTTTTTTCATATATTTCCTTCTTCTCTGTTCATCCCCACCTCTTTAATCAGGTTTTTCTTTTTAAAAATATGTTAGGATCATCATTAAGGCACACAGTGTTGAATGAATGAGTTGATATATAGGTATCTACTATCTCGAGATTGTATTAAAAAGAGGCTTCCTTCTTACACAGTCCCGAATAGATTTTCTTTTCTACTTTTGAATGTTATAGAAAAGTACTTCATACATCTTGGCTGTTGAACTTCTCAATATCAACTTAGAGTGCATCTCTCTATCGAGTTCTCTTACAGGTTGCTCATTTTCAGTGACATCTGATTTTTAGTTGGAGAAATTCTTTAAATCACAGGTGCCACATTGGAATTTCTTTCAGTTAGGATGACAGAGCCAATAACTGCATGTGTGTGAGGTACAGATAAAGGTAATCAGATCTCATGCTTCAGGGAATAAAATGATTACCTATGATGGTCAGGAAGGTATTTTCCCCATTAGCATCCTTTAGATACACAAGCCAAGAGCAGGATACAAGTTTCTGCTAACCTAAAGCTTTCTTATAGAACTCCATTATATACAGAGTATAAAATCTGAACCTATGACATAATGTCCTATGTATAATGGTTGTCGTACATGGATCCACATTTAATATACAGCAAAATAAATACTGTAACAGTTGAGACTGAGTTCTATTTAGATAGCTGGGGTAGTGATTCATTAAACATAAACTACTTAAAATCTTTTCATGTTTCCTCCAGGGATCTCAAAGTACTTTCCCAAAATGAGCTCATTAATCCTCATGAATATTCTGTCACATAACTTCTGTTAAATTTCTCTGAAAAAACAGGTCAATCTTACTAACCAGTAAGTCCTTATAGCAATCCTAACAATCTTTATTGCCTTGAAATCTCATTAGATAATTGACTTCTAAGACCATTATTCTGGGTGATTTTTTTTTTCCCCTTGCTGGCTCATTCTCTACATGAAGACTATTGTTCTGGATGGTTTTTTGTTTTGTTTTGTTTTTATTTTTTTATCCCTGGCTCTCTACATTTTCTACATTCATGGCCTCCAACAAATATGTGGTGAGAGTGAATAATGTGCCAAGTACTGAATATGAAAATATACATAAAGCTCAGGGTATAGTGGGAGAGAGCTGGGAATTCTTCTAAACACACTAGCAAGATCTCTCTTCATAGACTCTTCTTCTTACTGGACAGGTCAACAGGACTTTGACATAGGGAAGCTAGTCTGATTCAGTAGTAGCTCCTAAGAGATTGATTGTAGTGGATTCCAGTTAGTTCAGTTGACATTTAGAAAGTTGGCCATGGTCTATCCTGGAAATCCTTGGAATAACTTTGGTTTTTGCAAAAATGGGAGTGGTCCAGTGGTCTCTACTCTGTGGTGTGTGTCTGTTGACTAGAAACTTTTAATAAAAAATGATTATATTTAAATTTGACAATATTTTCCATATAAATTCTAAAGACAACTCCTATGTTGATCCTAGAAAAATAATAGAGAATAACAATTAAGAGGTTCTTTTCAAATGTATATCCATGTTTAGATTTGTTTGGTTTCATGTTTATTTTTTAATTTTTTAATCTTTTTATTTTTCACTCACTTTTTGGGGGTTACATGGTTAATAAAATTATACAGGTTTCAATTGTACATTTCTATTTCTTTTCTTTTTCTTTCTTTCTTTTTTTTTTGTTTTTTTTGTTTTTTTTGTATTTTTCCAAAGTTAGAAGCTGGGAGGCAGTCAGACAGACTCCTGTATAATGCACCAGACCTGGATCCACCCAGCATGCCCACCAAGGGGTGATGCTCTGCCCATCTGGGGCATTGCTCCATTGCAGCTGGAGCCATTCTAACGCCTGAGGTGAGGCTATGGAGCCATCCTCAGTGCCCAGACCAACTTTGCTCCAATGGAGCCTTTGGTGGCAGGAGGGGAAGAGGGAGATACAGAGCAAGGAGAGGGGAAAGGGTGAAGAAGCAGGTGGGCGCTTCTCCTGTGTGCCCTGATCCAGAATCGAACCTGGGACAGTGTCTAAGCCTGCTGCTATTTGACATGAAGGAATAAAAAATTTTGAGAGGAAAGATTTGTGGAACATGTAAATATTTCTTTTGAACAATGCTCTTTTGGTTATAAAGGAGATAACCCTTATAGCTCTGGAAGTGAATAGAAACTTCTCAGTTTGGTATCTAAGGGATGTTTGCTCTGATAAAAAAAAAAAGATACACAAAATCACATTCACTGGACCTGCATTGCACCTTCAGCCTAGCATCAGATACACTAATAGCAACTAATATATTGGTAGTCTCACTTAAGGAAAATTATCATTATGCCCTGGGTAGGTGGCTCAATGGATAAAGTGTCTACCCAGTGTGCAAGAGGTCACAGGTTCAACCCCTGGTCAGTGCACGTATGAGAGGCCATCAATGAGTACACAGCTAAAATGGAGCAACTAAGTGAAATGTGTTGATACTTCTCTTTCTCGCTCTCTCCCCCTTACCTCAAATCAGTAGAAAAAAATAAAAATAAAAATATCATTAGATTGCTGTTTCCCAAAATATATTTCCTTAAAAACCAGCCCTATGGAATTTTTCCTTGGGAATAAAAAGCCAAGAAGATATTAAATGGTAAATACATATTAAAAAGCTTTTTAGTACTGTTCCTGCCCTCAGGTATTCACAGTGCATATTAACAAATTAAAGGTTCTGTGAAGTCTTGTAGTACACACACCTTTTAAATTTTATTTGTGGTTCTCACATTGCTAAGGAATTGGGTGCTTATTTATATTCATGAGTTATTTTTACTTTATTTTATGCAGAGTTCCTTGTAAGTTTCTCAAGTGCATTTAAATAGCATTTTTAGTGATTTTAAAAACATCATTTATTTTTGAAAACATAATAAACATGTTTTAAAAACTGCAAACTGTACTAATTCCCACTTCTTTCTTCTCTCTCTTTCCTGCATTTTTTCTCTTTAGTATTTGATTTATGAGAGCTCGATTTATATTTGACTTTTTAGGTCATTTCTTATGCAACGTGAAAGATCACATACCTATATCTGTGTGGAAAGGGAGGGGAAAAAACCTACTTGTGGGTAGCTAATAAATACTATGTCACCATGGAGGTAAATAATAAGAGGGAAATAACGGAATGAAGGTGTCAGGAAGCCTTTATTTTTCTTTTGCTTGCTGCGAGGTTTTGACCAACAAAGTTACCTCCCTGATTCTTCCTGTACAATTATAATGACTGTTGCTTCCAAGCCCCTGAGAGTGCATGAGGTGGGGTGTTCAGCAAAAACAGGATTCTGAGATTTGAGGACATCCCTCTTCGTGTTTTAAAAGAAGGTGTTTTCAATCTTAACCAAACTTCCCTATATGTCTGTATATGATCCTTTTCACCAAGCAATTCTCATTTTATTCTGTTCTTCTTGTACCTGACACCTGTCATCTAGTCACCCGTTTTCACTTTTCATGATTAGAACACTGTCAATGCCACTTGTGTTTCAGTGGAGAAGTTTCTCCGTAGAAAAATAATGGTGTGTGTTGGTGGGGGGGGGGGGCACACAGGAATCAAAAGACAAGGAAAGACACATAGTGGATCTTTAGTCCAGAGATGATTGGCTCGTATCTTACTGAAGAATAATTGAGGCAAAGTGATTTGGCATGGACGTCTAAAACTATCATGAATGTCTGTAAGGAAAGGTTATAATCAAAATCACTAGATTTCCCTGTTAAACAAAATACCCTTTGATTAAAAAAAAATAATAATGACCTATCCTTGGTTAGATAGCTCAGTTGGTTAGAGTGTTGTACCGAAGCACAGAGGTTCCAGGTCAGGGCACATACAAGAACCCTCTCTCTCTCTCTCTCTTTTTTTTCTTCATTTTTCTGAAGCTGGAAACAAGGAAAGACAGTCAGACAGACTCCCGCATGCGCCCGACCGGGATCCACCCGGCACGCCCACCAGGGGGCGACGCTCTGCTCACCAGGGGGCGATGCTCTGCCCATCCTGGGCGTCGCCATGTTGCGACCTGAGCCACTCTAGCACCTGAGGCAGAGGCCACAGAGCCATTCCCAGCACCCGGGCCATCTTTGCTCCAATGGAGCCTTGGCTGCGGGAGGGGAAGAGAGAGACAGAGAGGAAGGCGCGGCGGAGGGGTGGAGAAGCAAATGGGCGCTTCTCCTGTGTGCCCTGGCCGGGAATTGAACCCGGGTCCTCCGCACGCTAGGCCGACGCTCTACCGCTGAGCCAACCGGCCAGGGCTCTCTCTCTTAAATCAAAAAAATAAACATTAAAAAATGACCTAAGATCATGTGGAATTTATTTACCTCATTTCTAGTCAGAAAAAAATGTTAAATTCTTTATTCTTTTTTATTCTGTAGAGAATTATCATATCTAATTACTATTTGAAAACTCCAGATACCAGCTTTGCTAAAATAATGTTCCCTCTGAAATTTCCAACAGTAATAGAATTTGGTTACCTGGAAATTTACTGCACATATGGCCCAGCAAGAGAATAATTACACTTTATTGATATCTGCTTACAATGCCATGAGAAAAAGGGAAAAAGAAAATCAGGCTGAATCTGTGAAAAATGAAATTTATTTATAAACCTGAGATGTCGACATTCCAAATTAGTTTCAAATCCAGATACCACATGCATACTCTTGAACTTACTTCCATATCCCCACAAATCCACACAAGAGAACACTCCATGATTTATTCCTGGGCATTAAATACATAAATATCTATATAGTATATTTATGTGTGCATGTATATATGTATGTATCTATGTACGTATGTATGATTCATCATTTGCTGTTGTTATCCCCTATGACTTTAATTTTTTTCTTAATACACAAACTCTCAATATTTTAGCTTGAAGAGAACTTTAAAAATATATCAAAAGTCTCTATTTTCCATCAGCATTTGTGAGACCATTAAACCGTATATTAACCATTCCCCAGAGTGAAGAAATTACACTTACCTCTTTGCCTGGGGGTCCCTTCTTATTAAAGTGTGTTAGATCTGTATATCATAAAATAATATGAACTGAGATTTCATCTGAAAAAAAATGTTACTGCCTGCCAACATGTACATATATTTAAGAAAAAAATCACTGCATGCTAATTATACTGTGTAGTGTCACAAGGGTGTTGTTATTTTTTTTCTTTCTTGTAATGTTTTGTTGAATTTGGGAGGAAGCTTGAAAAATTAATTAAAATGAACTTTCCTCTCAACATTTTATTGCAGTGGAGGAATGCAGAAGAAGGAAAGGGGAATCATAATGAACCAACCATGGGATAAGAGGAAGCCCCTGTTTTTACAAAAGGATTCAGGGCTTGTCCAGGTCCTACTGAGAGGACTATGGGAGCTTAATAGCTAAACTGTAGCGAGATTTGCAAGTTTCCAATTGATTGTTAAAGAAAACAGGGAGAGTAACATTAGAGACAAATAAAGAACACCTTTGAAGACGGTCAGAGGGGAGTGGTGGAAATCTGGGAAGCAGATATGCTTAGCGAAGCAGGGCATCGGGGAGGGCTGCAGGGTTGGGTGACACCCCATGAGAAGAATGCTGTTGGTTCCTGCCCCTTTCTCTTTTATTGAAGATCAGTATGGACTCTGGGCCTTCCCTTGTTCATTCATTCCACAGAAGAATACCTTCTCTCACATACCTTAATTGAGCACCTATTACGGGCCACACATTAAGGGGGGTGGGGAGCAAAGAGATAAACTGTACTTTGATACCCTGGAGGAGTTTAGAACAAGGGGTCAAATGCAGTATGAAGGAAACAATGCGAGATTTGGCTCAAGGAGGGGAAGGTTGTATACGGGGATTAACATCCTTATTCTGCCTCTTACGGTTTTGTTGTCTGCTGCAGGTCCCTGCAACTCTGAACTTCACTTATCTGTAAAATGAAGGTAACAATGATGCTAGCCTCATGGGGACACAGTAATGATTCAATGTAACAGTGTATATGGAATGCTCTTTGAAAATAAGTCATGTGCTAGAATGATCTGTTTTTGATCAAGAAATATTAATATTTTGATTAACTCAAGTGTGATAGTAGAGTCAGAATACGAACAAGTCAGGAAAATAGATACTGTAAGTATGGGAGGAAAGATGGAATAAAAAGAATGTTATATATGTTGTAGACAAGGTCAGATTTGTAGTTGTACAGATTTGTGCAGCCGCATAGGGCTCTGCATTTAGAAGGGGCCTGGGCTGAGTTTAACGCTGTGTTGTCACCATCTTGAAAATTTTAATAATGTTTAAGCAAGAGTTCTCACATTTTCATTTTGCAAATTTTCATTTTACTTAGCCTTATGAATTATCAAGTCCATCAGGGTTGTAGACATACGAAGTATATAAATACTTAGATTAGTTACATATCAAATAACATTAATCGCCAATTTATTTATTTATACATCTGACCGTCCCCCATCTATTCCTTCATATGCACATATTGACGTATTCTTTCATGCAGGACACAAGGCACCTGGGCAGTGAAAGTTACATGTTTGGGTCTGTGGCCTAGGAAAGAAGGAGAACGTGAAAAAAAATTATTAAATGTACTCGATATCGGTAATTGAAAGCCTCTTATGTTGCAAGGCCAAGAAATGTATGAAATAAATGATAGATGGATATTAGTAATATATCTTATTTTCTTTCTTAGAGAAACATTGCGCCATCGCGAATCAGTAGGTCTGGACTGAGGCCAAGGATCTGCATTTTTAAACAAGTGCCACAAGGGCTTCTGATGCAGCTGCTTCCCAGACATGTTTTCCAAACACTGAGTGAAAGGATTGCTCGTGCTGTGTTTCTAATATTTATGTATAATTGGGAGAACTAGGTGATTTTTTTTTTCCTTAGTAGCCCTCAGCAGTAACCCCAGAGAAAGAATATTGTAACTAGCATTTCTCACTGTTATTTGGGCCCCTGCTGAAAATGGCTGTGAGATATTAGCTTCACCAAGAACTACCTCATCTCCAACCCAGTCTCTTCTAGATGCCAAGCTACCACTAGTGTCAGATTGCTTAGAAGTGCAGCTAAAGGAATCAAGGGCAAATACATTTTGGAAGCAGCTTCTAGAAATGTGGCCTATCACCTACCTGCTCTGTATCAGAGACCTTGAATGAAAAGAGAGTTAGAAATATAACAGCATAGCTATTCAGAAGAATAGTCACTTGTCATTTAGAATTTTTTTTTTTATTTCTAGCCACATTTTCTGAAAGAATAAAACTATTGGAAGTAGTTTGCATGTTGGAAATTCCTTTGTTCCATGCCCCCCCCCCCTCCTCTCATTCTTTTCTATGCTTATTTTAATTTATAAAGCTATTATTCTCAGCATCTTAGGGACTGCCCTAGCTCCATCTACCCATTCCTTCAGTGACTACTTATTTAATGCCTACGATATGCACTGTACAGGACACTGTAGTGGACACAAATGCACACCAGAATTCATTCAGCAAATATCTACTGAGGGCCGTTCTGTGCCAGGCTCACTTTCTGACCCAGCACTAATGTTTCAGACCCCACCCTCAAGGAGCTTGCTGTCTAGTACCTACATGTAAACAACTATAATAAAATGAAAGCAAATCAATCTGATATTAATCAAATGCCATGACATTTCAGAGTCAAGGAATCTTTGGATCGAAAGTAATCAGAGAAGGCTTCATGGATAAAATTCTATTTGCTCTCTCCTTTGGTGGATAAGAAGTACTTATGTAGGTGACGACACACAAGGAAGACATTCTAAGTAATGGGAGAAACAGCAGAGGTAAGAAGTTGTGGGGAAAGCAGTTATGTAATTTCATTCTAACTATGTCATACATAAAAAAGAACAATGAGAAAATAGTTTGGGGCCTTGAATGTTGGGTAGGGAAGCTGACGCATATTTTTTTTTCAGAAGGCAATAGGGAGCCATTGATTATACAGAATGACATAAAGAAGGAAGAGGCTATTAGACAAATGTAGAGAAGAGGTAATAAAGCCAAAAATGGAACACTTAAGAGGAAGAATTAAAGAAAATGACCTCTACATCCTCTTTTCTAATTTGCTTCCATAAAAATGGTATACATCTAGAGTGAAGATCACCTATTTTCTCCTCTATATACAAATTCCTCCTCTATAAAAAAAAAGTCCACCCTCTTCCCTCCAATTATGCTTGAGGTCTCAAAGACAGTTCCCTCCATGGGACTTTGTAAAATCGGGCTCTCTGGGGAATTGCTCCCCAGTTCACCCTGCAGCACTCTGATTTGATTCCCAAGGACTCCCTAAAACCTTCACCTATTGTTTACATCGCAGGGACCCAGGGGCTACTGGAAGGCTTTTCTTTGTTTTGTATTTTTTTTAAAGCAGTGTTGCTTTATCTTCTTTGAAATGCATGATCAAGGCCACAGGCAGCCTTGACAGTCTTGGGACCCTTGCTGAGAAAAGAATCAACTCAACGCACACCAGTGAGAGATCATGGCCTTTTCCTCTGACAATTTTCTGTCATCTTTGGCTGCCCTTTTTATGTGCTTGTCATTGTGCTTTTCCTACATCAATATCATGAAATATCCTTTTCCTCATGCCTGACATATTGATACTATCCTACCACAGATAAAACACAGAGCAATGTAATATGGGGCAGGTGATGGAATTATTTGCAATGCACAGAAATCTTTGCTGATGTATAAGCCTGGTGCAATATTAAACACATTACTTTCCTTGACAGGCATTTTCATTACACCCCTACCATGCAGGTGGGGGATCCAAAAGTCAAATCTTGTTCCCCCAACTGGGTCCATGCAACACGATTTAAAAGTGTGTGTGTGTGTGTGTGTGTGTGTGTGTGTGTGTGTGTGTGTCCTTCCTCTCTGTATATTTATCTTTACAAAATCCACAGCCTCTAGTTTAGATCACATTTGAATTTTCTTGGAGAGATGACACAAATCCCAGAGAACCTATAGTAAAAACACATGCTTTTTCTCAGAATGATATTCTTATGGTGGGTGATGTCACATGGGCAAATTTGAAAGACCATTCTGAGATGGGACAAGACAAAAATAACCTAGTAAAACTGAAGAAAGACCAACATCAGAGAGCCAATTTTACTTCTAGAATGAGTTAAGACTAATATATATATACCTTGGTCTTATCAGAAAGAGAATTATGTTTAAGGTCAATAAGATCAAAGCTATAGTATTGAAAACAGAAACAACAGCAACAAAAAAGATAACATTTCTTGAGGATTTCTTATTCTAGAAACCTTCATATGTTTTATGTTCACATTTAACGTCCAGTGTTTATAATAACCTTATGTGGTAGATAACGTATTACTGCCTATTTACCAGATGAGAAAACAAGGCTAAAAGGTGTCTTATCACATGTCCATGGTAACACGTGCAGTGATTCAAGCCCAGGTCTGTCTGACCACAGAGATTAATTAGGCTTTTAACTGATCTGATTTCTATATCCCATGGAGAAGGAAAACCCAAATTATAAAAAAATCAACTAGAGAAATGTGCCAGACCAATCAGCAGGAACATTGGCTGAACAGGGCATGCTTCTGAGCCTAGAGGAATACCTGTTTACTTTCCACCTGCTTTTGTTGAATGTTCAAGATCATTTAGATGAATAGTTGCAACCCTATGGGGTGTTATAATTGTTTGCCCTCTGGATTCCATTGGCAGTGTTTTCTTACTCTATCTTAGACCTAAAGCTGGAGTGAAGGCTGTTACCTCCAGGTGAGCAAGAGTTGCAATTTTGCTTCATGGTTCTTTCTAATGAAATTTCCTTAGCGTGTTGTTTTCCTCTTCCAGTCTCCTCATGAGGTTACTAGGAAGTATGAGCCAAGAAATCGGAGGGCAGCATCGCTCAGTTTCTTCAGGTGATTCAGCGGAGACCTGCCAAACGCATGTCCTTTTTCAGCATCTGCCTGCAAAGGAGAATTTTCTAAGAAGGAACTTGTGTTTCATTCATTACTGTGCTTTCTCTACTGAGACAGTAGCAGTGGACACTGTTTTACAATGGATCATGACATCCTCACATCTACCACTGGGGATTATACTATTGATGTATTGGAACTTAAGAGCTCTTCTCTCCCATAATTTTATTAAGAGGTACAAAATCCAGAAGAATTTTAGTCGGCATTAATATGACACAATTAACAATTTATTCAGCTGCCCTTTCATTCCAAAGTGGAGGCAATAGTATTTTCTATGTTTCAGATTAACAAAATGAGACAGTGTATTCATACATTAATTTTTTTTTTCTGTATTTTTCTGAAGCTGGAAACAGGGAGAGACAGTCAGACCGACTCCCGCATGCGCCTGACCGGGATCCACCTGGCACGCCCACCAGGGGGCGACGCTCTGCCCACCAGGGGGCGATGCTCTACCCCTCTGGGGCATCGCTCTGTTGTGACCAGAGCCACTCTAGCGCCTGGGGCAGAGGCCGAGGAGCCATCCCCAGCACCCGGGCCATCTTTGCTCCAATGGAGCCTTGCTGCGGGAGGGGAAGAGAGAGACAGAGAGGAAGGAGAGGAGGAGGGGTGGAGAAGCAGATGGGCGCTTCTCCTGTGTGCCCTGGCGGGGAATCAAACCCGGGACTTCTGCACGCCAGGCCGACACTCTACCACTGAGCCAACCGGCCAGGGCTATACATTAATTTGACATACATTTTTAATAGCCTCTAATATACTAGGTACTGCATTGATCTGGGAGATAATACAATGGCATACAGTTTAGAAATTCTAATCCTTTACCCTTAAGGGTTTCATAATCTACCAGAGGAAGATTATGACATTGTCCGTAACACAAGTTGTTAAGTGTGGTAATGAAGATGTAACCCAGGGTATCTGAGAGCAGAGCAGATGAGTAGCAGGCTTAACTGTATCGTAGGGGAAGGGAAGGGTCCTGTGGGATGTAACACCTGAGCAGAGTAGGAACTAGAATGGGATCTACATAAAAATTACTAGTCTTGTTTCTTGTTTGTTTGTTTTTTGAGAGTTTACAATGAGGTGGACTGGGTACTAAATGCTTTATATGCATTGTCACAATTAATTTAAGATATTCTTAAAACAACCCAATGGACGTGTGCTGTTATTATCGCAATTTTATAAACTGCACATGCATAGCAGAGATCTGAACCCATGTTCTCTGGCTTCCGAGTTTGGCTTTTAATGAAGATGCTTAAATACAGACAACAGCACGGTGATTGCCAGCTGGAAATGCAGGTGGGGAGAAGTAGAAGCTAGTAAAGGAGGGTGAAATGGTGATGGAATAAGACTTGATTGGTGGGGGGAATGAGCACACAATGCAGTATTAGCTGATGTATTATACAAAATTATACACTTGATGGCCCTGGCCAGTTGGTTCAGCAGTAGAGCATCAGCCTGGCGTGTGGAAGTCCTGCATTTGATTTCCAGTCAGGGCACACAGGAGAAGCACCCATCTGCTTCTCCACCCTCCCTCCTCTTTTCTTTCTGTCTCTCTCTTCCCCTCCCGCAGCCAAGGCTCCATTGGAGCAAAGTTGGCCTGGCCACTGAGGACGTCTCTGTGGCCTCCACCTCAGGTGCTAGAATGGCTCTGGCCACAAAGGAGCAATGCCCCAGATGGGCAGAGCATCACCCCCTGGTGGGCATGCTGGGTGGATCCCGGTCAGGTGCATAAGGGAGTCTATCTGACTGCCTCCCCGCTTCTAACTTTGGAAAAATACAAAAAAAAATTACACACTTGAAACCTATATAATTTTACTAACCAATGTCACCACAATAAATTCAATTTTTAAAAATCCACAAAGATGTCACACCACTATTAACTCTATTATTAACTATGGTGTATCCCATAGGGACATCACCAAACAAAGCCACTTGTTCATTTGGATCCATTAATCACTCTTACCCTTGAGCAGTGAGCTTGGTTCTAGCTTCTATTGAATTTCCTTTCTGAAACTGGAATTTAATGATTTGGTTAAAAAGTAAACCTGCTCATATCAACTTTGATATTGGCAGGTCGACTCCCAACATCTAGGCACTTGGGTTTCTTTAAGAGAACCTGTCTGGTGTGGATATCATGCACCGCAGTCTTCAACATGACACCGTATTGTACAGATAACACACGACTACAGCCTGATGCCTCTCAATCCCATGTCCCTTGGCATCTTAAATAGGCCCAGCAGCTAACAGTTTGCCTTTCAATTTGGTGGGGGTTTTTTTGTTTGCTTGTTTTTTGGAAGACAAGTATTTTCTTTTATATTCTGGAGACCAAAAAAAAAAAAAAAGTTTTTTTTTTCTCTCATTTCTCTCATGAACTTGCCAGAGCCTTGTGGAAATTCTGCGAAGTCAAGTCTAGTCTCATAATGTGTATAACTGTTATTTATCTTGAGTGCTGCAAATTTGGCATACTGGGGGGCTGACAAGGTTCGGTAGATTTGTTAGCATCCTGTCAGAAAATTTCCCACGAGCAGTGGAGGTTTGTCAGAAAAGTCAGTATAATTGATGGGAGCAAGTTGGACTAATTCTTAGCATATCTGCACTGACTCTGTTCACACCTTTCCTTTATAGGCAACAAAATGTACTGAGCAAAGACCTCATTAAGACCTTCCTGCAAATACACTTTAAACCAGGTTTATTTCCTATTTCTTTCTTTCATATAATTATTTCAATTACTTGAAAAGATGAAAACACATATTTGAAGCATTACTGAATAGGCAATGATTTTTACCCATTTGTAGGTATTTTTCAGCTCTCCAAGGGAAAGTGTATATTTTACGGTAGTGGTCCCCAACCTTTTTTGGGCCACGGACCGGTTTAATGTCAGAAAATATTTTCACGGACCGGCCTTTAGGGTGAGATGGATAAATGTATCACGTGACCGAGACAAGCGTCAAGAGTGAGTCTTAGATGGATGTAACAGAGGGAATCTGGTCATTTTTTAAAAATAAAACATTGGGCCCTGGCCGGTTGGCTCAGTGGTAGAGCGTCGGCCTGGCGTGCAGGAGTCCCGGGTTCGATTCCTGGCCAGGGCATTCAGGAGAAGCGCCCATCTACTTCTCCACCCCTCCCCCTCTCTTTCCTCTCTGTCTCTCTCTTCCCCTCCTGCAGCCAAGGCTCCATTGGAGCAAAGATGGCCCGGGCACTGAGGATGGCTCTGTGGCCCCTGCCTCATATGCTAGAATGGCTCTGGATGCAACAGAGCGACACCCCAGATGGGCAGAGCATCGCCCCCTGGTGGGCATTCCAGGTGAATCCTGGTCGGGCGCATGCGGGAGTCTGTCTGACTGCCTCCCCATTTCCAGCTTCGGAAAAATGCAAAAAATAAATAAATAAATAAAAATAAAAAATAAAACATCGTTCAGACTTAAATATAAATAAAACGGAAATAATGTAAGTTATTTATTCTTTCTCTACGGACCGGTACCGGTCCGCGGCCCGGGGCTTGGGGACCACTGCTCTGCAGAATAAAGATTAACAGGAAGTTGGTATCCATTTTCTTTTCACTATGCTTTTATTAAGGTATTAGGAGTTTCAGCCATTGGGTCTAAAACCCATTGGGGTAGAGATAATAGTGGGAAGACGTTAGCCTTTGAGTTGGGATACTGGGATCTGGGTCTCAAGCCTCCAGCTTGCTAGCTCTTTTTGGCCCTGGGCCAGTTAGGTAAACTTGCTGAGCTTTGATTTCTTTGTTTGAAAGGTAGGGCTAATGACACCTATCTCACAGGGTTCCTAATAAATATGAAGTGAAATGAAATATGTCACAGTTACTTGACCTAAGCATCTTTCAATCTGTAGTTCAAGCAATGCCTGCCCTGAAAAACCTTCCCTGATGTTCCCAAGGCATCACAGCCACCGTTTATTAAGAAGTGATGATGTTGCTCTACTATGAGATGCAGTTTGCATGTTTCATGGCATTGGATCCTCAGAGAGAGGTAGACAGTTGAAAAGAGGGGAGAGAGGAAGAGAGAGATAGAGATAGAGATGAGAGAGATAAGGAAGAGGAGAAGAGAAAAAAGAGAATCAGAGAGTTCCTGTGTTAAATCTTGGTCAAGATATTCATCCTTTCTAAACTTCAGATTCCTTATTAGTAAAACAGTAAATAATAAAAGCCTACATCTTAACTCTATTTTGACGACTAAGTGGGATGATTTATATCGTATGTTTCCTGGAGAGCCTGACACATAACCAACTTGTAAGATAATCCAATATCATTATTTGTGATGAAGTTTCATTCTTATCACAAGCATTTCTAGCACCTGTTGTGTTCCCGATTCTGTCCTTTGACTTCTCATTGGGCATTTAGATTTCTGCCTCTTCAGCTCATGTGTGAGGAATCTGGGGTGTGTGCTTTTTCTTCTCTCCACAGTGTCCATCCTACAGAAATGCTCATGAATTGTTCTTAAAGGGTGGAGGAAAAAGGAGTGAGGGAGAGAAGAAGAAGGAGGAGGAGTAGAGCAATGGACCTGCTGAAGTGTCTGGAGCTGCATAATGTTGTCAACTAGCCCAGCAATGCTGCAGAGGTAGCAGGTCAGCTTGGGTTTTTATAAAGTTGCCATTTCCTATGGGAAAGTGATAGCTCTGCCTCAGGAAGCATTTCACAGAAACCAGAAGAGCAAAACAAACAAATAAACAATTTTGTTTGCGCATTAGTTTGTGTGAATTTTTTTTTTTTTTTTTTTTTTTTTTTTTAATTTTTCTGAAGCTGGAAACGGGGAGAGACAGTCAGACAGACTCCCGCATGCGCCCGACCGGGATCCACCCGGCACGCCCACCAGGGGCGACGCTCTGCCCACCAGGGGGCGATGCTCTGCCCATCCTGGGCGTCGCCATATTGCGACCAGAGCCACTCTAGCGCCTGGGGCAGAGGCCACAGAGCCATCCCCAGCGCCCGGGCCATCTTTGCTCCAATGGAGCCTTGGCTGCGGGAGGGGAAGAGAGAGACAGAGAGGAAAGTGCGGCGGAGGGGTGGAGAAGCAAATGGGCACTTCTCCTGTGTGCCCTGGCCGGGAATCGAACCCGGGTCCTCCGCACGCTAGGCCGACGCTCTACCGCTGAGCCAACCGGCCAGGGCAGTTTGTGTGAATTTTAATGTATTTTCCTCATTCCTTTCTTCCTACAGGAGGCAAGCATAGTCAGGGAGACTTTTCACAAAGTAGCACATTCCCATGGCTGCATCCTATAGCCAGCATTGCAGAGGGAGCCGGCTGACTTCCATTCTTTTCTGGCTCAGACAGTTTGGCTGCACCCAGGGTTATTTTGGCCTAGAAAGCTCAGATTTCTAATCCAGCCTGACCGGCCTCTTTCTGGTGCCATAGTTGTTCACCTGCCTCCTCCCCTCATGTAGAGAGTAGTTTCAAGGAGCCAAATGAAATACCCTTGGTTAGAGTGTTTGATATCCATGGTGGTAGTACCAATTTTGACCCAGGCTCTTACATGCCCTGTGCCTGGGATAACTACCCCATCCTCTTCTATCTAGTCAAATACAGCCTCGTCTTTATCCAGCCTAGATCTCACCTGTCCTCTGTGGTCTGCAAACCTTTGAACAGCCTTTCCTGACACACACGTTTCTCTCTCTTCTCACACCCTAGCCTTTTTGAAAGGCCAGGCATTTTGAAAAGAAATGGAAGTCTCAGAAAATGAAAGATAACAAGTCAAATCTCCTCTCAAGTTGAGTGGCAGTGGCTGATCTAAAGCAGAGCTCTATGGGGTTTTCCTGTGAGTTTTGCTCTTTCTGCCATAAGGTTGAACAATATTTTTGATATATCTATATATAATATAGATATAATATATATTATATCTATATATATACATATATTTAATGGGACATTTCAAATAAAAATGAAACTCATTAGCTACTCTTGGCAAATCAGAAGACATGGCAATATTGGGCCAGCATTCCCATGGAGCCAAAATTAGCTAGAGCTGAGGCATGGTTGTTTTAAACATTCCTTGGGTGGCTGCAGTCCCCACTATTTCCTCTCATTTCAGCAGTACCAAAGCAACACCATGGCCAGTTCTAATAATAACAGTTAAATATGAAGAGGCTTGAACTCTTGAATTCTTAAATCCAGCCTTTGTTATGAGCTTGCGTTACCTGCTTGAACTCTGGAGGCATTTGATCCTATTGCCTGTGCTATGAAGGAAAGGGAATTAAATCCCAAGCTAGACACGCCACGTAATATTATTTCATTGTATCTCTTCTTATTCCCTTCCAACTTTCCATGTATACAACCCCACCCCCTACCACCTAATATCATTACTCCCAATGGAGGAATGAATTTGCAGTCTTACAGCTTGTGGACCAAAAGAAAAAATTTTGCTTCCAAGTCCTGCAGTTTTATTTCTCACTTCTGGCATCAGATGTCACTAAATGAAGAAGAGGTTACAAACAATTAGTGAAATATCTATTGCCATACTCAGAGGCAGTAACAGAACAATCTGTTCGTGTCCCCACTTCACAAGTCCTCTTTCCCAAACTAATCAAACCCTTCCATCTGTGGAACCTTCCCCAGCAGGTCTTTTTCTATAACAAAAGACCAACAAGGTTCTTCTCACATATTCTCCATGGCAGAAAATTATCACCTCATTTTTTCCACTTCAATGATAGTTTTTTTACTTCTAACTTTCCAAGTTTCATTTTAAAATGGAAATAGCCCAAAGCCAGGTAGCCTTGTTCTTTTTCATTTTCATTGAATCCATTCCTCACTTCTTTTTCACATTATGTATGTATATGTTTTCTCCAAAGAAGTTTTGGTTACATAAATAAGCGGCTTTTATATTTTAACTTGCATTTATATTGCTCTTCAGGTTTATGTCCTTGGCTCTTGAAAGACTTGGAATTTTTTTTTTTTTTTTACCTTTATTATTCTGCATTACAATGCTTCAAGTTCTAGGAGTGTCTGTGTGTGTGTGTGTGTGTGTGTGTGTGTGTATGCGCACACGTGTGTTTATTGGCTTTTATTAAAAATATACTAAATTCATATTTCACCACTTACCACCCATCCTGCTCCCTCATTGCCTGTGGTGTTTTTCAATGCTTATGAAATAATCCAGCCCTCGAGTGGCCTTTCTAATGTCCACAGATGATCAATCTCTGGCCCCACTCTAAACCCTCCAGACACTTCTTCAGTGAGCTCAGGGTGAAATGCAAATGCTTCATCACTCACAAGGATCATCATGGTCTGCTGTCTCTCTCCCTTTCCGGTGGCATCTATTTTATTTCTCCATCTGGATTTCAGCCACACCATACAACCCAGAGGGTTTTGGATCGCATAGTGCAGAGCTGGAACTTTTTGTATGTATGCAGTGAGTAGGCACTGGAAGATTTTGTGCAAAGAAGTGAAATTATGTGAGCTGTACATTAGGAAGGTTTCTCTGGGGAAACCATGTAGGAGGACCTGTCCTAAAAAAAAAAAGAGAGAGAGAGAGCTGGCAACTAAGACTTGTGTCAGTGTGCTTTTGTATTTGTTCAGACAAAGAGGTATCGAGGGGCTGAACAGGTCTCTGGGAATGGGAAGGGAGGACCTGAGGTGAGCGATAGCGTTGAGATAGTTGTGCCGTTTAGATTAGAAGAGAGAAGGGAGCCTACGAAGGAATGACTTGACAGTTTTGAGCCTGAGTAAATGGAAAAATTGTGATGTCATTGACTAAGGTATGAAACACCCAATAAGTTTGGGGTAAGGTGGGGGTGTGGGAAGTAGTAATAAAAATGGTGAGTGTTACGTTTATGGGATGATTCACATGGGTTCATCAAAGGAGAGAATATGGAATAACGTCATTGATGATTGAGCCTTGGGGAGAATACATATTTAAATGTTAAACAATGGAAAACAAAGTAAATTTAAATCATATAAGTGATAAATTGTCAAGTTCCTTGTATCTAACTCTCAGTTTTCCTACCTGACAACGTCTTTATGTCTAGAATTTATAACACTGAATAACTAATCCCTTCTATCAAAATAAGAACTATTTCTTTAGTCCAGTTGTATATATCACTGTATTAATCAAAGTCTCACCCAATAGAGCCGGTAAAGCAGGTGCCTGCAATTCCACCTCTTCAAACGAGGTAATCGACATAACACTAATGCATAATAAGCAAAAATTGACTTTATCTTCCAAGATCTTAATAGAGGATCCTCCTCAGGAGGCAACATTTCTGACTTATCAGGCTTAGATATGAAATCTATTTACTTTTTGTTTGTTTTTCACCCTATTCATTCCTGTCATTTTTCTTTTTAATTACCAGAGATGTTTACATGGAAAATAGGGCTCCCTCTTTTGATTTACTTATTTATTTGTGTGTGTGTGTGTGTGTGTGTGTGTGTGATCTTGTGATTGATGTCCTGTTTCCTCCCATCATGCCACTTGTTTAAGCTGCAGGAGAATCTCCTCTTAGCGTGTCTGATTTCCGTAAAGATTAATGGGAAGGAGATTAGATGTTAAGAGTGGGATAGACAAAGAGAAAAAGGATGGAACATTCATATTTTAAAGAGAGTTGACAGGATTTCAGAGGGAAGTAGACAAGTAAGGTAATGCAGGAATTCCACGCACAGCAGTGAATGAGACTTCCCAACGAAGGACCAACCCATGACAGTAGAGGAGTAGGGGCTGGCGAAACGCAACTCCCATCATTTGGCAGAGCGGAAACACACCTCCCCACTGCACTGGGAAGATGGGCCTCCTCTTTGTCATACACCACTTGGAGGACTTTTTAAACTGTGATGAAAAGTCTCAGAATGCACCACAAGAGTTTCCCAGACTCATCCATTGATTTCCGGTGGAACCCATGGGGTTCAGACACTTAGAGAGCTGTGTGAAGACCTGAATGAAGGGCCCCCGAGGAGCTCAGACCAAAGGAAGAGAAAATGAGGTCCCTCAGAGAGACTCACTACAAAGATACAACCGGACCTGGGGATGAGACACAGTCGCCTGACTTGGATGGTAAAGAAGGGAGGTAACTCCAGGTCCAGGGTAAAGTCAGCTTGAAATTCTCTTTGATCTTCTTTCCTGGCCATTGCCTGTGTGTTTTGAGGAGAAGTTTAGTATTTGCAAAAAAAAAAAAAAGTGCTTTTTTCACTCGGGACGTTCCTGTTCTTCTGTGGGCGAGGCTTCTGTAAGGTTTGCATTGTCACAGGAGGAAGGTGTTTTACTCTTGGCTCTAGAGGGACAGGGCCATAGAAGTCAGTGGGCTAGATGTGGTCACCAGCTCCGTAGGGGACACAGGAAAAGCTTTCAAGGACCCACATGGCCTTCAGAGCATGAAGTTGAAATCTAATAGAAGTAAGAAGCTCTTCTCTCACTCAAAAAAACTTTTATGGAAAACAGTTGTAGAGAGAGAGAGATCCTTAAGCAAGGCTGGACTTATTGTTAACCAAGCCTGGTAGATGGTGAAAGCATTGAAACACATTGTGGAGTTTTGCTAAGCGCATAACTTCCCAGTTTTAGCTCATGGGCTTACTTTTATTTGGTCAGCATGACATCATTTAAAAAAATTAAACGTGGCCTGGCTGATTGGCTCAGTGGAAGAGTGTCAGCCTGGCATGTGGATGTCTCAGGTTCAAGTCCCGGTCAGGGCACACAGGAGAAGCACCCATCTGTTTCTCCACTCCTCCCCCTCCTTCTCTCACTTCTCTCACTCTCTCTTTCGTCTCCTCCCCTCCTGCAGCCTGGCTCAATTAGAGCGAATTGGACCCGAGCACTAGGGATAGTTCCATAGCCTCAACCTCAGGCGCTAAAAATGGCTCCAGTTGCAATGGAGCATGGGCCCTAGATGGGCAAAGCATCGCCCCCTAGTGGGCTTGCCAGGTGGATCCTGGTCGGGGTGCATGCAGGAGTCTGTCTCTGCCTCCCCTCCTCTCACTAAAAAATAAAAATTAAAGAAAGAATTGAACATTATAACACAAATGAATCCATTCCTCAACAGTTCTATTCCATAGTCCAAATAATTTTTTCTTGGTTACCCCTCTTCCTATAGACACGAAGCAGAGGAAGGTCTGAGAGCCATATGCATCTTCCATGACACCCTGGGCACAATCTGAAGACTCTCTTCCAAAAGTGCCCTGGGCCCTTCTCAGAATTGAGATCAGCAGGATGGGTTCCCCTCTTATAATAACAGCAGGAGTGCATGACATGTAGTGATGCCCTGGGATATTTTGTTAATCCTAGTTGATTCTAAGGACTGTGTAGCAGCAACTCCCTTTCAGCAATCTGTTGTCTTTTAAAGGAAGAAGAAGAAAAAAAAAGAGCAACTGGTTTCAAGCAATGGGGAGAATCAGCTCATTTACAAAGCCTGTTACTTAATGAGACTCCTTGGTGACTTCTCAGAGGCAATTCTACTTTGAAAAGGAACATTTCACCTTTTCACTCTGCTTTAGGAGCTCAAGAAGAAGAAAGGGAAGATATTATGTGTGTCTGTCGGCTGCATGGGAAGCTCTGATCTCTTCCGTTGGAGTGGTGTCAAACAGGTGATGAGAACACAGGCAGGCGGGGAGGAAGCTGCCTCACCCTTGGATCCAAGATTCCAGTCTCCCAGGCAAAGTTCATTATCACGCTGGCCTCTGACAACTTCATGGACAATCAGCTGAAGGGAAAAGAAAGAATTATGTAGGGAGAAAGAGTGTCTTGCAATGCAGGCTTCAGAGCAGGAATTGGGTGGAAAAGGTGCTAGAGCTTTTGGAGGTGCACTGTTTGTTTGTTTGCTTTATCCCTATCTCTTTGACCCCACCTCTTCTTTCACTCTGTCCACCTGCTTTTGTTTGGCAGTTTTACTTCGACTCATTAGTTCCCCCAACCCCCACCCCACACCCTAAGAAAACTGTTAAAGCCTGTCTCATTGAAAGAGAGTGGCATTCCTCCTTTCAGAACAAACCATTTAAAGAAGCAAATCAATGATTTCTTTTTTTCTGGAAGCTTTTCTGGATTTTTCTGGCCCTATTTTTTTTTTTTTTTTTTTTTTTTGCCTCTATACTGCTGGAAAGGAATTTTTCTCAGCATTCAAGAGGAATGCCAGACCTAATACCCGGATCATCCTAGCACTAGGAAATAATACTGGCTAATGATAGCTAACACATACAGGTTGCTTAACATGCCAGGTGTTTCACAGGCAGCACAAGCTACAGATGAAGAGTGTGACTTCCAGAGCCGGAGACACTGGGCTCAAATCCTGCCATTTAATCACTGTGTGCCCTTAGCCAAGTCACTTAACCTTTCTAATCTACAATTATCTCCTTTCTAAAATGAGACTAATTGTAGCTATTGTGAGTTGTTGTCAGGGTTAAATGAAATAGTCACTTATCATAGTACCTGATGTACAGTAAAATACAAATTATTATTAATTATTATTATTCAGTTATTATCACTAAATGCATGAGTATAATTTTTAATACGCTGTTATATGGTAGGGTTCACAGACTGAGATTGGTGCGCAGTAAACCTGGTGGCTGAAGACCAATGGATGATAACTATGATGCTAGCCTGCTGCATTTTCTCTAGACAGTGGATTTTAATTAAGTCTTTGCTGAAGAAGCTGATTGGCAGTGCTATCCTCTCTTTTTGAATTATAGGGTGATTCTTTCAGATTTCCCTAGTTCTGGGCATTTGAAATCTGGGAAAAGAGAAAGACAAACTTTATTTCAGGATTGTTTAAGGGTGAATACCATGCCTCCTCATATTAAATGAATTGTTTTTTGCCGATCTACCCTACCCTACCCTTCTCTCTCTTTCTCTCCCTCTCTTCTTCTCTCTCTCTCTCAACTCTACCTGTCTCTAATATCCCTTCCTGTCCCTCCTTTTTTTCCCATTCTCTCTCTTTCACACACATACAGCCCTCCCAGAATATTCCACCTACCTAAAGGAATGCTATGAAGAATTAAAGGATTTGCTTGCATAAAGTACTATGAGCTGTCCCAAGGAGAAGTAAATTTCTCAAGTTCTTGTTTGTAGGTATTTTTTTTTCAGCACTATTCCTAATAATAATTACTGTTGTTGTTAGTCAACTTCAGGCATCACCACTTTTTGTGATAACACTTATCAAACTGTTAGCAATTATGCAGAACTTCCCAAATTCTGCGAGCTCTGTACTAAATCACCAGTGTCATTTCCTGTAGTAGAGCGCCCCCTAGCACCTCCACAGACCTCTCAGTTTAGTTTGCTATTTGAGACCCCAAAAATCAGCTACTCGATAGATCAGTGACAGCTTTCCCCATTTAAGGATCTAGGTCCTTCAAGAATTTAAGTGCTGATATTTGTTCATTTGATTTCATCGCAACTGGAACAGGGAAAGAGGGTTTTTGGACAGCCTCGCCTGCAGAGCAAAGCAGGAGGCTTTCTCTCAGGTCACAAGTGAAATATTAAGTTCCATTAATTTTACTAAGACAGCTAATTCTCTCACCCTGATAATGATATTCCTTTGGAAGAATGGCAGTGAAGGAGTGGAAAGACTTTTTAAAAGATTGTGTGTGTGTGTGTGTGTGTGTGTGAGAGAGAGAGAGAGAGAGAGAGAGAGAGAGAGAGAGAGAAGTACAGTAGAGACTGACTTCAAGTTTATGAAGTTCATTTCTTACTTCATCCATGAAATGAAGATTTTGGCTTCTGTCTTATTCGTGTCTAATTAGTGAAGCCCACCTGGGCAGTAGATAAACGATTTGGGTTCTCTTTTTAATGCTTTGTACTTCTGAGAAGACTGTGGTAGGTTCATGCAACAGAAAATAAAAGTGTATTGCTTAAACCTCTCTCTGAAGGCAGGGAGGGCGAGGGGGAGGTGTGAGATATTTTAAAAATAAGACATGCTGCTAAATTCCCTGCCATCCTCCGTTCATGCTGAGTGGAGTGTAAGTAACAAGTATCAGATAGTTCCTCCAGATGTCAGCTATTTAAAGAGACACGTGCTCGAAGTTCTGTGGACAGAAACTGCTGTACTCCTGGTAATGGTAGTGTGGTGGTCCTGGTGACGGTGGTGGTGGTGACGTGCTCTTGGTGGATGTCTCCCTAGAAGAAACTTGTATCGAGGACAAATGCATGTGGGAATGTGTCTGTACATTTGGGCAGTAAGGAAAATTAGACAGAAGAAATGACAACTCAGGAATGTCTTAATCCAAACTTAGTACAGGTAACATCTGATTTTAAAATGTATGAGGCAAGAGAAACATCAAAAGCCGTCACCCCCGGGCTCTGGCCGGTTGGCTCAGCGGTAGAGCGTCGGCCTAGCGTGCGGAGGACCCGGGTTCGATTCCCGGCCAGGGCACACAGGAGAAGCGCCCATTTGCTTCTCCACCCCTCTGCCGCGCTTTCCTCTCTGTCTCTCTCTTCCCCTCCCGCAGCCAAGGCTCCATTGGAGCAAAGATGGCCCGGGCGCTGGGGATGGCTCCTCGGCCTCTGCCCCAGGCGCTAGAGTGGCTCTGGTCGCAATATGGCGACCCCCAGGATGGGCAGAGCATCGCCCCCTGGTGGGCAGAGCGCTGCCCCATGGTGGGCGTGCCGGGTGGATCCCGGTCAGGCGCATGCGGGAGTCTGTCTGACTGTCTCTCCCTGTTTCCAGCTTCAGAAAAATGAAAAAAAAATAAATAAATAAAAAAAAAAAAAAAAAAAAAGCCGTCACCCCCTGTAAAATTATCAGTGTCCTTGAGTAATTGGCTTATAGGCCAAAAAAATCGTACCAGGAGGTGATTGCCTCTTTAAATTCAATTTTAAACTTTTCTCTATTGTTTTACCTAAAGCAAACTGAATGAAAAAAAAATAATTTATGACTATTCTCTCTGTGTAATGTTTTGAATTCTAACAGTTAAGGACTTCTTATAGGAGAAAGTAAATTGACCTGTTTAAGATAGTAATGACTGGGATAAAAAGGTAGGGTAAGCTCTGCTTCTAGTTCTCAGAAGTTGTAGCCCTTGGGTCCTGATTTTTATTGTAGTGAATGTCCCTGTGCCTCTTCACCAGCTCATTTGGCTTGTTGTTGTTGTTTCATCACTTTCATGCATAAATCTCTTTGCAGAAGGCCATAGAAATGTTTAAAACCATCATTTCTCCTTTATTTTCTATCATTTCAGGCTTAACTCCTTTCCTTAAATTCCAATCTCAACTCTACTATTACTTAATAACTAAAAGAACTGCAAGAGAGGTCATTTTATAATGTTTCTGTGTGTTATTTCTTCAGGTTTTGGGTGGAAATGAAATAAGCCAATTTTCAACTCTTGGCTCATTGTTGGTGACAAACTTACTTAACTAGTCCTTCCTTTCTGGTTGAAGATGATGATGTTGGGCTCAATTCATCCTACTTACTGCCTTGTGTGAATCAGACACCCAGATAAAAACACCTGAGCGAGTAGGCAGGTTGTCTGAGAAAAGAGGGGCGATTAAGTGAAGGTAGCATTTCTAGAAAAGAAATTTTGTTTTTTTTCTTTCAATCTCTTTATCTCTCCCCTTTGAGGGATAGAACAATATGGAGGTATCTTTTGGTTAAGTCAACCACAATGGGTTCAGATGTCTTCAAGCAAACTGACTTTGAGAGACACTGCGGTCATACTACTTTGTGTGTGTGTGTGTGTGTGTGTGTGTGTGTGTGTCTTTTATTTTCTGGATTTTTCTGCAGGCATCCCAGGTTGACACATTTGCAGAAAGAGATAAAAAGCAACTAAACAGAGAACAATCCCAACCTCTATAGTCACTCTGTGGCTACTTATAAAATGGTCCTCTATCCTCTCTCTGGTCCCTCAGTGGGGCGGGAGAAACTGTGAGCTTTTGTTTATGATGTTAAATAAGGAACACAGTGTGTCAAAAGGAGTGGACTTCCTTATCTGCTTTTTACAGCCACAAGAGAGGAGGTGTTGCTTGAAAATTCTGCTTCCAAACTTTTTTCCTGCCTTCTGATTTACATTGTCTCATACAGAAAACTTCTGTCTTTCAAATGAAGAATTAATTCTGTTGTTAGCAGGTGTAGCTTCTCCATTGTTTTTCTTAGACCCTTCTCTGCAGGGACTCTTACTGTGGTTCTGGCTTCCGTAGAGTAATGCTTTAGCTTTTTCCATATATCTTTAGACCCAGTTGTTCTTCTTCAAGTTGGAATCATAATATTGAATAAAAACTGAGTCCAACATTAATATTCCGGGGTCTCCTGGGTAAAGTGCTCAGGTATCATTAATATATTACATGGGAAGGTAAGAACTTGCTAAGAGGTCCATTCTATTTCTTCTATTCCTTCTCTCCACCTTTCTCTTTACTTGTCATGGGGTACAGAATGCCATCAGTCCACTGTACCAGAAGAAAACTGCTGATGAATTTAAACTATGAAATGACTCTGGTTATGGGTTGCCCTAAAACTTTCTCAAGCCTTTGCAAATGTATTTTCTGTTTTATGCTTTTCTAGTGTTTGTGATATGTAAAAATATATGTCTACCCACTTATTATCTTAAAGAGATGCCAGTCATGTTTATCATAAACAAATATACAAATACTATAAATATATATTTTAAAATGATTCACATCTCTGTATATGCTATTTTATAAGGGTCTCTAGCCAAAATCCAGTGATGTTGTAAGAATGAAAAGGAAAAAGACTGCAAGTCTTAGGGTCCCAATAAGTAAGAAAGATGGCATGCCTAAATAGAGCAGTACAAATAAAGTAATTAATAAAAATGAAAATGAAAAAAGAAAATTCTTCCTCATTTAAGTCCCACAGAACTAGGCTACCCCAAAAGGTAGGGAGAGACCTGTGTTGGGAGTACTTTTGACAAGTCCCTCACCCTCACCCCCATAGCCACCCACAACATAGGTGTATATTGTCTCTGCATGATTTAGTATCTGGTGCTATTCTGCCTTTCTCAGGTTGGGGGCTGAATTCTTTAGCATCCTTGCCACATTACAAAAATAGAAAGCCAGATATCATAGTCATACTACCACCCACTTGCCACCCACAACATAACAGAAAGAGCAGGCAGCCCTCAGTTTTCAAAAGGGTTGTATTTCAAAAGTTACTTTATGAATTCTCAGAGCTCACATCATGTTTTCCCAGAGATAGAATGTATTCTATTCCCAGAACCAGAACTCAAATACAACCTAAGAATACTCCCAATAACCTAGTCAAGAGCTACTATAATCAAGTACCTGCTCACATAGGGAATATTTTCTAAAGGGATGCGATTTAAAATTCTAGTTTAGGATGTCAGAAATATATTTTTTTTTTTTTACCACTGAAGATTTGATAACAACATCTGGGCTACCCAACCACGCACTTTGTGCTCCAAAGATTCCAGTCAGGGTAGTTCTTTTATCTTGGTCAAGGTGGTGGTTAAGAGGGGACTCAAGGGCAAGAAAGGAGCTCCTGCTTGAAAAAGTGTGATAAGGTGCTGGACTTGATGTTCTTGGCTGAGGTGAAGAAGAAAGTTAGATATATATTGAAGAGAGGGAACGGAAGAAGAAAAATCTTTGCAGATATTTGTGAAAAGCATGTCTTCCATTAAAAAGTTGAAATGGCCATCTTTGTTTCAGGAACTAAGGGAGAGGAGAAATGCAGACAGAGAGGTGGTTATATTGAGTTATGCTGAAGACAAGTGCCGCACACATCGGAAACCCTTCACAGCAGAGAGAGCTTCGAGTCTCAGAGAAGGCAAATGGCTATTGACATTCAGGGAGGCCGGGAGAAAGTGGATGGTGCCTGGGTCAATATCAGCACAGACAAGGTGAAGGGAGGGGCCCTCAGCCTCCCCTTTCTCTATTGGCTTTTAATACCAGCCTGTGCTACTATTGCTCAGGTTCCATCCGAGAGATCTTAGTATCTGTGCGTCTGTGTGAGTGTGGGCACAGCGCTCTCTCTGGCTTATGTGCTTGACCCCAGTCTTAATGATGAACCACTTGGGGAATGGAATTCTAGTCACTCATTGTCTTTTGACCATTGTCTTTGGGCAAGTGAAAGGACCCAAAGAATTTATACTAAGATTCATAGCAACTTGGAAGTTATAATGCTGAGCCTTAAACAACATTCTTTAATGGAATTCTCTTGTTAGCCATGTGTATAGAAAAACCTACTGTATTTTTCACTCCATAAGATGCACTTTTTTCCCCCAAAAAAAGTGGAGGGGAAAATGCCTGTGTGTTTTATGGAGCAAAAAATACAGTATTTTATTAAATATTTTAACACACTATTTGGTTCAGAATTTTTTTTTTTTCTTATTTTCCTCCTTAAACCCTAGGTGTGTGTTATGGTCAAGTGCGTCTTAGAGGGCGGAAAATACAGTATGTTGTCAGTTATAGAATATCACATCTGTATAACATACTATATGAGTATGGGCGTAAGTTAAAAAATGTTACTAACCCTACCATCTAAATAAACGTGTTAAATTTGGGTGTTATTTATAACTTGATACACTTTGAAAGGTTGAAATATATCTCTTTGCCTTAGCTGAGTTCAGGTGAAATAGATGCAATGCAATCAATGCTCAGCTCCTATGAAATCATGGTTGTAATCTTTGTAAAGAGTGTGTGTGTATGACTTCTTAATAATCAGATATAAACAGGAACACATTAACAATCAACTTTTGAGGAAGGGAATTTGTATCTCATTTTTACTAGTGCTCTTATGCATCTTTGAGCACTTTCTCTCTGTAGGATTTAGCTTTCTTATCTATAAAATGAGGGACTTGAAGTAATCAGTAGTTCTTCAACATTTGGGGATCACAAACTTCTTTAAAAACCAGAAGAAATATTTCTACCTTCTTTCCAGAAAAAAATGCACACCCAGACTAAATTGAATGTAGTTTAAAGTAGTAATTTTACAACCATTTTTAGTGCTGCCATATAGAACCATAGAAATTATATACTATATAATTATGTAGTGTAGATTTATATAATTCCAAGAGGACATGATTTACACAGACTATGACACAAAGGACATACAGCTCTTTGGAGATATGCAAAGAGAGATCCCTGATTTTGACAGTTCCTTGAACTCCAGGCTAAGAATTCCATCCAAATAAATTCTAAGCTTCTTTACGAATCTGAATGTCTCTAATTCCATAAATACCATCATTATTATCAATAATCCTACATTAGTCAGCTCAAGCTGCAAAACAAAATACCACACACTGGATGGCTTAAACAAGAGCACTTGATTTTTTGTACAGTTTTGGAGCTGAAAGACCAAGATCAAGGTGTCTGCAGATTTAGGGTTGTCCTGTGGCCACCTTCTCTGGGTTCTGACATGGCTTTTTTACTCTGTGACCACACGCTCCTAGAATTTCTTCTTCTTCTTAGAAGGACACCAATTCTATCGAATTAGTGATATACTTTTATGAGTTCATTTAATGAGAACCATCTCTTTAAGGGCCCTTTCTCTAAACATAGTCACATTGGGAGTTAGAACTTCCAACTATGAATTTTGGTGCAACACAATGCAGTCCATAACGAACCCAAACTAATAAACCATTGCAGAGTAACAGCTAACAACTAACGAATCAAAACATCTTTCCAATTCCTTCCATGTCAAAAAATGCACAAATAAGCCTATCAAAAAATCAGAATAAAATGTGCTGTGTCTAGAAATGGGAATTTATAATTGACAAACAAAATTTATCTGCTACTAATTTTATTAAAGAGAACACTATCACAGAAGTTTATTTAGTGGCAAAATAAAATATAACTTAAAAAAAAAACTTGCCTGACCTGTGGTGGCGCAGTGGATAAAGCGTCGACCTGGAAATGCTGAGGTCGCCGGTTCGAATCCCTGGGCTTGCCTGGTCAAGGCACATATGGGAGTTGATGCTTCCAGCTCTTTCCCCCTTCTCTCTCTCTGTCTCTCCTCTCTCTCTGTCTCCCTCTGTCTCTCCCTCTCCTCTCTAAAATGAATAAATAAATAACTAAAAAAAAACTTAAAAAAAAAAAAAACTTGATGTTGTAAAGATAAATTAACTTTATTTGGAATTGGTCATCAAGAGCCCAGGCCAAGTGTTGTATATACCAGAGGAGGGAATGAATTAGGAGAGAAGAAATTACAATAAACTATACATATTTTTAGTTTTTGTTTTTCTTTGTTCTTTGCATGTAATCATCTTCATATAATGCAAGTTGAGCTACCAAAAGTCTCTTCTGCATCTGGGGAATGGGGGTGGGGACAGTTGGGGGTTGCTATTTCTGCTCTTCCCAATTTTCCTTTAACTGTTGTGGGAGAGTGGAGGCTGAGGAGAAAAGGCCGAGTTTCTTGTAGTTGTTTAAATTTATTATTGCTCCCCCAGCGCCACGTTTAGTAACCACCATTTGCTGAGTAACTCCCAAAGCCAACAACCATCCTACACCACTCTGAAGTTCCCTTATCCCAGCAGGAGCTAAATATGAGAGATGGTCAATGAGAAGAGGATTCAGAAACATGCTGGGTGTTGCTATTGCTACGGCTTCGCCATAGCTCTAGCTGTTTAATTTTACTTAGTAATGAGTCAAGCCTGTGTGTTAGTGGTATTACAGCCCCTCCAAGAATATGCAGTGCTCTCCAGCAGTGCACTGTCCTTTTGTCCTTCCTGCTTTTGAGGCACTGACTTTATTCTGTTCCTCTTCTGAACACCAACAAGGTGTACATTTTAGGAAATTACCTCTATCAAGCAGATGACTCCCTCTGGGATGCTTTACTCTCACACAGACACTCGCCCGTGGATGACATGGCTCACATTCTGCCTGAATTGGGCTGAGATCTATGCTGCTGAAAACTGCTGCCTCCTGTCCTTCTTCCACCACCCCTGCCTTGGAAATTCTCTTTTTGAGTCCTAGGGAATCCACAGAAAATACCTAGTCATCTACATTCATTTGCTTGAAATTAACAGGTGGGTAGTTGGCCAAGCCAGGCAGGAGAGAGGTATAGCAGGGGAAATAAACAGTAGGTATAAGCTTGCCAGCAGGTATTATTATTCAAAACTTGTACAGCTTATTAGCCTTAGAGTCTATTATAAAAATTTAAATTAAAAAATAACCCAGAATCTATAGAAAATTGTCTGCGGTTAAGTGCATTGCTTAATGTCTGCCAATTAATGTTAGAACCAAGAATTAAAGTTCCGATATTTTTATTTCTAATACAGGATGACAATACATCTGTCAACCACAATCATATTAAATAATTGGAAATCAAACATAATAGAGTTCTCTCTTCATTAGTTTAAAACTTGGTTTAACAGGATGAAAATATAGTCTTTCTTCTGGTATAGATATTAAAAAACCTTCTAATTTTCTTTGGCTCCAAGTTATATATGTATATGTGTTTTTATGTCTTATTTCTCTTTTTATAGATGAAAAATAAGCTCTGTGCTCATCTCATGCTTGTTACTAATGGTATTGCTAATATCAAAGGTATTTTTTTTGGAATATTGTTTCCAGGATTTTTACTGAGAAAGCATCAGAAGTCAGAGTACATTTTCCTAGCATTTAGTTTCTAGGTTAAGCAAAAGATTGGTACCCTCAGGAGATGAACATCTCCTCAATTTATAAAATAATCACAAGAACTGTGTGAATATTTTGGGGACTCACTCTGACCTACAAGGGGAAGGAGCAACTTCTGAGATAAAGGGCGCTTGGCTGTTGTTTGTGACAAGAACACCGGCAATAAACCTATGTTTTCCTAAAACCAAAAATTTTCTTAACAGCTGCATGTTGTATGAATAGAGGATGTCTTGTGGATTATTCACCAATTTACTGTAACCGTAGATTGACTTTTCCATTATCAGATAGTGAACACAAACTATATTTAATTTCTAACTTATAAATTCTCCAAGCACCATATAATAAATATCAATACCTAATGCCAATGCTTTGGGCTTCATTTAATTCAAGTGTATGTAATTGAAAGTTGTTTATATAAAAACTTAGAATTTTTTCATTAAGTACTGCAAAAGTACCCTCTGGGAGGTAAAGAACAAGGGATCTATAAACCATCATCTAATAGCCAACACTCTGAGTCAATCATGTGTATGTCATTTGTTTTATTTCATTGGAGAGCCAGCATTTTGGAATGAGTGTTGAGTAGCTTGTGCCGAATGTTGTTATTTTAAAAAGAGAGAGAGGGAACTAGAGAAAAACATTTGATCACAATTCTCTTTCTGAAAGCATCACTCTAAAATTTCATTATATACAGAAGTGATAATTAATAGTAGAGAATTATTCTCTAAGCTCACATATGAATAAATATTTGAAAGAAAGCATATCATTTAATAAGATGAGCAGATTACTTAATTTTTTAATAACAAATATCATGGGGCTTTTTGTAATTCATTTAAATTGCTATATTGTAGGCAGAAGATGTGGAATGTAGTCATTGATTCTTCAGAACTTGCTTATGAATCTCATAAATGAGTAGTTTTTGTGTGATGTTTCATATGTTCTTAAGGATAGGACTCTTAATTGTTCTATTCAGGGTCGCAAATATATTCATTTCTGTTTTTTAACTATGGTTCTTCAACTAACTATAGCCCAGCTACTTTGTGCCAGATTATTTTATCAGTTTAAGTAAGAAGGATATATTTATCTACCAAATAGTTACTAAGCTCTTGCTATGCATTTTTATAGATCCTAGACAGTCAGCAACAGCCAAACAGACAAAAACATCTACCTCCATGGAACATACATTTTTGTGCATTATTTTATCATGGACTGTCATTTTTTTCAGCCTTTCACTGTGTGTTTTATATATTGCAAGCCTATGTTATTAGATGCATATAGATTCAATACAGTTCTATCTCTCTGGTTAATTGTTTTTCTCAGGATGCAGTGATATTTTTGGTAAAGTCAATATTTTTCTGATAATAATATATTTATGTTTTTTTTATTGACACTTCCCAATTATATTAGTGAGAATATTGATTTGAGAGTGTGTCAGTCATGCTTCCTCAGTCACCCGCAGCCCCAGGTGGTTTTTCTTTGGTTGCTCAGCCTTACTGCTATGAACCACCCAGCAGGTAAGGCTTTTCTATGAAAGACAAAGGAAACTCCAGTCTTATTTAAACATAGCAATGTGGTCTCGGTTGAAAAACAGCCAGATGATATCCTAATTAATATTTAGAAAATGTTAATCAAGAAAAAAACAGCAAAAAAGAAAACCCCACCACCAACAGCAAATATGGCAATACCTCAGTTTTCGTCGATAATGCGTCTGGAAACAATCAGCACAATCCAAAACTGATGAGAACCGAGGAAATTAGTTCCATAGGAATCTATGTAAATCCAATTAATTCGTTCTAGACACTCCAAAATACATACCCAAACACATTTTATAGCATAAGTGTAGTGTTTAATACTAAAAACAACCTGACCGGGCAGTGGCGCAGTGGATAGAGCTTCAGACTGGGATGCAGAGGACTCAGGTTCAAGACCCCAAGGTTGCCACCTTGAGCACGAGCTCATCTGGTTTGAGCAAGGTTCACCAGCGTGAGCCCAAGGTTGCTGGCTTGAGCAAAGGTCACTCAGTCTACTGTAGCCCCCCGCCACCCCGGTCAAGGAACATATGAGAAAGCAATCAACAAACAACTAAGGTGCTGCAACAAAGAATTGATGTTTCTCATCTCTCTCCCTTCCTGTCTGTCCCTCTCTCTGACTCTCTCTGTCATAAAATAAATAAATAAATAAAATTAAAATGCTTTAAAAAATACTAAAAACAACAAGAATTTACGCCAAATACTGTCTACACAGTAATCACTTACATGTAATTGTAGTATTAGCACTCACAATCAACAAAAAAAGCACAAAAACACAGGAAAGCAATGGAATTGTTTGGCTAGGTGCACGGGGTGATGCTCACACAATGAGAACGCCACACTGAGCAGGAGAACGTGTGGGTTGCCCTTTGTTTTGCAATATTAGCACTAAGGTCACATGGGCACGCCAACAAAATCCGAGGCAACCGATGAAAACTGAAGACACATTTTTCACAGAAAAAATTGATAAAAACCAAAACCGACAATAACTGAAGTCAAGGAAAACTGAGGTGTTACTGTATATCAACACCCTCATTCGCATGGCTGGAGTCGATTCATCTCTACATCCACATTCCAGATAAGGGGCAAAGAGCAAGTAGAAAGCAAGCAGGTAACAGCTATCAGCCTCTAAGGGTGTGGCTTGGAAGTTGCACACATCATTTGTATAGCATTTAGCAAAAATAAAAGTAAAGTGATTTAGACCACAGATTCAGTAGATGGTTGATTTGAGTTCAAATCTTACCTCTATGTGAGCATGGGCAAGTCACAGTTTGTGCCTTCTTTTCCTTAGTTGTAAAATATTGACAATGTTTATAAGCACTGAGAATTTATTTTTCTGGTTTAATTTTTGTTTTAAAGCCACCCCAAACAAGTTGGTAGTGGTGGTGGCACTAGTAGTAGTGACACTATGCTTACTAATTAGATTAGCCATGTCATACCAGTTCTTTTTACTCACTATTGCTTCTTAAATCCTACTCCATTTCTCTGGGATCATTTACTTCTTACTGAAATACATCCTTTAGTTGTTATGCCAGTGATAGTTTGTGAGTGGTAACCTTTCTCAAACTTGCTTTATCTGAAAATGTCTTGGGTTTATCTCTACTCTTAAATGATTTGTCTAGATAAGTAAATCTAGATTGATTTTTTTTTTCACAACGAGCTGTTATATTTGTTGTTTTGTGGGCTCTACTTAAAAGTAATCTGTTGATTGAAAGATTTTTATTTCAGTTGATTTTTTGTTACATTGTGATGAACCAAGGTGTGGCTGTTTGTTTTTGTTGTTTAGGCTCCTTAAAAGAATTCACATTGCCTAAATCTGAAAATTTTCCAACCATTATCTTTTTGAATATTGCTTTTCTCTATTTCTCTATTCTCTTCTAGAATTTCTAATAGTTGTATGTTAGTCTTTTTGTTTGATCTTTCATGATTTTAAATCTCTTTTATGTTTCCTAAATCTCTTTCTCTCTGTGCTATATTTTAGGAACTTCCCTAAATTCTTTCAGTTCACTAAGTCTTTCTTTAGCTACATCTACATAATTAATCCACAAGCTTTTAAAAAAATACTTCATTGCCTGTGTTGCACTTTCAAAAGATTTTAGTTCTTTCTTAGTTCTGCTTATTACCAAAATAGCTTTTGTCTCCTTTTTGTGGTTTCTATAATCCATTTAATCATTTCAACCATATTTTGGCAGTTTTTTTCAGATTGTTCTCTCACATTATTTGGTTCCTTATTCTCCCGTTGATGTGTCTGTTAACTCTTATATAAGATTATCTTCTTAGTGAATTATTATCTTTTTTGTAATCATATCATATAATGATGTTGTCATAGAAATTATGCGTGCTTCACACTAGACTAATATTCTAGAAGAATATACCAGCTTATTCTGACATTGAAATGCTATGTGATATTAAACAGATGATTCTCTGTGTATGTATCTCAGATTCTCTAACACTTTTAGCTGTGTTCTGAATACCTCTCTTTCTTTTGTCTGTAATAACTCCTGAGGAGGAATGAGTTTATCTTGGTTAGAGAGAGCAAAGTAGTTCTGCTTTTTGCCCAAAGATTTTAAAGACATATATCTTTAAGGGAATTTAGATTTGTTAATGCTCAGTCCACCAGGATTCCCTGCTGGGAGGTAAAGGACAATAAGGCAAGCAGGTCAGAATACTGTTTCTGTAGCAATGGGCTTTCCTTCAATGAAAAATGCCCTCTTAGATCACAGGAACAATAGCTGTGTAGGTGTTGTAGAGGAGAAAAATCCTTGATATTGAAAATAGAAACATAAGATTGTTAATGTGTTTAGAAACAACTTGTACTTCATGTAATAATAAAAATGCAGTTTTAGTGCAATAATACTGTACTCATTTTACAGAAATTTAAAATTTCTTACCTCAGTGTATGATGTTTTAATAAATAGACTTTGCTGTAATTTTTGTAACAAACCAGGATTTGGGTGCAAACTCCCAAGATAAGGCCAAGAGACCACATTTAAGTAGATGCAGAAGTAAAAGGCACAGAGACGTTTAAAAGGAAGATTTAATCAGTATCATATATAAATTTGGAAAGGAACTTACAGGTTATATACTACATCCTCTCACTTATTACACGATAGCAATTTCAGAATCTCTAAAAGGCATTTACGGCTTGAACATTTTCTGCTATGAAAAGCTCACTTCCTTCAAAGGCATCCTTTCTAATTTGGTAATGTGTCTAAATGTTGAAAAGTTTCTTTTTTCTTTTCTTCTTTTCCAACTGAGAGGAAGGGAGATAGAGAGACAGACTCCCACATGCACCCCAACTGGGATCCACCCAGCAACTGCCCATCTAGGGTCATGCTCACAACAGAGCTATTTTTAGTGCCTGAGCTGGAAGCTCCACAAAGCCATTCTCATTTCCCAGGGCTGATGCACCAATCAAACCATGGCTGCGAGAGTAATGGGGGGGGGGAGAGAGAGAGAGAGAGAGAGAGAGAGAGAAGGGGCAGGTGGAGGGGTTGAGAAACAGATGGTCGCTTCTCCTGTGTGCCCTAACTAGGAATGTTACCTGAGATATTCACACACCAGGCCGACATTCTACCACTAAGCCAACTGGCCTGGGTGAAAAGTTTTTTTCTTATAATTAAATTATATTATTGCATATTTTACCCCATCTAATGGGGTAAAATTCAGTATGAATTGGATCCCAATACTGTTCTACAAACATCCACTAAGTGTCTTGTATTGTTATATTGGCCTGATGCTGTGCTAAGTTTGAGATAGATAATATTATGATCTCCGTTTTACTGATAGAAAAACACCAGTTTTCAGCAGCTAAATAACTTGCCCCTGGTCACATAGCTAGTGAATAATGGAAATAATGGGGCAAGGATTTGAACTTAAGCTGTCTGGCCCTGTAATTAAGCTGCCTGGCCCTAGGACCAAGTCCTGGTTCCCTTACATGATTTCTTTATAAATGATGTAGTGGACCCAGATATATAACTATATCATATTAGTAAAATGTGACCAGTCTTAATAGTGGATTGTAAAGAAAAACTAATTCTACCTGTTCGGATTGAAAATGGTTGATTTTGAAAACATAGATATTATCAATGCCAAAACATTATTTTAACATTGTTTCATCTATTTCAAGAATAGCCTGTAACATTAATTTATATTTTGTACTCCCTGACCTCAACATCAGTTTTCGAAAATGCTAAATCCTCAATACCACCAAAAAATGCTCTTATTGCCCATCTACTGAATATTTTTTTAGCTAGTTAGATAACACTTTATACATTCTGTTAGGAGAATATTCATCTCCTTACCCTCTAAGAATTCTTTTTTAAGTGAATTTAAGACTATACAGTATCAAGGGAAATGTGTCCAGTTGTTTTAGATCTCTGCTCCTCTGCCTTAGAAGATTTATCCTTCAAAAAAAAAAAGAAGAAGAAGAAGAAGAAGAAGATGTACCCTTTATGAAATTGTGAGTGAGATAGACACTTGAATAAGATGGATATTTGAATTACGATGTTCCTAGAATTAAATGATAGTCTTGTGAATTGGATCCAATGGGCATTTTAGTATCTGAAAAACAATTACATGGGAGGAACTTCACAAAGGAAAAGTTCTGGTTGTACTTCTATTTAACTTTTTGAAAATCTTTATATGTCATTTATTTGACATCTGAATATTGCAACTCTGTCATTAGAGATAAACACTGTAGCTTCCAACATGAGTTTCCTCCCTTCTCATTTCCTCTCCCCACTCCCCTCCTTTTTTTTTCATTCTTGAGATTTCTCTTTCTTTTCTTGTCTTCCTTTTACTTTCATTACCTTTCCTTATCCCACTAAACAACTAGTTTTTGAGTCAAAAGAAAAAGTTGACCCCTTCCGTTTGATTCTCAGACTTTAACAATCTGAATGACTAGTGATGGAAAAGTTTAGAATTTACCTCCTTTAGGAAGCTGTCTGTGGATGATCTCAACACACATTGATAATCTCCTTACTTTACATTCCTGTTTCTCAGCCTGTCGAAATCATTTGAGGCCAGGTTTATGATAATAGTGGTCCTGAACATTAACAATGGTTTTTTAAAATATGTCTTCTCATTTAACCATCAAAACAATCCTGTGAGGTAAGGATTGTTCATAATTATACTATTGAGGAAACAGGCTCAGTGTGGTTAAAATAACTTGCTCAAGGTCACTTGGCAAGTAAGTAGAAGACCAGGATTTGAACTCTAGTCCTCTGACAATCAGTGCCCATGTCATCTTGTCTGTGAATTCCTCTTAATAGTCCCTCTTCTCCCTACAGTAGACTAATTTTATTCTCTATTATTTGTATACTTTGTTTATATCTTTATTCTAGCACTTATCATATTGTATTTGGGAAACCGTATATCTATAGCTATTGGATAGATCTAACTATAGATATAGATCTAGAAAGATGTACATAGATATAGGCAGTTTGACATATATAGATAGATAGATATGCATGGCCTTCATGGTTTTTTAAATTTGTTTTCAGTGGGTTTGTTTTTTCTGCTAGATTATATACTTCATAAAGCGTTATATCTTATTTTTTTCATCCTTGATTCACCTGGACTTCACCTGGAGCCTTGCTCATAGTTAGCATGAATTTAATATTCATGAAGTAGATCAACTGATATGCCAAAATAATTATTTCTTTCTATACCTAGTAGAACCTAGTTCAGAGGTATATTCACAATAGCAAAAAATTAGTGAATAATAAATAAATACTAAATAAATCCAATGAAAGTTATTAAAATATCTAGAACACATGTCTTTTTATGAGGAAGTCTAAATAATTAAAATTTATTATTTATTTGAGATAAGAAATGGTAAAATAAAGAGATGAGGATGAGAAGTATCCCCGGAGCTCCTCCAGATCTTCAAGTAGACTGAGATGGTGAGGGTTTTACCTCACACTGGAAATGATTACTTATAAAACAATGCCCCAGCTTTGGTAGCCCATTGTATCTGGTTCTGGGACCATGGTGAGCTTTATTGTTTTGGTGCTGGCTTGAAGGAATGTCTGTAGTCATAATGCAAAGAAATTGCTCCCTTTCTGCAAAGTATGGGCAGAGAGAATTCAGTGAGGTAGGTAACACATGGAGCGAATTTCTATTCTGTGTTTTGGAATCCAGAGGGAGCTTTCTGCCTACCCACTCCTCTTCAGGTTTGTATCAACAAGAAGAGAATACTCTCTGCCGGGGAAACTTACAAGGAATCATCTTTCAAGGAATTGCCAAGGAGAAAAAGAATAATAATAATAATTACAACAGTGCCTGTACAGAATAAACAACCAATAAATGTGTCTATCACTAATAATTATTATTTACTGTGCTCCAGCCACTGTTTATACACATTGTACATATATTAACTTTCTAAATCCTCACAACCAACCTATCAGGTAGATAGTATGAATAGTCTCACTTTAGAGTTGGAGAAGCTAACATACCAAAGGGGCTACAAATCTTAATAACATTTTCACAGCAGTAGACAAGCAGGGTCAGGATTTGAACCAAGGCAATCAAACACCAGAGCCCCAAATCTAAATCTGTATATCCTCTCAACATGTCCCTTCAATCTTTGGTTTGATAATTATCCTATAAATATACACGTGATATTATTACAATACATCTGTTACTGTATAGCAATCATTCCTTTGGTTTGAGTTCTTAAAATGGGATAAAGATGTATGCAATGCAGAGGAAGGACATTTTAGCTCTCTGATACCTAGTGTCAGCTTAGTGAAGACTAACGAGTTTGAATTTCCCGATCTCTCTAAAGGGACTGATTGATTCCTGTTCTTTGTAAAAGGAAAATGTGCTTCCATGATAAAATAATTGCACTTAAACTTCAAAGTAAGCAGGCTCAGGCTCATACAGGAACATTTCATATTTTTCCTACCCTTGAAGAAATGTGTAAGATTCTAAGGAAATGGATATCTCAGCCCCATTGATTGAAACTCTACAGATTTGGAAAATTTCCTAGAGAGATTTTTCCAACATCCAAACTCTTGATATCCCCACTTCAGCCACAAGGAGGACAAAAGAATAACTGGATGTTTATAAGAGAAAGAAAGAAGTTAAAGGAAAAAAAGCAGTACGTGCATCCTCTAAAGTATAAACTTATGTGAAGATGTCATTGTCTTTTTTAAAATATCAAATACCTTTAGGAATGATGCTTAAAAGAATAAAGCTTTTCTTTTATACCCCCAAGTGGGAAATATAACCAAAATCTCCTTTTTGCAGGATGGTTTTCTTAAATAAATGAGCAGAAGGCTGAATTATGTGGCTATAAATAAATCTACTGACTATAATAAAGCAAAGTTTGACTGTTTTATTGGTGTCACTGGAACCTTTGGATATATTTATAGCCATGTTGACAGTCACCTGTATTTTTTCAGGACTTTTATTTTCCTTCACATTATGAGAGTTTAGTTGCTGGTTTGTTTGTTTTTCACTTCTTCCTACATATACCTTGGAACTCTGCCTAGAGAGAGGAAGTAAGGTTGTCTCCACTTTGTATTCAGAAAAAGAGGGCCCTCACCTATGAGCTTAGAAATAGACTGCTCGGTGCTTTCTGTGTCTGTGCAGTCATATTAGATGTGCCTGTGACAAAAATCTTGACAGGTGTCTGCTGCTGGCAGTGAAGTAGAAAGTCGGAGTCTATACAAGCGAGAAGAGCCATGTGTAGAGACAAAATGTATTGTGAGGGACTGACAGGGCAACTTCACATTAGGTCCCTGGTGCCTGATACCAGTAAGCACCATTATGAGGCTTATTGTAGAAGCCAAAAGATTGCTTTATAGAAGAAATACAGGCTGAAGCAAGACACAGAGGGTCAGATAGGTATGGATTCTTCTACCTCACCTTGGGACAGTTTCCTGGGAGTTGGGGCAGAGGGGAGAAATTTAAAAAGTAGGGGAAGGAGATCTATAATACCAAATTTAAAGTCTGAAATAATAGAGAAACCCAGCTGGTAACCAGCCAAATCCAGTTACAGGGTTTTTGTTTGTGTTCATTTGTTTGTTTGTTTTTAATCTGGATTCCATTCAGAAACTTAAAGTTCCAAAGAGTCTGTCTAGGACTTCATGGGAGTTTATGCACGTGGACCTAGGCATGGTTGTTCCTGCAAAATCATATATACTTTTTCACTTTTAATCTGTGGTGGGCATAATCTTTTTATATCTATTTCTCCTCTTTTCTGTCTTAAAAGTGGGTTTACATCTTTCTCCTGGAGCTGCACTCTTCATTCCCAGTGTTTTCACTCTTGGATCTCCTAGAGAAGACAGCTCAGGAGGAGAGAGAGCAGCTTTCAGTGGTCCTGCAGGGAGTGATGAATCTGTCAGCTGGACTGTAGGTGCAGGCAGTGTTTAAAAGGTATCACTGGAGTTAAAAATTAAAAACACATTTAATAAGGTAGCCTAATATAAACTCTATTAGGCCTGAAAAGAATGAGATTAGAAAAACAAATCTAGGTACAAATGTGTTGACTAGAGGAAGAGACAGGAGAGATAAGAAATAAATATAAAAAGAAACCAACAATGTGTTAAACTGGAGAAGGACATGCATTTTATCAGGATAATTGGGGGTTATCTCTTTGGAGTAAAAGGAGAAAAAATAAATCAGTCTTGCATCTGCCCTCTGCTAGGTTTTCTCAGTGTTCAGCGGGGTCCCCAAACGGAGTCAGCCTTACTGGATTCACAGCTACTTCTTTTGACATTTTGCAAAAAGTAAATAAATAAATTATAACTGTGACAAGTGAAATAAATAGCTCCAGCTGTGACACACCAGCAGCATTTCCAGATTTTGTACTGCATTAAGGATTTATTTTCACTTTGTTGCCTAGCAGAGAATTAATTGGAAGGCCCATCAAAGCTTCCCAGGCTTCCTCGGGACAAAGTTAGAGGCAGTCTTCAACACCCAGTGCCAATTTGGAAAAGAGGAGCAACGTTGTGTGGATGGGTGGTCAACTCATCAACTCTGGAAATGTGCATCTCTGGGTATCGATGTCACTAAAGCCAGATAAATGCATCAGTAAAACTAATGACATAAGAACATGTGAATATCAGATTGGTAGTTAATTTATTTGATACATTTATTGAGACACTATGGGGGGAGCAAAACAGAGACTCAGCTTTCAGGGAGCTAACAGTTGGTTTTTTTAAGGAGCTAGACTATGAACAGACACAAGCAAAATAATTGCAGAAAGTGGAGAGTGCTGAGAGGAAGTAGAACAAGGTAATCGGACAAAGTGCCTTTTAGGGGTGTGATGGCTAACTTGATATGAAGGCCAGAGATGGCCTCTGAAAAGGTGACATTTGGAATGAGCCAATCACATAAAAAACTTGGGGAAAAGTCTTTCAGATAAAAGGAGCCAGCAAGTATAAAGGTTCAGAGTTGGAAAAGGACTTAAAATATTCAACGAACAGAAAGAGGGTCTGGGAGACTGGAGGGTAGTAAGGGGTTGGAGAATTAAGCATGAATCAGGTCATCTAAGTCCCCTTAACAGCATGATACAGAGTTTGAATAAGTCCAAAATGCAATGGATTTCATCTGGATACTAAAGGAGTGGTTGGATTGAATGGGAATTATGATCTACCTTAAGGCAGGATACTAGGCATAAAATTCCCCACTCTTACTTTTCTACTAATAATAACATAAGACCCTAACCATCTACTTAACCATATACTTGACCTTCTTGGAGTTTTAGATTCTTTTTCTATTGACAGAGAGTACTGCCACTCTTTGTTCGGTGCTATGCCAGATGCAGTGTATCTCTTTTAAAACTCCCAAGAAACTCATGAGGGAAAGCATTATTCATGTTTTACAGAGCAAGAAACTGCGTCTCCATAAACCACCCCTGCCACTTGTGGTGTTTCTGGGTACATGTTGTTGGTTTAAGGCATAGTCTTTCTTGGATGCCACCCAAGGACATGAAAGACATTGAGAGAGAGATCATGGGTGGGTCCCCTATAAATCCCCTTACAGCTGAGAGCCAGAACAGTTGGGATGACTATACATATACCATTTACTGCAGACAGCATGGGCTTTTGAGAGAACATTGATTTCAGAACCAGATGACCAAGTCACCACCAAAAATCTGAAATGGACTTGATATCTGACCTTGAAGATAAACCATCTAGAGGTTAGATCTCTATCTGGTAGAAAGACATATGATGCTAACTTCCTCAGTTTCTCTTTGGAGTGTCCCAAAGATGAATAGGACTGCCTTAATCCCTGTTCTCATTTTCAGTTACAGGGTTTGAAATGTTCTTGAAAGCAGGTGCTATAAGCTCCTTTAAAAAAAAAGACAAAATGTCACCTAAATGCCATATATATATAATATATATATATTTGTATGTATATATTTTAACAAGCAAGTGTCATAATAATAGATGATATGAATTAAGCAGTAATTTTATTTCCTCTGTGCCACACCCCTCCCAATATAATATGCTTTTTTTAAACTAGGGTCTAAGAGGACTGCCTGTTGGGTTTGTGCCTCCAGCACATCACGTGGAATGGGGGGGGGCGGGCGATGAGGTGGAGGCCGCTTGTCCGGAATGTCACTGTTCCCTGGCAGAATTCTGGTCAGCTTCCTCCCGGAGTCACAGATGGCCACGACAGGCGCACCAAGCCTCTTTCTGCCACTCCTGCTCTTCCCTGCAAGTTCAGCCTGGATGTAAAAGCTGTGCTTTCTTTGTTGCCCAGTGCCCTGAAGGCCCGGAGTCTTCACCCACCGGGGCATTGTCTCTGAGGCCAGTCCTGGACAGGCCGCCACTCCTCTTCCTCCAGCAGACTCAACCCTCACCCCTTTTGCAGTTCTTTGACCAAGATTGCCAGCGAGGGCGCTCAGCTCCGGTTCCTGAATTCCAAGAGTGTCCTGTTCAGCGAGGGTGGAAGCTATCTTCTTGGAGGGCCTCCAGGCCACCAAGCCCCTCAGCCTCCAGAGTCCCCAGGCCGCAAATCAGCTTTGGCGTGTTAATTCCTAGAGGAGCCCAAGCGCAGCGCTGACCGCGGTGCTGACCGCCTAGCCAGGGGGCGTGTGAGCATGGCACCGCTGCCTGCAGCCGCTTCCGCGCTTCTGCTGACTCAAGGGGTTTATTTTTATTTCTATTTGGGTCTACTTCAGCATTAGCCATCGCCGCAGTTTTCTTAACGAACTGTAAAAGGTGCCTTAATCGTGAGAGTTTGGCTTAATGTGCTGGGGAGAGAAAGAGAAAAGGGTGATAAAAAATGTTCAGTGTCCGTCCGTCTGTCTCTCACTCATTCTCTCTCTGCCTCTCTCTCTCTCTCTCTCTCTCTCTCTCTCTCTCTCTCTCTCTCTCTCTCTCTCTCTCACACACACACACACACACACACACACACACACACACACACACACAGTAACACGTGGACGCGCTCACTGCTGGGAGGGAAGCGAAGCGCGGCGCAGGGGGGGGGGTGCGGGTTGGGGGGCGGGGTGTGCCTGCGGGGAGGTGGAGGGTGTAGACGGGCCAGCGTGTACTTGAATGGGGAGGGCTGGGATTCCGGGCGCTCGGCCCCTCCTTCCTCCCGAGCCAGCCAGTCCCTCGGCAGAGCGCTCGGGCTGCACTGATTTGCTCTCGGGAGTGTGCTATTTGCATATGACTTGCCCATTTGTGAATTTGGCTCCCCAACTCCTCTCTTCACTTCACCTGTGCCTCCCAGTTCTGAGCACTTTGCAGGCGCCCACCCGCCTCTCTACCACCTCTGCCGCCCGCAGGCACCTCCTCTCTTGCTCACCCTGCTCACCCACCCACCTCTCTCCTCTCCCTGCCACGTTGGTTTGGGTAGCTGCTCCGCGCTGGGTTCCTCCTCCTCTCTTTCCCTCCAGTCCTCCTGGTTCTCTTCCTCCGGCTGCTGCTGCTGCTGCTGTTACTGCTTTTCCTTCAGTTGGGAAACCCGGGGAGCAGGCGGAGGCTCGTGGAGCTCTTCCAGAAAGTGCAGGGTTAACAGCGTCCGCGTCTTTCCTCCGAGACTCCAAGAAACACGCGAAGAACTCTTCCTGCAGCCGCCTTTTGCTTGGCAGTTCTGCATTGCATCGCATGGAAGTGGAAAAAGAAAAAAAAATGTTCAAACTGCTTGGATGTTGGGATAAACTAACCTGAACCTACTTGGGCGTCCTGCTGTCTCTTCCTCCTTCTTCATTTCCACCTTTCCTCTTTGTGGCTTCCCGGAGTGTGCAGTTAAGTCATCAAACCTGAGGTGCCTGGAGATCAGGAGGAAGCCCCGAGGGCCTCCCCTGACATGTTTGGCATTACTGGGCTCCCTAGGAGGGTTGCTATACCTGGATGGACTTTGGCATCCTAAATTTAAACACCAGGCAAGGGGGTAGGGGATTTTGCCTTCTATCATTTTTTTTTCTTCAAGTAGTATATATATATATTTAACTGATTCATCATCTGTCTTGAAAGCGCTTCTTCCTTCCCTCTTTCCAAAATTTGGACAAGTCTTCTTCCTGCTATGATGGGCCCCTGGGCAACATGAACTTCATTATTCCTCACTGGCTGGAATTCAAACTGCCTATCTGTAGTGGTCCAGTGCGTTGATCATGCACCTGAGAATCCACACGAGACGGAGCCCTCCTCGCCGGCCGGCCTGGACGCTTGGGATCTGGTCCCTCTTCTGGGGATGTATCGTCAGCTCTGTGTGGAGTTCCTCTAATGTAGCCTCCTCCTCCTCCTCCTCCTCCTCCTCCTCCTCCTCATCGTCGGGGTCTCACTCTCAGCACGAGCACCATTTCCACGGCAGCAAGCATCACTCAGTGCCTATTTCTATCTATCGCAACCCAGTTTCCCTGCGAGGAGGGCACGGTGGGTCTCTCTGCTCTTTATCCTTTTAATGGGGCATGCAATTCCTTAACCCACACGCCGTTCAGGTAATGTCAAGGGTGGGAAGAGAATAAAAAAAATGAATTTAAAATGATGAAAGGCATCGCATGTGCATGAGGGAAGAAAATGTCCAGTTTCCCTGTAAAGACATGTCGATGTTTTCTGACCCGGCCCCCCCCCCCCCATTTCTCTGATGGATTATTCTCTCCTTAGCTCCCTTATCCGTAGCTGCACCGACACCACATACTTCCGCCTTTACAACTGTCCCCCTTTTTGTCACCCCTCCCCCACGACGAAAGGCAACTTATTAAGATAATTTCCACAGTGCTGCACTTTGAGAATTCATTCATTCACCTTCCTTTCACCCTTCTCTCTGATCTTGCTTGGGAGCTAGTTACAGGGAAATAGCAGACATCAAGAATCCTTAGGTTTTCAGCTAGAAGTTGTTTGAACTGCTGTAAAGTGGCCTGTGTGGCAAAGGCTGGGGGTGAGGGGGAGTAGTTGAAGGCAGAAAACGTAATTAATAAGCAGTGGCCATTATTGCTTCTTTGGGCAGCTTTATGTATAGAAAGAGCAGCTATTATAAAAAACTGTACATCCAATATTGCTAACTACCAGAGAGGAAGCAATCTATAGACAAGGCATAGTGCACTTATTATTGACCCAAGAGTAAATTATAATAACTTCGATTCCACTATTTATGCAAATGTTATTTCGATTAAAAGTAGCAGGGGTGGGCTTGTTTACACAATTTTGCTCCAAATCCTCCTTGCATAGCTCCTGAAGGAAGAGATCTCTGGCTTTTAAAACTATTTTCAGCTCTATGCAGGCTGCCTCGGAAAGGGTGATGTCTGCCTCTAACGTAGGAACTTGCTGTAGTAAAATGTTCTAAAGAAGAGAGCTTCATTATTTGTTTACTATGCACTCCATTCCAATGGCAAAGAGAATAAGAATCACAGACCTGATTACAGAAGCAGACTCCAGAGAGCTGCACAAGTGAACTACACCGGAGGTCCCCTGCCCTAGCTTGTATTTTGAAGACCTATAACATGCAGACCCCATTCGGAACATCAGTTCTTCCCACTGCCTCCTAGCCGTGGGATTCTGCTCTGCGCTGTCTGTAGGGTTAAATGGAAGCACATTGAGAAAATGCCATCATGTATTCTGGCTCTCTCTTTAAATTTCATTTGATGGAGTTGTCAAGCAGCTCAGAGCTTGTAAGGTTGGTGGAGTGGGGTGGTGGGGAGGAGGGAATGATCGATCTTGATCAGCTTGCTGTGTTCTCTGTGACTTCTGTAGAGGCTTCTGTTTTTAAAAAAACAAAGCCCCCCCACTCCCATCAAACAAGCATACAAACTAACAAACAAATATCTTAGGAGAGGAGAAAAACACAATCACACACACACACACACACACACACACACACACACACACACACACACATGCAAATGCCATTTTACTGATATGGAAACTGATAGTTCCGAAGAGGAAGAGGGACTGGAAGTGCAGGTGAGTTTATAAAGAGTGGCAAAGAATAGAAGGGTCATGGGGCTGGAGAAAGCCAGACAGACTATTACTAATAGCCATAATTAAACACGGAAACACTCAGCAATAATTAGGTAAATTTTGCTAATTAGTATAATTGATCAGCGGGGAGATGAAGATTATGCCTTAGTTAGAGGTTATAAACTGGCAGAGTCTGGGTGTTTTCTGTTCAGGATGTGAACAGTTAAAAGCAGTGAGGAGTTAAGTGATGGAATTTGCAGAGCTCTACTTCCCAGGGGTTCCTAAATCTCTAAATCTTCCAAGTTTCTCTCTTTCTCTCTGCCTCCTTCTCTTCCTCCCTCTCCCTCTCTCCTAAAGTTGTTGAGCCTTACACAAGTTAATCACAACTCTTCTCTGTTTGCTCAGTACCATCTTTTTGACTGGTTCCCAGTCTGGTTTCTCATTAACCTACATCTGATCAGATTCAGTATGATGGTAAAGAAGAACAAAGCAAATAAATGATGAGAGACGCCAGAAAAGCTCCCCAGGTCTATCAGAGCTCCAGAACGCAGTAAACTCCAGGGTCTGCAAAGCTAAGACAGGAAAGCTCATGAAGTCAACTCCTCAGTATCCTCATTCAATCCTGAAGTCCCATTCCATTGATTTGAGGCTTGGAGAATGAATTCATCTATATCAAGCAGGCTCCTTGCATATATAATTAATGTTTTTGAGCTCAGAATCAAGAGAAGCAGTGATCACCAAAATGCCCCAACCTTTGGCTCCAATTCCCCTTCCAAACTGAGACCTTTGGAGCCCTGAAAGGACCCAGAGACCCCTCAGTGCTTTTCTAACCTGCTTCTTCTCATTCTTACTGAAAGTATGCTTGTTTCCCCCTCATCCAAAACAAAGGCTGAGCTAACAGCAATTGTTTTTAAAAGCCTTTTGGATGGAGGTGGTAGGAGGCATAGCACCATGAGACTAATGGTTGTTACTAATAGTGTTCTGCCAACCTATTCTAGAGTTAAAGACACCAGTTTCTGTTTTCTGTGAAAAAGTAAATACCTATATTCTGGTAAAAATGAAAACTAGAGGCTTGAACCCAAGAACTCAAGGGACTCAAGGGAGATTATTTTGTTTGTCTTTTCTTTCCCCCTTGCCCATTTCCTGAGAAGTCAAAAGTCCTCAGAGTTTCCCTTTAAATCAGCTGTTGGCACCCTCTCCCCAAAACCATTATGCCCTAGAGTGGAATGAATTCACACTAAGACAGATAGAAGAAACAGAAATTCTCTAAACATATTTTACATAGCCTTGGTTCCAGTCTTTTAGAAAATGATGTATGGATTTACCTACAGTTTTTATTACAAGGCACTCTAGAGAAGGCTGAGCTTCTTTATGGGTCGTAGAAAACAAAGCCACACATTCCTGGGACACCTAAAATAGTCTCATAATAAGATTGTATCTCAGGATACAATGAACTCTCCTCTTAACTGGAAATTGGCAAGCTTTTTCCTCATTGCTTAGTCCCTTCTCTGAGGTTCCTGGCTCTCTTTTGTGATCTCTTCATTCAAAAATCATTCAGTCAGCATTTATTGAGTATTTGCTATGTGCCAGTCTGTGTCCTATTTGCTGGGGATAGAAGAGTAAATAAGACATTGTGGTGTTCAGCTAGAAATAAGTTTGGAAGTATTTTGATCACTTATGGTAAGTCCTTCTATGATTTAGAAAATGGGGGGGGGGGCAGGATGAGGATCCAGATACTTCACAAAATCAATTAATATAGAATGTAAATATCCTTTATAAAATACAGACTTCCATTTTTCTGTTATTCAAAATTTTCTTACAGATATTTTTCATCCTTGCCTTTATTACCATACTTAAATATCATGTTTATCAAAACTGGTAGATAGTTTAGTGGTATGGGACACATAAATACTAATATATATTTGTTTACTAACCTTCAGTTTCCTAAAGAAGTTTTGTATGTTTATTTTTGTCTCACCTGCCTTTAAGAAGTCAATCTATCTAAAAATAAATGTTTAAATATTTATAGTTTAGCAAACAGGCTTTTCTAAGTATCCTAGGTCTAGGATATATCTTACATTTTATCCTCCATAATGTAACAAACTTGACTGACTCCAGGCCTTAGGGGAAACTAGTTGAGACCAGAACTCAACTTTAAAAGGGGACACACCACAATATATTTAGAGGGAAGTCTCTTGCTTAGCAACATGTGTGTGTGTGTGTGTGTGTGTGTGTGTGTGTGTGTGTGAGAGAGAGAGAGAGAGAGAGAGAGAGAGAGAGAGAGAGAGCTGAATCCTATCTGAATCATCTTAACAGGAGCGGTGCTGGCCCCATTTGTGTCACATCAGCCAAGAGTCCTTCCTGTGAGGAATTATGTTACTCATTCATTGTCACAGACAACTACCTCTTAAGTTTTTCCAGCCATGGGGCCTGTTTGGCTCTGATCTGTTGAGCACTTTCTCATGCTCAGCCAGCTGTTTTCTAACCACTTTCCCTCTCCCTTCCTTCTTGGGATTCAGTTTGCTGAATAATTAATAGTGTTGGTTGACAGATAAAATGATAAGATTTATATGCTTTTGTCCTTGGTGATAAATTAATTAAATTGGGTTCTCCTTGTCTCTCTCTCCTCTTGATACATTGTTTTTCTTCTCTAAAATTTGCTGGCAAGTGTTAGGTCTGGAGATTAACACGTTCTTAATAAACGATAGGAAGGCTGTAATATTGTAGTGTAAATTTCTTCAGGGCTTCCAACATGGATCATTGGTTGAGGTGCAGGTGAGGGCTGCCAGATCTTAGGGAGAGATGAGACCATTAAAACAACTATTTCCTGGGGGGTGAGCTTTACCAAACTGACTGATAACCAAAATTCATTAGTAAAAACTTTAGCCCCTCATTGTCTGATTTTGAAACTGGAGGAGGTAACACATTGTATATTACATTTTAGTGGGTGAATTTACCAGATCTCAGAAAGCTAGCTTTGCTGGAACCCTGGGTAATCAGGAAGGGAAGCAAATGTCTGAAGATAAACTATGAACTTATTCATATTTGCTTCCCTGTATTAGTTTGTTGGGGCTGCCATAAAAAAATATTAAGTCACAGCCTGGGTGGCTTAAATAACAGAAATTTATTTTCTCACAGTTCTGAAGGCTAGACTTCCAAGTTCATAATGTCACAAAAATATTAAGTCACAGCCTGGGTGGCTTAAATAACAGAAATTTATTTTCTCACAGTTCTGAAGGCTAGACTTCCAAGTTCATAATGTTGGCAGATTTTATTTCTTCTGAGATCTTTCTCTATATCTTATAGACTGATACCTTCTTACTGTGTCCTCACCTGGTCTTTGCTCTGTGTTTACCCAGCCCTGATGTTTTCATGTATGCTCAAATTTCCTTTTCTTATAAGGATACTGATCAGATTGGATTAAGGTTCCCCCAAATGTCTCATTTTAACTGAATCACCTCTTTAAAGGCACTATTTCCAAATACAGTTACACTCTGAAGTACTGAAGATTAGGGTTTTAACATTTGAATTTTGGGGGGGTCACAATTTATCCTGTAACATTCTTCCTGCACCCCATCTCCCCCAGATCCTGTCATTGGGAAAGAAGTAAAATTGTACCATTTGGTGAATCTCTGTTGAATTCAAACTTTCACAGTGGAAAAATAAAGCCTTCCAGGACAATGGTAGTAACTTACACAATTGATAAAGATGATGCCTCAAGAGGACACATTCTATTTATATGCAGTAGCTACGGACAAATCAACACCAGTAGGTTTAGTTGACACTTGTGTTTGTTTTCCTTCTAGTTAGCCTGGTGAGACTGAGTCTGCGCCTTGATGTGCCTGTATGCTAATCCTGACGATAGCCACGTGCTCTGCATATGGACTCTAGTGTCCACACTAGGCTCTCTCTACTTGCCCTGCTGCCTTTCCGGACCAGACATTCCTACCTTGCAGTGACTTCCATTTTAAACTACAGTTGCTCACTGTTTTTCTTTCCTAACACACATCACCAGCTCTTTCCACATCTCATTTTTCAGTGAATAAGAGCAGGTTAAATAAGTATCAATAGATTTTTGGCAGCTGAAAAATGTGGATCAATTTTATTATTTTTTTTCCTGTTGGACTTTTTTATGTTGTGAAAGTTCATTTTAAACTATAAATATGAAAAAACCTGTCTACTTTATGGCATGGCTATGAGGCTTGGGCGACATGATTTAGAAAATGTCTTGTAATTATAATACCTTTGCGGTTATAAATCCCAAGCAAGGTATTTAACTCTTTGGGGAAAGAAATGGATTTTTCTTTTCTTTATCTGTATGTTTTTGTTTTTGTATTCAGATACTTCTGAAAAATGATTTTGAGAATATGTACTTCTAAAGATATTTATTATGATAGTAAAGTTATCATGGGCAGCATAGTGTAAGGTGGAGTAGGGGCTGTCAATCAAGGATCTATGAATTGGAGGAATAGGTCTCAATCTTCTTTTTGTCATTGAGGAATTTTGTGAACCTGGATAAGACTTGACTTACCTTGATTTCTTAATCTGTACACTGATAATGGCAATAGTAATACTTACCGTAAATATGTCACAGAATTGTGTGGGAAATTGAACAAGTTGTGCCAAGTACATTGTAAACCACTGTATGCAGGTTAAATACAATATGAGAAATGTTTTCATGATAATGCTCTTTCAATTCCTTGTACAAAATTGAACTTCAGTGTTAAATGTTGGCTGGTTGGTAGTTTGAGCTTAAAGAACAAGTATCAACTAATCTTCATTTTCTTACCTGTAGTAATACTTTGCCTCCAAGAGATTACTACTTTTACTCACCATTTCTTTATGGAAATGCAGAAGAGAAAACCTTAATAAGTATTTTCTTGTTTGTGGCACTGAAAGACAATGCCATGTGTGGTCAGCTTTTGCTTTTTGGTAACATATAAACATCCATGCCAGGCACATTTTTGCCTGGAATAACAGATTATAACAGAACTTCTCAGAAACTCAGGGACCTAGTGAAGTGAAAGGAGTGTGGCCTCCAAGACATGTCCTGAGAACATGTTGGAAGTTCAGAATTGGATCTTGTGTCTAGCAAACCCTACAGGATTTCAACGTTTCTATGTGATACATAGTATCCATTGAAAACAAAACTTCTGAGTCTAGTTTCTACTAGGAAAGGACAGGTCTTTCAGTGACTGCTTTCAGATCTGGAAATAGGGATCTCCTTTCGATGATATTTCTGATACTTTTACTCACCAGGACTTGAGGGTCATAGGGGTGGTGGGAGCACACTGTTATGCCAGAACCCTTAGATTTGACTTGTGGAGCCCAAATTAAAAACCGGAGTTTTAAATTTCTTAGGGAAAGGATATTATGCTGAGTCATAGATTTTACTCCTAGTTTCCCCTCTGACCAACTTTGTGACTTTGGATATGACATTATTTTTAAAAATTGTATTAACTCTTACTCAACATGTAGACATCATATGAGATATCTTGATCTTTTAACCTATTCTCTTTCTTTTATGTGTAGTTTTCTGTGTAGCATAAAGTGTGTGCCTTCATACTATGTAGCTGCTGAAAATTGTCTTTTTTTTATTTCTGTCTTATTTCTACAATGAGAGGGTTGAGTTAGATGACTGCTCCAATGGATTCTCAGCACATGGTCTACATGATTCTTCAATCTATATGTCTTAAAGGACACCATTGTGTATCTTAAACCTGAGCTCCTTTATATGTCTATTTTCTTGACTAGCATGATAACTTTTGCCAAAGCCACATTTTTCTCTTTTCTGCTCTGACAGAAGCAGCATAATGTACAAGAGTGGTGCACTGTGAGGTTATAAAGCCTGCTATCCAACTTCACTGCAGAGTCACACCGAGATGGGGAGAACACAGCTCTCATGTAAACAAACCTTATTAATACTAGAAAGGAGCTCCGTGTGGTGTTTAAGAAACTCTGCTGTGTTGAGCCCCATCAGAGCAGAGGGCAGAATAGCAACTGAGTTTATAAAGACCAGATGGATTATTGCTACTTCCGTTTGGAGTTTTCAGAGACCGCCCTGGATCCTACACCAACATATTATGCACATCTACTGTGTACCCAGCTCTCTTCCACTGCTTTGCATGCATGGTTTCATTTCATTCCCACAGTCCTTTGACATTAATAATGTTACCGCCATTTCATAAGTGAAAAGAATGAGGCTCAGAGAGGTTAAGTGGCTTGACCAAAGTAATGTGGTGGTAGAGCCAGAATTCAGACCCAGGCCTGACCGCAAAGCTCTTGCTCTTTCTGCTATACCACAAGTCTGTTATCCCAAGAACAGACAGAAAACAAACACAGCTCTTTTGTCAGGAATACAGTGCACAGTTCAATGAACCATTCTGATTAATGTGGTTGACACCCCTTTCCAAAGCGTCTAGGAGAGTGTCCCGTTCATAATAAATGCTTGAATGTTTATCAGTGCCTGCACCTCTTCTGACCCAAGGAGATATTACTTAAAAGGATCAGAAGGATCAAACATCCATATTTGACACACACTTTTTGAAAGAATGAGTAAATGATTGAATGGAGTGCCACATGACTGATTCCCATTCGATAGGTGAGTAAGGATAGTAATTTACAGATGAGGCAAAGGATAGGGAACGCCACGTACCCCTCAAAAGCACAACAACTCTTGGAGTTTCAGGGCTAAAAGAGAGCTTAGGGATTATCTGACCCTCCCTGATATTTCAGGTGGGCAAAGTGGGGACTTGGCCATGGGCATCTAGTCAGTATCCAATTTGTTTGGGAGCTGGGCAGTCTGACTCCAAGGGTTCATCACCTTACTCTTATTCTACTGCAGGAAGGCCAACTGCTCACTTCTTTAAGACCCTGTCTCAAATTGCAACCTTGTCTCCCACCTCTCTTTCTGCAGATTGCTCCTTAACCAGATGTGGTCCTACAGGACCATATTCTGCCAGCGTTGGACATTTCTGGCCTTTTGTAAAAATTAGTCCCTCATGTGTATTCTTCTTAGGTGCCTGACTTTGTGCTAAGAAGTAGGGCTTCTTGAGGTGTTCTAAGACTTCCTCTATACAGGGGGGGGACCCCAATGTGAAAAAGTACTCAGATTCAGGTGTCTGTGCTGGGAGACACTACGTGCCCAGGTCGGGTCTCACTTGTCAGAAAGGAGGGAGGAAACAGCCTGTGTCGTGCCACCTGTCTGTTTCCCATCTGACAACCACAACCGAGTTATTGTTCAAAGACCTGCTCCCTGCTCCAGTCCCCGCCCCTGGCTCACCTGCTTTTGACAGGCCATTTGAACCTAAACCAACAAGCCTAGAAATCAACAAGCCACATTTTTCTGGGCTACTGTTCTCACCCACCCTTGTTTCGCTGTTTTGAAATATTCCTGCCATCCTCCCCGCGTTAAAACATAACTGGGTAATACTCCTGAGTGATTTTCTCCCAAACTATGAATTTCAACTCTTTCTGAGGCACTCTTTCAGAATTTGAATATAATTACACTCTTTGGGTGCAAATTGTGGTTTTTGCTACACAGGAAACTAATGGAAATGATCTGCCTGTTTCTGTAGTTTACAGATTATATGCTTCAGAACCGGGGGTATATATTTAGGCTGCTTTTCCGTGTGGCACATTAAAATGAAAATGAACTCAGGGTGAGCCACCACGGTTGCTAGGCAGTAGTAGAGAGGGTTGATAGAGCACAGCGTTTAACTGAATGTGTGGATCTTTTACTTAACATTTATTTGCTGGGCACCTTTGTCATTTGGTGTTGTAGAAGGGAAGGAGGAGGAGAGAGGTAGGTTCTGGTTGTCTGCAGAGACACAAACGAGGAGGAGGAGACAGCCCAAACGGCCAAGTGAAATGAGTACTTTTTAAAATTTGAAATTGCCGCACAGAGAACTCTTTTATAACAAAGAACATGCAAGACTTGCAGCAAGACTTGTGTCTCACAGGTTCAGGGACAGGGGTTTGGGCAGACACATGCCCAGAATGGTGGCAATCATGAGCAAAGAACTAGTCCCCCAGGCTTGCCCTTGTGTCCATGGCTCTAGACAAAAGGCTTCCACTCTGATTGAAAATATTAAATGTGCTTCCACGGTCTGTTCATTTAACTCCTGGCCTGAAATCCCAGACTTATCATGAGCAAGCAGTGATGGGGCAGCAAAAGCTTTGGGCTTCTTTGCAGGTATAGATAATAGAGTCACCTCAGCTGTTTCGAATCCCTGGTTTTCATGAAAGCCCAAAGGCCCTTGTGAGGAATTAGATCACAGATAAAACAAACAAAGATCCTCTTGGAATTTGGAGGTCAGTGTTAGCAGCATCCTGACAGTTTAAAAGTTCGAAAAGATGATTAAAGAGTTAAGTAGCAGCTGTTTGGAAAATTTGGTCTCTTGAATAATTTGGGTGGAGAGAGAGTCCCGTGGTTTGGAGGGGCAAGGCTTTATTGCATATCTTTTTCCTTGAACAAATTATTTTATATTCCTTTCTGTGAACCCTCATCTCTGCATATTTGGATGGGTATCTTTGAGTGTTCACTGAAGTTAATCCAATCTTTTAAAAATAAACCAAGAAAGGAGACCTCTGTACTTTGACAAGAATAACAATGTCTCCTTTACTCTAAGTAATAATAATAATCATAATAATATATTATTGTTTCTTTTAGTTCTTTCTTTTTTTAATTTTTATTTATTTATTTATTCATTTTAGGGGGGAGAGAGAGAAAGAGAGATAGAGAGAGAGAGAGAGAGAGAGAGAGAAGGGGGAGGAGCAGGAAGCACCAACTCCCATATGTGCCTTGACCAGGCAAGCCAGGGTTTTGAACCGGCAACCTCAGTGTTTCCAGGTTGACGCTTTATCCACTGCGCCACCACAGGTCAGGCTCTTTTAGTTCTTTCAATGCACCTGAGAGCCTTCTTAGGGTCCTAATTTATTTAATTTTCCCGTGAGGCCGGTACAGTTGTTTTCCCATTGTACAGATACAGATACCGAGGCACAGAATGTTTGTGTTATTTGCCTAAGGTGATACCGGTAATACAGGGTAAAACCAGGTTGGGTATCTAAGCAGTTTAAATCCAGATTCGGGCTCTAAACATGTAAATATTTTTGCAATATTATCTGGGATGGTGGGAAAAAGTTCTCAGAGTCGTTTTTGCAAATGTAGTACCTGACTCTTTTAAAAGGGCCTTTAGGTTCTTCCTAGAGGCAAGATTAATTATTAATTATGAAGACAGTGAATATTTTCTACACCTAAAAGTATGCACTTACTTTGTGTCAGGTACTGAACTAAATGCTTGAGCTTACCTCATTTAATCTTTACTAACCATCCTTCAAATAAGATACTATTATTATCATGAATTTACAGGAAAAGAAACTGAGCCTCAATGAGTTAGGCGGCTCATTCAGAGTTCTTCCACCTCCTAAGCAGTTAACTCTTGGAACCTATTGACGTTTTAATTCAGGTAATCAGTGCAAATGTAAAATCTTTTCCCTGGCATTGAGACCAAGTGCTCAGAACACTTTCCTATATTCACAAGCCCCGTTCCATTATTATAGGCAATTATTTGTGCTTTCTGAAATGCCTGTGGAAACTCCTATGAGTTCCAGGGTCAGCTGGGAGGGAATGGTCAGGGATTCAAGAATGTGGGACCTCTTCGTTGCCAAGGGAGCCTGTTCGTGACTCACCCACATCACTTTTTATTCAGCGTAAGAAACCCATTTATCAGGAAATTTGGTTTCCAACAGTTCCTATAGGCTTTTACCTCAAATTATAATTCTAGCCAAGCCCCCAAACCTTCCTAGTTTTAGTTCTCTACTGCAAATTATAATAATCCTAAGGTTGCCCAGCAGCTTTGTCTTTGCAGTTTTGATATTCAACTTTCTGTTGCCAGTGATAGACCACATCCTAAGATATCTCTTCACTCCTACTAGATCGTCTTTAAGTCTACTTTTATTCTTGGTCCTTCGTGCACATGGCAGGAAGTTCATTAATTTTGAGGGTAAAACTAATGAAACAAATCTTTCAAGAATGGCGATGGTTTTTCATTTGGATTGTGTGTGTGTGTGTGTGTGTGTGTGTGTGTGTGTGTGTGTGTGTGTGTCAGGGCACATGTGGGTGTGTGAGCCATAAAGAAATAATGTAGCATAAAGGCCTTGATAGCAACTTAATTAGCTCCTGACCTGAAATGTAAAGACTAGACATGCGGACTAAGCCTGCTGTGCATCACAAATGTAGGGATGTTTCAGTACCTGCTTCCTACTGCTCCGATGTCATTTGTCAGTGCATTGTCTCATTGGGGCTCATATTGACATGTCAGTCATACTCTAAGAAGGGACAGCTCTAATGTGAGTTAGGAATGTAAACCTGGACCCCTGGCCCTCTGTAGCCAGTTCCCTGTTGTTGTTGTTGTTTTTTATGTCTATTTCTGGTGTTTTCTATGCTAGGCGGCCATTTTGTTTGTATGCACTGCTACCCTCATCATCTGTCAGTTATGAAGGACTCATGAGACTAGCTATCATATAAGAACACTCAGACAATTTTAAGATAGCAACCCTTTATTTCCCTGCACAAGTATCTCAATAACAGGAACTGAGAAATAGATGTTCCATCTGAACAGTAAGTTCCTCAGGGCCTGGAGTGATTCCAGTAAAAGAATTTTCTGATGAAAGACCTTCTTTGGACTCAAAAACTGCTTTGCATTTGTGAAATTAGCAACTGCTGGGCTTGGAAGAGGTCTTCAGGAACCTTTTCCAATCAAATTATTTTTTATGTTAAGAAACTAAAAGCCTGAGAGTTTGTGGATTGATTCCCAAATCACACTTTTCAAGTTAGGGCCAAGGTAAGGCTGAAGCAGAAGTTTCCAGATTCTCTGTTTAGTCCTCTGTCTGCTTCACCACAATGGTGGCGTTCAAGCGTGTCAGGTGCCACCTGCTGGGCTGTGGACAAGGAGACTGAGAAAGTGGCTGGCACAACTGGAGTAATAAATCAGCACAGAAGGAGCAGAGAGAGTGAGAGCCCAGTTACTCCAAACACTCACACTGTTCACCTTAATCACCGCCACAGCAGGTGGTGCCTGCTCCAGCCCAGGTGTGACACTCTCTCCTAGGGTCCCCTACTTTCTCTCTGCCCCAGCAGCCTACATGGGAAACGCAGTGTGCCACAGTTCAATCAAACCATTTGATGAGACACTTTTTTTTTAGCCTAATTACATGGGAGATATTATCCAGTGAAAAGGAAGAGGAATGAGAAAGGAAGAAATTAGACTGAAGTGTAAATCAGTTGAGGGCTTAGATGCTGCACTTTCTTTCGCTTTAATCAAGAGTGAAATGAGTGGCGAATTTTAAGGATCATCGCAAGACACCATTAATGACCCGAAGAGCTCTTGACTGACGATGGTTTGTCATGAAAAGAAAAGTATAGACTTTGTCCAAAAAAAGAAGTATCTGAAGGTCGTGCTTCCCTTTAGGAGGATGACATTGAGGGGCTGGACAGTTTGTTTTTCTGTGACTATTTCATCTTTAATTCCCCTCGGTAGCTAGCCAGTCCATTTGGTTCTCAAGAAGTATTTTAAATCAATGATGTAGTAAATATGTAGTGTGTAATTGGGATAATTACATGTCAAGTAGGAAAGTGGAGTGTGTTTTCCATTCATTTACTTTTAAACACTACACCTGAAATCAGTATTTAAAGTTTTGTCCTGTTTCCCCTTGTAGTTGACATAGTTTTGGTATATTTCTCTATAACTGTTTGGTGTTTGTAAAAGAAGGTTTCACAGTGTTGCTGAAAGAAATTCATGATCTCTTTTGATCCTCACCGCAGCTCTCTGCAGCAGGAAGACAAGTGGTGTGATTGTTATCCGCCCTGTTTTTTAAAGGTTGATGTAATCAGAACTAAAGAGGTGTAAATGACTTGACTGAAGCCATTCAAGTATTACTTGGCAGAGCAGAAACTGCCAGCCATCTTCTGAATACTTCACTTTGCATGACTTAGTATCTCCTGTGGAATTTCAGGGCTTTCCAGTATAAGAGGAAAGGGCGAGGAAGAGAGAAAAGAGTGTTTGCAGTAGGATGGTTAGGACAGATAAGGTGTGATACACCTTGATTGTACTTCACACTTAATTATTGAGATCTTGCAATGAGCAATTTGAGCCCTAGGCTGGGCTCCACAGTGGATGATTGATGGACCCCTTTGCTTAAAGACTTACAGTATGGTTACAAATTTTTCAAGTGACACTTAGATCTATCCTTTCCATCTTCACAGCAACCTCAACCATGTCACCTGGACAGCTGCAACAGCCTCACTAACAGGTGTTCCTAAGCCTCCTACTCCCTTTCTGTCCATGCTCCACTCGTTACCGGAGTCATCCATCTGAAGTACCTGTCAGATTATGTCATTCTTCCATGGGCTTCTCCTGGCCTGCAGCATGGACTGTAATCATATCCCATCACTCCCCCCAAACCCGGGACAAAAGCTAATCCCTGCCCTTCATGATCTGGCCCCTGCACATTCCCAGCTTTATACTTTATTTCCTAACACAATCTTTGACCACCAACTTGGCCTTTTGGTTCCTTGAACCAGTCTTATTCTCACCATAGGGGCTTTATATCATCAGTTACTTCTCTTTGCAATACTTTTATTTTTATTCAGATTGCCACATGGTCATTCCTTCTTCTTACACCAGGTTTCAACTTCAGTGTCAGAGGCTCCTCTCAATGATCCAGGCTAAAAGGCACTCCTTCGAATCCCTCTCCAGCATAACATTTTCTTTTCATTATAGCACAGACTTCTCATTTTATGTGTGTTGCTTCCATCAACCCACTAGAATGTAAGTGAGCTCCAAAAACAAAGACCTCGTTTAACCTTTGCACGGTACTATCTCTGGTGCTGGAAGTAGTGACTAGCGAGGAATGAGTTTCTATAAACATTTGCTGAATGAATGGATGGATGAAAAGATGACATAGATTTTCTTTAAATGTGGCTCCCCCTCAGCATTTTAGGCTCTGTCCTCACTAGCCCCTTTTAAAGCCCCGTGGCTTATAATATACACTGTTCCTTGGTTAGGAATCTCTTTTTACTTGATAGATTTCTACTCATTTTTCATGGTACAGCTCACTCCGTAGAATCGGGTCTGCAAAGTCTTCCTACCTCCCCTCGGGACAGTGAACTTCTCAACCTTTTTTTTTGTTGTTGTTTTTCTTCATAACACCTTTCTCATGGAATAATTAAAATTAGTAAACATATATTATATTAAAGCTCTTACTATGTTCTAGGTACTGACCTGGGCGCCAGATACTTAAATAGGATTATGATTTAGACCCTGTGGGATGTTCACGCCTTTGTAGAAGAGCTCACTCCCATTTTATTAAACATAGAATATTAAGTGGCTATTATTTTTTCTCACTAGATCCTAACTTCTATGAGGGTAATAAATGAGTTACTTTGAATGACCAACATAGTTGTTTAACAAAAGGTGCTTAATGATACTCATCAACTGAAGAATCTAGTGAACAGATTGAGAAGTAAGAACATAAAACATTTTAATGCACATAATAGTATGACAAGCATCCTCAGATATGTAGTTAAGCATTAAAAAGGTCTTGGTGGGGAGCTAAATGTTCGATCAGTTTTGGAAGAATGGTTTCTATAAACATGCAGGGGAGAGAGTCAAATATATAAAATATTCAGGAAAAAGATAGAGAGATGTTCAAGGATCTGTGGCCCAATTCGCTGAGTGATGGACGTGTAGAAAAATGTGGAGAGATGGGTTAGCAAAGGAGATTGAGACTTTTTTTTTTCTGAAGCTGGAAACAGGGAGGCAGTCAGACAGACTCCCGCATGCGCCTGACCGGGATCCACCCGGCACACCCACCAGGGGTCGATGCTCTGCCCATCGGGGGCATCGCTCTGTCGCGACCAGAGCCACTCTAGCACCTGGGGCAGAAGCCAAGGAGCCATCCCCAGCGCCCGGGCCATCTTTTGCTCCAATGGAGCCTCGGCTGCGGGAGGGGAAGAGAGAGACAGAGAGGAAGGAGAGGGGGAGGGGTGGAGAAGCAGATGGGCGCTTCTCCTGTATGCCCTGGCCGGGAATCGAATCCAGGACTTCCGCACACCAGGCCGACGCTCTACCACTGAGCCAACTGGCCAGGGTGAGATTGAGATTTTTTATTGGAGGACATTGAAAATATTTATAATAATATTTGGCACCTTTGGCATTTACAGTTTGCAAACCAGTATTGTAAGCATTATCTGGGTTTTTTTTTTCCTTTTCAGTCACCTGGTGATGCTTTTATCATTATCACCATTTACAAGAGACAAGAAGTGTCATGGCTGAGAAGTTGTTACTTATTTCTTACAGGAGGGTACAGTCTCTTTTTGAAATGTAAACCTGGTTTTGTAACTCCTTGCTTAAAAACAAAACAAAACAAAAGCAAAGAAACAAACAGAAACCTCTTTCTTCACAGGTTTCTAAGGTCCTTCAAATAAAGAAAAAATTGTTCATCATGGTCTAGGGGCCCCTGCCTGGTCTGGCCATCACTGGCATTTTTAGCTTCATCACCCATCAAGCTGTCCCAGCTCGTTGGCCTTCCCTCAGTCACTCCTAACCTTGCTCTCCAGATTTGCTTTTGTTTATCCCATTTAATTAATTTCCTCACCTCTTCCCCTGGATGACATCTACTTAAGCCCAACAACTCTGCTTTTGTATATTACCTTCTCAAGGAAGCCCATTCACTTTCCCAAGAAATTCAATTCCCTGAACACAGGTTCTCATAACAACCTTTAACAACCTTCTGAAACTCTGCCCTACTGCACATTTCACAGTTGCTGCATCACATTTAGTTGTGAGATTATATGATTAATATCTGTTTCCCTAAGTAGGTTGTAGATTCCACTTGGGTCTGATAAAGTTGAGGAATTTAGCAAATTAAAATGCAAGACACCCAATTAAGTTTGACATTCAGATAAATAATATTTTCTTTCTTTCTTTCTTTCTTTCTTTCTTTCTTTCTTTCTTTCTTTCTTTCTTTCTTTCTTTCTTAATTATTTTTATTTATTCATTTTAGAGGAGAGAGAGAGAGAGAGAGAGGGAAAGGTGGGGAGGAGCAGGAAGCTTCAACTCTCATATGTGCCTTGACCGGGCGAGCCCAGGGTTTGAACTGGCGACCTCAGCATTTCCAGGTTGACGCTTTATCCACTGCGCCACCACAGGTTAGGCCACTTTCTTTCTTTCTTTCTTTCTTTCTTTCTTTCTTTCTTTCTTTCTTTCTTTCTTTCTTTCTTTCTTTCTTTCTTTCTTTCTCTTTCTTTCTCTTTCTCTCTTTCTTCCTCCCTCCCTCCCTCCCTCCCTCCCTCCCTCCCTCCCTCCCTCCCTCCCTCCCTCCCTCCCTCCCTCCCTCCCTCCTTCCTTCCTTCCTTCCTTCCTTCCTTCCTTCCTTCCTTCCTTCCTTCCTTCCTTCCTTCCTTCCTTCCTTCCTTCCTTCCTTCCTGGTATAAATCTTCCCCATGCAATATGTGGAGCACATTTATACTAAAAATTTTATTTTTCTGAAATTCAGAATTGACAGTATTCTATATTTTATCTGGCAACCTTAGTCAGACACCAAACCACATCTGTTTTTGTTCCTAGCAGAGTAGCTGGGAGTGCAACAAATGGGTAATCATGCAACATTCGATGAATAAATTAAATGAGTTTTTAAAAAAAAATTATGGCAGTGCCCTGTAGGGTGAACTGGTATGACAAAAGACCAAATTTGGAAGGAGTAATTAGCAAACTGTTGCAATCATCAAAGGGAAAGGACCCAAATAGGATGGTGGATTTGAGGCTGGAAAAATGGAGATGTATAGGAGGAGCATTTTGAAGTAGGTATCAGAATTTGCACAGGTGTGACTATGTAGCAAACCAGCACCTTGAGGGGTAGTGAAAAGGATCATTGAGAATTCCTACTGATCTGGATAAAAAACAATGATAAAGATAAAAATAAATATAACCCATCTCTTTTATATAGATGTCAGATCTGTCAGTTTTATGCTCTACAATCTTTCCCTTTGAAGGAGTGCCTTGTTTCTGAAAAAAAAAAAAAAAATGACCATTTAATGATCAGTTTTCTTAGTAAAAGCAATTTAGTTTCCCAGTCAATGCAGTTTATCATTTCTATGTATTTGTAACGAATTCCTTTTACTTAAGTGCCATCTTTCTCAGAGCCAAATGCTTTATATCTGAAGGACCAGGTAATTTTGTATCATGCATAACAAACCTCAAATGCATTTGTATTAGCTGGTTGATTTTTTTTTAAATCTTTATCCATCAGATTTTTTTTAATGGGCTGTACCTGGCCTCTAATGAGATGACTAGGCAGAGGATAATTTCTGTGATATTTCTTCCTGATGCCAGAACAGGTGGAGGTTGACAAGTCACACGCTCCCACTTCAGATAATAAAGATGAAATTCCAGTCATTCAAGTTTGTGTCGAAAGCCAATCTTTTCATTTTTTATTTTTCATTTAGTGCTCGGTGTAGCTCCGTGGCCTCCAGCTTCAGAAGGCCAAATGATCGCGTGTCCTTAACTAGGTGGGTGGATAGACCACAGCTGACATTTCCTCAGTGACTCTCACAGAACAGAAGTCTTGAACACTGTTACTCAGCACATACGTTCCTTTGAGCAGGTATTTGAAAAATCAGGTGTGATGAGTGTGCAACTGAGTAGAAAAAATATATAAAATGGCAGACTATCCTAACAGAAAGAGATTAGGCTTTCTAACTCCATGCATCTGAGTGTGACCGTGCCCTCAATGAGCTGATTACTCTAAACTGGAAGAAAGCCAACTATTTCTATAAGGGGCCAGATGGTAAACATTTTGGATTTGTGTGTGTTTCCACCACAACAATTTTGTTATTGTAGTGTGAAAGCAGCCACAGCAGACAATATGTAGACAAATGAGTTACAGTAAAACTTTATTTACAAAATCAGGCAAGCCAGGTTTGCTGACTCCTTAAGCACTTCAACTGGGATCCATGCAGCAACTCCTTTACTGGTGATGCTCTCTGCCCATGTAAGTCCTGTTGCTCCCCAACCCAGCTATTTTTAGCACCTGAAACAGGAGGCTCCATGGAGCCATCCTCAGCACCTGGGGCTGACATGCTCGAATCAATTGAGCCATGGCTGCAGGAGAGGAAGAGTGAAAGAGAAGGGGGAGGGGGAGCAGTGGAAAAACACATGGTCGCTTCTCCTGTGTGTCCTCCCTGGGAATCGGATCCAGGACATCCACATGCCGGGGTGATGCTCTACCACTGAACCAACCAGCCAGAGCCATGTGTACAATTCTATGATACATCATCTGTATATTGTATTGTGTGTTCACCACCCCAAGTCAAGTCTCCCTTCATCAACACTTATTTCCCCTTTACGCTCTTCTACCTCCCCCACTCCCTAAATGGAGGAGCCAAGAAGTATAGGGACCAAGTCACTGAGCATTGAAGCCAAGTCATTTGAGCATTGACTCATCATGCAAGCATTGACTAGCCAGAATGTATAAGACACTTTGTATTACAAGTAATTCAAAGATCAATTAAGTTCTTGCCCTTAAAAATATAACAGAATTTATTTACCCAAAAAACTATAATGAGGTGGGAAGTGACAAGTGTAAGAAAAGTAAGTATCTCCTATATGGCAATTCCTTTGCTTAGGTGCTTAAATATGTTATCTCCTATGAGCCCCTTGACAATTCAATTTTTAGCATTTGATCTTTAAAGAAGAGTTAAGTCATATGTTTAAGATTTAACAAGTGCTGAAGTAAGATTTTGAACTTTTTTTTCCCTAAGTGTGCAGTGAACTTTCTTCCAGCCATTAGAGAAGATCTCACATATGAAGTGTGGTTCAGCTAGCTTTTGCTGTGTAATAAACTACAGGCATACCTGGGAGATATTGCAGGTTTGGTTTCAGACCACCACAATAAAGTGAATCACACAAATCTGTGGGTTTGCCAGGGCAAATAAAAGTTATGTTTACCTTATACTATAGAGTGCCATAGCATTATATCTAAAACAAACAACAACAAAAAAAACAATGTACTTATCTAAATTGAAAAGATAATTTATTGCAAAAACATGCTGTCACCTATATCTGTTGGAAAAATGGCACCAATTGATCCTCTCAACATAGGGTTGCTACAAAACTTCTATTAGTGACAAACATAATACCTATGATCGCAATAAAGCGAAGCACAATATAATGAGGTATGCCTGCACTCTACATCTTTGTGTTTAAAACAATCATACTATTTGCTTGTGATTTGGGGGTCAGCAATTTAAACTGACCCAGCTGGGTAGTGCTGAGGGTGCCATAAGAGGTTCCTCATGTGGCTGTAGTCATCTGGCAGATGGAATTGGAGTTGATGGTCTAAGATGGTTTCACTCATGTCTGGCAATTCATTCTGGCTATTAGTCAAGGGGATCTTAAGTGGTAAGGCTATCTCTGCACCATATGACCAGTCATGCTCTCCTTGGCCAATGTAGGCTTCTTTGTATGGTGGTCTCAGGGCTGCATTCTAAGAGAGTGATAGCAGAACATCAAGAATTTTGGAGAGCTTGAAAGTCACACAATAGCCCTTTCACTATATTCTGTGGTTAAAGTCATTCTTAGGGATTCAGTGAGTGGGGGAATAGATTCCACCTCTGAGTGGGAGGAGCAGCAAAGTCACATAGCAAAAGGAAGGGCATACAAGGGAGGAGAGGAATTCTTGACGCATTTGCAAGTAATCCTACTACAATATGGCAATGGAGTTGAGAGTTGGGCCTTAATAGAAATAGAAATATTTGGAAAATGTTGATTTAGCCAGAGCAGGGGTTATACAGAATAGCATTGATTCTTAGCTGAGAATGGGACCGCACACTTGTATTATGCAGGGTGGTAGAAAAGTAGGTTCCCAGTTGTGAGTACATGAAACACAGAGTTCATTCTTTGTTATTATTTATTGATTACTGCATTATTTTTCATATGAACAACTGTAAACCTGCTTTTGCCCCACCCTGGCTTATCAAGGGAATTTACATTGCCTTTGCTCTAACAAGGAAATTGTTATTACTCTATGTAGGGACATATTACAAGAGTGGTTTCCATCTATATATGATACTACTAAGTTTTCAGAGGATTTCCACTTTGATTGTATCACATTATCGTGTTGTATTTCATTACTCAGAGAAAGAGGGCAGAGCTCCTCCCTCCTTCTTTCTCTGCCACTCAGTGTCATCTCTGCAGCAACGCAGATTCCCAGCTCGCTTCCCGAAGACAATCACCTCATCCCACCTGCCGTGATTGACTGTGGCTGAGTGTTGGCCCTAGCAGCTGTTTTGTTGTGAAGGTGAAAGTTGGATGGACCTTAAGATGGAAAGGAAGGAATCACTTCCACGAGAGATTTGATTTCATCGGCAGCTGTCCTACCCATCTTCATTAAGGTGGGCTGTGGACACTGCAAGGCTATTCTGAACCAGTGGTCATAAAACTAATAGACGCCACTCAACCTAGGCAGCTCATATTGCTGCCTGAGATCTGTCACCTCTGTGGCTATTGCAGAAGGAAAAAGAATCTTCTACAGGGAACACAACAGTCGTTGTGTGACAGAAGGGAAACTGAAAGAAATAGATTTTTTTATTAGCTGCAAATCAAACCCTTACACATTATCCCTTGAAGGTGACAGCCCCTGAGCCTCTAAGGGAGAGTTTCAAGCAAATAATCTGGACTGACAGAAGGCAATATCTGACTGATATCCATATGCATGTGAGGGGGGAAGTCTGCGACTCCCCATTGGAATCTTGGGGTTGGCTCAGGGATGAATTTGTGACCTGGAGTCTGGAGTAAGGGAATGGAGATGTAGTGTGAAGAAAGAAGTAAGAGAGAGGATCCAGTCCTGACTATGGGATTCTTGAAGTGAGTGGGCTAATAATATTCAGTCCCCTGGATTTCTGGCCCTGAACTCTTTCCCTCCGGAAATGTTTGCTGAATGGAGGCAAGAAGACATTCTTTTCTTCTGACAATCAAGCATTTCAAATGACAGCCAGCTATGGGTATTTTCTTTCCATTACTGAGGTCCATTTGTGTTTCTGTTCAACACCTCAGACCCCGTGGATTGTAGTAAATAATGGCAGTAGTTATCATTCATTGAACCCTTCTCAAGTGCCATGTGTTGCACATATATGACTCTGGCTGTGATCCATCAAAAGAATCCTTTTAGATAACATTATCCCTAGGAAATTAAGTTTCAGAGAGGTCAAGTAAGTTGCACAAGAACACATAGCTTGTAGAGTGGTAATGCAAGGATCCAAACCCCTAAAAACCATATCTTCCCACTGTACCTCTGTGCGTCTTCAAGGTTGGGACTGTAGGGGATACCATGTATGACTGGCATGGGTATTTGTGAAGAAATTTTTAAATTGATTTTAAAGAGAGAGGAAAGTAGAGAGCGATACTTGTTGTTCCGCCCATTTATACATTTATTGATTGGTTTGTGTCTGTGCCCTGACCAGAGATTGAACCCACAACCTTGGCATGTCAGGGCAATGCTCTGACCAGCTGAAGTACCTGGCAAGGGCCTTAAGAATTTTTTTATTTCAGCTGTTGTCTAGGTCTTATTTGGAAGGTCTTGTTGGCTAAAGTCAGGTCAAAGCCCCAGCTATCTGATCTAATGCAGTGTCATTGGAACGAAAGTAAAGATCATGGGCAGTAAAGGCTTTTGAAATCAGAAGGGACTTGCTATATCATGCAGTAATCTAGTACATGTAGCGTGGAAAATGAGGTCTGACTAGGTCAACGGGCACAAACATAGTGTCATAGTTAGTGGCAGAACGGGAACACCTTCTCCCTGCTTCTTGCTCTTTCTCCTCGGCAAAATCACACATCTCTTGTGACATAATGTACTTTTTTAGGTGTCCTATCAAGGAATAAGGCAAAAGTCACTTCTTTGTGGTCAACTTAGGCCAGGAGTTGGCAAACCTTTTCTGTAAATGGTCAGACAGTGAATATGTTCGGCTCTTCAGACCTAAAGCATCTCTGCCGGAACTACTCAATTCTGACCTTACAGCTGGAAAGGAACCATAGACTGTATGGAAATGAATGGGCCTGACGGCATTCAATCCAACTGCATTTATGAAACACAAGGAGGGCCGGGTTTGGCTTGCCAACTCCTGCCTTAAGCCATTAGAGGTGTAGCTATTCTGGGTAAATGTCAGTCTCCACCTTTTGGGATTTTTGCTCCAGTAGTAATATCACGTATAGTAGCAATAGGGTGGTGGTGGTGGTGGTGGTGGTGGTGATAGTGATACTAACAACAGTAGTAGCATCGGCAGCAACAATGCCACTTCTTTACATTGATCGCTTCATGCTTTAAGGTTTACGAAGTACTTTTGTGCTTTCACAATCATCATCTCATATAATTCTTTTTAACCCCTGCTCAAAAACTACATAAGCAACAAAGACTCACTAGCTGAGGAGCATGATGCAAAAAAAGAAGAAGGAAATAGACCACATTTCATGATCAGAATTGGGGTTGTGGGATATAGATGCCTAAGAGAAATGTTGCATGCCTTACAGATTCCCCAAACACATGCTTGCTGGTCAGTCCTATCACTTCATAAGAGATTTGCATTTAAACCTATCCAAAAAGAGGGGCTGGTCTAAGAGTTTGTGGTAAGAAGACAGCTGTTTATCTCTGCCTACCCCCTTTTTGAATCTCTGTGTGTTAGTGAGTAGGTATGAAAAGTGACTTGTTAACACCATTCAATCAACTTAACACTTAGATAACTTTGATTGGTGATAGGGGCCAACAAGTACATGAGATTCCTGTCCTAAAGCATCCTTAGCTCCACAAAGAGACACTAATAGGGCATGTTACAGACCCTGGTCATGCACTCTGCAGCCTGCTGGAAGCCCAGCACGGCTTGTTAGACTCTGGGGGCAGCTGTCTGGAACTGGCTTCTGGTTCTGCCACTTGTTAGCTGTATCACCTTGGACAAGTTCTTTATTCCAGTCTCTTGGTCATGTTTCTCTTCTGTAAAATGGGGATGATGATTTTGTTTTAACATATATGGTGAGGATTTAAGAGCTAATATATATGATGTGCTTATATGAGTGGCCTTAGTAAGTGCTCAAACAAATGCCAACCATTATTATTGTTATTGTGGCTCTTGTATTATTGTTATTGTTGCTCTTGTATTGGTGAAGAATATGTGCTAAAGCAACCATGCAACACACCATGCAAACCTTCCCTTTTTCACCTTGGACTCCATACATTTTCAGAATCCTAGCTACTTGGTTCTTAAGACATTTTTTCCAGCACCTAGAAGTTTTATAGCCTTTGAAACTTTTTGACTAACAAATTTAATGAGGTGAGCAGCATTTGTCTCTTGACATTTTACAGATGGAAAGAGTGTTAGAGGTTACCTAGGTCAGGGACACATTTTGGAGATAAGAAACTGAGGTTCATGAAAAGTAAATGACTTTGTCAAAGCAATACACTTGGGGGATGATGAAAGCTAGAATTGGGTGACTTGGTTTTTTCCTCTGGGTTTTATCCTCCCCTAGCCACTTCTAAGTTATTCCATTTTACCTAAGAACTTGCTCATATTTACATTACTATTTCAAGGATCCTACTAGCTCGTAAAAGATAAGTTAATAAACTAGCCATGTAATCCCATGAGGCCCAGTGGCTTCACCTTGCATACCTGCAATTTTCTCATCTGCCTCAAAGGTGGCTTTCAGTACAGATAAGATGCCATCTTAAAGAATAAGATGGGTTTAGAGTAGAATGTTAATAAAATCTTGGTGTTATTGGCTTGGGGTATTACTCTCAATCAATGGAAAGTTCAAAAACAATATACTTTTAACCTGAAAAGATAGTTGTGTTCTAGTGTGAAGTAGCCACTAGGCTGAACAAAAACCTGTGATGTGATTGTGTTATTGAAATGATCTGAGTGTGATGACCCTAAGTTGTTCTTTTATTTCTCTAGAGAGTTTGGTATCACCACAGAGCTTCTCAAAGAGCTGGGATGCTTTGTCAGCTGAAACCCTCTCCAGAGAGATTGGTATTCATTGATTCTATTGTATTTGGTTCATAGGTGGAGGATTAAAAAGAAGACATCATAGCCATACTAGACTGTATATTTCCTCTGAGGACAATGTAGCTATCCTTGTTGAAGATTCCTCATTTTGACAGATCTTTTTATTTATTCTTCATGATCATGCTTCTTCTATGCTCTTTGCTCTAAACTTCAGCACTTGCCACATAGCAGTCAACAATACTGTTTTCATATTTAAAGGCACATGCCATTTTAACAAAGTTCCTCTCCCCATGAATATACTCATTATAAAGAGGCTTTGACTTTAAAGATAATGATAGATGCTTTGGTAGATTTTCAGGCAAATAGGTAGGTAGATGATAGATAGATAAAAAGATAGATTAGATAGCTAGCTAGCTAGCTAGCTAGCTAGATAGATAGATAGATAGATAGATAGGTAGATGATAGATAGATGATAGGTAGATAGATAGATAGATAGATAGATAGATAGATAGATAGATAGATAGATAGATGATAGATAGATGATAGATAGATAGATAGATAGATAGATAAATAGATAGATAGATAGATACTTTAAAGCAAGGTGTTTGTTTGCTTGGCTCTTTTTAATGGCTATTCATTAACACCATGATCTTATCTGGAAAATTTATTAAGTCTGCACAGAAGTTGTAGCCTGTTGTTCACATCCCCTGCTGCCTGCTTTTTAAGGTCTCCAGTCCCCTGGTCTCTCACTTTCCTCTCAGTCCTGACACTTAGTTCATCATCAGAGATAAGCCCAGTTGTCTGCAAATTGCAATCTCATCCGGTCTGCAAGATAACATCTTGTTTGAGTCTTCTCTGTGCCTTCCATTAACACTTTGGAGCTAGGGCTTTGGGGGAGCTGGACCTCACCACAGTGGCAACTGGATTTCCTCATTATTGACTTCATTAAACTTGACAGCATTTTTAGTCTCCAGATGGGGTGAATCTTTTTTCACTGACCCTTATTAACAACTGTCTCCTTAAGAAGGGTCACTTGGGGAAGGGTAGGTGGGGGCTACTCTTTGCGTTCCCAGAAAGTAGTTGATTTTGGTAAACAACCTTAGTTCAGGTTTTAGAATCCTTTTACCTCCCTAATTATAAAAGCCACTGTTTATCAAATGCTTACAACTCACCAGGCCCTAGAACTTATTTATTGCTCTTTATGCATGGGTATCATTATCTCCATTTTCTCATCAGGAAACTGAGTCTCAAAAAAATTAAACAAGCTGCTCCAGGTCTCACATCAATCAAGGGACAGAACTGGGAGTTGCATCTAATAAATCTGGCTTCAGAGCTTGAAATTATAACCACCATACTCTACTGCTCTCACACTGCCTTTAGCTACTTGATTGTGTTATAGGCTCACTGCTTGATTATTGCTTTAAAATCCTTGAGTTCAATCTGATTTCATCAGGTCTATTAGTTGTCTATTGCTTTATAGCAATGTACCCCAAAACTTAGCAGTGTAAAACCATTAACATTTATTAACTCATTCTATTCTTATATGTCAGGAGTCCAGGAGCAGCCTGGCTGGGTAGCTCTGGTTCTGGCTCAGGCTCTGTCACAATGTTTTAGTCAGGACACTGGCTAGATAGAGCTGCAGTCATCTGAAGGCTTGACTGAGGTTGGAACGAACATCTCCAACGCTTCCTCATAGTTAGTATTTGTGGTTGATAGGAAGCCTTAGTTCTTTAGCTCCTTCTAGCAATGTCTGGTCCTAATTTTATTTTGCCTCTAGATCAGTTTGGTGTTCAACTGAAGCTCACTTCTTTGGTTTTTCCTAGCAATCTTTTTAGGGTCAGGTTATCTGTATTGATTTTCGTGGGCTGCTATAACAAAATACCACAGACGGAGTGGCTGAGGCAACAGAAATTTGTTTTCTCACAATTCTGGAGATTAAAAATCTGAGATTAAGGTGTCAAGAGGATTGGTTTGTCCTGAGGCCTCTCTCCTTGTCTGGTAGATGACCATCTTCTCCCTGATCTTTATGTGGTCTTCCCTCTGTGGGTGTCTGTGTCTTCTTCTTATGAGGATACCAGTCATATTAGATTAGGACACACCCAACTGACCTTATTTTAATTTAAGTCCTTCTTTAAAAACCCTGTCTCCAAATGCAGTCACATCCTAAGGAGCTGGGGGTTAGGACGTCAACACATACAGGGGTGGGCAAAAGAAAATTTATAGTTGTGAGTACACAAACCAGTTTTTTGTCCTATTATTTATTAATTATTGTATTATTTATTATTATTAGCTCAGTTTTCCCCATCCCTGTACATTTGTGTGTGGAGGGGGCACTGTTAAGCCAGTGATACCATATTTGGACTTTGCTCATCTTGGGGATTTTCTTTCACGTTTTCTTATCTTTAACTCAGGTTTCATTTCTCTGCCTTTAATTTCTCTTTACTTTATATCCTCAAAGCCAGTGCATAGCCAATCTTAACAGTTAGTGGCTTGCCTCTCTAGCTTTCCGTTACATTTGAAGGACTTGGGACGCTATACTTGAAAGTCTGCAATTTAAACTAAACTTTAGGGCTTCTAATGAATTCTCTAGAAATTTTTAGATTTATGTGTGTTGTGCTTCTAAAGAAGCTATGGCTATAGTCACACATGTTTGTATAAACTTTTTTTTAGCATATACTGAGTGCTAAGAAGAAGGGTTTTTTTAATAGTTTTGAGGACAGGGTCTATTCACCTTTTCTTTATCTTGGATGCTCTGCAGATGTTCCAGGAAGGTTTGATGGCTTGTGTGATGGTCTGAGGACCAGGTAGGAGCTAGATGAATAATGCATTGAAAAGTGACTCTGTCTTTCAGGAAAGAAGGTATTATCATTAAGAAGGTGGTGGAGCACAAATTATTAGGATTATATACTGACTTGTGCAATTGCCAGTGTTCGTTCCTCTTTAGCACGAGGGAAGCATTCTAATCTTTTGCCAAGATGCCTGCTCATTATGTGTCTGTGCTCTGCCCAAATCCTCTGTAGCTACACTGCAGCCCAGTTTTCCTTTGAAACCCGGCAGCCCATGATGTATGTTGGAACTCCCCAGTGATCTTAATGTTCCTAATTTACCTCATGGTACTTCTCTTATCCATTAATGTGCTGTTGATTCCAGTTGTGTAAACATGATGGGGAATAACCAGAATTATTGTAACAGGATCATTCATTCCATTAAGGCTTAAATATCCCTATTAAAAATACAGAAAACTCACAGCAACATGGTTATTAGTCTTTTCCTCAAGTAAGCTTTGATAGGTGTTTGGTAATAATTCTCTTCAAGACCCGAAGTGTGTGAAGTATACTATATATTATTCTAAATGCCAGAGCAAGAGTCCATTCTATTACAAGAAGGAAAAGGGGAATCCATGGAGAAACTATTTAAAAGATTAAAAGAGTCTTTTCTGAAATGTGACTTGGTGACAAAGAAAGGGAAATCACCACCCCTTCCCAGAAGTGAAGTGAGAAATAAATCGAAGTAAAATTGACCATAAACAAAGTATGTAGTAGTATTACAAGAAGTTAACACCAGGATTTTGTCCAAACCAGTTATGTAGTTTTCATTACTAACCAGGCTAACCATAGTCCTGGTTCTAGTATACTTACTGCAGAAGAAAATATATAAATTCAAACCTGAACATATTCTTTTTTTTTTTTTTTTTTTTTTTTTTTTTATTTTTCTGTAGCTGGAAACAGGGAGAGACAGTCAGACAGACTCCCACATGTGCCTGACTGGGATCCACCCGGCACGCCCACCAGGGGCGACACTCTGCCCACCAGGGGGCGATGCTCTGCCCATCCTGGGCGTCGCCATGTTGCGACCAGAGCCACTCTAGCGCCTGAGGCAGAGGCCACAGAGCCATCCCCAGCGCCCGGGCCATTTTTGCTCCAATGGAGCCTTGGCTGCGGGAGGGGAAGAGAGAGACAGAGAGGAAAGCGCGGCGGAGGGGTGGAAAAGCAAATGGGCGCTTCTCCTGTGTGCCCTGGCCGGGAATCGAACCGGGGTCCTCCGCACGCCAGGCCGATGCTGAACATATTCTTGTTAGTTGTACCCATTGTCTTAGCCCATCCAGAACAAACTGCAATAGAAGAAAATTTTGCCTTTAAAAAACAATTTATTTTATACATTTCAACGGTACATGAAGCTTTATTCCATAATATGAGCTGTTATTTGTTGCTAGAAAGAAACCAGAGCTAGATATGGTCCTTTGGGGAGATGGTTAAATAAGAAATACATTTCCAGATGATATCACATGTAAATAGCACTTTGAAATCACAAGATATCAAAATTAATTAGGCTGAATTCATTGCTTAGTTAGGTATAAGCCTCTAACTTGACTTTGGCGCAGAAAAGAGTGATTCTCACATCAGGTGTGTGTCTTAATCTGCTCAGACTGCTGTAAGGAAATACCATTGACTGGTGCTTATAATCATCGGAAATTTATTTCTCACATTCTGGAGGCTGGGAACTCTAGGATCATGGTGCTAGCATACATACAGTGTTTGGTAGAAGCTGGCTTTCTGGTTCACAGACAAGTATATATATATATTTTTTGTATTTTTTTGAAGCTGGAAACGGGGAGAGACAGTCAGACAGACTCCCGCATGCGCCCGACCAGGATCCACCCGGCACGCCCACCAGGGGCGACGCTCTGCCCACCAGGGGCGACGCTCTGCCCACCAGGGGGCGATGCTCTGCCCCTCCAGGGCGTCGCTCTGCCATGACCAGAGCCACTCTAGCGCCTGGGGCAGAGGCCAAGGAGCCATCCCCAACGCCCGGGCCATCTTTGCTCCAATGGAGCCTTGGCTGCGGGAGGGGAAGAGAGAGACAGAGAGGAAGGGGGGGGGGTGGAGAAGCAAATGGGCGCTTCTCCTATGTGCCCTGGCCGGGAATCGAACCCGGGTCCCCCGCACGCCAGGCCGACACTCTACCGCTGAGCCAACCGGCCAGGGCCAACAAGTGTATTCTTGATGTGTCCTCACATAGTGGGAGAGGCTAGAGAGCTGTTTTATAAGTACACTAATCCCATTCGTGAGGGCTTCCTTCTCATAACCAAAGCACTTCCCAAAGGCTCAGCTCCTAATACCATCCCATTGGGCAGTAGGGTTTCATCACGTGAATTTTGGAGGGGCACACTACTTTCAGACCACAGCAAGGTGGAAAATGTGGTTCTTATTTCTTTTTATCCTTCATCCTCTGTATTCTAAGGCAGGAACAAAACTGAGAAACCTGGGAAAATGTTATACTAATCTACATTGCAATAGGATCCTGTGAACATTCCCTGACCTCTCACCTCCTGCAACTGCCTCTCCTTGACTAGCATAGAATAGAGTTTCCATTATTGTTTCCCTGGTGGGTGTAAGCTGTGCAGACAGTTTAGCCAACAAGAAACCTAATCTCTGTTAGGCATATTGGTCTCGGTGATATTAAAAATATTAGACAACCACTAGGACCTGTGGGCAATTATAATTGTCTCTGGCTCGGGTCTTCTGCTGAGATAGGCATTGACCTTTTAGTTGCTGAATTATGGAAAGTGGGAGAAAGGCCAGGATGATCAGTGTGTGTGTGGTTGTTTGAAGCAATGACATCTTGCCATCTACTTCTGAAAGTATTTTAACATGTTAATAATTGATATAGAGCTGTGAGTTCACATCCGTCGATATTGGCCTTGCATGTTGATAATTTTAAGATTCAGACTTCACCAGAAACTCCACAGGTAACTGTTCTATTGAACTGGACTCTTATCTTCATGTCATCCCTCTCTTTCCCTTTGTCTCTCTACCTCTATCTCTGTTTATTGAATTATAGGGGTGGGACATTTCAATCTTGGTGGATATTTTGTCTTCATCATCCATTGTTTTGATAGAATTATGAAGTTATTCTGTATTAGGACGTGTATTTTCTAAGGATGCTTTCACAAAGCACTGCAAAGTAGGTGGCTTAAGACAACAGAAGTTTGTTGTGTCACAGCTCTGGAGGCGAACATCCAAATTCAAAGTGTCAGGAGGTCTATGCTCCTTCTGAGGCTCAAGGGGAGGCTCCTTCTTGCCTCTTTTTTAGCTGCTCCATTGTTGGCATTCCTGGGCTTATAGTTGTAGTGCTTCAGTCTCTGCCTTCATCATCACACGTGTACCTGGGTGTCCTTTGGCTGTCCTCTTATAAAGACATCCATCACATTGAGTTAAGGGCCCACCCTACTCCAGTATGACCTTATCTTAACCAATTACATCTGCTATGACTCTATTTCCAGATAAGGTCACATTCTGAGGCCCTAGGAGGTAGGATTTTAACAAATATTTCTTGGAGTGAAACAGTTCAGCTCATTACAGGAAGAAACCTCTTTGGCAACAGAATTATGTCATTCTGTCGAGCTGATGAGAATTCATTTTGTAGAGCAGTCACTTACAAGTGAGGTACATCTATTTGATGGTATATAATGAGACCTTTAAACTTTTTAAAAAAATATTTCTGTTTATCTTATTGTTTTATATGTATATTATAGGGGTTTTTTTCTGAAGTTGGAAACGGGGAGGCAGTCAGACAGACTCCTACATGCGCCCGACCAGGATCCACCCAGCATGCCCACCAGGGGATGATGCTCTGCCCATCTGGGGCATTGCTCTATTGCAACCAGAGCCATTCTAGCACCTGAGGCAGAGGTCACAGGCCAACTTTGCTCCAATGGAGCCCTGGCTGCAGGAGAGGAAGAGAGAGACAGAGAGGAAGGAGAGGGGGAGGGGTGGAGAAGCAGATGGGTGCTTCTCCTGTGTGCCCTGGCTGGGAATCGAACCCGGGACTTCCACACACCAGGCTGACGCTCTACCACTGAGCCAACCGGCCAGGGCCTGTTATAGTATTTTTAATAATATCTTTTGTTCATCAGTATAGTAGTATATGTCTACATTATAAGTAAATGTACGTACATTGCGGGAGTGGGGTGAGTGCTCAGAAACTTTTACTGATGGTGATTGGATCAATGAGATGAAAAGGTTTTCAAGCCAATGTACTAGGGTGAGGGCTTTTGTTTTGTTTTGTTTTGTTTTGTTTTTCTAATTACTTTGTTATTTTTCCTGAGTGGTATATGAAAGACAAGAAGTGAATACTGATTAAGTTATTTTTTTATTTATTTTTTTCTTCTTTTTCCAAGTGAGGGGAGGGAAGATAGACAGACTCCCACATGTGCCCAAACTGGGATCTACCTGGCAACCCTCGTCTGGGGCTGATGTTCTGTCCATCTGGGGCCACGCTCACAATGGAGCTATTTTTAGTGCTTGAGGAAAATGCTCCAGTGTACCATCCTCAGTGCCAGAGGCCTATGCACTTGAACCAATTGAGCCATGGCTGTAGGAGGGGAAGAGGGAGAGAGAGGAGGGGCAAGGGTGGAGAAGCAGATGATCACTTCTATGTGCCCTGACGGGGAATCAAACCTGGAACATCCACACTCCGGACCAATGCTTTACCACTGAGCCAAAACTGGCCAGGGCCCAGGATGAGGTATTAATGACATAGTTTTAGAGAAAATGTCCATGGATTATAATTGACCCAATTCAAGTTAGATTGGGCTAGCAATGAGATTATCAATGAAAATAAAAAAGAGAGTATTGAATTTACTCACAGTTTGAAAATATCTTATTCCAGGTCAGAAATGAAAGCGCCAGAACATTAGCACAGGAGCCCTCAATGCAGGGCAAGGTGGAGGCTGCCTCTAGAGATGCGCATGTGTGGAGAAGCAGCTCAGACAGGAGCGGGCAATGTAGAGGCCTGGCCTGTCTCAGAAACAATACAGACTGGATCTATGACTTGCTCTTTCTTCCGTCCAATGCCAAGATGACTACTTTATCTATCAAGGGAGAGGAGTTAGAGTGTGCTATTATCGGAATGCCATTGAGATATTTCTTTCTCATTTAATGCTGTCCCCAAGTTTCTAGAACTAAGAAATGATAATTGTCACCTTGAGCCATTTCTGAGCTGTTGTCATGTCTCAGTGTTGCTGAGTAATACCATACTTATTAAGAACATCTCATTAGGTAAGTCCAGAAAATTAGAACCAGAGATGAGCTTGGGTGTTGCGGCTTCATTTATTTCTGTGGAACATTGTTTGGGGTCAATTTTGAATAATCATTGTGCATTACTGGATTTCTATCTCTATATTTTTCATAGCCCTGTTATTGCCCACTAGGGAATATTTTCTAATATTCATATTAAATTTCTTTTTCTTAATTTTTTGCCTCATTACTCCCACTTATATTAGCATCAGCCTCTAAGCATTACCTTCCTTTCCTGTGGTTCCATAATCATTGAATATTGAGGTTTTCTTTCTTTCTCTGCTCACTTTATTTTAGAGCAACTTACAGAGTTCCTATATTTGATTTCCAGGTAATATTTTCTTAGAGTCACTGAGGAATATATGCTAGAGCACAGTTACCTACAACTGCTAAGAGACTGAAGAGTATATTTTTCTTTTTTTCCCATCAATATTACAATTCTGTTTTTGAAAGATCCTCTATTGTAATAGAACAAATTCTATTGGACCCGCAATCGCTGCCCCTTCATTCAATTAAAACCTTCACTGGACTTTCAAGTTTTATATTCTTTAGCATGATCCCTTGTCTGTGAAGACAGAAGTGGGGTCAGAGCATTCTGATTGGTCATTTCCCATGCTGGCAGGAGTTATAATAGTGCATTTCTTCATTTTTTCTAATTACTTTCTCATAGATACTAAACTACACACCCCAAAGCATCTAGAAGGATTAAACACTGATCAAAGGCAGGTTTAGCAGTATCCCCAGGACAAGCTGATTCAATGAAGAAAGGCCGAGCTCTGGGAGAGCTTTCGGAAAGAGAAGTAAATTAACAATTAGCATTTTAACTGCAGTAGAAGCTGCTGAGTGGAAGCAGACCTGAGGTTGTATCGGATCGGGGGCTTTGGGAATAATGAAATGGGTAAGAAAAAGATGTGTACTAATAAGTAGAGCAGAGTATAAAGATGTGAGAAGTGGTCATTCCACATGGGATATACAGCCTTTCTTAGAACAGACCTTAGTCTTTTTAAGCAATCATTATCAATGTTATGATTTCAAGTGTGTGGCTTTTAGGTAGGCTTCAGGTTAGAGTTGTGGCTCAAATCAGGTATGAATTTTTGTAGACCTCATTGCAATTGAGTGTTAGCAGTACCATTGCCCTTTTATGAGTTACATGATTTTTTTACCAACTCTGTTAAGGAATGTCCTTTGTCATGAAACTAGTGTTTTTACTGACCTGTCAGGGTTCTGTTTTGTTAGAATATGCCCCTAAATGTTCAAATGTGAAGTATTCTTCTTTTAGCTTGCATAGTATATTCTTGCCTGTACTTTGCTTAAGAACAAAGACATTAACAAACAATTCAGGTTAAAATTTGAAATTCAGGTCTTTGACAAATATATACAAAATTGTTGTTGCCTAAGAGACCTAATTAGTTACCATAATTTTCCAATTCTCCATGTTTGATAAGTCTATGAAATGCTATTTATGAAACATAAGTCACTGGTCATTAAACATGCAAATACCCATGAGAAAATACCCATTGTGTTCTTTCTTGTAAGAAATGTTGTTAGTAGACTAAATAACACAGTGAAAATTCTACACAGAGTATTCAATTTATTCTACAATTTGATCTAAAATGTTAGAGCTGGCCAGGGCATCATGAGTTTCTTGTATAGTCTTTGTGTTGTTAAAGAATAAACCAAGTTTAGGAGGGGTAAAATGATGTCCATAAGATGCTGTAGCTATTACAGACCTTTTAAATTCTTCCTGTACAACCAAAGGTAAAATTGGCATGTAAAGAATGCCTATTTTTTAGAGTTTTCAGAGTCTGTCTTGGAAGAGCAATATAATATGTCATATTTGGATAAATCTTGACATTGGAAGGGATTTTTTCTTTTTATAATTCTTTTAATAATATTTACTATGCTGGCTGTTTAATGTGAGGAAAGACACCATTATTGACTTTTGAACATCAATACCTATCACAGTGCTTTGAGCTTTGTTGCTAGTCAATGAATATTTGTCAAGTAAATGCGTATTTTATATTTTTGTATCCAACTGTGATATCCAAGTGATTTGGTGATTTTATCCATGCTGCTGATGATTATTATGCCAGTGCAATTTTTTATATAATCACATCTGTTTTATTTCCCATCATATCAAAAATTTCCTTCCTTTGAGTTTCATAGTCTCCATATTGCTGTCTTGTTTATATATAGCTAAGGTCTAGTAAAATACCACTTTATATATTTTTTCAGGAAGGTAAAAAATAAGTTGTTAGATTTTTAAAACCAGTCTTAACTAAAAGTCATTTCCCTTGCTCAGTGTTATCACTCGCATTGTGCAGTACAATTTATGATTTAATAAAACTTTTTTTTTGGAATAACTTGGATTTCATTGATCAGACTTTTTAAAGTAAGGACAATCTAGTCTTTATTATGGTATTAAGAATTGTGGAACAAATGTTTTCTTTCCATTTATATACTTGAGTTTAGTTTAATTATTTTGTTGTGTATTTTGGAGGTGGCCTGGAATATTTCATAGGTTGTATATGCACACACACACACACACACATATGGCAAACATATATATATATATATATATATACACATATGTATGTGTATATGTATATATCTGGTAAATATATGGAAGGTAATTTCTGAGAATAATTGTAGAATGATTTTTCTTTAGTGTGTTACAACTTAGTGGTAATTCATATACAATACAGGATTTTAAGCAGTATTATGTGATATCACCTTTCCCACATTCTAAGTAACTCTTTATTCATACAACAATGAGTAAGCTCACAAGGAGGTAAACAAACGAACACTTTGTTCATGGAGTCTCTTAAAACCCTCCACTAGCTTTGACAGCATTTTGATTAGAAGCCTGTTTTTGCTTCTGGCCCATCCTCTATTAATGTACACAACTCACAGGAAGATGTTGAACGAACACATGTTTAATCACATTTACAGAAGGCACAAATACCAGATCAAAAATTTTTGAAATTCTGGAACCATAAGGTGAAATAAATAGGAAACCAGCGTTTCTTGAACACCTTATCTACACCAGGCATTTTACACCTCTAAATTCTTTGTAAGAACTTACATTATGAAATCAGTGTTTTTTTTCCAGATGCAAAAACTGAAAATATCATAAAACATATTAAATATTTCTCAAGGTCACATGGCTTGAAAATATTGTGTGCACAATTGAATTTAGTTCTCTCTGATTCTAGGGTCCTCCTTCATACGTTAAAATGAAGTAATGGATAAGCACAGTTAGTTTAGGGGAGACCTGTTTTGACAGAAACTCATGCTTAAGCAGGCCCCTGGAATTTTAGCTGACCACAGACTCAATGTAAAACATTGGCTGTTAATAGAGACCTACACAGCAAATACTTCTGTTGTACAGAGTGCTGGTCAAACCACACAAAGGGTGTTATAGACACACACCTGGCTGCACTCACACACTTGAAAGAGATTGTCTGAAGAAGGAAACCTCAAGGTGTGGGTCTTGAACCTGTTATCATGTAGATGATGGTGAAGGGACTGCAGAAGACTCAGCTGTGGAGTGACTGAAGTGACAGCGGGGACCTGTGAAGGGTAAAACAGCTGCTACAATACACATGCTGAATGGTAATACTGAAAGGAAGAATTCACTGTGGTCAATAACAATTTAATGGAAAGAAATGGAATCCCTGATTAGTGGTTGAAATTATTCATTGTAAGGAAGCTCTTTCTAACAGTTAGAACTAAGACAGAGCTAACGGGGTATGGAATATTAGTCTAGACCTATGTGGCACTGTTTGTAAGAGGTTACGTTATCATTAATACTTTATAGACAATGATTCTAATAATGGGATGCCCCACCCCCTTCAGAAGCACTTGCTCTGTGTCCCAAGTATGGGGATAGAGTAATAGTATAACCTCTGCATTATTTATATACGCTGGTTAATGCAGAAAATATTTGTTAAGCACCAAGAATGGGGAGGTGTTTGATGTTTGTGGAACTAAGGATTTCCCAAAACAAACCAGGAGACCAATCTAAGTTCAATTGTGAAGTCCTTGACTTGTTTTTGAACTTGGCCAGTATTTTTTTGTCGTGTTTCCTGAATAGATGCAGACAGAATCAGGCAGAGCAAGGTAGAAAAGGAAACAGTGATGCCGATGTTTTAGATTTGTTTGTTGAGATGGAAGATTTTTACCCTCTTTTTAAAATCAGATAAAAGACATTGAATTAAATACATACATATACACACACACAGATTTTATACTCACTTTCAGGGAAGAAGGAACTCCTACCTAAAGAATACCAAATACCACTTAATCAGGAGAAGAAATAAATTTTCAAGAAAAGAATAAGTTTGGTTAAGTAAGTACTGGCATAGAGGTTCCAGGCATACCCACCAATATACCATAAATTTGTGGATGAAATAAAAATGTTTGTGGTTTTTGTTTATGTTACTTGGCTTCCCAGGAATGGGAGTGGAGACTGCTCTAGGGAGGTAGACTGCGTTCGCAGATTAGTAATGAGGTGTCAGAGCATTGGTGCAGGGAAACAGCTGGACATGGTTTGGTCGGGCATATCTGGAGTGGTGGGCCATTGGGTTTGTGACAGGATACAGGGAATAAGGTAAAAAAAAACCCAACAAGTCATCCTCACTGAAAAAGAGAACTTCTGTGGATCTGAGTGAGTTTTCTTACATTTAATCTGATAGCCTTGTTTAATCCTTGGAACATACAAGCTTCTTTGTATCAGTACAAATATATATATATATATATATATATATATATATATAATATCTGTGTGTAATATGTGTGTGTGTGTGTGTGTGCATTTGTCTGTTTGTACGTGTGCATGATGGAAAAATAATCACGCTGAAGACTCTCCTAGGAGTTGTCAGAGGTCTTGTCCTTCAAAAGCTCCATGTGCTCTCCTTGTTCAAGTTAGTGCAGTGTGGGTCCTGAATTATTCATGGAAAAATCAGGCCTGTGTTTGTCTGTATATATTTATCTCTAACATTTTATTTCTATTGTCTATGCCTCACTCCCTAGCCCTGCTTTGCTTCCATCCATCCTTTTCTCCTTCTTGTTTTCTTTAGCTTTGGAAAAGACACAGTAGAATAAACTACTTTATTCCTTCCCTCTCTCTGTCAAGACATGGCATTTACTTACCCTCCTGGAGATCTGTGATGTCTTGGCCCTGGAGTTACGATTCCAAAGGAAATGAGAAGTGTTGACCTAGGGCACAGAGGCCAGGAAGCTAAGAACAAACATTGTGTGCCATGCCGGCCATGACAAGGTGACAGAAGGCGTCATTTGCTTCACTCCAACGCCCAGTTTACATCCCAGTTTACTTTTGCTCTACTAGTGACTTTGTTGTTTCCTGTTCGAGGTGGGGCTGGATATAATAATGGTAGACTCTTAAAAGCATAGCAAACAGTGGTGGACAAGTGTCTATAATTGTGTTCAAACAAGAGTAAAGACTCAGATCTTTAAATTACTTGCTGATCCCCACTGTCGTGTAATACCCTAAGGACTATTTGCAATTTGCCTTGCTTTGTGCAGTGCTCTGTAAACAGTCTAAAACTTTTTGCCCCAAGTAAATGTGTGTGTGTGTGTGTGTGTGTGTGTGTGTGTTTGAGCCTGTGTGATTGTTGAAGTGCATGTTGAAGAAGGTCTCTCTCTCTTTGTCAAGACAGCAGCTGTCAACCATTCCCCCAAGGTGTTGCCAAAAATCAGTATGCAGGGCTGTAAGCTGCCTGCCACTTAGAGTGGCACCTTGCATATGCGCTGTGTCCGCACTCTGACTGGCCTGTGTGCACAATGCTAACTTGTCTGGGAGAGGACGGGACCATTGTGAAACACAACTTCTCTCTGAGATGCATAGTAGCTCTTTTTGAAAAAGAGCTTCCTGAGATTGCGGAGAGAAGGGTCTGTGTGTGCCCTCTACCACTGGTTTTGACGTCTACATTTTCTGAAAAGGACTGCTGCAGTGATGAGATAAAAGCAGCCGCCTGTCCAAGTGCTGTCCATTTGCAGTGATATTTACATTCTTTGCCAAAGTGACATCATTACCATTTGCTTAGTATTTGCACCACAGGGATGTGTTTTACATAATTTAAGACTTGGAAGTGATGATAATGTATTTCAGATGGGTAGCAGAGGCCACAGGGTGCTGGATCTAATTTTTTTTTCCTCCCCAAAGACCCCAATGCATAAATGAGTCCCTGGTCCATATCTCTAAATCACATTAACAGTACTGCTTATTGGGTGCCAATAATGTGTCTGGCACTGGGCTAGATCATGACTCTCTCTATTATTGTTTAACCCCACACAACATTATGAGTATAAATATTCTAGTCCTATTATACAGTAAAAAGCCAAGGACTAGAAAAATTGTTAACTTGATCAAGTCTGAATTCAGAGACATCTGACTCCTAGGTCTTCACCCTTACGCTGTGCCTCAGCACCCCCTCTCCCATCTTATAACCTACTTGTTCTTTCAGATTTAAAACAAAACAAAACCTCTCTTACTTTCTCAGGACATAGCAACTGGAATATAAAGAAAGATAATGGACCATGGTCCATTTCTGTCTCTTTCATTCCCATCCTTACTTCAGGTGCCCAGAAACTCCTCTTTGAAATGAGTGTAAAGCAGCCATGTTTGCCTTGAGATAAAGCTCTATGGCAATGTCGGAAGCCAGATTATAGGACTCTCTGCCAGATGGCACTTGTTTGCCTGGGTGGGTGTCACCTTAGTTTTTTTACCATGGGCAGAAATTCTAAAAAGAAAATTTAAAAAGTAACTGTTTTTAATGCCCTGCATGGGTTTGACATGTTTTGTATGAATTCCACCCAAATTTTCTCTCTGACTGTCCTGTCACCTGAGCCGCGCCCTCCATCTTTTATCGTCATGAAAATATGAGACCCCTTTTTTCAAAAAGCAACAGAGTTCAGTCACCAATCTGGAAATGGAGAGTTAGAGGCCACTTGCTCCTGCTTTTTCTCCCTCTCTCTCTCTCCCTCCCTCTCGCCCTCCTTCTTTCTTACCTTCCTTCCTCCCCCCTTTCTTCCCACACCTTGTGTCCCAGAGTGACAGCTCAGGGGAAGTCAGCATTATAAGCTGAATAGCCTTTTTTCTTGATGGTTTTCACAGGGCGCCTTATGTTCGGAGACTATATCACTGCATTTGCAGCTCCCCCAGCAGAGCTGTAGTTTGGAAGAACGTATTACTCTGCTTGGCGCTTCTTGGAATAGACGCATCAATAAGTTCTCATCTTTGCCTTAGAACACCACTTAGACTCTTGATTTAAGCGTCAGAAATGAAGAGATGCAAATGCAAGCCTTCTTAGAACCTGTCTTGTTTACTGACGTCACAGTATACTGTATGCATGGCCATCAAGAGCGATCCATCGCCATGCACCCACAGCCGTGGCTGGTGACTGCAAGAGGAAGGCCCAGTTGAATGAGTGTGTTCTCGCACACGCAGCCAGACTCCCTGGCTTCTGCTTGTTCAGTTTTCTCCACTTATCCTGTTCTTTCCACATCTAAAATCCAAGCGCCTCCTTCCGTCTCAGTTCAGCTCAGATTCCCTTTCTGCTTCACGAAGTCTTCCTTACTCTGTCCCAGTTGAGACCCCTTGATTTTCATAGCACTTTATCCTGTACCTCTTTTATTAATCCAGTTTATCTTGTACTACTATATTGTGTGAACGTGTTTATGGTCCTGACATGTGCAAGAGTAGGGACCTTCTGTGATTAACACCATAGACTCTAGATAGTACTGTGCTTGTCCAAATGATGAGTTTATGGATGTGTTTATAATGCCTTTCATTTTATTCCAAAAGCAGTGACAGAGTTTGTTTTCTCTTTATATCTTTCCCTTATTTATGGTTGCTTTTCTTAAATGGCTTATAAATTAGTGACAGGAATAATCAGAAAAGATAAATAAGTTAAAGTGTTTTATTGCCTTCAGAAGCAACAGTGGATATCATAAAGTAAGCATGCTTCATTCTTAAGTGAAATGTGCAAATAAAACTTGTAAGAGGAGTTACTTCAGCACCAGCAGTGACTGTAAAAAGATTTTGAGAGGGACCTGGCATTTTGGTTGAGACTTGAAGAAAAGGTGCATTCTTCTAAGCATAAAGGAGATAGTAAAACCCACCATGTAGGCAATTACATTGGGACCAGTGGCAAAATATTTTCTATAAAGGGTGAGAGAAGAGAACTTTTAGGCTTTCTCAGGGACGAGAACTTAATTTATAGACACAGTGCAAAATGACAATGTGGGCTCCCTCTACTAGAGCAACAATAAAGAACCACCGAAGGTACTAAAATATAAAGCTTTTTCTTCCTGCCATGGCCTCGCTCTTTCAACTTGTCATGGTGTTTTATATCTGCTATTTAATGTCGTTCTCAGTAGAGTAAAATTTACATTTTAAATTATTAGCGTGAATTTTGATATCCATCTTTAAACTGTGTGATGCCAGTTTTAAGTGCAAGCATAAGAACTTTTTAACTTATAATGCAGAATTACCAAAATAGGAAATAGTTTCTATTTCATAGTTCATGTGGTGCATATGGAAACTTTACAGAATCAGCTCAACTGTTTTCATTTCACTGCTTGATATGCACACATTTTATAAACATTCTCTACCTTTAAATTACCAGTAAGTAAGACAGGACTGGAAGGGAGAAAAAACAACGATGGTTTGCTTATCTTTCCCTTTCCCTCTTTGTTGCAATTTGTATCTTAGATGGTTGACCTGTTCATGGAAGTTATGTGAGTAAGAAGGGATATGATAGAATTCATTGACCATTTGTGTTTCTTAGAATGTCATTGCTTTCTTTTCTGTGTTGGAAGCAAGTTCTGATTCCAACTGGCTCTGAGGATTGCCAGTGTCCTGGCTTACTTAGTAGTAGATGCTATATACTTTTTAATCGCTTTGAGTCTCACTGAATGTGCATCGTAGGCTTCCTACCCGAATCCTGTGCTTATGGGGCAGTGCAAACGCTATATGGGAATGGGATGGGAAGAAACAATGAACATGCATATTGTGTGTATATCTTTTGCTTTTTGGCTGATTAATTGTCTCATTAGATTTTACTTTAGAATACAATTTCAATGATAGAAGTATTATCAAGAATCTCAAGATGGGGACAACCTGTGCTTGGCATTATGTGACAATACAACTTGCACACCCATGATGCTGGCCCTGCGTTTTGCAAGCCATATGGTCTGTCTCAACAATTCAACTGTTGTGACGTGAAGCAGCCATAAACAATGGGTATGGTTGTATCCCAATAAAACTTTACCTACCAAAACATGTGGCGGCCAGGATCTGGGTGTTGTCCATGCTATGCCTGATCCTTACATAGTTAAGAATGTGGAGGTGAGAAAGTATGAGACCCACTTACCCATTGGGAGATAAATCTTGGAAAGTCAGAGAAAACCTGATTCGGAGAGGTTAGGTCAAACTGTTTGAATGTTGTCCTAGGTGATGGAGAGTGACTGATGGTTTCAAACATTGAATAAAGATGATCAAAGGAAATTGTTAGTTAATTATTATGTAAGTGTTCTGTCAGAGAAATAGAAAGGGTAAAGCTGACAGCATAGAGCAAATCCAGGAAGCTATTGGGAGAGTCCAGCATGAGGTGATATAAATGTGGAGAGCCTGATTTGAGAGAACCTTGAAATTAAGAGTCACCAGAATGTGGTGTGTGATTTGACATGGAGAATGTGAGAAGAAGAAAAAAAAAAAGGAATGAAAACACCAAGGTTTGAAGGCTACAAAATGGATGCTTCATCCATAACATTGGGTCTGTATTATGGATATCTCTAATGTGCTAAAATAACCATAAACAGAGACAGGTAGGCTGCCTATTTAAGGTGGTTACTTAAATTTGGGCTGCTGAAATTGGGTCGTTGAGTTTCCTGGATGCCAGCAGGGCATTGTCGGTCGGTGTGGCAGTGGCATGGACAAAGGAAGTAGTAAAGGCATGTGATCCAGCCTCACAGGAAGGAGAACTGCACCGACGGCAGCAGGTGTCATCTCCAGTGGGGAAGCGCTGAGAGAAAAGAAAGAAAAGCAGTTCCAGCACCTCAACAACTTAAATACCGGAGGGAGCCCTTCCTGGTTCCCAAATTAGGTTGATATTTCACCTTCCTGTTTAACTTTCTCTAGAAGATTAAGAAACCCGGGTTTGGTCACTAAGTTAGAGTGAAATAAAATAAATATGATGTGAAATAAGTTATATCTATAGTGTAAATACTTCTTCATTTTCAGATAAGTCAGATGCCAAAACAACTTGGTGGTTCAAGTGAAAACTCACTGAGAGAACTAAATTTTGCTTTTGACTAAATAAGCGTGGTATCCTGGTCTCCCCCCGCCCCCCAAACACACTCAGTTTTATCTCACCTGGTGTGGCTGGCTGATTGTTCTCCTTAAAGATGCATTTCAGGGATGATAAGTGCAGGGCCACCGTTACTGAAATTTCACAGATGTTGTGAATGTCACGGATATTGAAAGCTTTTATAATGTGTTTCCTGTAATAGCTTAGAATGCTTTGTAAAGTTAAGCTCTATATTAGCAAATATATTTGTTTACACAGGAAAATGTAAATGAGATTTTGTTTTTATCGTGCATGTCCACAGTTGTGCATTAAGGATGCACTGAACCATGGCCCAATGCTTTTGCTCAGGATATACAGGCTGTTCAGATTCTTCACCTGTCCATAGACTGGCTCAGACACGACCATCTGGCTCAGCTTTCATGATTGAGTTCCCTTATTGGTCTGGAATTTGCCTATAGACAGGAATGAACTGCCAGGTTCAGAGGCCCTAGAGTGGCTGCTGTTAGACTGAGAAAACCCACGACAACCTGCACCGGCTGAATTTGAAAACTCAACCTCAGATTTTCTACAGTTACTATTATAATCAATACTCTCAAGTTTCTTCTTTAAAAATGACATAGGCATTCTATCTCCAGGCACCCCTCAATCTGAGAAATGCACAGCAGTTTTCAGGACAGCCACCTTTAATCTCTCACTCTCCTTACGATTTAGGAGGTGCTAAAACTGTGGTTTAAGTGCTTTCTGCAAGAATGATTTTCACACTGTCAGACCTGGTCTGTATCTCTCATCCTGTCTCATTCTCTAGTAAGGCAAATCAGAGAACATGTGTCCCCTTGACCAACGTGTAAGAAACATTGCCAAGAACATTTTCTTCTGTTATTTAAGGCTTTTGCTTTGTGTGTGTGTTTGCGTACTATACTACTACACAGTTCAGTTGTTCCGTCATTGTCACTGCTGAGACATTTTGCCTGTATTTGATGCAAGCAGTTCCTCATACAACTTTACATCCCCAAAGAGATGTGCTGGTTAGAGGGGAGAACCTGTGTCTATTTTATAGTGACACATGGTTTTAGTTTTCTTACCTATTTGCATGACTGCCTTCAACTTCGTTTACTCCACATGTGGGTATGGGTTTGTGGTGGAAGAATCACCAGACCTCGAAACAGCCTCACTGAAGATGGCCTTAACTACTCGGTTGGTCAAATAAGTTTGTAAATATGCTGTATATGTTTGCTCCCTTGTGTTTTGCATTGGGGTCTGGGTAATGCCAGATATAGTGGTCTGTGAGGTTGCAGGTCACCTTTCTGATTGGGAGGGGCGATTGTCTTGCTAATGTTTACTGGAAGAGAGATTCTGCCCCCACCACCAAAGAGATGCAGGAGGATTTTCTTCTTTCTCTCCTCCCTGATTCCTTGCCCTCCATAACCTCCTTTATAAACAAGTTGATTGATCTATTGTTTTATTGATTCTCTCATTTTAGAGACAGTATGTGAATGCCTCTTATGTCCAGAAAACCTGCTTTTCCCTTGGCTTTTCTTGTGGCTTGCCTGTCTTAGTGAGACACCAATAAACAGAATGGCCCACCATCCTCTTACTCCACCGTTTCTTTAAGATCTGCCTGAATTTAATGAGAACCTGCATGTGAATGGCCACGATGGTGGTGGGTGGTGGCAGCCCCTGGCCTTACACACTCTAATGAAAGGGTTCTAACAGGTTTGCTTTTCTTTGACTTTAGTTTCCTTTGTAGTCATGGTCATACTAAATTTCTGCTTAGAAGTTGGCGTGAACTCTAACTTACCAGCCTTATTCCCTGCCACTCACAGGTTTGTACCAGTAGCCCCAGCCCACAATCAACTCTTCCTGGCCCCTTAGCAAGCCGTGCACTGTCTGGCTGACACACCTTTATATATGCTGTTTCCCCACCTGAGAGTGTCTGGAGACCTTCTATTCCTCCTTCAAGACCAGACTCCAATGGCACCTCCTTTATGAATAAGTTGATTGATCTATTGTTTTATTGATTCTCTCATGTTAGAGACAGTATGTGAATGCCTCCTATGTTCTGGGAAATTTTCTCTAAACAGACTTAAGTGTTCTGTCCTCTGGGTTTTCTCACACTTGGTATTCGCAGTGGTAACTAAACCACTCTGGCCTCTCATTATTTGGGTTGCCTCCCCTGATACATTCTTGATGTCCTTATGAGTGCAGAGTTGATTTCTGATTTATTTCCATCTTCATAGCATCCAGCCTAGTGTCAGGCACATAGTAAGGGCTTACTCAGTGTTTGCCAACTACAGAGTGATCTGTTTTGCCAGGAAAACCTCTTGGGAGGTCTAAGTAGGGTGCCTTTCTTGCATATATTAATGGCCAACCTTGCCTCTTTTCTCCAACAGGGCATCCCAAAGACAATAGGCTAGAGTTTTATTCTTACCTGCCATTCTTCACCTCCCCCCACCCCACCCCCGCCCTTTTCTGCTTTCCTTACACTAGTCTGTACCCTCCTGCTGTGCACAGAGCTCCAATCCTGGGAAAACACCATGCAGTGTTTTCATTCTAAAGGGGTGCAATTGAAAACATTTCTCTGGTCACTTAAGCACACAGCAGCTACCTTTGCAAAAGCCTGTTTGCTAAATTCCCTCAGCTACTTGATTTTTTTTTCAGTAGAGAAAAAAAAAAACCCACAGGCAAAAAAAAGAGACTCTAGTGAAAATAGAGACTTTTTTTTTTTTCCTAAGGGGAGTCATATTCCTCTCAAAATCTTTCATTCAGCAGCTGTAAGGCTCCTGGTATGGCACATTCTGCTACTTTTCCTTTTAATGTTTTAAATGCCACAAATCCCTGTCATAAAGCACCTTCTTAATTATGCAGAAGTAGAGCGGAATGTGTAGTTAGCAGCACTATTGCAATTATTGCACTTTTTCAGGTCTGCTGCTGTTAAATGTGACACTGCTTTCTAAGTTGCTGATTAAGATGATGTAGTGGGTGGAGTCCTTCTTCTTACCATTGGCAAGAGGCCTCAGAAGGCTGGATAATGAGTCCTCAGGCAGTAGTTTATGGCCTAGTAGGAATTAAAGAGTGGAGGCAAGGAAGGGTAAAGGAGATATTTTTTTTTTATAAATAAATTTTTATTAATGTTAATGGGGTGACATAAATAAATCAGGGTACATATATTCAAAGAAAACAAGTCCAGGTTATCTTGTCATTCAATTATGTTGCATACCCATCACCCAAAGTCAGATTGTCCATTCATTTTCTTCTCTCAGATGAGGCCCTGTGGTCTTTTTCAGCTTTTTCCTCTGTCCATTTCTAGTGCTGAAATTGTTAGAGAACATCCATGGTGGTTCTTAGGGAGAAGTCCAAGTCTCATTTGCACCTAATATTCTGATGCTCTCAGGCATTTTCAGATATTCTTGTGCAAGAAGAGTCTTACTCTGGAGTTCAAGTGCTGGCAGGAAAATTTAAGAGCTGTGAAGATTTGATTTGGTTTATTTTCCCCCCTTTGTTATTTAATTTATTGGGTGACACCAGTTAACAAAATTATACAGGTTCCAGGTGCACAATTCTACAGGACATCATCTGTAGACTGTATTGTGTGTTTTACCGCACCATGTCAAGTTCCCGCTCACACAGTTTAACCTCCCTAGACCCTTCTGTACCCTTCCACTCCTCCTTGAACTGATCTCTTTAACTTGCTGTACGTCTACTGTGTTTTAAAATCAAATGTGACCAATGCTGTATGCCCATATGAAACCCTGAAGGCTGTGCTTCCAGGATTGTTTTAGTATGAACTGAAAAAATCAGTAAACTTGAAAGCACCATGCTATTGTAAAAGAATTTATTCCTCCCTCCCTCCCTCCTTCTTTTCCTCCTTCTTTTCTTTTCTTCCTTCCTTCCTTCCTTCCTTCCTTCCTTCCTTCCTTCCTTCCTTCCTTCCTTCCTTCCTCCCTCCCTCCCTCCCTCCCTCCCTCCCTCCCTCCCTCCCTTCCTTCCTTCTTCCTTTCCTTCCTTCCTTCCTTCCTTCCTTCCTTCCTTCCTTCCTTCCTTCCTTCCTTCCTTCCTTCCTTCCTTCCTTCCTTCACAGATCCTAATTGAATTGACTGTGTACTATGTGCAAGGCATCAGGCAGGGAAATGACATTCTAGCCTGGGATACTGACATTAATTCCATCAGTTAGTACATACATGCTTTCAAGGTGAAGAGTGCTATAAAAAAGAGGTAGGATGTGGGGATGTCCAGAGATGCTATTTTGGGTGGAATGATCAGAGAAGGCTTCTCTTTGGAAGTGACATTTAAGCAGTGCCTGAATGACAAGAGGGCAACCAGCCATAAGAATATTTAGGAAGAATATTCTAAGCTGAGGGGATAGAGACTATAATCACCTCAAATCAGGAATGCACTTGGCTTACTTGAGAAACAGCAAAAAAGTAGGTGGATGGACCACAGCCAGCTAACAATACAGGGTGCAAAATGATGTCCCAGAATTGACCAGGGCATTATTGTATATGGCCTTGTAGGCAAACAAAGGAACTTTGGTATTAATATAATCTTTTTTTCCCTCTTCTTCTTTTTACAAGTGAGAGGGAGGGAGATAGAAACAGATTCCCACATGCACCCAGACTTGGATCCACCCAGCAACCCCCATGCAGGGCTGATGTTCTGCCTGTCTGGGGCCGTGCTCGCAACTGAGCAACTTTTAGCACCTGAGACGGAGGCTCAAAGGAGCCATCCTCAGCATCCAAGGTGTATGCACTCAAACCAATCGAACCATGGCTGTGGGAGGGGAAAAGAGAAAGAGAGAGAGGAAGGGGAGAGGTAAATTAGAAATAGATGGTCACTTCTCCTGTGTACCCTGACTGGGAATCAAACCAGGACATCCACACACTGGGCCAACACTCTACCACTGAGCTAACCAGCCAGGGCGGGTTTAATATAATCTTATTTACATTTTAAAAGACTTATCCGGTCAGCTGGGTGCCATATAGTCTAAAGGGGCAAAGTGGAAGAAGAGAAAAACGAAGGATGCTATTGCAGGAATTCAGGCAAAAGTTAATAGTTTTAGGGTGATAACGGGGAATATGTTACAACACTATTTTGAACACTGTTATTCTCTGCTCTTATGCATATTTGCTTCGTAAAGGAGTGGAGTTTGAAACTGTGACTTGGACCTAATAGGGGATCATTACTGATTTTGAAGTTGATACATGTAATAATATTCTTAATTTTTTAAATTGATATAAAATATTGAAGGAGGATTGGTCTTATTTTACATGTATTAATTTATTAGATATTCAACTGGAGAGAGGGCTGTGTGGTTGTAGAGCCAAATGAATATTACCAGCCCCGCCTGCCAGAGTGTGATTGTAGGTTAAGGTTATCCAGCCTGCACACTGACCAGGATGTCCAGCCCTGCCTGCCAGAGTGTGAGTGTAGGTTAAGGTTATCCAGCCTGCACACTGACCAGGATGTCCAGCCCTGCCTGCCAGAGTGTGAGTGTAGGTTAAGGTTATCCGGCCTGTACACTGACCAGGACCTCCAGTCCCCATCCTTTCTTAGCTTAGTGACACAAAGCTTAGCAGTAGAAGATGAGAACTCTTCTGATTGATTATGCTGTTTCTCCACCAAATTGTTGAGTGCAGGCGCAGGGATGGGCACTTGTGTTACAGTCTAAATGGATGTACATATACTCTGGTTTCTCTTCAGATCAGATCATAAACCTTTCTCCTTTTGACCCTTCATTGGCATGGGGTGATGGGTGGGTCTTTGTGTGTGAGCACATGCATATGCTTGCTGTGTGACTATTTGTCTTACTTTGTTTTTTTTTTCTCCCCTTGAAATAAGTAATTTTGCAGGAAATTAGCACCACAGTCCTGACATTAGTTGACTTTTCCTTGTTCAGAGAAGGTGCAGCAGAAAATGCCAAAGTTAGGTTTTCCCTGTTCTTTCTCCCTACTTGATATTCTGTGTAATCATGTCCATCTTTTAATGGGAAGTTTGAGAGAAAGTTTGTGGGATATTTTGTAGATTCTTTATATGAAACTTAGAGGAAATATCGATTTTTAAACTTACGCATGAGACTGGGCAATGGTAAGGACTGTGTGGTTCTATAATTTCCATGGTGCTCTTGTCCATTTCGTGAAGGTGTTCTCTCCTCCCCGAGGGTCCCCTTCTGTGCAGCCTGTAGTCATTGTCTTCCATTCTCAAACTGGTCCCGTTTACCTGTAACTTAATGCGGGATACCTTGTTATTCTGTGTATCCTTTTCATGTGTTTGTCGTGATAGCCAACTGGGCCATCCGCTTCTTTTGAGAAAAGACCATAATGTGTGCCCTCTCCCATGCCCCAGCTCTGCATCAGTTCAGATCTTTGGTTGCAAGCAACTGAGCCTGGCTTAGTCTACTTTAAGTAGGTTAGAAATTTATTAAAAAAACTTTTGAGTAGCTCACAGAATCAAAAAGAAAACAGGAGGAAAGGTTGCCAAGAAGAATCACATAATCTTGGGAGGTCTGGGAAATAATAATGTTTTTAAGTCACTGCTGTTCGAATGCATACACTTCAGTTATGTTCTTCCCCATTCTTGAGATAGTGTGCTGATACCTCAGCCTCAAAGATGTCAGGTCATGTACTGAGCCTTAGGGAAGAAGAAAAAATTATTGGGGTTTCTGAATCTATGAACCACAAAAACGGAATGTAATTGCCCCCCAAAAGAAAATAAAAACAAAGCACCATGTGTCCCTAAATAGATGTGCACTGCAAAATATGCATAGTGTGATGTCTAGTCCAAAGTTGGAAGTCTCTATAGGTCTGGGAGCAGTGATGGTACAATGATGGTAATGATGATGAAAAGAAGTAAGAAGGCCCTGGCCGGTTGGCTCAGTGGTAGAGCATCAGACTGGCGTGCAGGGGTCCTGGGTTCGATTCCCGGCCAGGTCACACAGGAGAAGCGCCCATCTGCTTCTCCACCCCTCCCCCTCTCCTTCCTCTCTGTCTCTCTCTTACCCTCCCGCAGCCGAGGCTCCATTGGAGCAAAGTTTGCCCGGGCGCTGAGGATGGCTCTGTGGCCTCTGCCTCAGGCGCTAGACTGGCTCTGGTTGGGACAGAGTGATGCCCCGGATGGGCAGAGCATCGCCCCCTGGTGGGCACGCCGGGTGTATCCCGGTCCGGCACATGCGGGAGTCTGTCTGACTGCCTCCCAGTTTCCAGCTTCAGAAAAATAAAAAAAAATAAAAAAAATAAAAAAAAAGGAAAGAAAGAAAAGAAGTAAGAAGAATTTTAAATGATTCTGCCTGTTTGAGGAAGTAAGAAGAATTTTAAATGATTCTGCCTGTTTGAGGAAATAATCACAAAATGTTCTTGCAGTCAGAATGGCAAATGACTAGAATAGCCAGCCAACATCTTAAGTTAATATCAAGCTGGCCAACCTTCATTTTGGATATTTAAGTTTCAGCAATGCTTTTCCAAAGGCCACGGTAATAAACAGTATGATGCTATATAAACCAGGTGCGGTGTTCACTGAATAAGATTGCCTGAGCTGGAAACAAGGACGCCTAATTGAATCACCCGTGCTATGTGCCTTCAGCCCTGGAGGCACAATCGAAGCGTCGTCTTAGTTGTCACTTCTGTGATTCTCATCCTCATATTTTCACTTTATGGCAGCTGGATTATGAACAATCCCAAGGTCAAAAAGGTATAGAAAACCCGTATCATACATAGTTTACTATTGATATGCTACATCCTGATCACGGATACTCATACAGCACTTTTTTCCATCGTTACAGTTTTATTTTTCTCCCTGTGACCTTGGCCACATACTTTAAATTCCCTGGGAAAGTATGCTGCCATTAAAAGTGCTTCACCCATTCTGTAAAAATACGACAGGCTAAAGATGTTTTTCTTCCAGTTCTGTCATATCGTTTCTATTCCCTAGACATAAATTGCTTGGACTTAAGCTGCTGCTATCGTTAGTGGAAACATTATTTTAGGAACAATTTAAATGGGACCTCATTGTGAAACTGGCTACTGAATCTGAGTTGGGACCTACTTCTGGAGGAAGGTAATTAAATATTCTTCATTGATGCTATTTTAAATGTGTTGAATGAAAGGAGCTAATTATACAGCAGGGAACATGGCAGACTTCTGACTAATAATGAGCTCTGTGTTTAATATCTTCATCTTTGTTAGAATCGTAGAAGTTGTTCCGACCAATCATAGGGCTTGAAGTAAATGTAGACTATTAACTAAGCAAGTACAAATGGAAGTCCCTCACAGATGAGGGGGCTCATATCTCTAATGATGATTTCAGGGAAGGGATGCAGATTCATTGCTTTGTTCTGTGGAGTACAATCTGTTTTGATTGGCCTTCTATTGTGCTTATAGGGAGAAAAAGAACCTGAGCTCCGTTGTTATGAGAAATGGCATCTGTTAAAATGGACTGATGTATGTGACTGAAAATGATAAAAGGTGATTTAATTTTCTCAGATCTTTACAAGGAATATCTTCAGTCTGGTACAACATGGGCATCTATGTTCTGCTAAATCCTCACCACACGTGTGTTAACTCTGCATATTGGGATCCACAGGAATAGCTAGAGGACTGAGTATGGTCTTAAAGAATGAGTCTACTGCCTGACCGGGCAGTGGTGCAGTGGCTAGAGCGTCGGACTGGGATGCGGAGGACCCAGGTTCGAGACCCCGAGGTCGCCAGCTTCAATGTGGGCTCATCTGGTTTGAGCAAAGCTCACCAGCTTGGACTCAAGGTCACTGGCTTGAGCAAGGGGTTACTCGGTCTGCTGAAGGCCCACGATCAAGGAACGTATGAGAAAGCAATCAATGAACAACTAAGATGTCGCAACGAAAAACTGATGATTGATGTTTCTTATCTCTTTCTCGGTTCCTGTCTGTCTGTCCCTATCTATCCCTCTCTCTGACTCTCGCTCTGTCCCTTTAAAAAAAAATGCATCTACTGTAAAAATTCAATTGGAGAGATGTGGGCTCTAGAGGCCAAGTTTTCCATACTCTATTACTGGTTTCTTCTGGGTGTTTAAATAAATTTTGTAAACTCACAGATACTTAAGGTAATTCCTCTTAAATTTTTCCTCCCTGTTGAGTTGCCTCACAGAACAGCAGGTGGCTTTTTTTTTTTATTCATAGGACTTCCAGAGTTCTGTTTTTTTTCTGTTTTAGAGGTTGTAAAATTGACCTTCCAAGCACAGAAGATCAAAGGGATTTTCTTTTTCCATTCCTTCCTTGATTCTTCAAGGGAGTCCTTTCGCCTGGTTGTGGGGAGCAATAATAATGATTGGCTATGAGATCAATAAGCCTATAATTGATTTTCACATGTAGAAATTGGGAGACTTACTTTGAGGAATAAGTTGGGTGGAATTACCGAATTCTCATGTGGGCCCAGGTAGCTGGCGTGTGTGTGTGTGTGTGTGTGCGTGTGTGTGTGTGTGTGTGCGTGCGTGTGTGTGTGTGTGTGTGTGTGTGTGTGTAGTGAGAGTGAATGTTTGGACAGAACAGCCATCACAGGGAAGGAAAAGATGGACCTTGATTAAAATCTTAGCTCTGATTCTTACTAGCTGTATGAAGTTGGGCCATGTATGTGTCATCTGTAAGCCCATTATATCATTATTTAAATGAAGATAGAGTTGTACCTGCTTTGCAGTACTGCTGTATGGATTCCATGAGCTACTACTCCATGTAGAACACATAGTCCAGTGCTCAATTATTTTATCACTTGTTATTAAAAATACGATCATTGCACATTGTTTTTTATTTAAATAAATCCAATTAAAATCTTTATTGTTTCATTTATCTGAGCCTTCCAAGCACTGTAATTTTCCTCTGAGTCTTACTGCTCATCCCAACTGGAGTTCTAAGATAACTATCTCCTTTGTGTTTGTTGATTACTTGACATCTTTCTTCTCAAATTAAGGAAAAATGCCTTTCCTTAGAATGAAAACATGAGACTAAGTAATTTGTTTTGCAAAAGCACAGTAGAATAGGGAAGAAAATGGGCTTGGGGACACTGTGAGGCGATCCCTTTGAGAAAGATAAATTCTTACCAATTTTGAAAGGGGCATTAATGAGGTGTCAGTCTCTCCCTCCTCCCACACCCCCCAGTGACTCTTTCTGGGACCACAAACCACAGCCTGTGATGAGTTACCACCACAATGCAGTGGACCAAGGTTACCTTCACAGTCTCAGCTTTTTTTTTCTTGGCGGGGCCATTTTTAAATTAGAGACATGGTGGAAATTTTCAGGCAACTTCAGAAGTATGACCTAGGAAATCACATCTGTTCAGCTAAGAATCATTCCAGGTTGTTCACATCTTCGAAAATACTGGACATCAACCATGGCTCTTCAAGCTTGATTGTGCATCAGAATCCCCAGGAGGGCTTGTTAAGTCACAGACTGCTGAGATAGTCTGTGACTTTTCCTTGTTCAGAGTAGGTGCAGCAGATCAAAGTCAAAGTAGGTCTCAGGTGGAGTCTGAGGATTTGCATTTCTACCAAGGTCCCTGGTGGTACTGATGCTGCTGGCCCAAGGACCACAATTTGAAAAACACTTCCAAAGTGCCTTGCTACTCAACGTATGGTCCCTGGACCATCAGCACCAACATCTCCTGAAAGCTTGTCAGAAACACAGACTCTCAGGCCCACACCTGTTCTGCTGAATTAGAACCTGTGTCTGAACAGGCTCCCTGGGTGACTTGTTTGCACACTGATCTGGGCAAGGGCTTTGGAGAATTGAGAATTTGAGTCATTCAGACCTGGGTTCGAATGTCAGTACCACCCTTCCCTAGCCCTGTGACTTGGAAAGAAGTTGTCCCTTCTTTAACTTCAATCTTGCTTCATTTGACAAACTGGGATGATCATACTTATAAAGTTGTCGCAAAGACTAAATGTGATAATATATGTAGACTGTATATAATTAATGGTGTTAAATGAGGTTCCTTTCTTTTTATGTGTAATCTGTCCTATACGACCATTTACAGCAGCTATTTGAAGGAGGTATTTGGAATTCTCTCTGAAGTGTTTTTCTTATGCCCTGTTTTGAGAGAAGCTGTTTTCACAGGGTAGCGTTTGGTTGTTCTCAGTGTGTTATTTTGTCTGGGAATCATGGCTTCTGAGATACGAAATGAATCAAGTTTGCCATATCCCAACCTTCTCCTTTGATCTCTAAATTTGAGGTGTGTGTGTGTGCATCTGTGTGTGTGTGTGTGTGTGTGTGTGAGAGAGAGAGAGAGAGAGAGAGAGAGAGAGAGAGAGAGAGAGATGCATACAGAGAGAGGAAAGGGAGCATATTTGAAGGTGAGGTGGAAGGGAACACATAGGGTGTCTCCTTTCTTCCATAATAACAGAGTCGGCTGTGCATTTTTAAAGATGAAATTAGATTTGTATTATTTGACATTTGTTGGTAGGCTCTCACCTCACTGAGGTGTTATAAAAATGAAGGTTAGGCCCTTAATAAAGTGCTTTTGAGAACAATGAAAGACACTGTATAAAATTGGGTGTCTGATATTATTTAATTTTTAAAAGTATAGCCCTTAGCGATATTGTCTTTATTCTCCAATCAACTACAATTCTAGTATTTTGGCAGTTGGAAGATACCTTTGCCCTGTCAATGACCTCATCAATTGAGAAATAAGCCTGTTGCTTTCAGGATTTTATATTCTCAAAGCTTAGAAATTTCAAAGTTGTGCTAGGTAAAAAACGAAATATAATCACCGCAGGGAAAATAGGTTAAAACAAGAACCGGGCTAATGCAATTTAAAAAGGTCAGTGGGAGCCTTATCTTGCGGGGCACAATTAGATCTTCATATAGGTGAATGAGGATTTCCTTGGACCCTGAGTGTTGTTCAGTTTGGAGAGACCTTTTATTTTCTGAAATTGTTGGCTCCTCTACAAACAGGCCCCTTAGGACTGGACCTTATCAATGCACACCTTGCACTCTCACTGCATTTTTTCCATTTACAGGCAGGAGAGTGGGGCTTGCCTCTGCTTAGTTAGCACCCAGGGTAGTTGCCATTGACAGTAACAGCAAGTCACCAAATTCTTTTTTTTTTCTTTTTCTTTCTTTTTTTTTTTTTTTTTGAAGCTGGAAACGGGGAGAGACAGTCAGACAGACTCCCGCATGCGCCCGACCGGGATCCACCCGGCACGCCCACCAGGGGCGACGCTCTGCCCACCAAGGGGCGATGCTCTGCCCCTCCGGGGTGTCGCTCTGCAGCGACCAGAGCCACTCCAGCACCTGGGGCAGAGGCCAAGGAGCCATCCCCAGCGCCCGGGCCATCTTTGCTCCAATGGAGCCTTGGCTGCGGGAGGGGAAGAGAGAGACAGAGAGGAAGGAGGGGGTGGAGGGTGGAGGTGGAGAAGCAAATGGGCGCTTCTCCTATGTGCCCTGGCCGGGAATTGAACCCGAGTCCCCCGCACGCCAGGCCGACGCTCTACCACTGAGCCAACTGGCCAGGGCCTAAGTCACCAAATTCTTAATGAATATCTCCTGGTGGTCCCCCTGAAAGGAGGGTACATGGATGGGAAAGGCAGCCTAAGGCCTACACTGCGCCTCCTTCAAGCTCTTGCTACTCCTGGTGTGACCTGCAGGACCAGCAGCAGCCTCGCCTGGGAGTTGGTTAGAAATGCAGAGTCTCAGGCTCCATCTCAGACCCACGGAATCAGAATCTGTAGTTTCACAAGACCTCCAGGGAATTTATATGCATTATAGAGACAGTGGACCACTGCTTTAAGCAACTGTTCTTATCAAGGGAAGTTGAACTGGGCAAGGATCTACCTCCCTGTGAAGTTCAATTCTAGAGAATGAGATTAGTTTTTTAACTAGTATAGGAAGTTTTGTAATTGGTTGTAACCACTCTAATAGTCACAGGTCGAAAGGAACTTGTGTGAGGTCCATTACCTACTCGATCATTGTGAAGAACATGCTTTAGTTAACCTCGTCTAAGGGAGTCCAGTTGAGCTACGTCAACCTGTCTGGCCGATCTGAGTCTTTTCCAAAGTTAAAACAAAACCAGCCAGAAAGGACAATGACATAAGAATTGGAACGCAGAGCTAGGCTCAAAAATAAGATACGAGGTTTTTGAATATAACGATAATGGAAACTTGATGTCAACATTAATGAGGCTCCCCACTATTTACAGTCTATATTTAGAAGCTACAATGCAAAGGATATTGTCTAGAGCTAGTGCATGTTCTTACTTAAGCTACAGGTAAAACATTGCCTTTGTCCCAGTAACTAACTAAGACAGTGGCCTATCTGGGAGGTACTGGTAGGGGGTGTGTGCGGCAATCATTTTCCTCCCTGGAGCGTATGTTTCAGCAGTTTTTAAAGGTAATTGGTTGAGCTGACTCTTGTTCATTTTCTGATGCAGAGACACTGGAGGAGGCAATCCAGGAGCAAGGGCTGGTCTGTTCAGTGCTGGGTTGAGATGCTCAGTCCCTAAGATGCACACAGGTGCGCATGTTTTCCCCCCAGCCAGCACGACAAGCTGTTCCCAGGCCTGATCTCCGCATGTCAGAATTTGGACAATCTTTTGAACCAAATACACTATACTACCTTGTCAAAATAAGTAATATTACCCTGAAGGGCTTGAGAGGAACTGTGAGTTCTCTGAAATTGTAGGCTAAGTTTGTATGTGAGCCCACGTACACTTCTCAAGAAGAGGGCCCATTATATCAGACTCTCAGGGCATCTAGGATCTAAAAAAGTTTTAAGAACCAAAGGATTGGATAATTTTTACTCATTTTCCCAGGGAAACACTTTGAAATTCTATCCTCCTGAGCTATGATATCCTCCGGATTTCTAATGGGTTTGCTAGTATGCTTGTAGTGCAAATAACAGAAAACTTGACTACAGTTGCCTCAATCAATAAAACCAAGTCACTGAATCATGTACCTGAAAACAACGTCACATTCCCTTCAGGTGAGACTTGATCCAGAGTTCAAAGATATCACCCAAAGCTAACTAACTAACTTTCTTTCTTTCTTTCTTTCTTTCTTTCTTTCTTTCTTTCTTTCTTTCTTTCTTTCTTTCTTTCTTTCTTTCTTTCTTTCTTTCTCTTTCTTTCTTTCTTTCTCTTTCTTTCTTTCTTTCTTTCTTTCTTTCTTTCTTTCTTTCTTTCTTTCTTTCTTTCTTTCTTATCCACCTTACTTTGTCTTTCTTTTTCTTTTTCTTTTTATATTAAGTGAGAGGCAGGGAGGCAGAGAGACAGACTCCTGCGTGTGCCACCACCTGGATCCACCCAGAAAGCCTACTACGGAGTGATGCTCTTCCCATCTAGGGCTACTGCTCTGTTGTTCAGCAACTGAGCTATTTTAGCACCTGAGGTGAGGCTATGAAGCCAACCTCAGCACCTGGGGCCAACTCGCTGGAGCCATTCAAGCCATGTCTGTGGGAGGGTAAGAGAGAGAGGAGAGAGAAGGAGGAGGGGGGAAAGGTGGAGAAGCAGATGGTCGCTTCTCCTGTGTGCCCTGACCAGGAATCCAAGCCGGGACTTCACATGCCAGCCAATGCTCTACTGCTGAGCCTACTGGCCAGGGCACCTCTGCCTTTTCTTATATTGGTTTTACACTGAGGCTGGATTCTCATATGGTTCTCAGATGGTGGCCAGTGCCTCTACCTGCTTTCTCATTCATTTTACATTAGAGGAACAGAGAATCTCCGTCCCATCAATCTCAAGAAAATGTTGCAACTTTTTGAGATTGGACTGACTTAGAGTCCCGAAAACATTACTTTTGCTAGTGGGATAACTGATTTAGTTAGAGCATGTGCTCTGTCCCTGGAATGGGAGCAGCTGTCCTTCAAGCTCATGGGTCCCCAAATAGAAATTAAAAAAAAATTCAATTCTGGGCCAAGACATTAAAATATGTTCAGCAACTTAATTTACCTGAGTGCCTTTTCCATTTGGTGCTGTACTCACTTACTTTCAAGACCTCATGTCAACATCATGAAGCAGTTATTGCTAACTGTATTCTATAAATTAAATGTCTGGGATGTGGCACTGGTCAGTTTATTATATAGGAGTCCTGGTTTGTGGAGAGGGTACCCAGTTGGGGTTTCCAAAGGGCAACTGAAGCAGGAGCAAAGTCATTCTTCCCTCTGTGTGGAAGAATGACCCTCAGTATGACCCATTCATTTATAAGCTCAATGACTGTTTTCACCAAACCATTTTTGTCTATTCTTATATTGGAAAAGTAGAACCTTTTCTAACATCATTCAATTCCCTTAATTAAATAAAAAAAAAGTCGCCATGGATTTTTTTTATGTAAGAGAAGCTAAAATAATAGAGTCAAACATTTTTTTCCTCCTACAGTTATCTGATTCTTACATTAAACTATATGCCATGAACATGGATCTGAGACCAATTAAAATGATTATGCATTGATTTTCCTGTTGCTAAACTAAGTTATTTAGATGTGGTAGAAATAGGAAACAGATTTAGAACAGAAAAATTGGCTATGTTTCAAATTTTAATTTTTTATTTAAAACACCTCTGGAAAATTTCTTCTTTGAAACTGAAATACCCCCCTTTATAAAAGGCTGGCAATAGAACTTTTTGTAACACACAGTGCATCAGGAAAATCTTTGACAAAATAGTTGAAAGAAACTCTGACAGAACATAAAACTCACCTTAGTTCCAGAATGCAGCCTGGGCTAGCTAAGATTTTTATAGCTCGGAGGTAAATATCATGAAGGCATATATTATAGAGGAAGTAAATCATTTGATTCTACCTTATTCTGAATATAATCTCTAAGCAATAGATTCTCATGGGCTTCATCCAATATGCTCTCACATTTAATATGTATATACCAACTACCCAGAGGATTGTTAGTGGAAATCTTTGCCTGGTGGGCTCTCTGGCATTTAAGAGAAAGGAAAAGACTGATTGTTAATAGCAAATTTGTGTGGCTTGCCTGGTAAATATTAAACACGCTTTCATGTTTCAAATATTTCCAGAAAATACTCAGATTTAAAAAGTAAATAATAAAGTATACCTCCACTTTAACAATAAGAATGTAGGTATTGCTTATATTACTTGCTTTAGGAGAGTAAGGAAAAATATATTGATTTTTGTTCCATACTGACTCTCTCCTCAGCAGCATCCTGCAGTTGTATCATATGGGTTCACAGAAAACCTGTGACATAACTCCTATTCTCAAGGAGATTACACTAAAATTTTGAGAAAAGAAAGACTGATGTAAATTAGATTTTTATGTTATCCATTAGCAAGACTTGTCCCCAAATATATCTCAAGTTTGTCCACTACTGCCTGACCAAGAGTGGTGTATTGGATAGAGCACCACACTGGGACGCAGAAGACCCAGGTTTGAAATTCTGAAGCTGCTGGCTTGAGTGTGGGCTCATCCAGCTTGAGCGCGGGGTTGCTGGCTTGAGTGTGGGATCATAGACATGACCCCATGGTCACTGGCTTGAGCCCAAGGTCACTGGCTTGAGCAGGAGGTCACTTTCTCTGCTGTAGCCTCCCAGTCAAGGCACATATGAGAAAGCAATCAATGAACAACTAAGGAGCTGCGACAAAAAATTGATGCTTTTCATCTCTCTTCCTTCCTGTCTGTCTATTCCTCTCTCTGACTCTCTATCTGTCTCTGTCAAAAAATAAATATGACCACTACTCACTAAGCCTACCTCTATCAAACTAGTCTAGGTCAGCATCATTTCTCACCTAGACTACAACTATACCCCCTAATTGACCTCCCTGCTTCCAATTCTTGCCTGACATAAATTTATTCTTCATAAGAAATACAGCCAGAATTATCACTTAAAATATAAAGCCCATTCTAGAACCCTTTTTTGACCATAAAAAAAAAAAGGTTCAATGATGTCCAAATGCACGTAATGTAAAAACACAAACTCCTTTCTACTGCTTGGAAGTCTTTATATGATTTTAGCTCTGCTCAAGTCTCAAATCTCTTATGCTACCAAACTGCCCTTTGGGATTATTTAATTTCTGGCCATATTAACCTCCTATTCTTTAAAGGTATTGCAGAACTTCCCATAGTTTCTGTGTGAAATGTACCTTTCTTATATCTTTTGGTGAGTGGCTTCTTCTCATGATTTAGATATCACTTGCATATCAACTCTGTGAAGCAATTTTCCTTGACTCCCCTGTCTAAAACTATTCTATTTGTTGACTTATTTATATGGCTATCACCTATCTTCCCCAGCTTCAATGGAAAAGTCCATGAGATCTGTCTTTTTCATCACTCTATCCCCAACATCTTAAAATAAAACCACTCAATAACGTAAGATGGCACTAAATTAATATACTGGAAATGCCACGGGATTTTAGACAAATGAAAAAGCATTCAGACATGGATTATGTAGTAAACATTTTGAGGAGTTGTATCAATTGAAGTAAAAACCTGAGGTTCAATAATATTTTTTTTTGTATTTTTCTGAAGTTGGAAACGGGGAGGCAGTCATACAGACTCCCACATGCGCCCCACTGGGATCCACCCGGCATGCCCACCAGGGGGCGATGCTCTGCCCATCTGGGGCGTTGCTCTGTTGCAACCAGAGCCATTCTAGCACCTGAGGCAGAGGCCACAGAGCCATCCTCAGCACCCGGGCAAACTTTGCTCCAATGGAGCCTTGGCTGCGGGAGGGGAAGAGAGAGACAGAGAGGAAGAAGAGGGGGAGGGGTGGAGAAGCAGATAGGTGCTTCTCCTGTGTGCCCTGGCCAGGAATTGAACCCGGGACTCCCACACGCCAGGCCGACGCTCTACCACTGAGCTAACCGGCCAAGGCCAGATTCAATAATATTTTAATTGGTTCTGAGAAGGAAGAGGAAGTATCCATGACTTTTTCCATTGCCTTTCCATCTACTCTGATAAAAAAAAACAGTATGGGATACATTTCTTTGGGGTTAAAAAAATCCAAACTGCTTGCCATTATTTTTCAAGTTTCTGAGAGAACTTTTTTTTTTAATTTGGAGAAGTTTTAAAAATCAAATAAAAAGTAGAAAGAACTAGTACTTAATAACAAAGTATTAATTCAATGGAGTTTCAGAAAAGACCTCATTAAGCCACGTGATAAAGTGATTATTCAGTGTCACTTTCACTGGGTTTTCAGCAATTATCTGGAACAGGTTTTGGAGTGAGGTAACATTTCCCTTTACAGTAGCACTTGAAACCTCCTTGAAGCTGACACAGAAATGCTGACAGGTAAAGGTGAGGAACAAAGGGCTGCAAGTCTTGATGCATACATGCTAAAAATATCACATCTACCTCAAAAAATTTTCAAATTATATCTAAGGCATCTTTGAGCATTTTTTTCCCCCATTAAAGCCATTCACTAATAGCTTTTGAGAGTGAAGTGACAATGAAATTTTTTGCATTCCTAGTCCCACTCCATCTCTGGGCATATTCTTTGAATTAAATCTTTATATCTAATTTTCTAATTAGATTTTTCTTTTTTCATGGCCTTTTAAGCTTTACATAACCTTTGTACTTTCCTGTTTCATTAATCCTTCAAATGCCAGCAACCTACCGAGAGTCCATTCATTGTAGTACTTCCATCATTGTCAATAAAGTCACAAGATCCTTGTAGTATATTGGAATTACCCATCCATGAGAAAACGCTATCATGGATTTGTAATTATTAGTTGACTCTTATTCAATTCTGTGGTGAAAGTAGAATTTTCCCCTCTAATGTTTCATTATCAGTTAGAGCGCAGACAGGTCTTTTGTTTTAATTTGGATAAAGAGTTGATAAATAGAGAGCTAGAATTTCCTAAATTAGTTACATTTTTGGTAGTTAGTTCTATAGTTAATCTTCTTAATTTATCACTTAGAGTAGGGCAATTACCACAATATGGAAACGGGCCAGGATTACTTTATCACTGGGACGTGATTATAAATTTAGGTTTGTGCCAAGAAAGTACATTGAATTGCTTAAACTTCTGCATCATCAATGACTGTAGTTTTAGTGCCAAGGTTCATTATATATTGCATCACATTTCAAAATGTGATTCCTCTACATCCTTATCAAACAACCTTGGTAGAAAATGTACTTGTATAACTAGTGGAGTGGATTAATACTGCCTTTAATTTAATTGAAAACGGTTGATCAGTAAGGTCAATTTTGTTTTCTTTTGTTTGTATTTCTTATGAAGTGAGAAGCAGGGAGGCAGAGAGACAGACTCCTATGTGCGCCCGACCAGGCTCCACCGGCAAGCCCACTAAGGGGCAATTCTCTGCCCATTGCAACCGGAGCCATTCTAGTGTCTGAGGTGGAAGCCATGGAACCATCCTCAGTGCCCGGCCAACTCTGCTCCAATGGAGCCTTGGCTGTGGGAGGGCAAGAGAGAGGCTGAGAGAAAGGAGAGGGGAAAGGATGGAGAAGCAGATGGGTGCTTCTCTTGTGTGCCCTGAATGGGAATCAAACCTGGGACTTCCGCTGACATGCCAGGCTGACGCTCTACCACTGAACCAACTGGCTAGGGAGTAAGGTCAATTTTTATGGATTTACTTCTATCATTTGATATGGCAAATAATTAGTTATCATTATATAAATCAGCATGAATTTTCATGAAAAGCAAAAGGATTAGGTTGCTTTATGAATTTCTGAGAGCATTGCACACACATAACTTTTCTTAACATGTGTACTTTTCAGCAGTTACCTTGTGCTAGGTCTCAACTTCTATTCTGCAGTTTCTCCAGCAATTTAGGAGTATCTGTGTTAGAAAGGACATGAGGAAAGGATCGAGTTTAAAGAGAAAGTGAGGTCTCTGGAATCATAAAAAAGGGAAAATCTGCGTTATTTTAGGCAGAATTTTAGTGAACACCATATAGGGGAATATCAAGTGGGGTGCCTTAGGAAGAAATGGACCTGTTTTCAGAGAACAACCAGGACTTTGGGGAGAAAAAGAAGAAAATAAGTCATAAAGAAAGGCATGCAAATACCTTTCAGTCTCTTATTCTGAAGAATTAAGTTATGGGTTGAATTGTATCTCCTGCCCTCAAAAGAAAAAATTATATGTTAAAATCCTAACCTCCTATATCTCAGAATGTGACCTTATTTAGAGATATGATTATTAAAGACATAATCAAGTTAAAATGGGGTTATTAGGATGGGACAAAATCCAAGAGAACTGGTATTCTTATGAGAAGAACAAATTTGTATATGTATAGAGAGAAGACAACGTAAAGAGACACACAAGAAGACAGACACCTACAAGGCAAGGAGACATGCCTAGAACACCTCTCCCCATCATAGTCCTCAGAAGGAACCAACCCTGCCAACAGTGTGATTTTGGATTCCAGCCTCTAGACTTGTAAAATGATACATTTCTGTTTAAGAAATTTATCACTGAATGTATGTTACTTTGTTTTGGCTGCCCTATCAAATGAATACAGCCCATAAAATTATGGTTAACATTGCATATTAAACAAACTATTTGGGAATGTCCCCAAACACCAAGAAACCAAAACCTATGGAACTTCCATTAACTGTTTTCACTGAACTTTGGAATATAGAATGGGAAGAACTTTAGGATCCAAGCAGAGTTATATCAAAGTATCTTATAATCACAGATTCAAGTGCTCAATGATTAGGGGAATTGATTTCCATATATAGCGTTAGAAAAGGAGCCTCCTTTCATTGTAGTAATGAGAATAAGGAACAAAACTTAAGTTTGCTTCTGAATGTTAAGTAACCCAGTGGTGAGGAGCTACAATTTATGGAGAATTTAGTTAAATAGCGTCTGTTGTACTTTGGGACTCTGACGTTTGAGTTATAAAATGGCAAAGTGAATTCATCATGGAGATTTATACTGGACTAGCTTGCATTTGTAACAAAAGTGATCCATCAGGTTTGTCATTTTTTATTGAAGTTCATAAACTCCCTATTCTGCTTACCCTAGTTTGTGTGTACAACCTGCAGAGCACAGATCAGTCTCTAATGTGTGTTGGTGGAAAGGGTGTCTGTTTTGTTTTTGCAGGTTTTCTTAGCAATGACAATCTGCATTTCCTTTTCTTTTTTTCACTGAATATTGACCTGAGCAATCTCTGATAAGGAGTAGGTATTAGAGTTTACAATCAGAGCCCACCCTGAGCCGCATGGAGAGAGGTCAGAGAGGTCAGGCACCTTTCTCTGGCTTCATACATCTCCTATTAATCTCAGATCTTTCATGAAGTTCTCTGACTTTATAGAACTTCATTTCTGCCTCCCTCCCCAAGAGTAAAGATGAGGGTTAGTGTGCTAAATGAGTGCTTAAAAAATACCATGTGCTCCACACAGCTCTTTCTAAAGGTTATACTGGCATCAACATTTTGATATTAATGCTATTATCTTCAGTTGACAGAAGAAGAAACTGAGCCTTAAAGAAGTTAAATGGCTTGCCCAGTGAGTCATGTAGCAATAAATGCAGGAGCTAGGACTTTAACCCAGTACTGAGTAAGGAACTGATATTTCTAAGTGATGGCCTTTCTGCCTCCCCTAAGAACCTCCTAGGTATCAGATTTCTTTATCAGATCCTGCCTGGTCGATCTAACCAACTAGTTTCTGATAATGTAGCAATGGATTTTAATGGATCTCTTCACTTTTAGAAAGGATATTTGCATTTGAATGGGCATTTATGAAATAATGTGTTGGCAGAAAGAAATGTTACTCATGGTGGGAATTTCTCCTTCTCATTCTGGCAAACTGTTTAATCTTGGATAAATCATGACCTCATGAGCCTCGTTTTTATCATCTATAAATGTCAGGGTCGGATTATCTACTCTCTAAAGATCTCCTCAAGGTTTGAAATGCTAAGATTCTTGCACATTTAATGCAACTCCTTTGAGCCTATGTGTACACTTGGCTCTTTTTTATTTATTTACTTATTTATTTTTTTAGTATTTTTCTGAAGTTGGAAACGGGGAGGCAGTCAGACAGACTCCCGCATGCACCCTACCAGGATCCACCCGGCATGCCCACCAGTGGGCGATGCTCTGCCCATCTGGGGCGTTGCTCTGTTGCATCCAGAGCCATTCTAGCGCCTGAGGCAGAGGCCACAGAGCCATCCCCAGTGCCCGAGCCAACTTTGCTCCAATGGATCCTTGGCTGAGGGAAGGGAAGAGAGAGACAGAGAGGAAGGAGAGGGGGAGGGGTGGAGAAGCAGATGGGCGCTTCTCCTGTGTGCCCTGGCCGGGAATCAAACCCGGGACTCCTGCACGCCAGGCGGACACTCTACCACTGAGCCAACCAGCCAGGGCTACACTTGGCTCTTGATTGAACCTTTTCATAAGTTGGCAATTGGAAATGCAAGTCAAAATAAATGTGATAAAATGGAAAAGTCACTTAATAGGTCTTAGCCTCAGTTTTCTCAAATACAAAGTAAGAGTACTAAGAGTACTCGCCTCACATGTCTAGCAAAATGCATGGAGCAGAACCAAGTGCTCACTAGCTATGCCTATAAAAGCATGGTAAATACAAGTATGATCAGTTCTATTATCTCCCCAGAGAATTCACAGCATTGTCTAGGGTTCTAGTAAAAGAACCCATTATGACTACTTTTTTAAAAAAAATCATAAGGCATTTTATGTAGAGTGCATTTTTTAACTTTGTATTCAACAGGCATTGGAATCTCTCACACATACACACAAAGCTGGGCCATGTTTATATCAAGCTGTATATCATCCATGTGTTCATTTATGCATACAGATTTTCACCTCCCTTCAAGCTGTGAAAACAATAGACATTTCAGCAGTCTAAAGCAAGAAGCATATTAGATCCATGAATCTTTATTTTAAATTACATTTGTGTGTTAGAGGTGTCAAAATGGTAGAACAACTTTAGCGAGATTGTTTTCCCCAATAGGGCTATTGATGTTGGTTACAAATAAATGGCTGGTGCAGGTGATGATAACAAAGTCCATGCCATCTTTTATTTAGCAATGTATTTCTCTTAACAGCTTCTTCTCTACACTTTCCTTTCTTCTGTTTAAAATCAATCATTTGTGACATGTTGCCCAATGTCAGGATAAAAAAAAAAAAAAAAGCAATTTCCAGTTAATCAATCAGCCAGATGTTTGGCCTCACACTGGCTGAAACATCTGCATCTGTAACTAAATGTTACAATCTTTTATTCAGTTATTCTGTGTAGTGTTACTAGACAGATCCAAGCAATAAACTCCAGAAATCTTTCTACTATTAAGAGGGAGATTGTAGCATCTTGAGCCTGAAGTCCCAGGGCAAAGATTTAGCTCTTCTTCTTAATTGTTGCACAGCCTTGGGCAGAATTAGAATCAGTTGAGATAAAGTGTGAGGAAGCATTAAAAAATCTAGAAGTTTGTGTTGTTAAAAGAACTGTAGTACCTTACCTAAGCATACAATGACCAAGCAATTTGTACTTTCAGAAGAGAATGTCAAAAAGAAATAAAGATAAATAGTCTTCAGAACCCCAAATTTCAAAACAAGACTGATAATAAAAACAGTCAAGATACGTCAAGTGCTGACTATGGGCCTTGAGCTCTTCCAGGTGATTTAGATGGATTTAAACCTATAAAACAATCCTATAAAATGGGCGCCATTAATTTTTCCCATTTTACAGACAAAGTCACTAAGGAGGAGAGAGGAGAGTAAACAACTTGCCTAAGATCAGAAGGTTAAGAGTTGAACCCATTCCTGACACAGACAGTGGTGCAGTGGATAGAGTGTCTACTGGGGATGCTGAGCGGCCCAGGGTTTTATTTAAAAAACATGAAATATTGCTATATTAATAAGTAAAATGGCCCTGGCCAGTTGGCTCAGCGGTAGAGCGTCGGCCAGGCGTGTGGGGGACCCGGGTTCGATTCCCAGCCAGGGCACATAGGAGAAGCGCTCATTTGCTTCTCCACCCCCCAACCTCCTCCTTCCTCTCTGTCTCTCTCTTCCCCTCCCGCAGCCAAGGCTCCATTGGAGCAAAGATGGCCCGGGCGCTGGGGATGGCTCCTTGGCCTCTGCCCCAGGTGCTAGAGTGGCTCTGGTCACGGCAGAGCGACGCCCCGGAGAGGCAGAGCATCGCCCCTAGTGGGCGTGCCGGGTGGATCCCGGTTGGGCGCATGCGGGAGTCTGTCTGATTGTCTCTCCCCATTTCCAGCTTCAGAAATAAAAAAAAAAAAAAAAAGAAAAAAAAATAAGTAAAATGATGAAAGCAACCATTTATTTGGTACCTACAATAGGCCACATGTATTGCTATATGCTTAAGTTCTTGTGATTGACAGTTGAGCATTAGTGAGACAACTCTTTTTTCACTCGCCACTTCATCTTATGATACTAGTCTTTAGTCATTTTCATTACTTTTGTTCAGAGTGACCTTTACTTGATTGATTTGCTCCTAGGAATCCTCCATTTCTCATGTTTGATGAGCATGCAATAATAATTAAGGAATAAATTTGTTCATCAGCTTGGATAGGCCAATGAGCAAAGCAGACAAGTCTTACAGAGACTCTTCAAGGCATGCTGACTCTGTCTTGGGCTGGTTTCTATAACAGCAAAAGTAGCTTTTGTCGACACTCAGCCTGATTAAATCACAAGATTATGATGTTTTGAGACCCAAAATGAAAATGACGCTTGCTTGTTCTTTTAGTGCCCTCATAAAAGTCAAATGTTTAATCTCAGGAGGAAATTTATAAGATGGAATTAAAACCCTAATGAGTTGCAACATAAATAACAGACGTCCTTCTCCATGAAATGACTGGTGATGAGGCTTCCTCAAGGAAATAAACTATAAAATAGAACATTTTAGAAATTTAAAATCCACAGGTAAACACTGCACTTTCAAAAATATAGTGTCAATAAGATTGGACATTTTGTGAATAAAAGGGATTAGACAATTAGTATTCATACAATGTGTGATTTTTCCCAAACAGTAAAAATGCATTGCCTAAAACCTCATTTTTTAAACAAATATTTTCAAAAATTCTCAGTCTATAAATTTGAGAAGTTGCTGGGCCACAGGCAATGGAGAATTCTTCCCTCTCCTTTATCCAAACTTTTGTGCAATGGACCCTCCTGTTTCACAGGCACGCATGTTGACATGCACACATAGCCATGCCAGCCACTGTTCTTTGCAGTGCTGGTTACATGGAAGGCACTCAAGAAATGGTAGCTGTCCTAATTATATTCTTCTTATTATTATTTAAATGCAAGGGATAAAGAGAAAAAGTAAACCTGGGTTGTGAAAATACCACAAGAAAAGCTCTAAAATTTTTACACTGTCTCATCTTTTTATTTTTCTGGTTACCTCAAGTGTCCTCACTGACTGGTTTAGAAATAATGTTAATAACAAAAAATTGAGCTGTGTCTCCAAAGAGCATTTTAACCTAAGTTTCTGGTTGTGTAGCAGATTGTAGTTGAGTGCTGGCACAGAAGGTGGAAGACAAATGATGCTATTTGGCTTCCACTTCCCAAGGACAGATCTTGCCCAAGATATAGATGATTGTTTTTGGTTTGTAATGATTAAACTTGCAGAGTCAGGTCAATTGGCACAGATGCCTATTTGTATGGATGGTTTTTATGAATCCTGCCTTAGAAATTTAAATCAGGTTTCTTTGCCAAAGAGAGGGGCAAGGTTTGGTTATGGTGTAACATAAAATTATTAATCTTGATTGGCTGGATTTGGTTCTGATTTTGAATATCATCAATAGTTAATTATAACAAATCAATCTGCTGTACCACATTTGCAGATAAAATGGCTGATCCTTCTCATTCTTTGCCCTTCTTTCCTTTCTTCTTTTCTTCCTTTTTCTGTTCCTTCCTTCCTTCTTTCTCCTATCCTCCCGTCAACCCTCCCTGTTTCCCTCCCTTCCTTCTTTCTGTCCTTTCTTCATCCCTCCCTCTCTTGTTCTCTTTGCATATCCCAATCCTCCACCCCTACCAATGGACTTCTTTTCCACTGCAAGCTGCATTCTTTTCCGCCTAATTATAACCCTGGTTATAGTCTTAGTCACAATAGAAGATAAACCCAGAAAGAGTGGCATATAACAACTCAAAGTTTTTCCAGGACTTCTGGTGGTTTTGATGTCCTCAAAAGCTAAGACACCTTCAGGTTTCACAAATGAGCTCCTTAGAATTGACTGATATTACCTATTGACATCATTATACCATCTAATAGTAACACAGTTACCTGTGTGCTACCCAGGGGTGTGTGGTTCCCATCTGTCTCTGTTTTTTTTTCTCTCCGAACATTATCAAGTGCTCCCAGGCTTAACTGGGAGGCAATATCATATCATGGGGAAGTCTACAGATATGGTGGGAGTTAGGATGGTCAACTCTAGTCCCTGCTCAGCCACATGCTGATCTGTGTGACCATGAGCGGTCACTTAAGCTCTTTCAAGCTATCTGTACTATTGGGTGATGATTAGTACGTACATGTTTCTACCTTTCAGGGATGTTGCAAACATTAGATGAGCTAATGCACAAAGAAACCCAGTTTCCCAGGCTGTGGGACTTTCAGTCCTAAAACCAGGACAATCTCAGGCAAACCGTGGCAGGTGGGGGCTCCCCCCTGTGCCAGATACAGTGCTAAGCATTTTGGGTTCATTGTCCCGTGTTATCCTTGCAGTGACCCAATGAGACTGTCCAGTTTTAGTACCGAAAGCTCTACATTCTGAGAAAACCTCAGACCTGGGCAAAGTAGGAAATTGGTCACTGCCACTCAATAATTATCAACTATTATTCTGGTTATTCCTTTGGTTGTTATAAGATTTGTTACCATAATGCCGAAGAAAAAAAAGTAAATGCTCAATAAATATTGGTTATATTTTCTTGACATTTCTGTATACACTGTTGATATTCTATCTGTAAATTCTTGGGTATCTTCTGCTCTTCTATCCTCCTTTCTTTTTTTTTTTTTTTGTATTTTTTCTGAAGCTGGAAATGGGGAGAGACAGACAGACTCCCACATGCGCCCGACTGGGATCCACCCGGCACGCCCACCAGGGGCGGATGCTCTGCCCACCAGGGGGCGTCGCTCTGCCGCTACCAGAGCCACTCTAGCGCCTGGGGCAGAGGCCAAGGAGCCATCCCCAGCGCCCGGGCCATCTTTGCTCCAATGGAGCCTTGGCTGCGGGAGGGGAAGAGAGAGACAGAGAGGAAGGAGGGGGTGGGGGGTGGAGAAGCAAATGGGCGCTTCTCCTATGTGCCCTGGCCAGGAATTGAACCTGGGTCCCCTGCACGCCAGGCCGACACTCTACCGCTGAGCCAACCGGCCAGGGCTATCCTCCTTTCTTAAGTACTCTTTTTATTCTGTTTATTCAAGACTCAGATGACCCTGTCTTGCAGTGTGTGCATGTCTTCCCTATTTTTTTTCTTTTGACTGTAGTCAGAAATTTATATAGTGACTAAAATCTCTCATACAAACCTGAGTAAAGGAAGTGAGGTCCAAGATTGTAATGTAAATGAAAGTCTTTTCTTTTTTCTTATATGATATAATTTATATTATGTGTGTTACATAATATGAAATCTGAAGGAAAATAAGGAAGATAAAACTCTTAAGTATAAATAGATGATTATTTGTGATGTGTTCTGGCAATATTTTCTTATTAGTTAAAAATAATCTAATAAAAGACTAAGTTGGTGAAATTTGCCTCTTTTATTAAATTATCCTAATCTAAAACCAAGCAGCCAGATTAAAATGAGCATTTATTTTTTTTCTACCTCCTCTCATTTCAGGAAAAACATGGCCTTGACAGTTAACTCTTGCCATCTTTTGTTTGGCGTATGTGTGTGGGGGGTGTTATTCAGGCAGACACAGTCCATCATTATGGGAACTAGGAGAGCCCAGTTGTTATCTTTTTTTTTTTTTTTTTTTGTATTTTTCTGAAGCTGGAAACGGGGAGAGACAGTCAGATAGACTCCCGCATGCGCCTGACCAGGATCCACCCGGCATGCCCACCATGGGCGATGCTCTGCCCACCAGGGGGCGATGCTCTGGCCCTCCGGGGCATCGCTCTGCTGGAGCGCCTGGGGCAGAGGCCAAGGAGCCATCCCCAGCGCCCGGGCCATCTTTGCTCCAATGGAGCCTTGGCTGCGGGAGGGGAAGAGAGAGACAGAGAGGAAGGAGGGGGGGGTGGAGAAGCAAATGGGCGCTTCTCCTATGTTCCCTGGCCGGGAATCGAACCCGGGTTCCCCGCACGTCAGGCCGACGCTCTACCGCTGAGCCAACAGGCCAGGGTCTGTTATCTTTTTTATTATTATTTTTTAACACTGCCAGCTGTCTTATCCCAAAGCTCTAGCTGTCCCAGGAATGCAGAACTCTGCCCCCCATCCAGTTCCTGGTTCAGCCTTCAGTGTCCCCCTTGAGAAGGCATCCTCATGCCTTTGAAATTGTGTTCTCAATAGAGGATTGATGTTTAAAATCCACTGACCATCTCACTTCACTTAAATAATTCCAGGAGGTAAAGCGGCACTGACAGGGAAAAGATCTGTTGACATCTCTGTTGTTATTTATCTTTTGCATAAAGCAGCTTTCTTTGGTTGGAATAGAGTCTTTTTCTATTGTGGTGATCTTTATTTCCTCACCCCTATTCAACTGAAGCTCCTGGTGATCAAGTTCAAGTTGATAAATGAAGTGTTGAAAGACACCATAAAAGGTGTTAATCCTTAATTATATATGGCTGTGTTAAGAAATGTGGCTGGTTCAGAGAGAGTCATGGACCTGAATGTTAGCGGAAAGCCTGAAATGATAAACATTAAGTTTTAATACCACTGACTTTTGTAGAACACTAGAGATGGCATATTTTGAATATTTCTGTTAAATAATATGAAGAATTTTTCTAAAAAAATAATCTTGCAATCTGTGCTCCCTGTTATTATCTTTTCTTATGTGTAACAGATGACTGAGTGAAAGCAGTAGCTGAAAATATTTGTCTTTCTATTTCAAGATATTCATGATTTGATGTAAAGTGCTTTTAAAAATTTGTAAGGAACCTGACTAGGTGGTGGCGCAGTGGATAGAGCATCGTACTGGGATGCGGAGGACCAAGGTTCGAAACCCCAAGGTCACCAGCTTGAGTGCAGGCTCTCTGATTTGAGCAAGGCTCACTACCTTGAGCCTAAGGTCTCTGGCTTGAGCAAGGGGTCACTTGGTCTCTTGTAGCCCCGAGGTCAAAGCACATATGAGAAAGCAATCAATGAACAACTAAGGTGCTGCAATAAATTGATGCTTCTCATTTCTCTCCCTTTCGGTCTGTCTGTCCCTCTCTCTGACTCTCTCTGTCTGTCACACACACACACACAAATAATAATAATAATAATAATAATAATAATAATAATAACAACTTGTAAGGAAAATACTAACTTCCACTCACTTAACCAAAGGAAAGCAAACAAACATAGACATCAGAGAATGCCATTTGAATTGAGTTCTATTTGGTCAATTTTACGGTGACCAGTCATCCCAACTTTTCTAGAACTGCCCCAATTTTAACACCAAAAGTTTCGTTTCCTGGGAAAACTTTCACTCCTGGGAAACATGGGAGGCTTAGTCTCGATCATTGTTATTGTACTGATTAACATGTAATAAGATGTATACTGTTCAGCTGGTCCTTGAGAAACCCATTTGTTGATGGGCAAGCAAATGGCTGTTAGGAAAGGAGGATGGGGTATCTGTTAGACTAGTATCCTCCCTCTCTCTCTCTCTCTCTCTCTCTCTCTCTCTGATTCTGATATCTAAAACCTATTTAATCCACTGGTCCTTTCATTTGAATATTTATGGTTGACTTCTAAGCGGCGCACCCTAGGATTTCTACAAGAAGGCGATTTAATAAGATGATTTTACAATACTTCCTCCGGGCTTCCTCAGGCTTCTGGTCCAAGAGCATTATTCCCTAAGGCCATTGGATCAAGTCTAATTTTCTAAGCCGCATATTCCTGAGAATTTCACTTCCTTTATTTCCAGGATTGAAGGAAAAGAAAATACTGGTGGTTCGTTTTCCTAAAATTTAATCTTAAAAAAAAAATGATACTAGAGTGTTAAATGACCATTTTAACCTAATGGGTCAACGTAGATGTGAATTTCACTCATATAACTGATGATGTGTCATGTTTTGGCATTGCATCCTGTGCGTTAGGATTTTCCTATTTTGTTTGTTGTTTGTTTGTTATACAAGTGGAATTTTATCTCTTTCCTTCTGTTTCTTGCTCTCTTTCCCTTGCTCAGTTTCCATGGGAACATTTCTGCCACATTAAGAGGGGCTGGAGGTTAGCGACATGGAGCTGTGGGTTTTGAAGTCAGTTTTTGCCTTGGTTTTGAAGCGTTTGTTCAGGTATCAGCGATCCTGTGGGATAGTTATTCTGTCATTGACTACACACAGTGCATCAGTTATTCTTGAAATAAGCAAAGGCCCCTGGGAGGTGGACCCTAGTACTTTCATCTCTTGCAAGGCAAGCTTTGGCGTTTTCTTTAAATTAAACAAAAATAATGGGAAATGTTGTCACTGAGTCCTCAAATTGGGCTGGGAACAAAGAGCCTAAGGCTGGTAGAAGATACAACACTAAAAGCAGTGGCGGTATCTTCGGGGCATTTTTGATGTCAGATATATGATATTTATTCTGTTTTTTGCTATAATTATTTTTATTTGTGTAATTTTTTTATTTATCGAATTTACTGGGTGACATTGGTTAATAAAATTATATAGGTTTCAGGTGTTATATTCTGCAGTACCTCATCCATATAGTATAGGGTATGCCCACCACCACAATTCAAATCTGCTTTCATCACCATTTCTCCCCCTGTACCCACTTTCACCTCCTCCACACCCCTGTCCTCCGGTAATCAACATACTGTTGCCTATGAGTTTTTTGTTTCTTTTTTGTCTGTTTGCTTGATCCCTTTACCTTTTTCATTAAGCTCTCCAGGACCCTCCCCTCTAAAAGCTGTCACTCTCTTTTGTCTATGAGTCTGTTTCTATTTTGATTGTTAGCTTATTTTATCCACTAGATTTCACTTAAGAGTGAAATCATGTGGCACTTGTTTTTCTCTGACTGGCTTATTTCACTTAACATAATACTCTGTAGGTTCATCCATGTGTGGCAAAGGTTAAGATTTTCTTCTTTTTTTATAGGCTAAGAAATATTCTATTATGTAAATGTACAGCAGTATTCTTTCATTGGGGACATGTTTCTTTGTCTCCCAGTTTTGACTTCCTCTTCATGTTTGCTTCTAAGTTTTAGGTATATCTGCTATGACTCCCAAACTTGGTAGGGTGACCTTATGTAGAAGGTGTCCTGTGGGACTAGGTCACCACTGACTATGTCAGTGGCATAGTCTCCTTGTTGACCTGAGCTGGGTTCTCTAGGAATGAACCTTGTGTGGGTTACGTGGGCCCTCCCATTATAGGTGGATGTTGATTTCTATTGATGATTTGAGCGTAATGTTAACACTTAGGCTGGCTGACTGTGAGGATCAACACGACTGCTGTGTACAAGCTCCCGTGCAGGTGCTGACCACATGGAGCAGAATTGGCCTCAGGAGGATCTAGTGCCTACTAAGATCTCCCTTTTTATATGCCACTTGTGAAGCTAACTGAGCCCTGCTCTGATGCTGTTTGAAGTTAGACACTAGGTATGTTGGTTTGGGCCTCTTAGGAGGGACTGTACTGCAGGCCAATGTCAGATGCTGCCTGTCACTGTCCCTAGGCAACTTGTTTAGAGCTACAAAGTAATCCACAGTTTGTGCCTGCTTCTGCTGGGCCTGGGTGTGTGTGGGAAGGACCAAGCTTTGCAGCAAGGTTGGCTTTTTAACAGTGTGGGGCCAGGGGGCAGGTCAGAGAATGTCTCAATGCACCCTGATATCTGCATACACCTGCCCCCACCAGCTGACTGCCTGTTAGGCTCCTGTCACTGAAAGAGACACCAGTGGTACTCAAGTTACATCAGGTAGGTTCTCAGTGAGTTACCAGGTAGGGGCAAGTGATGTTCACCACATCGATAGAGATTCAAACTCAGTGCCAGTGCTAGGTTAGAGGCCAATCAGCAAATGTCCCAGGGTATATGAAGTCTAGCTGCCACCTGCTGGGTGCTGCACACTGTTGTGGTGGGGTGGGGGTCCCAGGGAGCTGTCAGGGTAAGGCCAGCAGAGTGTATCAGATTTGGCTCTATAGAGGGAGAGCTTTGCATTGATCCTGCCTGTGAGGGAAATCTATTTCATGTTCTAGATCCACACACCTCTGTCTGTCCCAGATTCTGCCAAGAGCCTGTTCTCAGCAGGGTGGGGCCACTGGTAGTTGGGAGGGTAGGTCTAGTGGATTTCTCTTGAGGGGGGAGGTGTCATTTAAGTTTGAGGGAAGGTAGGGGGGATGGTCTCTGCTTCAGAGCCACACCACTCAGTGTGTGCCAGATTCCCCTGAGCCCCAGCCAGGGCAAAGCCACCAGGGGTTGGGAGTTGGGAGGATGAAGTCATTGGGAGCCAGGAGAGTGGGGTTAATGGGTCTCCTGTGAGGGGGGCACCCATAATATTCATGGGAAAGTGGGAGGAATAGCCCCCCTAGAGCCACACAACTTCCATCACTGACATCCCCTGAGTCTGTCCAGACCTCCACACCCCAACCCAGGCAATGGACTCCTCAGCAGGTTGCAAACTCTACAAGGTAGAACAAAAAGAGAGTCCAAAGAGTGGGACTATTGCATGCCCTGTGGCTGGTGCCATATGGAGGGGAGTGCTTCCCCCAAGAAAGATGGTGTCTGCCATGTGGGAGGATGACTCAGCATAGGAACCCTGATGGCTGTTCCTTCAGCTCTCTTCCAAGAGCCACAGACCCCCGTCTTTCCTCATGCAACTGTAGCCTGCTCCACCCTCCCTCCACCAGAGCCTAGAGTGAGTGCCTATGAATGAGGTTTTGTGTGTTGGCCCTTTAAGAAGTCACCTGTGTCTTTAGAAGACTTTTGTCTCTCTCTGGCAACAGAATCCTTGCTGATTTTCACAGCCAGATGTTATAGGGTGCCCCTACCTGGCTCTGGTGCTCTAGGCCAGGAGGTGTGGCTTGGAGCTATGACCCTGTCCTTCTCAGGAGGACACCTGTAGCTGAGGTCTCCCTCTGGAATCTCAGTGGGGCCAGTCATTTTTGTGTATCTGCCTTTCCTACTAGTCTTGATGTGGGTTCTTCTAAATGTAAATCGTTGGTTATAGGATGTCTCTTCAGCTAATCTTCAGTTGGTTATTCAGGATGATTTTTCTATAATTTAGTTGTACTTCCAGTTTGGTCCTAGAAGAAGCTAAATGTAGCTTCTATCTACTCTGCCATCATCTTGGATCTCCCCAATATTATTTTAATGAGCCCCTTCCCCCAAATCTCCCATCTCTCTTTTTTCTGAACTGTCTGACCATGATCTCCTGCCTTGAGTTGATGGAAAGGATACCCATTACAACCCTCTCTTCCTTATCCTTACATCCTTAAGGATGTGACTTCAAAGAGAAAAAAATTACATTGTTATTTTCCTCAAATAGAGCAAAAGGAAAGAAAGTCATTTTGATGCAGAAGCTAATGGGAGATGGGAGGAGGCTACAGTTACAATTTCCTTAATACACTAATGTATATTTAATATACCACCTTTATTTGTGGCCTCAAGTTAAATAACTACACATGTTTAGAGCATAATTCTTTTCATAATCGTGTTAGCCTCAATGGAAGAACATTTGTATTAGTTTCCATAATTGAAAATGCCAAATGCTTGTTTTCATTTACCGAGTGTTTTGGTTTTAAGTAGGAAAAAAAAAACCCAAACTAAAAACACAACTCATCTAATACATATCTGTCCTCTTTAATTCTAGTTGCTTTATAAAGAAATTAAGTATTTTCCCATTTTTCTGCTTTGTTGAAGTCACCTTCAAAGTAAGAGTAGGGGTGACTGCTCTTGCTGATTTTTAAGTAACTGGCTTGCAAGTATGATTCCCTACAGAGCTATTTTGTGTGCAGTTTCCCTCTGGGTAGAAATAGTGGGGAAGTAAATGCAATGCATTTTGGAGTAGTCATTTGCTCTGCCTGTTGAAGTCTAGACATCTACATATAACGTATACTTCCTGGATTTGAGCAAAAGAGAGTTGTTCTTGTATTGGATAAACATCTCTAACATTCATAGAACATTGGCTTTTTCTTGTTACTGAAGAATGTTCTAGTATCTATTTATTCATATATTCATATATCATATACTATCATATACTTCATGAAGTATATCTACTATGTGCCATTGTTACTGAGGTAGAAGGGTAACCTAGGCCCTGAAACAGACTTTGGGAATTTATGATAAAATGTGGATTCCCAATAAGTAATTAATGTAGTTTAAGAAATTCTTGATCAAAATTCAGAGGTAAAATGTTTTATGGATTTCTTGATTCTGCTTTAAAAACGATCACCTGAATTTTACATGAACAGTCTGCAACATGACAAAATTATCTTTTTTCTAGAGAAACATAGGCTCCCTGCAATTGAATGGGTGAGAGGAACATTTATCAGGCTGTAATATACTCTTAGAAACTTGTGTGATCTTAGCAAATTTAGCTAATCTTTTTGAACCTTTGTATCCTTACCTCTAAAATGGGTTCAAACCCTGTGTTATAAGGCTGCTGTGAGGATTAAGTTAATTTGTGAAAAATCTGAGCTATAGTAGTTGTTCAATAAATAGTAGTGATTATGACAGGTATTTAGAGTATGGTAAGATATTAAAAAGATGATCATGCAAACTCTAGTCTTTTAAGTATGAAAGAGGGAGAGGAATCACCTGTATCTGTGATTGAAGTTGACAGCTGTGATCATACTGTGAAGAGTGCATGGTTTCTCTCTGGAGAGTAATTTGATTACAGAGATATTACTTTGAAGAGGTAATATGCTAAATGAAATCATCAATGGCCTGCAAGTGTTAACAAGGCTCTGGGAAAGCAGCCATTTACTTTTCTTTTACGGCTAAACACAATAAACACATGTATTTAATCAACTGTGATAGCTGGTGCTGGTTTATGGTGGCATCGGTAAGCGAGCCTGAGCCCATGTTTCTTTTCTCCCAGCGTTCCATTTCCAGTCCCCCAAGGCTTGTAAGAGTCGGTTGAGTCGAGCTGGCTGCCTTGCTTGCTGCATATAGAATGCTTCCTTTCTTCCTCTGCCCCCTACCACAGAACTGATAAAAAAGGAATCCTATACAGGACTAAATTGGATGGCAAAGAAATTGGATGACGAAGAAATGACACCTGACATGCAGTATTTAACACAACATAAAGTCAGGTGCTGATTGATGACTTGATGGAGAGCAATGATCAAATATGAGGGGGTGATATGTTTTCACTTGGCCTGCAGATAGTCAAGATTCCAAGGATGGGAGGAGGATGGAGTAGGACTGAAGACACTCACACGCTATGGCTGAAATCGAAGGCTTTCATTCTTGTCCTGATTTAATTTCTTAAAATTTCAGTGGTTTCACAATTGCCAAGGTCCTCAAGGCAAACAGTGTAGATTTTATACTATTAGTTCTACTTTAAAAGAAATTCAATAAAACAACAACAAAAAAATCTATCATGGCTATATATTCTTGTTGGGATCATTTATCTCTCTTTCAATTTAGCCTTTTGGTGCAGTATAGATTGATCTCAGTAACCAAATAAACTTGCCAGTTTTATTTGACTACCAACTGTGCTAATGGCTTACAAAGAAGTTGTTCAAATGTTGGGGAAAAATAAATGTATCTCATCAAAATATGGAAACCTGGAGGGAAAAAGTCAATTAGATGTAGATATATATAGTATAAATAAAGCTTTGATAGATAACTTGCCCCCAAACAGAAAATGGAACATATATTTCAGTGTGAGACATACCTTAGAGATGTTGAGAAAAGTCTGAGATTATCTTGAAATAATTGTGAAAGAAAGGAAAAGTTATATGAAACAACTGCTAAGAAATCAGTCCCAGGCCCCAAAAACAAAGATTAAAGCAGTGTGGAGTTCATTGGCCCCATCACTGCTCTAGAGCTGGTTTTATGCAAAATGACTTAGCACAGATCCAACAGCCCTGTTAACTGTATTTTATTTTATTTGTTTATTTATTTATTTTTGTGAGAGAGACAGAGAGAGGGACAGATAAGGACAACTAGGCAGAAGGGAGAGAGATGAGAAGCATCAATTCTTCATTGCAGCTCCTTAGTCTCCTTAATTGTTCATTGGTTGCTCTCTCATATATACCTTGGTTGGGGGGCTACAGCAGAGCGAGTGACCCCTTGCCCAAGCCAGAGATCTTGGGCTCATACAAGTGACCTTGGGCTTCAAGCCAGAGACCTTTGGGCTCACACCAGCGACTATGGGGTCATGTCTATGATACCCTGCTCAAGCCAGCAACCCCATCCTCAAGTGGCTCAGCCCAAACTCAAGCCGGATGAGCCCTTGCTCAAGCCAGTGAACTCAGGATTTCGAACCTGGATCCTCTGCGTCCCAGTCCAATGCTCTATCCACTGTGCCTTAGCAGAACAAAGAGTTTTAGCAGAACAAGGTTTGGATTAGTGCAATAGAGCAGGTATTTTCATATGTATATATATGATGGGTAGAAATGGTGAGGGATCATTTAAAATAGACTTTTTTAGTATTTCCTAGAACAATCTGACTCATTTACATTGAAATAGCTGTCAGAAGCTCCGTTCCAGTTTAGCTGATCACAACATTAAACGTCTCTACATATTCTCCCTCATCTTTCCTCTTCCAGCCTGATAGTTATAATTGGTATTATTCTGCTCCCCTATGGGAGCTGAAGACCAACTGAAATAACAGCCCTGCACTCAGCAACAGCTCCAAACAGCTAGAAGAGCTTCTCATTTGACACTGTCTTAAGCGGTGTCTCTACATTTCCTCCTCCACCTTTCTTAGAAAAAAAAAAAAAAGGATCCAAACAGAAGAGAAAATTCTAATGACAAATTATTCCTTTAAAATCATCATTTTTACCTTATTTCAATGGAATACTTGTTACAGCACCAACCCAAATAGATTGGAAAAATGATATTTTGATTCCAAATGCTGCGTAGAATATCTTAGTGCTTTTCGATTGCTGTAAGAGAGCCTGTGACAGTACAATTCTGTTAAATCACACACCATTTTGAACTCTTCCTAGCCCATATTCTGATAAGAAATTTATCCTGGCACAGGTTTATCTCTGTTGCTAATGGGCTTTTAGGCTAGAGGGAAATGTTGATACAGTGAGCTAGCATCTATCATTTTGACACCTACTCTTTAGCAGATGAAGAGAGTAATGGGTGCTTGGGGTGCAACGCCGCAGCACCACCTCGGCCAGTGGTACGCGCGAACCCAGCAGCGGGTGTCTCTGGGTCTGGGCCTTGACCATATATCTGGGGCTCTCATTCTTTCTTTCTCTTCTCATTTCTTTTCATTTTCCTCTGACAGTCTGTCATTTGTTGCTTCACTTCACTTCATTTCTCTCCATTTCCTGCCTTTTTTTTTTTTTTTTGCTGTCTGCCCTAATTCTGCATAAAATAAATTATAAAGTGCCCTAAAACCACCTTCTTTCTGTCCTTGATTGCTTTCAATGGTTCTAAAGACCCTGTTGGAAAGTGGGTGGTAACTGTTTAGGCGCTGAGAGGGGACAGAAGTAGAAAAGCTTTGTGTTAACCCTTCATGAGGGTGAGAGAAAAATATGATTCCTTATGAACATTTCTAAAAGTTTAGTTTTTCTTAATCCAATTCCAGGTATAGGGTGTTCTTCCATGTGCCTGGAAATTAGGTAAATCATTCATAATGTCAAGGCAAATAATTTCACGATTTGACCTCTATAAGGGAGAATTTGATAAATGCAAATGTACAGAAGTATGAAATCAATAAGAAATTAGGAAATAAAATGCTATAAGTTTATATTAAACCAAAGAGAGCAAAAATAGGCAGTCTTTTTACAAATACATAATACTATTCTACTTTCAATGACTCAATTAGGTAAAATTGAAATATTCAAAGAAAATAAATGCGAAGAGAGTTCTTGAAAAAGAGAAACGTATTTCCATTACAGGATGAATGTTACTTAGAATGACAGTATTTTAAATATATTTCTCCTCCCAGGACTACATAGATCTGAAGGCCCTAAGTGGTGAGTTCTATAGCCATTGAAAATGCAACCTGCTCAGGTAAAGTAGTAGAGACCCTTTCCTTCCTGGCTGCACATGAGTACCCCACCTACCCTTTGGATATCCCAAACCCCATAATGCTCATGGTACCTGGGAAGAGATTGCATCTTTCATTGACCTTCAATATTACACATTTTATTTAAATAAAGCTCCAAACAGGCTGTATTCTGTCAGATACTCTTTTGGTTTCTTCTCCTAAATCATAAGCTAAATTGTTATAATACAAAAGGAAAGATTGGAATGGCACACTTTCATTGGTGGGGTTTAGTTTGTGGACTTTCTCCCATGATGGGGTTGAATTGGGTAGTAGGACCCCGTCAGTTCTGTCCAACAGGAGAATTGATTTCTTGGTGCTTTCTTTGGCATCTTCATTCCTGGCAGTGACACCACTGCAGATGAAGAGCAGAGAGCAAGCAGGGAGTGAGGAAAAGTACAGCATTTTCACGCGGTCCAGCTAATGGGAAAGTGCGCAGAGAAAAGAGCTTGCCTTTGAAAAATGCTGATGTTTCAATGTTTTTATTCTTCACCCCAAACATATGTTATCTGCTGAGTCATTAAAGAGAACGAGTTTTGTTTATCTTCTTTGTGTTTGCTCTCTTGCAATAGAAGAATTTTATCTATAAAAGCATCTTGAATAGATACTCTGGTACAAATAGCACTAATAACAAATTTATATAATGGCTTTCTAAGGTGCATTCAAATATATATATATAGTATTATATAGTATCAAAATTCATAAGCTATTTTTATGAGAGATTAAGACCAACCTACTTTCTAATAATATAGATAAGATTGAGTCTAGTGCAACAAATATTTATTAAACATCTATTATGTGATATATACTGCACTAGGGTTTTATAGATGAATCAGAATAAATCAGACAAGGTCGCTTCTCTTCAGGCCCTTGAGACTAAGCATAAAAAGATACAGAGCACCATGATTAACACCAATAGCATTTGGTCCTGGGATTTTGGGGTGAGACTCAGAGCACTGATAAATTACTGTTGTACTTGGTTCTGATTTATACCCTTCTCCTCCTCTCTGTCTTCTTTCCTTTCTAGATCACTAATTTTTGGCATCTCCTCTCATTTACATCATCTTTCTGCTCTTCATTTATTGTTTATCACAATGTATAATTCTACCAAGAAACCCAAAGGACTAGCTTTTAATATCATTATTCTCAGTTCTGAGAGAAAGCGTGCACACAGTACAAGGAAACATTTGGGAATTAGTGCATGCAGCTCTGTGCATGCTCCCGCAGATACTTGATGAGAGAACCACGTGTGTAATTTAAAGTTTTCAAGTAGAAACATTCAAAACATTAAAGAAACAGCTTTTTGATAACAATCTATGATTCATTTTTTAAAAAATCTAAATTCCTGTTAGTTAAAATTAAATGAAACTAGAAACTCTATCCCTCAGTCCCAGTTGCTACATTTCATCTGCTTAATATGTGGCTATTGAATGACCACTGTATTAGATAGTTAGAGGGCTGATATTCTTGTCCCTTACATTTTATTAAGTCCTAATTTCTTAAAGTTTTGTTTGTTTACATATGGAAGGGAAGGAAAATGTGATAGAAAGCTCACCCGGGACCCAGATCCAGAACTAAAGTTTCCCAGCTCTTGGTTCAGTGCTCTGTTCTGTAATAGAACAGCAGGGAAAGGAAACTGTGGGGAAGGAGAACAGAATGGGTGCTGACATTGCATGTGCACATAATTCACATCAGTCACAATTCCAAAAACTTTATTTGTATTACCTTGACTTATTCCTTACAAGTAACCCAGCATATAGTCTACAACCCTCGTTCTGCAGATGATGAGACTGAGAATCAGATAAATGTACTAATATCACCAGCATCATTGAACTAGCAAATGGTAATCCTAGCATTTAAGAAAACTTGGACTGATACCAGAGTTAATGGCATAAACCCAGCTATGGAAAGAGAATTCAAGAAAGGGACCTTCATATTTCTTCTTCTTCTAATGTTTGCAAATCTAGGTTCTGGAGCAAGGTCTCAGGTTGACTGCATAGGTTCTGACATATCTATTGGATATACTATAGTGAAAAAAAAATCAGTGTTCCTCAGAATCTTCATCATCATGTGAAACATTATCACCTCAACTTTTACAGGGCTTTGCAAAATGCAGACCTTGGCAGTAAAAGGGCATGTGAGTAGCAGGGATCCTGAGGCAACCTGAAAAAAGTGACATATCTTATTTTTTAAATATCCTAATTTATGAATTTAATGATTGTATACTAGGGATGTATATATGAAATTAAGAAGATTGAGGCTGACTACTGGTCCATTGCTTTTTAGTCCTTGAAATTAATTTACATTAATTTTACAACTATTTATTAAGCACTTCTTTGCCAAAGTTAGTGGTAGGTGTTGAGGCTGTAAATGCATATGAATTACAAATATTGGCTGATCAGTGGGTAATGAGTTAATGTGGACTCTCTAACTATGCTGTCTTCTTAACTGTGTTTTTTTTTTTTACCATTCCCTGCATATTTGCAATTCTGTCAGAAGATATACAGGAAAAGAAAGGCAGAAAAACTTGTAAGTTTCCTCCGAGTCATCAGTCCCCATGAGACTTTTGGTTGGAATAGATAACCTTGATGTAAAACAAAATTATGTTATGTGAAGATTCTAACCATTCATTTTATTTGATCTCCATCTCCCATTTAGTAAATTTGCTCAGATTAAATTTGTGTAGATTCCATTTCCTAGAATGAAAGAAAAATAATTACATCCAAAGCCACCCCAAAAGAGCCAAATTTACTGCCAGGAAATTTATTTTGTACAGTCACCCTCAGAACAAATGATATGAAAACTATCCTGTGGTATTAGATACTATAGCTGTGGAGTTAGAACGGCAGATAATAGTGAGGTAAAGAGGCAAAAAAAGAGGATGTGCAAGGGAAGGGAATAAGAGTTGTTTTAAATATGGTGTTTCCAAAGAGCTCTACTGATGAGGATCTAACAGGAAGTCTCAGAAATAGGTAAGAGGGTATAATAAGTAAGATTGGATACTTAGAACAAACCTGGAGGACAGGACAGGCCATTGTAAAGAGTTTAGTTTATAGGAAAAAAAATAGTAAGGACTTTAGAAGTGGAGTATTAGATCCTTTAGGCCTTTATATTTTGTCTTCTGTGTCAAGGAGGATGACAGTTATTCATTGCCTAGTTTTATAGGAAAGATGATTGGTAGTGACCTCAATATTATGAAGAACTTGGCAATGTCCATAAAATGTCCGTGGTGTATAATAAATCTTGTAATATGAGTGCTACCTGGAATTATGTACTTGAAAAAGAGGAATCTCTTGAAACACGTTCACAAAAGGCGAAGGTTTCGTGACCCAGTGGGTGGAATGAGACTGAGACGCTGAGAAGCAGTCCCCGTCAGAAGTGAATAGGAATCTTGTAAGACTGTTTCACGGGAGTGAGAAAAGGCTGCTCCTTGCAGATCATCAAGGAAAGCCTGTGGAGGAAGACACTTCTCAGTTATGAAAGTGCCATTTCTGCCTGGGACACTGAATGAATGACTCATTATTTGCCTTTGTCAGCTCACTTAACTTATATGTACCTTGAAATTTTTTTGCTTCAGTGAACAAGAATTATGTGATATATTACAGCATAAAAATTCACAAGGTTGGGGTAAAAAGAACTTTGTATAGAACAACAGAATTTGAATAGATCATGTCCCCTGGCCTTCCACCCCTGTTCCACATTAACACAAGGTTCAAAGCTTTGATTATACAAGTATTTTCATGATGTCCCACTTAAATTATGTAGTGTTTTGTGTTCACTTATTTTTATGATGCTCATGGTAACAACAGCAGTTGATCCAGCATCCCTTTAATAAAAACTTATTGTAAAATCATAGACAGGTGTCACCCCACAATTTTATCTTTTGCAATTATTTATGATCCTTTTCCTTTAATAAGTTTGCTTGATAGTCCCTGTGTTCAGTTTAATTTCTCCAGGCTTCTGAAAACCGTGGAAGCTTGAGTCAGACAAAAGCATTTCAGCAAGAACATGACTAATATTGAAGACAGGGAGTGTGGCTGATAATATATGAGAGTGATTGTCAGTTATAAAATAATGATACTGCATTGCTGACTCACAGTCAGTTAATGGTTCCCTGTGCCAATCCCTACCTCCATTTAGATTTCAGTATACTTTCCATACATTGAGATTATGTGTTGGTTTACATCCAGAAAGTTTCTTGGTCCCATTGACCTTCACACACTGTTTGGTTGATTTATACAAATCGGTATTATTCAGACAGATAAGACAAACACGTGGAAGTGTAGAGTATCTTCCCTTAAACTTGTCCTCACTTCTCTCCCTGCTATTTGATGAGGAAAAATCTCTCTAATTTATACATTTACTATGGGCTAGACACTGTTAAATGTTTTATATACATCATTGTATAGAATTCTTATTAGAAATGAATGCCTATTATAATCTCTGTTTTATAGAAGAAGAAACTGAGGTTTAGGTAAAAATAACTTGTCCAGGAAGATTTTCTGTGATATTTCATTCTAAATCCATGGTTTTTACCAACATGGCTAACTGCTAGCTCGGGGCTACCTCTTAACTTCCAGGAGAATCTCACGTGAACCCATTGCTCACAGACTCTTTTCCTCATTCCATCAAAAATATGTTCCCAGCTAATGACTTAAGTTCATAGTTAGCTATAAATAAGTTTTTTATAATAAGAACAGCTAAATTTTATTAAGAACCAAGTTAGTAAGCCCTATATCAGGTACTTTATATGCATTATGTTGAATCCTGTAACAAACCTGCAAACTAGCTGTTATACTACCCCATAGACCAAACACCAAGATTCTGAGAATTTAAATAACTTCCCTAAAGTCTAACAGGGAGGTAGACATTGTTTCAGCTAATGAGGCCTGGTGATATTTCTACCACATAAAGTGAGAACAACATTAGCATTAAATAAACGTTTCTTAGCTGCTCCCAATTATCACCAAGCAGTAGGGAAAGAATATGGCAGATCGGGAGGACCTTGCTATGATTTCTGAAAACACATAGCTGATGTCTACGTAAATCATTCACTCATGGAGTTATCATTGCACATTCTTTTTCTATTATTTTGTCAGATGTTTATAAGGAATAGATTACTTAAATGCAACATGCTGTTTAAAAATATAGAAACAAAGCTCACATAAAATGAAGGTGACAGATTATATGTTTCACTCTCCTACTACTTGGCAGAAAATCAACTATTCCTTTTAGGTGGGTCTCCAGGAAGGAATATATGTATAAAATATTTTTTTAATCCAGAAATAATCCTACTAATAACATGCTTGATCATCAGTTATCCAAGTGACCATGAAATCAATTTTAAATCTGATCTGTCTAACCCAAATAAATGTCATCTTCTCTGAGAGATGGTGAAAGAATGGAATCGAAGTCCCTCCCAGAGTGTCGCTGTGTTTCCAATCTAGAGAGAAACACACTCACACGGTTTTATTAAGTGTGCTATATCTAATAGATCAATGTAGTAAAATAGATTTTCTCACTCCATAGGCACCATGAGTCCTCTCCAGGTGGCAAAAGATCCATCAATGATTATCATTATATATGAGGAAAAGTGCTATGTGCCATCATAGCAATGCGATTGCCCTTTCATTTGGGGGAAAACACAAACGACACCTCGTACACCGCAGTGTTATCTGTAGCATAGATTTCGGTTTGATGCCTCTTTATCTGCACAAGCCATATTAAATGAACTTTAAATGGAATGTTTATAAGTAAATAATATAAATAACTATAAGCCAAGTAAAATGATTGAACATTTAGAATCAGTCTGCTAAATATTTTAAAAACTTTTTGTTCTACCTTTTTGCAGAGCAATTCATATGCTAATGTAGGTGACCATTCTAGCAGTATTTATATAATTACATTTTTACCTCTGCATGTACATTTAATCAAACCTTTATATACAGGCCTAAGATACACACATATACACACACATACACATAGACAGAAAAAGAGAGAACCTGCTTATCAATTTGAAGGCAAAAAACTCCCCAAAACAAAACAAAAAAAAACAACTGTGGGGATTTTATATTTTGAAAACTGATTCTGAAAGACCTTTAAAGGATTGTCAGGGATTGATTAGAATGATAAATTTTGGTTTGCAGGGTCTCTGTTCTTATCATTGCCCCCTCAGGGGGTTATTTTTCTCTACAATATATTTCTTTGTCATTCTTTCTGTTCTTTCTGATGGAATAAAAATAATTTCCAAGGTCAGATTCTATCTTGCTGGAGCTTCCCCCCAAGGAGATGCATGCATCTTTTAAATTTATTATATCTCATAATAATCTCTCATAGGAAAACTGAAGGCAAATGAAAACCACACAGACATGGTACTTAACTATGTACCATTTTCTACCACTGGCTCTTTGTAAAAAGAACGGATATGCTCATCTCCTGATTGTCCATTTTACTGATCATACAACGTGATGTTATTAATTCTGCGTCATCTTCATGCTTTTTGTTAGTCAAGCTGCATTAGGATGTGTGAATAATTTTAATATTAACGTAAAATAATATCCAGAAGATAAATATTCTGAAATCTTCATTTTCCTCTTCTTTTCCTTCCCAAAGAAACTCCACATACTTCTTTTAAACAAAATAATAGACTGTTTATTACCATTTATTGTTTTTATTATGCATATCACAGATTCTTATTAGCAGATAAAATTGAGAATTTTTTTAATTTTTTAATTTTTATTTATTTTTAGATTTTATTTATTAATTTTAAAGAGAGGAGACAGAGAGAGAGAGAGAGAGAGAGAGAGAGAGAGAAGGGAGGGAGGAGCAGGAAGCATCAACTCCCATATGTGCCTTGACCAGGGAAGCCCGGGGTTTTGAACCGGCAACCTCAGTGTTCCAAGTTGATGCTTTTACCCACTGAGCCACCGCAGGTCAGGCAGATAAAATTGAGAATTAACTATGACCTAATTCTGGGCAAACATATCTCTTTATGGTATCCATTAAGATACTAACCCCGAGAAAAACAAAATAATGCTGAGAAAACTCAAAGTTTGAAAGAGTAAACTGACTTTCTTTCCTAATTCTAGGAATCTGACACTTTTCATCAACACCCCAAATTGCTCTCAGTAAGTCCCAAACCATCCACTTATGAGTGAGATGAGATGATCCTATTGAATTTTTACTTGGCCTGCTCATTGTCATACAGAGAAATACCTCGCCTCTCCTAAATGTAATTATTATTGCTGGGGATAGCACCTTCTAAGTAAAGACACAAATTTCTATGGTTCAAGTCATACCAGTGAAGTATATATTATTGCCTTCATTACACAAGATGGTCGTGGAAAACACTCTATCAATTCCAATTATGGTCTAGGAAAAAAAGAAAGAAAGAAATCGAATAAAAAACAGCCCTAGAATATTTGACTGAGCTGATTACAGCTACTGAACAATATGTAATTCTAAAAAGTGTGGCAAAATAATAAAAATAAACAGTATTTGTTAAAGAAATGAAAACATGGCAATAAAAGATGTCAGAAAGCAATTTAGCTTTCCATATTACTTCTCCATCAACTTGATTATTTGACTGTTTCGCTGCTATTTACATACCCAGTTGTTTCTTTAGCATCTGGATTTGGCACAATTCTTTCAATAATGTATGGTTCAGTGGCTATAATTACAGAATTGTTAAAGTTCACATTTTACTATTCATCTTGTTATCTCCAATAATGGAAGGTTGAAATAAATGCACATAATTACACAGTTGGCCCTAAATTATTTTTATATTGCTTTTGCTAGAATACACTCAAAAAGCAGCATTTATTCTCTAAGATTTAGTTTTGGTGGTAGTAGGCTCTAACCAAATAAAAGTAATAAATGCATAAATGGACCGGTCCCAGGAGCTTACTATTTATAGTGTTTCAAGTTAATTTATCTCTCTGAGACTGCTGGGGGCAGGATGTGCTTGGAATCTGTGGAAGTAAACACATCAGGAATCGTCAGTATTCTGCTAACAGGAAAACTCTCTAATGGTCTAGTTATCATTTCATCTATCATTCTACCTATCTGTAGCAGACTAGCTCAGCAACCTACAGATCTATGGGCTGCCATCCTATAGGAGGCGTTTCAGTAAGTTTGATTTCAATCTAAAGCAATGCCGTAGGCTGTGAAAGAAAGGTAAATTTTCTTGTTTGAATTATGCTGGAAATAGTTTCAGAACACCAATATGTATAGTACTCAGAACATTTTATAGAAATATTAGCATCACCAAAATATATAAATTGTTCATTTTAAACTGTTTATTGTGTGCCTGTTACATGCCAGGCTTTGGGCTACATATCAAAAGCAGTGCTATCGGATACGTAAAATCCTTGCAAGTTAAAGATGGATGTGAGCGCATTTTACCTTGAAGGTACAGAGAGTTAACTAATTTCTGTGCACTCACGCAGCTAGCTCATCAAGACAAAAGGGGATTAAAATCTATTTCTTCCAATTAAGTTATGACTCAGTGTTATTATTAACCAGTACTTTCAAGTTTATTCCTGCTCCACCCCCTCCAACACAGAACCCCTTTCTCCTTCCTTTTGTTCATAGAAAAAAAGTTTGGGGTAAATGGCTTTTAAAAGAACCCATTGCTTGGTCCTGGCTGGTTGGCTCAGTGGTAGAGTGTCGGCTGGCGTGTGGGTGTCCCAGGTTTGATTCTCAGTCAAGGCACACAGGAGAAGCGCCCATCTGCTTCTTCCCGCTTCCCCCTCTCCCTTCTTTCTATCTCTCTCTTCCCCTCCTGCAGCCATGGCTCTAATGGAGCAAGTTGATCTGGGTGCTGCGGATGGCACCATGGCCTCCACCTCAGGCGCTAGAATGGCCCCGGGTTGCAATGGAGCCAAGACCCCACATGGGCAGAGCATTGCTTTCTAGTGGGCTCATCGGGTGGATCCCAATCAGGTGCATGTGGGAGTCTGTCTCTCTGCCTTCCTGCTTCTCTCTTAAGAAAAATACCTAAATAAATAAATAAATAAAAGAACCCACTGCTTTGCATCTTCTATGAAATAGCATAGGAAAGAAGGTTGAGGAAAGCATTCTAGACATTCTGGCATCTGTGTAGAGCTGTCTTTATAATGTCTCATGAGCATCCTTGGTTTGCTGTCTGAGACCTAAGAGTTAAAAAGATGAATGCCTGCTGGAGGAATGTGTGTTTCTCTCCACAGTGGGACATGCACTGTGACACATCAGTGGGCCTAGCATCAGTGCCCCCAGCTCATCTCTCTCTTTAGGGTGGCTGTGTTCTTCAGATGAATAGCTTGCCCTGGAGAGAAATACTGCCTAAATATTAAGATTAGATTAGTTTTCACACTGCCCCATTTAACCACTAAATTCAAATCCCTCAGCAATCTACTATGCAGTCTTCCCCAGGCATAAAATTCAGTTTAATAAATGGTTCGTATGCCATTATTTCTCATCAATATGTAAAAACGAAAAAGAGTTTTTAAAATCCATACATTTTTGTTGGTTAAGCTGTGAAATGTGGTCTGATGAGAAGAGTACTTTCTTAGGAGTGTTTCTAATTTTCAATCAAGTCATTGCTCCTATTAATATGAAGGAATGTGTATATATATTTTCAAAATGTGGAAGTAAAGTAGAAAGAAGGAATCTTAATTACATTTATATAACATATGCATGTATATAAATATGACTTCTAAAATCATTTATCTATAAATTGTCACTTCCTTGACCAATTACCTTTCACAGCCACTATCATATAAATATCAAACGAAGAATGTTTTCTTGGTACAATTGGATTTGTACACATGAAAACATGGAGTCTGTTCCTTTCTTCAAGTCCTCAGCCTCCAATCAAAGGGCTGTTTAATTAACTGAATCTATGATTCTCTAAGAAGCACAGGAGAGAAAGAAATGGGATGCAAGTTTTCAGCTCCTTACATGAATTGAAACAGCTTTCTTTGAAGGGAAACTTGTTCCTGAAGTAGATGCTATTACAGATAAGGTTGCAAATTTAAAAACATTGGTACTAGGGCAGACTCCTTTTCAATTTGGTTTAAATTATCGAGTTTACATTTTCATAACCTATTTGGAACAATCCAGTTCTTGTGGACCACGTGTTAGATAAACTGAATCTCTCGAAGGTGTGGTATGTTTCATATTTGCTATATATATGAATATTATGAATATGTATGGATGGATCTGCAGTGTTCCATTCTGAGTGCACTGTTGCCAGTCTAAATTTATAGTCAAGAAGCAAAGATGTTGATGGCATGCAATCCTATTAATCTAGGATATTGCTTTTGTAGATTAGAGCTACTCAGACTCTACCTTTTAGTTCTACTTACTTTAAATCTCCATACTGAGCTATCAAGTTTCCTTTTATGATATAAAAATGCTAAGTGGGAGATATTTGAATGTTCCATCAGCTGACTGACAAGTGTTTATTAGACACTTACCCTGCTCTCAATGTTGCCTGAGAAAATGGGCTCTTACAATGTCAGGAGAAAGGATTTTCAGGGGCACACATGAGAGAAGTTTAAGCGTAGTGGCAAGATTTATTACAGTGAAAATAATACTCCCTCGCCTGACAAGGCAGTGACACAGTGGATAGAGTGTTAGACTGGTACTCAGAGGACCCAGGTTCAAAACCCCATGGTTGCCAACTTAAGCGTGGGCTCATCGGGCTTGAGCATGGGCTTACCAGCTTTAGTGTGGGGTTGCTGGTTTGAGCGTGGGATCATAGACATGACACCATGGTTACTGATGTGAGCCCAAAGGTTGCTGGCTTGAAGCCCAAGGTCACTGGCTTGAGCCCAAGGTCGCTGGCTTGAGCAAGGGGTCACTTGCTCTGCTGTAGGCACCCCATCCTGGGTCAAGACACATATAAAAAAGCAGTCAATGAACAACTAAAGTGCCTCAATGAAGAATTGATACTTTTCATCTCTCTCCTTTCCTGTCCCTATCTGTCCTTCTCTGTCTCTCTCTCTGTCTCTCTCTCTCTCTCTGTCTCTCTCTGTCACACACACACACACAAAATAATAAATGTAATAGTAATAACACACCCTCAGGGATGTAGAGAGCAGGCAGGCTCTAGTAGCAACTCTACCAAGATCCTTGCTAATCCTCCATGTATTTTATTGGTTTTAGGAACAAGCAGGCTGTCTTTCAAACTATCCAACATTTTTCCTGATTCATTTCAGACCTGTGTTGGGTCCTTCCTATAACCAATCCCTCTCCTGAATCTTCCGGGTTTTGGTGCCCTTATCATATCCTATTCTTTTCCCAGGCTAAATGCCTCTCTTTTATGGTCACCATTTTGGCTCTTATTCTTCATGCCGCAAAGTTCTGCTTTGCCATCTGACTGCTATTGTACATGCACCCAGCAAAAGGACCTCCCCTTATGCCATCTTGACTTCTACTGTGCCTGCACCCAGCAAAGGAATTTTCCCTACTGTTCTATTCAATGGTGGGATTCAGTTGGTTCACACCCATTCATCAGAATTGATACCTAATTTTTTGTTGAGTTCTGTGAACTGGTTGTTAAATTGGCACTTGTAATCAGGGTTCTCTCTAAGGTGTGTGCCTGGGCAGCTGCCCAATGTGGAAATCACAAATTTACATTTCTTACTCTTTTTTAACATTCATCTTTGCAGAAGTGTATTCTGAGTACCATAGTAATGTTTATTCTATCCACAGGTGAGAAAAGTTGAAAGTGAGTATGCCAATCAAGAAATAATATGGAAATATCTTAACAGTGTTATTGTTTTTTGTTAAATAATACCTGTATTACTTAATTTTTTCCATTAATATTTTAAAACTCTTATGACTTAATATGGTTTTGTGTACCTCTTTTATTGTTCTTATTTAAGTATTAAATGCATGAAATAATAAACTACCTTTCACTATATAGTCTTTTTTATACTTAAAATGGTCATTAGGGCAGAGAACCAGATGTTAAATTATTTGAATCCCAACACTGGTTTTATCCTTCAGCCTGACCCCCCTCCCAACCCACCCCCCAAACAGGCTGGTTATTACCCATGGAGATTGGAAAGCCAGTCTTTCTTGTCTGCTCAAGAATTGTCTTTATGGCTGAGAATGCAGTTGTCCTCTGGTGTGTCTGTGAAATTGTCCCTTCTTAGTTAATTAGGCTTAATGGGTGATCCCACGTACTCCCTTCATTTGTTAATGAATAACTATCTATCTACTGTAACACAAACACAGTGATAAACATTGTCAGAAATAGTGTGGAAGCTTAACACAACATCTCTGACTTCTAGAAATATGCATTTATTTGAGGAGAGACCTTAAAATTCCCAGCTTAATCCTCTGGTGTCTGGGTTTCTCACCCAAAGCTTTTCATAGACTATATTCAGCTTAACTTTTCCTTTTGCATGCAATTGCATGAGGAAGAAACTTTAAAAAATGCAATTCTGTGCGTCTATTTTTCTGCCAATACCATGCTGTTTTGATTGTCGTGGCCCTATAATATAGTTTGAAGTCAGGTATTGTAATGCCCCCAGCTTCATTCTTTTTACTTAGGATTGCTTTGGCTATTCGGGGTTTTTTATAGTTCCATATAAATCTGATGATTTTTTGTTCCATTTCTTTAAAAAATGCCATAGGAATTTTGATGGGAATTGCATTAAATTTATAAATTGCTTTGGTTAATATGGCCATTTTAATTATATTTATTCTTCCTATCCAAGAACAAGGAATATTTTTCCATCTCACCTGATTTATTAATGTCACCCCATTAACATTAATAAAAATTTATTTAAATAAAAAAAATAAAAAAATGCAATTCTGGTCATGATTGGAGCCTCTGAAACTCTTGAATGCCAAAATACCTGCCATGATAATTTTGTCTTTCCACTATGAGGGACTCATGTGGCCAGGGGTGTGGAGCAGCTTTATTTTTGAGATATCCATTATTCAGGGTATATATCAAAAGAAATGTGTCTCAAGTAGTACAAGGGTTCCTCTGTGGTCTCCTATTGGAATTCAGTAAGTATCTGGTAAATTAATGAAAGGATGAGAGAATGGATTCTATGAAGCAAAGATAAGTCACAAGCGAGGATTATAAAGAACAGATTTGATCAATGTTGGGCAAATGAGTTTGTAAAATTTGTATCTTTTGAATTTGCTCACTTTTACTGTTAAAAAATCGTGCTAGGCAGCCACGTGTGTGTTTGCCTTCAGAGCGGGGCAGTTGATTGCAAATTGCGATTACCTTCCTGCCTGGGAGGGGCCTTTGTTTTGCTAGTGTTTGCTGCAGGAGGAGTCTTTGTGGGCCTAGGCAGTTTTATAAGGAGAGCAGAGAGAATGCAGAGTACTAGAGAAGAAGCCAGTTTTGCAGACAGAGAGAAGGTATGCAGATGGGGAACCAGAGCTGAGGGGCTTTGGGAGCCCTACTGAGGCTTGTGGGGCCTTTGATTCTAGGAGGAACTGGAGAAGATTCTCCTGGTTGTAGAACCGGAGACTATGTCAGGGCTTTGGGAGCTCTGAATGAGAGGGAAGTGTTTTCCCTGTGTGTTTGCTCATCCTCCGGTGTGAGACTTTAATAAACAGAATGACCCACCATTTTTGGCTCTACTGTTTCTTTACTATCTGCCCGAATCCAATGAGAACCTGCATGTGAATGGCCACAATGGCAGGGGCCCATGGCCTTACAATCAAGAATATCAGTTATACTGTGGCATTGGTGTGATGACCTGTTAGTTATGCTCTCAAAAGTTGTCTTTGACCAGGTGAGTGAAAGGATAGAGGTTGTTTTGGGATCTTATTTATTACCCAATATGACCCCTCTAGATACATTTAACTTCTTATAGGTTTGCTTCCTCTTAGTATTCATTTCTGTCTCAGACTTTTTATTAATACTATGATACTTGAATAAGAGTATGCCCCTCCCTTCCCTTCATGATATAATAGCTCTAAAATTGGCATTTAGTGCATTTACATTATTGCTTTTAATATTAGGTCAGTGTTTTTATTTCATTATTCTGAAGATCTTCTTAGCTGTAAAATTAAGTTTCATGACTTCTACTTGAAGCAATGTTCTGGCACATATTTTGTAAGAGGTTTTGGCAAACCAAGAATTGCCAGACACTTCCCTTCCACCTTTCCTTCTTTATATGATTTGATTTATGTAACCATTTAACCTATCTTTAATAAGTGGTGGTTGAAAGGATTATAAATAGGAAACGATTAGTGATTTGCCCTCAAGAGGCTTTCATTCCACTGTGTGGGTGTTGGAGTATGGAGAGAAGAAGAAAGGGGAGACAGATATTTAAACAAAAACCACACTCCACATACCGTGGCTTTTGCTATACCCACTTATGTCTGCGACATAGCAGGATTGTGGAAGAAGGAGCCTTTCAATATTTGAGGAAAGTTGAAGATAAGTTTTTTTTTGTTTTTGTTTTTTAATAATCTATAAACTGAAGTTCTACTTGTTCTAAATTTGCTTTTGAATAATAATAGTGTTAGCACTGTCATTTTGAATGAGAAAGTGCAAAAGAAAAATAGCTATATTTGGGTCAGGAAAAAAGAATTAGCCATACCAAGTCAAACATCTTACTCCAGCAGAGATGAAAAGACATTCACAAGTAAATAGTATGTTAACCAGAGTCTTGGCCTTGCTTCTCAGTGAGGAGCTGCATCTTTTAGACCACAGGCATATCTTTTTTCTTTGTAACTATGAAGACATTTAGGAACTGAAAGCTTTTTAGTAACAGGTTTCAGAACCTGACCTGGCTTTATATTCTCACCTAAACATAATGTAATCATGAGCAAATTATTTAATCTTACTGAGGCTACTTCCTCATCTGTGAAATAAGGGTAGTTAGTAACAGTGCAAATGCTTAGAATTGTTTGAATGATTAAATAAAATAATTCACCTAAAGCTCTTGACACAATATCTGGCACATGATAAATCCTCAATAAATCTTAACCTCTGCTATCATTATGCTGTCATCACATGGTTGGCCTTTCTCACTCTTTTCTAGGAATTTCTCTGCCTTTATTTCTCCATTAGGTAGCTTAGAATTTTGGTTATAATACTTAGCTGATAATTTAAATAGTAACTGTTTGAGTCAGCAACCTCTGCTTTCTTTTTTGTTTGTTTGTAAGGAGCTCTGTTTTTTAAAATATATTTTATATCTTGCTGCTACTCTTTGCAGATGATTTATAGGTATGCCTTACCTCATTCAGCCTTAGGGAGTTCAAACCTGTGAGAAACTCCTCCTGGGGGTGAAATTCCTTCTGTTTTCCTTAGGAGACCGACCAAGACAGTTCCCTTTGTCAGCTGATTTCATTATTCCAGTGCTCCATGGTGTTTTGCGAGTACACAGTGACAGGTCATGACAGAGAAGCTCAGCGCTGGGCCTGGGTCCATTCTCCATCAAGGGCTATCAAGTCATCACACCCGTCACCATAGAGACCTCTCTCCAAGCCTGGAGTCCAGGGTTCTCAGATAAAGTAAGGGGAGAGGCGATTTAGTCTTCTTTTGGGGTATTTCATGTTGAACAATGTGATATGTGATTATCATAGTCATCAAGGGAAAAAGATTGAGTTACTTTCTATTTCCCCCATTGTGAGGCACTGATGCAAGTAAGCCCATTAGGCCAGACCCAGAGACAGTCATGGGGGCTGTGTGAACTCAGGCAAGGCTATGGAATAAGACCTGAGTGTGAGTCTTGGCTGGCTGCTTCTCAGCTGTGTCTTCCTTGTCAAGTTTCATCTGTTAACTGGGGAAATAATAGCAATGACCTTGTGGAGGTGTTATAAGAATCCAAAAGGACTCAATCATGGTAAGTACTCAATAATTATGAGTTATTATATTATCCTTTTAGTTTTACAAACCTGTTACTTTATTTCCAAGAATGGAAGATGAGGGGGTTCAAGGACTAGAGCTTTATCCTTGGAGGGCCTTTGAAGGATGCTAAGTTAATGAAAGGTCTCTCTCTGAATAGCCAAAGACTCTAAAAGGAACCAGGGAAAGTCAGGTTCCATCAATTCAGTAAATGGTAAACTTGGGAGCAAAACTGAGGGTAGGAGTGAAGAAAGAGAAGATGTTTCTGAGTTGGATTTTATTTGCATTTGTTAACTGGAAAAGAGCCAGGAGATAATCAGCTTATGATATTGAAAGCAGTTTGGAAAACTCACAGGTAATTTTTTGTAAAATATATACATGAAACATTGTATATGTGTGACCTGTTCATCACCTCTCATCTCTCCTTTACCATTCCCATCCTCCAACCCCTGGTCCTCCTCCTCCTCCCCCTTTCTGTTGCCACAGTGTACAGCAAATTATACTTTCCTAAATATGTAAATTAAAGTCAGAAATAAGGCAACTCATGATGTTTCAGTAGCATTGGTTTAAATCTTTCTGAAGACAGGAGGATTCCTTCAAGCTCTTCTAAATTGTGCCTCCTCCCCAGCCTCATAAGTGACCAGTCCTTCATCAGAATGCAGGTATGCTACCAAATAAGGCTTCAAAGCAGGTGGCGATTGTTTCTGAGACAATGAAAACTCCTGGGGACATTATAGAACATTTATTAAGTCAATAATGTATGCAGAAATGTATTTTTTATCACCCTTATTTACCTGAGTAAATGTAATGGACTAGGGTGTCCTACATTAAAAAATGAATCAGAGGATTTTAGTATCCTATTTCATAGTAAACTTTAGAACTGTTCAGATATTGGCGATTTTCCATCAGATGCATTCTGTGGATTCAATAAGATTTATTTTGAGAGGCAGCTTTTAAAGTGCAAAGAATTCTGTACTCCAGGCACACTAATTGTGTTCTGGTCCCAGCTCTGCCATTTACTCCTGGCGACTCGAGGCAGGTCATTTAGACCTTTTGGGGCTCCATTTCCCTTATCCTTAAACTAAAATGAAAGATTTTCAACCTGCTTCAAATGGGCATAGATGTGAGGCTCAAACAATTTTTTAATGCACCTGGAAAATCATAAAGCTTCTGCAAATATTATCTAACAAAATAAAGAAATGCCTAGTTAGTGCCTCCAAGGGATGCCACGAATATCACAAAACCAAAATGTATCGCAACTTGGGAGATAATAGGATGGACATTCTATTACAAAATAGTTTTATTTTGTAATAGAATGTCCAAATACCAAACATGTAGGTAGTCTCTGATGTTATTTTTTTTCAATAGGAGGACACTGGGACCTGGGTCCCGAAAAACTTAATGAGAATTACACAGATTCAAATCTTCTCCGTTACCTCATCGGTCATGTCTAATAACCTGCCATGAAATTGCATTGGTTTCTGCAAAGTGACTGCACACGCTGGTTCCCCCTTTTCAGCTGAACATGTCATAAGTCAGAATACCTTTGTCTACCTCAGCATTGCAGTTGTATGAAAAGGTAAATGCTGGCCATTCCCCACCCTCAGAGGAAAGGGTTGAAAACCTGTGTCCTACATTTCCTCCCAGAGAATGGGGAATTTCTTCAATGCTCAGCAGTAATCTTTTCATGGCCTAGCGATAAGGAACCTGACTGATAATCGTTATTCTAGGTAGTGTAAGAAGAGAGGCTTGCTCATACAATGCCGGCCTATCCAGATAGGTGTAATTACAGAGAGAAAATTACCATACTCTGAAAGAGAACAACACAGAGAGTAATAAATCCAGATAAGGAAGGTTCTGCCCCAGAAATGGAGAGGAGGGCAAGAAATCAAAGCCAAATATTCCAGTGGCTGTTTACGGGGAAGAAACCAGGGCAGGAGAAATGGAAAAGTCTTTCAGGAAAGTATAGGAGGAAGAGATAGGAGAGATTAAATACCTACCCTCCAAATAAAGGTTATTATGTATGTAATGGATTCAATGAGATTGACTGCTTTTAAAATGTCTGTTATGAAGAACAAATTTAATAGACTAATAATCAGAAAGGGACATTAAAAAGCACATATTGATTAAAGCAAAAGTTAAAATTTGGGATATTTATTGCATGCAAGTCAGCAAACAAAGCTGACCTAGATACAGGGTATTACCGGAATTCGTTACAGCATACATTGACTGAATTTGGTTATTTTTGTATAATAAATAAATGACTAGAATAGATAACCGACACTGACTTAAAAGAATCAGCTTATGGGTTTAGTTACTTCAAATTATCATGATATGGTTTGAACATGCATATTTTGTGAAAAAAAAATAGCGATATTAGGTAAATATATATTTTGAGGTAAGTAGAGAAATCAAAAAGGCAAAGATATTGTAATACTTTTTCAAATTCTGTTGAAAGGCATCATTATTTCTGTTAATGTATTATTCAATTAAGATACAAAGGGCACACACACACACACACTACTGAGCTTAGTTCTGGGGCCACTGGGAAGTGAAGATTATGATGATACTGAGAATCATAGTTAATGCTCATTTCATAGACTTCATCTGTCACCATGGTTAGTGATTTATGTGGGATATCTTTTATTTCTCGCAACATATTGGGTAGGCACACTTATGACTTTAGTTTTCAGATATGGGTATTAAAGTCATAATATTTGAAAGAACTGGCTCCAGATCACAAGTTAGTAAACAGTGGAGTAGGGTTTTTATTCAGGCAGTCTCAAGATAATATGTGTTGAAGTCCTATAAATAGCCAGGCATTGAAATGGTATTTACATACATTAGTTATGTCAGTGGTTTTTAACCTGGGGTGCATATCAAACTCACCCAGGGAAGCATTTTAAAACTCTGATATCCAGGACTCACACCAGGCTAATTAAATCAGAACCCCTGGGGGTTGGAGGCAGGGCTTGGCACCAGTGTTTCTTAAATATCAACATCAGTATATATAAATATAATATCAATATCAGTATTTTAGAAAAAGCTTCCCAGGAGATTTTAACATGCAGTCTGGTTTTTGAATCACTGTGCTTTTAATATTCAAGTGCAAAATCTATATGTTTGTATTACAGCATTCCTCTTTTATTTATGAGGCCTGAGGATCGATGGGGATAACTGACTCGCTCCATCAAGGTCACTTACCTGGGAAGTGGCTGCGCTGGGATGTAAATGCAGCCAGTGCTGTCTGGCTCAAGAGCCCACATTCTTCCTGATGCCTCAATGTCTAGCCATTTTAACGAGGACGATAAATGTCCTCATTCCTGCCATTTGGTGTTGACCGTAGAATTTAGCTTTAGCCTCGCTCTTATTATATTCACTATTGAAGACACACAAAAGGAGCCCGTTAACAGCATCTGTTGAACAGCCACTCTGAGTGGAGCATTGTTCTAATCGCTGTGAGAAAGCACAGGGGTAGATAGGGAGATGTTCTCTCATAAGAGATCCCCACCTTTCTGCAAGGGGTTCAACACCGAGGCTCCATGGCCTGCCTTCTGGGTGGCCCATAAAATCCCATAAGTCAAGTGGAAAGGATCTTTCATTTTCATTATACTATATAGCACAGAGTCCTCCTTGAACCCAAACCTTAGGAACAGCTGTCCCGATTAGTACACAAGGGTGTGATTTCTGAAGCAGTGGCACTTTCTCTGGAGTTACCTTCCTGAAGGCAAAGCAATACCCTTCCAGGGTGTTTTGAGTTTGATAAAATCATTTACAGCCAAGTCTAGGGAAACCTATTGTATGTGTGTGGGGTGTGTGTGTGTGCATTTAATAAAGTGCAGGATGAACATATAAGACAATAGAACAAATTTTATTAGTGGCTCAGAAACTAGATCTGAACAAGGATTTTCTTGTTACCAGCAATAAAACATTATTGAGAAAAATAACTGATAGCACAATTTTGAAAAATTGTATTCATTTGCACATATAGATGTACAAGTAAATTCACACCTTTCACACATGCTACACACATACAGGGTGGGGCAAAAGTAGGTTTACAGTTATGAGTACAGGAGACACAGTTTATTCTTGTATTGTTATTTATTAATTACTGTAATTTTCCATACAAACAATTATAAACTTACTTTTATGGCTCTCTCTATATATACTATATATACACGTACACATACTTTATGCATGTACATATGCATACTGGCATACTTACAGAAAATTGATTTCATTTTTTCACAGCAATTTTTTCTATATAATCCATTATATTAAAACATAGTAATAATTTTCATACTGATATAAACTTAAGTGGGAAAAAGTTCTATAACGTTTCATCAGTTTACACATGGCTCACAGTATAGATGATGTCTACATAATTGAAGATCCACCAAGATGGATTTTCTGATATATTTACATTGAAATTGCTAATATATCTGAACAGTATGTACGCAATACCTGCCTGAGATATATTTATATTTAGATACATGTGCATTATGGATGCTGAATTTGGGGTAGGACCAATGTTCTCACATGTGGTTGATTATCAAAGTTACTTACAGAGCTGTTTAAAAACCTGAGTCCTGCCTGGCCAGGCAGTGGCGCAGTGGATAGAGCGTCGGACTGGGATGCAGAGGACCCAGGTTCGAGACCCTGAGGTCGCCAGCTTGAGCACGGGCTCATCTGGTTTGAGCAAAATCCCACCAGCTTGAACCCAAGGTCGCTGGCTCCAGCAAGGGGTTACTCAGTCTGCTGAAGGCCCATGGTCAAGGCACGTATGAGAAAGCAATCAATGAACAACTAAGGTGTTGCAACACGCAATGAAAAACTAATGATTGATGCTTCTCATCTCTCTCCGTTCCTGTCTGTCCCTGTCTATCCCTCTCTCTGACTCACTCTCTGTCTCTGTAAAAAAAAACAACAAAAAAAACCCTGAAGCCTCATAGCCCCGGTTCTGACTCTGTAGGACCAGTGTGGCCCTGGCATTCGTGTTTTCAGAAAGTTCCCTGGGCAGTTATGTTGCTTTGCTGGAGATCCATCCTGCAGCCTGTGCCCAGGTAGAGAGGAGGAAGGGAGGATGCCAGACAACAGACATTTTAGTAAGCAAGAGAGTGAGCGGCCAGGAAGACTCCCAGGCAATGTGTGTGCTCAGTTACACAGAAGCTGTTGAGCCCATGCGATGTCTATCCTTTTATTTGATTTTACACAAACTATCATTAGTAATAATTAATGCCAGAGGGAGAGTATTTTTTTTTCTTTAATTCTGCTTGTTTTTCAATTACTATATACCTGACCTAATAGAGAAAATCTCAGAGAGAAAATAGCCATTTGCACACCACTGTCCATTAAACTTGGTCAGGGCACTGTTTATTAAACTTCATTTCCCTGCTGAAGAAAGAAAATCCTACCTTCAGGGAATGACAGCTGATCTCTTTGGGGAGACAGATGTTAGGAAGGACAGAGTCAGCTGTCTCAGTAATACAATGGAAAGGTGCTTTAGGGGCAGAACACAATGTAAAATAGGTGAGTTTGCAGAGAACGGTTTTCCTTCCCTGCTAACTTTGTTTCCGAGCAGAGGGAGTTCTTCAGCTATGTGGTATCTGGTGATTAAACATAAAGCTCCTGAAGCTCTTCCCCAAAGTCATCCCAGCACCTGACTGGACCATTTTCTCCTCTATACCCTGTGCCCACTCCTATCTACACCTCTCTTGCATACATATAACCGTTTGCCAGTATGTATTCTTGGAAATTCTAATATTATTGATAATAAGACCTATACTGTAATCGTTTTTCTTGGTACTCAATAAGTGTTTGTTGATTGAATGAATGAACACTTGAATGACCAAATGAGCTAGCTATAAGGCTTAGGCGTAATCCCTTGAGATCTGCTCATTTATCAGTGACACTTTTCCTTTCTCTTTCTCCTAAGTCTCACGATTTGTTATCTACATCACCGGTGCTGTAGTGTAGGGTTGACTAACAACATCCAAGCTAAAAATAAAAAAATCTTAAAGTGTGTTTAGCACCAGTATCATCATAAAACAATGGCCTTTTTTAATTTGAGGAGAGAAGGAGGGAATAAGTCATGAAAGTCAGTATCCACTAATTTGGCCAAAATGTTAGCATTTCTTCCCCACATAGAAGGAGGTATGGTGAGGGGATGCGGGAAGAGCATATGTGGCAACTTTTGCAATCTGTGAGTGATCAGGGCCTGGACTTCCATGTCTGCTATGAAAGCACGTTGACAACAGGCAGTAAGTCCTTAGCTGGAACTCACGGGCTGACAGCTTGCCAGTGAAACTGTGAATTTACATGGAAGCCAAATGAAGTATTAAGACAACATCTCAAACATCTTTTGTTTAATGAGATTCTGTACCTGGCGAGTAGGTTGGCTGTCTGATTTACCAGTCAGATTTCAGTTTACGGGCGCAGTCTTGAATAAGGACCCTGCGCTCATCCGTGGCACTCCCCTCTTTTCCTTCGCCCTCACTGCATCCATCAGCTTCCATCAGGAATCCAGTTAAATTGACAAGCAGCTCCATCTTCAGAAAACTCTGGGAACTGAACTCATGCCATTCCCTCCCATCCCAATTTTACACAAATGGATACAAGTGTAGTTTCTTGAGAAGAAGCCATGCTTCAAGCAGCGTTGTGTGTGTGTATTCTGTACAACTGTGTTAGTATCTTGTGAAATATCCAAGGCCAAGCTACAAACTAGCCAACCCCTCTCCTTTTCTCAAATCACCCGTGAGGACCGAGGATCCTCTTAGAATACCCAGCTGGGAATATGTTTTAAGATGTTTTTAACTGAGCCAGGAATCTGTCGAGAAGGATATGAATGGATGATTTAAAGAATGAAACCATTTGAATTTGAATCATGCTTTTCATCTAACAATTGCTGAGCCCCAGACAAACTAACTCATCTAGTCTCTGCTCATCACAGTGAGGTAAACAGAAAAGATAGCCACTCACTTCAACCAGTGGAAATGCAGAAAGAAACAAGGAAAAGTGTAAAAAAAAATGTTAAGCTCTCGAGAGGGTTGGCAATCAAGTTTCTAGCAAAACTCTTGGCTTAGTGCCTAGTTCCAATTTCTGCCTATTTAAATAATGTAATTCTGCTATTAAGTAAAACAGAAACGTGTGGGGTAAGACTTCAAGCTGGTTTACTTTTAGACTTCAAAATTCGGTTTCATCAATCCTTAAAAAAAGGCAGCTTTGACAAGGTTCCATAGGCCACGATCCCCCCCCCCCCCAAAGAACTAACTCACCCTTCTCTGAATTCTAGAATGCATGGCTCTTCCAAATCTATAGATGCAGTTCTGCCTTCACCTATCTCTCACTCTGATCATTTCTCTACATTCAGGAGTGCTGACCATATGCAGGGTCTTTACAACTCCCCAAGTTGGTCTCATTAACTTGTCTCCCTTTAGCTTAAGAAAAACTGTTGACTCTGAGTTCATACACCAGTATGTCACCTGCATAATATTCATTCTCATGAGTTGACTAGTCCAATCCACACCTCCCAAAGTCAACTTATTTTGCTGCTGAAAAATTTTTCAGTACACTATGATTGCTGACATTTTTTTCTCCATACTTCCTTAGAGATGTTCTCATTATTTAAAGGTACCTGCTTCAAGTCAGGCACCCTTTTTCTAACAGGTAGTAAAAAAAAGTTCATGTTGAGAATACAGGAGAATAAGGCAGGTCTCTGTCTTCAGGAGTCCACAAAAGGCATGTTGAGGACCAAGGGACCGACCTAGTAGATCAGAGATCAGGAACCTTTTTGGCTGAGAGAGCCATGAATGCCACATATTTTAAAATGTAATTCTGTGAGAGCCATACAATGACCTGTGTACGTTAGGCATTATTCAATAAAAATTTGGTGTTGTCCCGGAGGACAGCTGTGATTGTTCTCCAGCCACCCACAACCATAAACATGAGCGGTAGGAAATGAATGGATTGTAATACATGAGAATGTTTTATATTTTTAACATTTTTTTATTAAAAATTTCTCTGCGAGCCAGATGTAGCCATCAAAAGAGCCACATCTGGCTCACGAGCCATAGGTTCCTGACCCCTGTAGTAGATGATAGCAGAATCAGGTAAATCAGTATAAACTCAAGAACTAAAGTAATACAATGATTTATGAAACAAATATATTTCAAGTATCTGTTCTTTGAGAAATGTTGTACTCAGTGCTATGAGAATGCAAGTAAGTTTATAGTAATACCACTTGTATTAGTTTGCTAGGGCCAGTGTACAAATTAAGACAAATGTTGGCTTAAAACAATGGATGTTTTATGTTCTCACAGTTCTAGAGGCTATTCAAAATCAAGGTATTGGCAGGATTGTGATCTCTCTGAAACTTGTAATGGAGAATCCTTTTTTGCCTCTTTTTAGCTTCCGGGGCTTACCAAAATTTCTCGGCATTCCTTGACTTGTAGCTGCATCACCCCAACCTCTGCCTCTGTCATCACATATTCTCCCATGTACATGCATGTGCACGCATGTGTGTGTTTGTTTACATGGCCTTCTTATGGGGATACCAGTCGTTGTATTTAGGACCCGCCCTAATTCTGTATGACCTCATCTCAACTGGTTAAATGGGTAATGATCTTATTTACATATAAGGTCAGGTGGATATGAATTCTAGGGACATACTACTTAAGGTCTTGTCTTTTGGAGGCTTATTTTTGGAGGTTCATACATTATGTGCCATGGCTGTTCCGAGAAGGGGGGCTGGTATCTATGTACAGACTCTAGAAAGGTAGTTGAGGGCAGGTGTGCTCATTGCTATATTTTCTTGGACTTATGGTATCCAAAATAGCAATTCAGACTGCAACCTAGTGTGTGTCAAGTGCTAATCTAGGCTCTCATTTACTTCACTTAATCTTATCTTTACAACAGCCTTTGCAGCAAATATTCTTTTCATTTTATAGATGAAGAACTAGCTCACAATGTTTAAGTAGCTTACATGAGAATATTAGGAGCCGAGACTCAAAACAGACCAACTCCAAAGTCTGTTCTTCAGGCTGAACTTATATGTTTCTGGTGGAGAAAGTGCAGCTTACATCTCAGTTACCTTCTGATGTAGACCTTAGTTAAAGCATTTGTCATTATCTTACTTGAAGCTAGCATGGACTGGGCATTCCAGGCGTGAATACTATCTCAGTTTGCCCCATCAATTATTTTTCTTTTGGCATCTGCAAGAGAAGATAACCACAGAAATATCAGAGTTTATTATCTTCTTTCAACCTCCAAACTCTTTGAAGACCAATGTGGCATTCTGAACATGTTCATATTGATGTAGTTATGCTCCTCCCTTCTCCTTATCTGTCTTTTTGCATTTCTAGTTTATGAGCAGGATAGAGATGGTTACTGAACACATTGCAAGGTTAAGTGTGAAATTCTTAAGTCACCCATTACATTTTACGGACTGAAGCATTTGTGATGCCCTGCTAGCAATTCTCAAGCCTCAGTTTGGTGCAAGAATTTACAGGCAGAGTAAGTAGGTACCCAGGGAACTAGTGTCCAGAATAATCTTTTCACAAACTTACTACATGATTCAAGAAGGGTTCTCTCTTTATATTATGTATTGGATTTATTGGAGGGACATTAATTATTAAAATTATATAGGTTTCAGTTGTACAGTTTTATAATGCATCATCTGTACATTGTATGTGTGTTCACTACCCCAAGTCAAGTCTCTTCCCATCACCATTATCCCCCCTACCCTCTTCTACCCCCCCCTTGCCACCCCTTTTCTCTTGTAACCACTATACTATTGTCTATATCTATGAGAATTTTTTTACTTAATCCCTTTACATTATTCACCCATTCCCCAAACTCCCTCCCTTCTGACAGCTGTTAGTCTGTATCTATGAGTCTGTTAGTTTATTTTGTTCATTAGATTCAATGCATGAGTGAAATCGTATGTATTTATCTTTCTCTGACTGGCTTATTTCACTTAGCATGATGCTCCCCCCACATCCACCTATGTAGTCTCAAAGCATCTCTTTTCTTTTTATTGCCAAGTAGTATTCCATTGTGTAAACGTACCACAACTTTTTTATCTACTCACCTACTGATGGGCACTTGGGCTGCTTCCAAATCTTGGCTATGGTAAATAATGTTACAGTGAATATAGAATTTCATATATTCTTTCAAAGTAGTGTTTTGGGTTTCTTTGGATATATTCTCAGAAGTGGAATTGCTAGGTCATAAGGCAGTTCTATTTTTAATTTTTTTGAGGACTCTCTGTACTGGGTCCCACAGTGGCTGCACCAGTCTGCATTCCCACCAACACTTCATGAGGGTTCCCTTTTCTCTGCATTGTCGCCAGCACCTGCAGGTCAAACCCGACCCATGAACCTGTTTTGTTTGAGAAAGGGTTTTAAAATAAATTTTGGTTTTGAGCGTCTTTAAAGAGGGCAGACACTCTTCAGGTCCTCACAAGCCTCGCTCCTCCTGATTGGTCCCTGGCCTGAACTTCACGGGCATGTTAACCCTCTGCCCCTGGCTGCAGTTCTGTTTGCCACCCTTAACTGAGAACAGAACAACGGTAATCAGAGTGTGGTCCCTGGACAGGCAGCGTCAGCATCACCTGGGAACTTGTTAGAATTGCAAATACTCTAATCCTCCAGGTTTAATGACTCAGAAATTCTGGTGGGGGCCCACCAATCTGTTTTGACATGCTTCCAGATTATTCTGCTGTGCACTGTACTTTGAGAATCACTGACTTGGAGATCACGTTTCTCACAGAAACTCTTTCTGTCTTGGAAAAGAACAGCATCTGTTCCCTTTTCAATGATGCACTTTCCTGTAATGCCTCACAGCCTACAAGGTGCTTCATCATACTGTTTTTCACGGGACCCTTGCAGCAACGGTCTGGGGGCACCGTTACCTTCGGCTTTTCTCGGACGTGAACAGCGGCTTGTTCCCGGGATACCTGCCTGTGCCCTGGACCGCCAACCCTGTTACTTCTCCTCTACACACTTGCTTAATAACAGATGGTTTTGTAGGTTGATAAATAAGGACAAGTAAAATTGTTTTAGTTATTCTGGTTGGAGAGTGGAAGAAACTATAAATATTGTAACTCTTGTGAAAAATCACATCATTTACATTTTTTTCATTTTTATTTTCTTACTCATTTAAAAATACCAACCCTAAAATAAAGCTTATGTTAGGTGATTTTAAACTAAAATACTCAAAACACATGCATATTTATGATAAAAATCTATTTTTTTATTCCTAAGAGATAAGCAACAACTTAATTTCACAGCTGTGAAAAAAATCACTTAATTGGGTCCAGAAATTGCATATTGTCTGCCAGACTAGACTTTTAGAGGGGTTCTGTATAATGGTATGAATAAGCAAAGTTATTTCTATTTTAGGTTCTTAAATGTAAATATCATATCAGCCCACCAAGGAATTTCCCTCACCTTCCTCACTTGGTCAGATAAAAGCATTTGGCAGAAATACCTCATTCCATTTTTCAAAGATGTATTGGCTATTTACCATCATCTAAAACTGAAAGGACAAATAAAAAATATTGTCAAGATGGGCTTAAATAGCCTTTCCATTCATTCATTCACTCACTCGCACGAAAGTGTGCTATTGAATGTCTGTTCTGTGTCATGTGGTATGCTAGGTGGCGTTGTGACAAGTTAGATGAACCAAAGACAGAATCTTATAAAAGCTTGCTGTGCAGAAAGACAGGCAGTGAATTGACTTAATAAATAAATTTAATAATTAATAGTTAATGCAATGAATTGATTTAATAAATAAATTTAATTTAATAATTAGTAATTAATGTAAATATAAAACAACATTTCACTGTACTGCAAAAGAAAAATACAGTATACTTGAGCCAATAATTTGAGCACTTTGGCCATTTGGGAATGGTGGGAGAATTGAGCTATCAGAAAACAAATAAATCATGCTAGATGCTTTATTTGATTTGTTTATGATATAAAGGTCATGTTCCATGCTATGGAAATTATGATGTCATGGATTGAGAGAATCTGAAGAGAAATTAGAGGCTATAGTATCTATTCCAGTTTTCCTTCATCTGGATATGAGGATCCTAGGATTCAGAAAAGGTGAAAGGAGTTAGTCAAAGTTACAGTCATTGAATGGGAAATGTGTGTGTATGTACACGGCCCAGGCCTCCTTACCTCCAGGTCAGAGATGGGGACATGCCTCTTCTAAAGATGACTGAAATTATCATATGGTGAAAGACATCTCCAAAGATTATAAGTGGGGTTGGGTGCCAGGCTTGGGTACAGTGAAATGAATACGCTCAGTGGGTGGAAGGAGAAAAGAGAAATAAAAAAGAGCAGGAGATCCAGTGGCACAAGAGTCTGGTAACCATGTCACCCCATCACTCCCTCTTAGTCACACAGATGTTTTGCTTTTTCTGACTCTATTCCAAAATCAGCTGTTATAACTCGGGTGCAGTGCATTGAAAGCACACCACGACCCATGTTCTCCTTTTTGCGTGGAAACAATGACTAAATGTCTCCTAGTGAGGCAGTCATCTGGCTGTTCGTGCTTGACCATCTGAGGCCACGGGATAGAATGTGGTGCTTTGTAAGCTTGTCTCTGTTCTATAACTTTGACCCCTGCAGGTGAGTGATGGTGAGGGGTAGCCTCAGGTACAATGTGTGAAATTCAACATGAATACCACATGCTAGAGACACCTTGCTATGCCCAAAGGTGAAGCCAGATGCTAACTAGACATGTTGTAGCTAGAGGAAAGGGTGGACAAGTAGAAAATGGAGTGAAAATTCTTCCTTTGCTGTCACCTATTCTATTGTATTCAAATCTTAATTCAGAGAACTAGATCACAATACTGAGCTCTTAAAACTTTGGTTGAAAAGGTTCAGCTGAAGAATTAGACTTCCTAGGTTTATTTAAAATCATAATTTAAATGTTTCAGATGCTCCGCTTTTCAATATTCCTTTCTAACTATTGTTTTCATTTGATTTTACCCAAACAAAGACACTTTGGCATGGGTGATAGCATCAGGAAAATGAGTCATACAGAGGCCACATGTCTTACCCAGAGCTACTGGTTACTAGTTGTATGTGTTTTCCCCACTACTTCACACTAAAGGAGAGCTGTGAGAATGGGAGGTGAGAAAAGGTAAAGAGAAATCCAGAAAGCTTCTGGAAATGTAAAAACAGCTAAGGTTTTGTGTTTCTTTAATTAAAAGTAGGGGATGATTAAAACCAGGAGCACACACTGTGATTAAATTTTGAAAGACACACACTGATATTTTAAAATGCATGAAAAGCTTATGGAAACAGAAGACTAGAAAGAAAATAAGGGGCAAGAACAAAGAATGGAGACTGAACAAAGCCATGAGATGTGTGCCTGGTTTGTTTAGGCTTTAAAACTGTCTAAGTTTACCAACTTTCTAAGCTTACCTTTCAAGAGGGATAAAAAAAAAGAACTCTTGAAAGGTAAACTTTCTTCTTATGCATCGGCCCTGGCAAATGTGTGTGCATGTGCACGTGTGCACAAATACACACACACACACACACACACACAGGGAGCTGAGAGAAGTCAGTAGGTGGTGGAGAAAGATGGGGCAGAATGGGTGCATCAGGGGGCCTCAATCCATGTGATGATCAAGTTCATAGCATTTTCCCCAGGAGACTGTATCATATTCCAGTGAACTGGAGTACAGCGGAAGGTTGTCATGGCAACAAAAGGCCTGAAATATTGACTCTGACTAGCAACAGGCCAGTGAAACAGCCTAAGTAGGATTTATGGCACATTATAGTGTGAAAAGCAGGAGAAAATTACTGTAAAGGCAGGAATTATAGCACAACAGAACATATAAACTCCCGAATCCATCTTCCTAATTAAAACAGCATACTCAGGGGTAGAGCGCATAGTAAGGCTGTTAGTGTAAATGGGGATGTGCTATCAATGCTTTGTTATAAAGTTTATTGTTCTTAAGACTAACTGTGTACATATTTGGAGAGTGAGAGGGAGGGTTAGATAGTCAGGGAAAGGATTGAAGCAAGAATGCTGGGCAGTTTAATCTCTTCAACCTCATAAAATTTATTTAGATACTAATCTCTGATCACACAGGTGATTTTAAGAAGATGCTCAGGTCACTCTGCATGTAAATACGTCATCACTTTTAAGCATAAAGGCCAGGAGACAGATCCTATTCTAAATTCCATTGTAATTTACCAAAAATGGGAAGAGAATAGGGGAACTAATCAATGAAGTTTACTATTGATTAGTTCAACTCAAATATCTTAATGTCTTTGATAGAGTTAATCAAAGTAATTTAGATGTATTAGTTTGGCTTTCTAAGAATGTTCCATATTCTAAGTTTCTGACTGAAAGAAAATAAAACAGTGTTCTGTATCTATACAAGGTATGTCCAATTGGCCAAAGGTTTATTGTAGCTAGAAAGAAATGTAGGCAGATTCTACTTTGGTAAGTGGCAGACTTAAAAACGCAGAGAAACAAGGCCAAGACCCAAAAGCATCATTCAACAGACAAGTGACTATTAATGCACCACACCATTTTGAAACAGTCAGGGAAATCCAAAACCCACAAATTTAGATGCATCTTTGTGTAAAATATGATGCAAAACAGATCTCAGAGAAATGGAAAGGGCCCATTCTTGGGTGTTTTTTAACAGGTGAGGCTCAAGAAGATTGTCCCTTAGGATAGAAAGGAATCTAGATATGAATTTAGGACAACAATAAAAAAAAAGAATAAATGAAATGTTGTCTAGATCTAAAGAACACCCAGGAAATTCTAAGAAACTGCAAACAGGTGGACATTGGCCAGGGTCAACCCACAGATGTGTTTTGTTTGACTAGAAAGTTATTTTCATTTTTTAAATGAGTATCTTAAGATCCACAGAGGGGAGAATAACTCCTTAGTCTGCCACAGTCTCATTCTTTCCTTCAAGCTTATTTACCAGCCTGGCCCTACGCATTGCCCTTTGCAATGCCTAGAAGTCTTCCTTATTACAGTTCTTCATAAGGAATTCTTCGCTTCCTTATACTTCTCATTAAAAGCTCCTAATCTCTCAGATTCTTGTTGGAACCTTGTTCTCAATCTGGAGAATGAGAACATTATTTTTCAGTGGATTATTATTCATCATTTATGCAATAGCCATTGAACATGTATTTGTTGAATACCTTCTAAATTTTAGTAAATGCTGGGAATAAACCCATGAACATGATCAATGCAGTCCTTGCCCATTGGAGGAAGACAGACATTAAACAGACACAAATCATTCATTAATATGTTAAATATATAAAGAGAAAGTAGAGAATATTTTGAAAATTGTATTTTTTTCTATTGATTGATTTTAGAGAGGCGGAGGGTGGTAGAGAGAAGCATTCCTTTGTTCCATTTAGTTGTGCATTCATTGGTCGCTTCCTGTATGTGCCCTGGCCAGAGATCAAACCCTCAACCTTGATATTTTAGGACTAACCAACTGAGCTAACCAGCCAGGACCAAAATTTATAAATTTTCATTTAACCTATCTATATAATCCTTTAACCATAGTTGCTAAAGTAGCCCTACCTGGCATTCCTCTAAATTTATCAGATTATAGAATCCCACATTCCCATAATTTATTTCAATGTTATACTCAAGATCATAACAGTCAGCTGTTTCTTTTTTACTACTTTAAATACAGGGCTTGAGGGCTTTTAGAATATTTACAAATAAATGTTTATACCTGTGTATTTTTGTGCTATTCACTTCTTTGTCCTAGAGTTGCAGCTTAGGAAAGAGTTATTATTGAGGATCTCAGAAGTTGTGATAGGTAACACAGATTTGTCTGTAACAAAGTAAACACATTTAGTGAATATGGTTAAGGTATATATGACTAAAACATTACTTATGCTTTATTTATAAGTATTTGCTATTGATAACAGCTCCCCAAAGTGAGATTCACCAGTATTGCTGCAGCATATGGGACTTATGCTGTAAATTAATAATACCATGGTATTTCCTTTAATGAAGGTGGAAATGATTGCTTTATTTTAACACAGGGACCTCTGAGCTCCCTGAGAGTTGGAGCCTTGAATGTAGACGATCAGGGATGCTATATCACAGCTGTCTCCGTGCTGATAATGACTCTCCATGGAATTTCATAATTTCTGCCCGCAAAGCATTGTTTCATCTCAGGGGGCACTGAGTACATTTATAGGGAGATTCTTCAATCCAGGCACAAAAGAAGGTATTTACATTGTGTGTGTGTGTGTGTGTGTGTGTGTGTGTGTCTCCCTACATTTGAGTATTTGATTTTCTGTCTCCCATTGTTCGCATTTCCTCTACTTTCATGTTGGTGTCTTTTCTAATAGAAATATACATGATGACAGTTCGGTCTAGGTATTATTAGATATTAATATCGCCTGTTCTTCACTCCCTTCGCCCCTCTCCCCTTTCTAAAAGTGTCCTTCATTGCGCTTCCTATTCCTAGGCCTAGGAACAATGGAGATGATACAGAATAATTATTAAAAAATATCAATAGAAGCACAGAACTAACTGGGAGGTCGAATCGTGGTGCTGCCACTTTCTAGCTGTGCCCTGGGCAGGTTGTGCAACTACTCTTTGCCCCAGATTGTCTGGAAATGTGTGTACCTCCTTCAGAGCAGCGTCCCACCCTTAGTGAGTGGAATGGTACATATTAATAATTATTATGATTGCTGATTTACAGAATTTCATCTACATACTCCTATCATGGGATGGAGGGATATCATATTTAGAGTGTGTACCTTGCTATACCTGAACCAGAAAACAGAATTGAGGATTTGCCTCTGGTAAACTGAAATTAAGCCAGGCTTCAGGCCCTTGGGCTAATCAAGCATATATAACAGTGTTGAAATCATGTCTTTTTTGTCAACATACTTCCAGAAACCCAGTGGGGGAATTCTTGGGTCCGGAACTATGATATTGTGTGCCCAACAAGGAACATGTGCCCAGCACAGGAGGAGTGTCCACAAACGTTTGCTGAACTGCACTGAACACTGTTGCTCTTTGGATAAAACATTTTAACATAGTCAGAGGAGTAGCTCTGATGCCTGCCTTGCTTCTCACAACCAAACTCGACTGATGTTAGAATAATAACCCTTATTCCATTCCGTTGGATGCTTCAGAGCCCAACCTAGATTTTCTAGGACATAGCTAAACTAACTGAATTCTTACCTAACCTAAAGGATAACAAGAACATCGCCATGGTTAGTTTTGATAATAACATGGCTTGAATGGTTTCTAACTGCTTGCAATTTATTTACTATTCTCACTGATCTGTGAATTTATAGCTTACAATTTCTGTTTATTACCCTGCCTTTGTTCAGAAGTAACCAGAAGCGTCTACAGTTACCCAAGTGGTAGTTTTAAAAAAGATTTTTTTCCTAGTGTGTTCATCTGGGGCAGGTGAAAATGTTTGCAGTGAAGTTGCTCAAAATACAGATAAACTATTTTAGTTCTTCTCACCCTGCCCCTCCTGCTTCCTCTGAACTCGACCTCCATCTCCCCAGTCTTCAACTGTCTTCCCGCTTTTCTTCCTCCCAAGAGCATATCTTCCTTCCTTCTCTCTTTGGTTTGTCTTTCCTGACATCTGCTCATCCCCCACTTCCTTTATTTGTCATTTGTCCTTTTCCTGGGATGTGTGGTCTTTTCCACTAGCTGCACTCATGATGAAAACTTCCTTTGGTTCTATAGGTGTTTATGCCTCAGATCATTACACTGAAGTAAATTCACATTTCTCCCCTTTTATTAAATAGCACCCCTCCCCCCATTAGATTAATTACCAGAAATTTCTTGTCTCTGGATAGCAAATTCTGCAGAACTTTCCAACCAAGTAATTAGATATTATTATAGTATATCTTCTCATCTGAATGTGAGTAGTATGGACTGCTAATACCTTCAAACTGAGTAAACTGTTTTCAGTCTTCTCAATTAATTAATATGTAAATACTTGCTAAGCAAAGGTAACACCTTTTTAAATTAACATATCAACAGGAGCTTAGAGCAGCTGGTTATATATATTCATTCCCTGATATTTTGCCTCAAGTAAATTTGAAGTTAATAAAGACTTATCTATATAACGTAAGGACATATGACAACATTAGTGCTATGAGCTGGGGCATATTCATCCCAACCCTCCATCCTTCCCCATGCACTTCTCCATTCCTGGGCTCTTTATCTCTTTATAGTTAGTTTACCAGTTGCAACTGCTCACACTTACTCAGTGTCATAGCCCATTTGCTGCTTTGTTAGCATTTGACATTTTGGAATCAGAAGGGTCTCGCATTAAGCGTAGAAATTTTCTATCCTTTTTTAGTAGTTCCAACAACAGGGCTTCTTTCCTCCTCCTCCTTCTTCTTCTGTCATTGGGTAAAGAGGAATCGATTACTTATATATTTATCATATATTTTAATTCTGTAAAATGACCACATTTGTATATATTTTTAGATTTCTCTAAGTTCTATTTAAGGTTTTTTCCTGCTTTCTTCAGCTCCACGTTTCACTGGTACAATCAGAATGGTTCAAGAGAGGGCTTCCACAATAACGAATGTGTAACATAATTTTCATAATTCTTTCTCATTACCATAAATTGTACTGCTTTTTATGAGCTATACACATATATACGCACACACAGCCTAAATTAACCATACATCTTGTTGATTTATTTTGTCTTCTCTTTAATTAAACCCTGTAGCCACTTAATGCACTTCTTTTTAACACTAATTTGTTCTTTTTAGCTCCAAAGTTCCTCAAACAGCATGAATAACTCAATGACTTATGTATTATTTGTAGGGGCTGCTTTAGTGTGTGTTTAGAATGTAGTCAGTTGATTAATCTATTTGATAAACCATTCTCAATGGTCCGGGTGCTTTCTAGATGCTTTTTTTTTTTTTTTTTTCTTTTTTGAGATCCTAGAGGTCTCAGAGCTTGGTCTTTTCCAGGATTGTCAAAAGTACTCATCAAGATAATATCAGGCATTGCTTAGTCATAGGCTCCCGGTGTCCTTTCTGATACCACTTGCTATATGACCTTGGGCAAAGTACCCCTCTCTGATCTTCACCCTTGTTATTTCTAGAATAGAGGCTGACTAGCCCTTATATCCCAGATAAGAGCCAAAAATTTGATTCATTGTCCATTAGGATGGACATACTATTCTAATTGCCATTCATTTATTCCTTCATTCATTTACTCACTCATTTTCTAACTCTTAGTTTAAGCCAATGTCCTCAGTAACAGTGATATTTACTGTCTTATATATCCATATTAAAACATGCCATAGGTTCAACACATTTTTCCAAGTGTTATCTAATTTGAGCCTTCCGGATACATTTTACAGAGATGTGGAGCGGGGTCAGGATATGACTTATCAAACAGAGTACGTGAATTTACTCACGGCCACCCAGCTGGTAAGTGACATGGTCCTCTGACCCCAGGGTCCATTCACTTTTTATTCCACCTTTAATTTTGCACAGGACAAATTTTCTCTAAGTGGTTGTTATGTGGGCCTGCTTTGCAGTTTTTATGAGTGATCTTTTTGCCAATACATATGTCAGAAGTTGCACACACGTGGTTCAGACTCCAAGGATAGTCTGTGCTATGTTGCCCAATATTTAGTAATTGGATAAGTTCATACCACAGCTAAGTTTTCTAACTTCTCTTGAAAAGTGAGAAGATCTGGCATCATGGGTTTGTAATCACACCTGGTAATGACCAGCTGAGGCTGCCCTCCTTGGTTAAGGCGTATGTTTTTTCTTCATAGTCCCCCCATACTCTCCATGAAATGTTTCTATACATCTTTGTTTTAATATATCCTACACCCTGCTTAGTCCATGTGGCATTTGAGTCTTTGACTTCTGTTTTAAGCTACAGATATGGTATACACTGATTATTATTTAGATAAGTGAGTAATAATTACGATTCTACATATACTTGACACTGTGTACCAAAAACTTGAAAAACCACCCTTTGCTGTACTGCCATCTTGATTTTACTTTAATTATTCCCACGTCAGTCAACTGCTATGTAGTAGAGGCAAAATTAAGATCCAGGACAGTTGGTTCTAAGTCTATAGTGCTTTTCTCTTGTTCATTCTACAACCATTCATTCATTTGTGTATTTATCTACATATTCATTCAATAAATGAAGAATTACTGGGCGGTGCCTAAGGCATTGCAAACCTTATACTAGATATTGAAGATGCAAATTTGAATACAAAGTGTCCATAAGCCTTAAAAATATCATGTTTTATTTAGGGGCAACAGATTGTTCTGAGTGCATTATGTATGTGTAAAATGTTTGTGTAGGGTTTTATGTTAACATCAAAGAGCATGTGATTAATTTTGTGGGTTACAGATAGAAGGAATAGTGTGATTGACATGGACCCTATCTACTTTCTCTGTAGTGATGTTGATTAATCTTCACATCTTTGAGGAACAGTCTTCACAGAGGCAAGAAAGAGTGAAATGTAAAGAGTGCTGGATTGGAAATTGGGGCACTGACCCTCTAGTCCTGGCCCTGACACTTTCTAGCTGATGACCTTAGAAAAGTCATTACGTTTATATGTGCCTCTATGTCTTCATCAGAAAGTAAGGGGATGTGAGAAGGAGATACCAGATGCCAGAAAACAAACAGGTTTCACTCATGTATCCTTGTGGATTAGTAGGAATCTTTCACCAATCTATAAAAGATTTGAATCCATGCCTGTGCTTAATAGTAAAGAGTGATGTGATCAAAGAAGTTATGCTTGTCACAGTAAACAAGGAAAAGGGTAGAAAATGGTCTAAGGGGAAATTTTCTTTTGAGAGTGAAAGTGAATACAAAATCTAAGATTGCCATTGGTTAATACCAATAGAAGTTACAAGAAAAAGTAAATACAAATAGAATGTATAGCAAACTGACTATTCAATCCAAAAGACCTCCAGTTGAATGTGTCTTTAATTTAAGTGGTAATAGGGCCCAGCAAATCAATTGTTAGGAAGTTTCCTAGTCTGGTCACTTTGTGGAGCATAAATTTTTTTTTTGTTTTTTTGCATTTTTCTGAAGCTGGAAATGGGGAGGCAGTCAAACAGACTCCCGCATGCGCCCGACCGGGATCCACCCGGCACACTCACCAGAGGCGATGCTCTGCCCATCCGGGGGGTCGCTCTGTTGCGACCAGAGCCAGTCTAGCACCTGAGGCAGAGCCCACAAAGCCATCCCCAGCGCCCGGGCCATCTTTGCTCCAATGGAGCCTTTGCTGCAGGAGGGGAAGAGAGAGACAGAGAGGAAGGAGAGGGGGAGGGGTGGAGAAGCAGATGGGCGCTTCTCCTGTGTGCCCTGGCCGGGAATCGAACCTGGGACCTCTGCACACCAGGCTGACACTCTACCAGTGAGCCAACCGGCCAGGGCCATGGAGCATAAAATTGATCTGACTATCCTTGCCTTTTTCATAATATCCCAATGGACACTTGACCTAACTTAGGTTCTTTAAACTTGGCAAAGTAATCATACGGTGCGTTGCTGCTTTGTTTTGTTTTGTTTGTTTGATTTTGTTATGCCACTTCTGCCATGCTTATGTCTCACTAGTCTCTCTCTCTCTCTCTCTCTCTCTCTCTCTCTGTCTGTCTTTTTTCCCTAATAAGGTATCCACAAAAAATTCTTTGTACTTTCTTAGGAATTGCCAGAATTCACCTCCCTGGAGATCTGGGGGTGATTTTCCCTGTTGGATGATGCATACATAAGCCAGGGATTAGGGGAGGTGCAATGCAGCCATGTGATCTGAGGAGCACTGCTCCTCTTTCCCATCAGGCTATTTGCTTATACTCTTCTCCATGCCACGGTGGCTGTGATCACACAGTTTTAGATTTTCTGTGGCCTGAAACCAGTGGTGGTGCTGTAAATAAGTGCACAGTATAAGAGTTCCAAAGTGAGACCTAAGACTGCCCCCTGAAATAAGATTCAAGGCCAGGTTACATATTAACCCTGAGGCATGATGGCTGTGTTACAGCCTACTCCTCCTTCCCCAAGGATAAATATGCATTTATATAGAGGTACAGCAGAACTTGGTCCAATTGGATTTAAAAATCTATTAACAATTTCCCCTTTACCTGTATTTTATTAGTAAAGGAATGTCAGTGAGGCCTGACCAGGTGGTGGCGCAGTGATAGTGCATCAGCCTGGGATGCAGAGGACTCAGGTTGGAAACCCAAGGTCGCTGACTTGAGTGCGGGCTCATCCATCTTGGGCGTGGGCTCAGCTGCTTGAGCACAGGGTCACTGACTTGAGCATGGGTTCATAAACCTGACCCCATGGTCAATGGCTGAAGCCCGAAGGTCATGGCTTGAAGTCCAACAACATTGGCTTGAGCAAGGGATCACTCACTCTGCTGTAGTCCCCTGGTCAAAGCACATATGAGAAGGCAATCAATTAACAACTAAAGTGCCGCAGTAAAGAATTGATGCTCCTCATCTCTCTTCCTTCCTGGCTATCTGTCCCTCTCTCTTTGTCTCTCTCGCCAAAAATAGGTAGATATATATATATATATATATATATATATATATATATATATATATATATATATATATATATAGATAAATGTTAGTGAATTGTAAAAATGAGCTACATGGCCCCTTTGGGATTTATGGGATGATTATGACAGACTTGGGGTTTCTGACCTTGAACTTGCATCATGAGAGTTGTCCCTGACATGAGCTGTAGTTCTCAAGCAAATGCACTCTTATACCTGGCAGTGCCTAGACTAGCTACATACTTCTTCCTCCATTTTTTCATAATCCATAAAATAGTTGAGGAAGGAAGTAAAGTTGATGGTGAGATGTCATTCTCAAGAGCGGTCTTTTATCTTTTCTGCTAGAAGGCCTCACCCATTTTTGTTCCAACTATTGTCTATACTGTTAGGGAAGTCATGCAGATTTTCTAAACCAACAGTTGAAATACACAATCTAACAAAGAATTTTCATGTATCATTCAGGGGGATATTTGAGACACTCTTGAGCAGCTGTTGACAAACTCACTGCTTTGTAAATAAAGTTTTTTATACCTACTTTCATTTACATATTATCTGTGACCTATTTTGTGCTATAATGGCATAGTTGGGTAGTTTTCACAGGTACCTTATGGCCTGCAAAACCTAAGATATTACTATTCTGTCTTATACAGAAAAAATCTGTTGCCCCCTTCCCTTGAGGATGGAGTGTGCATGCTATATTGAAATAAATAGAGAAAAAGAGAACATATTTGAAATAACCTGTGCTACAAAGTCTGGATTTTATGTTCTCCATGCTGTGGGAGTAGGGAGCATTGGTCATGCTTGTTTCCTTTCTTGGCCATGCTGTCCTTGGAGGTTAGAGAATTGATGTTTGAGTAAGAAATGCAGAATAGGACCATATGTTAGGCAGTGTAGTAGAGGGCAGAGCAGGTCAGTTGCCTACAGCTTGATGATTTAATCATCATAGCATCATTATGCCATCTGGGCTCTGATGCTATTCACCTCCAGATTTTCTTTCTTGAAGTCTCTTCGACTACTTACAACTTCTTAAAGTTGGACTCAGGCCAAAGAAGTTTCTTTTCTTTTTCTTTTTCTTTTTCTTTTTCTCTTTCACCTTCTCCTTCTCCTTCTCCTTCTCCTTCTCCTTCTCCTTCTCCTTCTCCTTCTCCTTCTCCTTCTCCTTCTCCTTCTCCTTCTCCTTCTCCTCCTTCTCCTTCTCCTTCTCCTTCTCCTTCTCCTTCTCCTTCCTCTTCTTCTTCCTCCTCTTCTTTTTTTCCCTTTCTTCTTATTCTTGTTTCATTCCATTTCTTTTTTTTGTTTTCTTTCATATATTGTCTTGTAATCCCAATTGGGAGATGGCATTTGATAAACTAAATTCCGAAACTTGGTATAAAAGTCCAACTTTTCTTTTTCTCCCAGTAAAGAAATTAAGCAAATCTGTAGCAATATAGACTCTGAGATTGTTTTTTCATGAAATCATGAGTGTGTGTGTGTGTGTACCCTTGTGTATCACATGTATACATTCATGTAACCATGATCACATCCAAGAGACATAACTTTGAGCTTATGTTTTAATTGGCTTGTCCAATCTTTATCTGTTATGAAGTGGCCACCACCTTATTTCTTAATATTCGGCATCTGAAAATGTATATGACCATGGATCACATGGGGGCTTGTTAGAAATGCACAACCAGAGTCTCATCCTAGATGTACTGAATCGGAATCTGCATTTAGCAGGTCTAGTGATTCATGTGCATGTTCAAGTTTTAGAACAGTGTTCTAATAACTGTCTTTATTTCTTAGTTCATTAGCTTACTATAATTAATTGGGTAGAGTGCAAGTATGTCAGAATCATTGTGAAGCTTAGGGGGAAAATACCCCAAGATTAACTGTGAAGTAATTTTTAAGTATCTATATTTTAAAAAATCATTCCAAAAGCAATTCTGATGTATGCACACAACATCTGAGAAGGTGTGTGCTGCGAGAGTTCTCAGCCAACACGATTTGTCTCAGATGTGAGTAAAGCAAAGTCCCTTTTTAAGGACAAGTATTCTCATGCATCTTCATAATAGTATCAAAGATCTATTATACTGTGTTTTAAATATGTACAAACAGAAAGTCAAGTACAAATGCTGTAGGCTTATAGTTTTTGTTTTGTTTTGTTTTTGTATTTTTCTGAAGTGAGAAGCAAGGGCGGGCAGGGGAGGTAGACAGACTCCCGCATGTGCCCAACTGGGATCCGCCCAGCATGCTCACCAGGGGGCGATGCTCTGCCCATCTGGGGCATTGCTCCGCTGCAGCAGGAACCATTCTAGCGTGTGAGGCCTGAGGTGGAGGCCATGGAGCCATCCTTAGCAACTGGACCAACTTTGTTCCAATGGAGCCTTGGCTGCAAAGGGAGCGGAAGAGAGAGATACAGAGAAAAGAGAGGGGGAAGGTTAGAGAAGCAGATGAGCACTTCTCCTGTGTGTCCTGACCAGAAATCGAACCCGGGACTTCCACACACCGGGCCGACGCTCTACCACTGAGCCAACTGGCCAGGTTGTAGGCTTATAGTTCTTATATAGACAGACAATCATTGCAAATTCTTGAAAATTTAAAAAGTATATGCAAACAATATAATTGAAATTAAGAACATAAATATAATGTGGTAGATGACATCTTTCTGAGAATGAATCTCTACTTGCAAGATGAATACAACATGATTGTCACGGTATAAATTCTTTGGAATTTGGTATATCTATAGCTCAAAATGTTATTTGGTCTTCTCTTTCCACTACTACATCCAATATATGTCTATATTCAGCCTACCTCTCACATTATGTGGCAGTCCTTGGTAGGCAATTGTGTGAAAGTACTCAGTTGGAATGATCCCCCAAAATATGCTTAATAATTTTTAGAGGAACTCACAATTTAGAAAAAATATTGAAGACAACTTTGGACACTTAAACACATATTCTTAATATTTCTAGCTTAGTATGCAGTGGAAGGTAGTAGATAATAAAATTTACAAACATGGCTTTGGAGTGAGAAAGGCCTAGGACCTATTTTTAGCAGTTCCATTTACTAGCTGCACTCCCTAAGGGTAAGTGTTTTTTTTTTTATCATCTCTGTATCTTGGTTTCGTTATGTATACAATGGAGATGATTACTTCCTACTTCATAAGGCAAGGAATAGGAAGGATATGCAAAGAAAACCCCTAGCCCAGTCTTTACACATCATATGCTCTTAATTACCAGTAGCTATATTAATTATTATCATGTTACTGTTATTATTATTATAGATCTTAATATCTTTTAAAATTAAATCTGCTACCTCTTCCTTTATTTTATTTACTTCCTTGTAGTCCTAAGACAATTTTTCTTTTTTTCACTGACCTTTTTGTTTTAATAACCAGATTGTGACAGAGGTAAAAATTTCCACCAAAATACTAGATTATTTGGTACCTGACTCAAATTATCACTGTTGCTTTTAGGGCCCCTGTTTCTACTGTTCTTTCTGTGGCTTCCTCCTGCACTACTGTTGCTACCTCAGCTTCTAGATGCTGCTTAGACAATTTCATTTATTTTTCAATACAACCGATTTAGTGAGGGAATCCCTCACGACAGTGATGTCCTGTGGCTGGACACTATGAAGATAATGTTGCTTTTGTGAATTGCCCCTTGTGTTTTTAATTTTTTGCTAAAGAAGTCTGTATTCCATATATCAAAGGTGAAGAAGATAGCTCAAAACATAGTGAAGCACAGTATTTTATTTTGCCATCAGCATCTTCCTATGTTTATGCAGTAGAGATTGAAAAATTGAGTTCCCACACTTGAAAAGGCACACTTCTGGTTCTCTGAGATGATATGTCAGGCAGGGATTTTGATTAGAAACCCTGTTATTTTCTTATTTCTAGCTTCTGTATGAGTAGAGATGTCATTAACAGAAATAGGTTCAAGGTATCATTAGAGTCATAGAGGATAAATGCAGAAGAAAGGAGAGGAGGGCAGGAGGGGGGAAGGGAGGGAAGAAGAAACCAAACAAAACAGGTTTATAACTGGTTTACTAAAAAGAGAGAGAGAAAAAGCATCTCATGAGTTAGAGAAATACTAAAATAAAAACCCTAAAAACCTTCATTTGTTTTGCACTTGTACATTATTGACATATACACAAAGCACGTAGGAAAGCAATAATACATATATTGAGATGCAAGACGGGCATCCTTACTGTTCTTAGCTGTTAGACAGTCTGGTTCTGTCTTGCGGTGCAGGTGTGCTCACCTTAGTGTTTTCCCCTTATTATAGGGATGAAATTATCTTTGCATTGTTTAAGTCTTCTTTGTAATTTCAGGTAAGATATGCAACAGCAGAAACTGTTTGGCTTGACATACTGGCTTGTTGTGTGAAGCAGCTGTTAACTGTCAAAGATGGTTTTATTTCATGAAGGGTTAAATAATTTTTTTTTGGGGGGGTGTTTAAGCCAGGGACAATAAATAACTTCCCACACTCATTGAAGGACATATCTTCTTAGACAAAAGAATAGAACTTAGAGCTGATAAGAACATTAGTTTAGTAAAAAGTCACATCAACTAAGTCTACCTCCAAATGATGTAGGTGGTGCAAAGTACCTACACCAAGACCTGCCCTTGAGCATAAAGGCCAGTGAGAATGAAGAAACACAACCCAGCTCTCCTGTAAACAATAATCAGAAGTCTACACTTTTAAGACAATAGGTCAGTAGCCATCACAAACATGCCATGCTGGAATTAGAAGCCAATGGCCAAGTGAGCTCAACACTGAGCTGCAAGTCGTTGTAAATGCAGAGGCTAATGTAACAGGATGAACAGCATGTGATGACAACCCGAGGCGTGCAGACAAGCAGGACCTGGGATCTGGCACACTGAAATCCGTTCCTGGAGACTCATCTCTGGTCTATTCACATGAGCTTCTGGGCATGTGGAGCTCGCGGTTCATAGGCGTTAACTGTGGACAAAAATGAATTGAGAAGCATAAAGTAATTCAGACAGTTGCCCAACACGGTAGGAATAGCAGAGATGTTATATCTCTACCTTTATATAATGTGAGATAAAGTGGCATTATACAAAGTACCAGACATTTAGAAATCCTCATTAATATCTTGGAAGAAAGATTCCAGTTGCCTGTTTTTGTTTTTTGTATCTCTCCATTTGCAATTCTCTTGAAGATCTATGATCAAGGAACAGAGCTGGTGCAAGAGCTCAAATGGGAAATTACAGATTTAAGATTCCAAAGAATCTTAGCAGGAAGAAAGAATGATCCTAAATCAAGGTGGTTAAATTGCAATAGGGCTATATAAAACCCTGAACTTAGATTTTTTTTTAAAGTTGCTATCCTAATTCTCGGTACAGCTCACTTAAATAGATGTTGATGTGGTGGAAAAATCCTAAAATTTAAAACAAATTTTAAGTTGCTTATGTGCAAATCCTGTGTGCCTTCTGCTGCCACATTTTAAGAAAACACTGACAAGCGAGGCATGTCTGCTGTGGCACAGTGTGCTGGTTATTAAATCCCAGCCCTACTTCTACTAGTACTTGAGAAGTCAGTTACCTCATTTATAAATGTTTATGGAAGCCTCTTTCTTGATTTGAGCTAAGAATTACATTACCTAAGGCATCTAAAGGGGTCAGCACAGTGCCAGGCTCATAAATTGGAGCTGTTATTACTCATAGGAAAGAGTGACAAGAATGGTGGCAGCCAGCCATAAGATGAAGAGTTGAAGAAAATTGAGATGTTCTGCCTGTATAAGAAAACCTTGAGGAGGAATATGACAACTGTCATCAACTATTTGAATGACTGTTATGTAGAAAAAGGATTGTTCTTAATCAGCCTAACTTTAGAGGCAGAACCATGACCAATGGATGGATATTAATGGAAGATCTATTTGAACTCCATAACAAGAATAATTTTCCATTTGGAAATGATATAATCATCAGAATAAATTTCTTTAGGAGGTAGTGAGCTCTCTGTCTTTGGAGGAAGTAGTTGCAATAGTACCAGTATTAGCAGCAGTAGTAATAGCAATGGTACTAAATACAAATAGCTCATAAGGTGTTCCAGTTACTGTTCTAAAGAATTTGCATCCTTATTCAATCCTCATAACAACTACATGAAGCAGGTGCAGTTATTATCATTCCCATTTTGCAGATGAGGAAACTCAAGCACAGAGATCTGATAAATTTCCAAGAACATTTCCTTTAGAAGTGGCAGAGTTGGGATTAGAGTCTAATCTTCCTGGCCCAAGTCCATGCTCCTTTCTGCTACAGAAGAAAACATAAGAATACAAGAATACACAAGAAAACATTGAGTGACTGCCCATCATGAAAGTTAGCAAGGGGATTCCTGCACTGAATCTGGGATTTGACTGAATAATCTTTATAGTCCTTCCACTTAAATGTCTGTAATATTGTAAGATCAAAAGACAAGCAAAAAAACAAAAGGAAAAAAGAACAATGGCAAAGTTGATACAAATTGTAGGCACACATTGTCATGGAATATTTCTTAACACAAAAAAAGCCCAAGGTGTTCACCCAGAACTTATTTACTTCTATTTTAAAGTCAGTAACAAAAGAATGGACCCCTCATTGTCTTGTTCCAGGCAAAATAGAAGGAGATATATTTAAATCAGGGATTGGTAGTAGAACTAATATCAGCAAAAAGATACCCATGAATTTCTGCATGAGAGAAAGAGGATACTAACCCACTGAACAAATGTTAACAAAGCACCTACTCCGTGCTAAGATCAGAGTTAACAAAGCACCTACTCCGTGCTAAGATCAGAGTTAACAAAGCACCTACTCCGTGCTAAGATCAGAGTTAATAAAGCACCTACTCCGTGCTAAGATCAGAGTTAATAAAGCGTGCTAAGATCAGAGATCTCTGCCAGAGGAAAAACCCAGCGATCACTGCAGTTTCCAGACATCTAGACTCTGGTAGTCTTCAGGCTTTTCCTGAACCTTACTATGCAACAAAATTTTTTTTTCAAGTCTTTAAGGAAAATCATAAATTATATCCAGTTTTGGAAAGCTGGTATACATGATTTTTTAAAAAACATTTTCATATGAATTGGATAATTTTACCTTCAGTCTGGATGCTAAAAGTGTACACTTTAATCCATCTCAGGCCCACTCACTGCCCAGTGAAGAAAGGTGTTGATCTTATTTCTTTAAACTATATTAATATACTGAAGTGAGAAAAGCTCTGGTCTTGAAATTTGGAGTTCTGCTACTGTTGTAATTCACAACACACTTCTATGCATCTCAGTTTGCACATCTATAAAGTGTGCGAGGTGGATGGACTAAAGTGGATTTGTTGGGGTTTTTTAGGTTCGAATGTTTCATGTGTCTTTTATTTTTTAAATTCTGCTTATTTTCAGCATGTTGGTGCCAGATGGCAAAATGCCCTGGCGATGTGTGTAGGACCCAAATTGATTCTGGGGAAATGGTTCCTAAGGTCTAAGGAGCTGGCATAAGCAGAAGCCTTTAGGTTTCAGTTCTATTTCTGTTGGCAACAAAATGTAGGCATGGCTCAATATTGGGAGACATCTCCTAGCTTTTAATATTAGATTTTAAAGTTACCATTTAACAAAATCCATTGAGGTTGCTTTGTGCTTAGAATATTTTAATGTTCTGAGGTTAAGGCAGGTGCGGTGTGACACATAAGGCTTAATTGATGACTCTCATCTTTAATATCTTTCAATCTTTCAAAACATTAAAGATATAATGTTATCTCTTGGACTATTGCTGTAAAGATAGTTTATTATCTGTATATGTTTAGATGACTTGCATGAGTATGTAGATAGCCATAGTATTCAGTAAAATTTCTAAAACAGACTGCATTAATAATAAGTTTCCTGGGTACTACTGCTTTTATCAGACTTTATAATGTAAACATCTCTTTCGCCATTGGTCTTAGATGCTATTACTTCAAAGTTACAAACACAGTAAGGTCACAGGTTTCATGGTGTTTTAATAAAGCTGCTCCATCTGCTTCTCTTGAGTGAATTATTGAGTGTCATTTTGATGTTCACCACCTAGCCTTGCTTTTAGTTTCATCTACCTTCTTCAAGAATCTTCCTTTAGCAATTAAAAGGCTAAAGATAATTTAAAGGGAACTGAGGAGATACCCCTCATATTGGTGCTATAGAATTAAATACAGCATTGGTCTATGGCGGGGATAAATTAAGGAAGTCTTGGAGTAGATTTTGGTTCTAAAGATCAAACTTGAAAAAAACCAAAAAGCTATTCAAACCTGAGAAAGAAATCCAAAGGAATGACTTATTAGATTGAGTGTGAAGTCTGTTATGGACTGAATGGTTGTGTTTCCCCAAAACTGACATCTTAAAACCTAACCCCCAAAGTGATGGAATGAGGAACTAGGGCTTTAAGAAGCAATTAGGTTACAAGGATGGAGTTCTCATGAATGGTACTAGTGCCTTTATATAAGAGGCCCCAGAAAGCTCTTTCCTGCCTTCTGCCATGTGAGGTAAGATGGCTATTTGTGAACCAGGAAGCCAGTTGTCACCAGACACCAAATCTGCTTTTATCTTGATCTTGGACTTCCCAGCCTCCAGAACTGTGCAAAATAAATGTTTATTGCTTAAGCCACCCAATCTATATTTTGTTGTTATTGTTGTTGTTATAACAGCTCAAATGAACTAAGACAAAGTTGTAATACTTAAGTTACACATTCTGAATCTTAAATATTATTTTTTTTCAAGGAGATTGTCATAGAGAATGGCTTCCATGAGTTCCTTCTGTCAGTTCATTCTAGCTCTGAATGAAAACTCAAGATGTCTTGTTTTTCCTAAAGACTTGTGTTGTAAATTCTTGGTTATTGCTGAGGGTAAAATAGCTATAGGCAATCTTCATATATCAACAGTTACCCTAAATGTAAATTGACTGAATTCACCAAGAAAAGAGGTACAGAGTAGCAGATTGGATCAAAAAACAAAACCAAGCATACGCTGCCTTCAGGAGACACATCTATGCTGCAAAGACAAAGATTCAAAGTGAAAGGGTTGAAAATGATTTTCCAAACAATTTTAGCATCCACAGAAAAGTAGATGTAACCAGACTTATATCTGAAAAAAATAGGTTTCAAGATAACAAGGTAATATGAAACAAAGATGGACATTTTATAATGATGAAGGGGACACTACTTTAAAAAGGCATATATATATGCACTACTGCTTTTATCAGACTTTATAATGTATATATATTCCCAATAAAAGAGCACCAAAATATATAAGGCACCTGCTAACATATACTGTAGAAGGGAGAAACTGATAAAAAACACAATTATAATAAGGGATCTAACATTGCTGGCTCTAGATAAACCATCCAAACAGAAAATTAATAAATATAAGCCTTAAATGACACATTAGACCAAATGAACATGAGTGACATTTACAGAACGTTTCATCCAAGAACATCAGATTATATACATTTTCTCCAATGCACATGGAATATTCTCAAGGATAGATCACATGTTGGGGCACAATACTAGCCTCAACAAATTTAAGATAGAAATCATTCCAAGTATATTCTCTGACTGCAATGCTTTCATCAGCTGCAAGAAGAAAGTAAAAAAAAAATCACAAATATGTAGAGATTAAACAACATACCTCTGAATGATTTGGTTGAAGAAGAAAAAAAAGGGGAATCAAAAGATATATAGAAACAAATGAGAATGACAACATGATATACAAAACTCTGGGATGCAGTAAAAGCACTAATGAGTGAAGTTTATATAATTAAAGGCACATCTCAATAAACAAGAAAAATCTCAAGTACACAAATTAACATTACTATTTAAAAAACTAGAAAATAAACAAAAGCAGCCCAAAGTCAGCAGAAGAAAGGAAATAATAAAAATTAGAGCTGAATTAAATGAATAGAGAACAAAAAAACTATACAAAAATTGATACAATAAAGAGCTGGTTCTTTGAAAAGATAAATAAAATTGACAAAACCCTGGCTAGACTCAGAGAAAAAGAGAAAACAATCATATAAACAAAATCAGAAATGAAAGAGGAGACATTGTCACAGATAACACAGAAATACAGAGGGTCATACTAGAATACTATAAAAGACTATTTGCCATCAAATTAAATAGCATAGAAGAAATAGATAAATTTCTAGAAATATATAACCTTCCTAGACTGAAACATGAAGATTTGGAAAATCTATGTAGACCACTAAACAGTGAGGAAATTGAAACAAACATCAACCCCTCTCTTCAAAAAATAAAAGTTTAGGATCACATAGCTTTGTTAGTGAAATCTACCAAACATCAAAAGAAGATTTGATGCCTATCTTTCTCAAAGTCTACCAGAAAATTGAAGAGGCAATACTTTCTAACATATTTTATGAGGTCAGCATAATCCTGATATCAAAATCTGGCAAGGATAACACACACACACCCCAAACAAACAAACAAAAAAACAAAAAAAGGAACAAAACCCAAACTACAGACCAATATCTCTGATAAATACAGATGAAAAAATCCTAAATAAATTACTAGCAAATCAAATACAACAAGGAATTAAAAAATAATAAGTACGATCACATAAGATTTATTCCAGGGACACAAGAATGTTCAAAATAACCAAATCAATCAATGTAATGCACCACATTAACAAAACAAAGGATAAAATCATATGGTCTTATCAATGAATACAGAAAAAAATCACTTGATAAGATACTACATCCACTTATGATTAAAACATTCAATAAAATAGGGATAGAAGAAAAGTACCTCAACATAATAAAGACCATATATGACAAACCCTCAGCTAATACCATACTTAATGGTGAAAAACTGAAAGCTTTTTTCTCTAAAATTAGGAACTAGACAAGTATTTTCACTCTGTAAACTCTTATTCAAAATAGCACTAGAAGTGCTAGCCAGAGCATTCAAGCAAGAGAAGAAAAAAAAAAAAGACATCCAAATTGGGAATAAAGAAGTATGTGTCACTTTTTGTAAATGATGTGATTTTTTATATAGAAAACCCTAATGACTCCACCAAAAAACTATTAGAAACAGTAAACAAAGTGTCCTTCAATTGATAATTAGGTCAATAGGATGTGGTACATATATACAATGGAATACTACTCAGCCATAAAAAATGAAATAATGCCATTTACAACATGGATGGACCTTGAGAATATTATGCTAAGTGAAATAGTCAGAAAAAGCTAAGACCTAAATGATTTCACTATATGTGTGATATAAAACTAAAACTCATAGATACAGACGCAGTATGGTGGTTACCAGATGGAAAAGGGCAGGAGTATAGTAAAGGGTAAGGGAAGCCACATACATGGTGATGGAAGATGATTTGACTTTGGTGGTGGGCACACAATGCAAAGTATAGATCACGTATCATGGAAATGTACACTTAAAACCTATATGATCTTATTAAGCAATTTCACCCCCAAAAATTTAATTTGAAAAATAAATAAATTAATTAATTAATTAAAATAAATACTAGAACAAATCTTAATTCCTCAAAGTTGTGGCTAAAAGGTTATGTGTAGGTAGATACAGCTTTAAGCTTCTTTTTAATCTGTATCTTAATAGATGTGAAAATGAGAGAAAGAAGAAAGGGAAGTAGAAGAATATTTAAAAACAATAATAATAATAAGTAACATTTTCTAGCATCTTTGTGTTCAACATTGTGCTAAGCAAGCTTAGCATTTCACCTATATTGTTATTCAAATTTCCTATTAACTGTCTGCATTATATCCTATTATATTATCCCTCAGAGATATTTGTATAATTTGTGTAATGTCCAAAACTATTAAAAGAGAAATTGGGAATTTGAATTCAGCTTTCCCTAGTTCCTGAGCCAAGATCTTAATTGTTTAGTTAACACATTCACAGAGTTTTGTGGGTTTTTTTTTAAATTTGAGGTAATACCACTGAATTCAGTATTTACATTATTTCAGCATCTTTCTCTTCAAATGGGTATGTCAAAATGAGAGTCCTCTTCAATAGTTTCAGGATGACTCAGGTAATAGTGTGCTTTCGTAAAGAGAGAAATATAGAAAATTGATAGAAGCAGAGTACCTGACTTTAGATTGTCCTTTTCTTTTTGATGAGCATAATCATGTGAATAATTGAGCTTCAAGAGCTGAATGACTGACTGACAGTAAGTGACTCACTTGTTTATTTATAAGGACATACATTCATGGGAACATGCAAAATGGTTTTTAAACATCATAAGTCTTGCATGAGACTGTAAATAATGGAGCCGGCATAGCTTGGGGGGTTAAGCTTACAGACATTTAATTCATACTTATTTTGTTTCAAGTCCAAGTTGCTGGCCCTTTTGGGACACTTTAACCCCCTCTATGATTGATTTCTGTAAAGTAAAACCAATAATAGTATCTAATTCCTAGGGTCCTTGAGAGCATTCAAAGAGCTAAATTATACAAGTGCCACCTCAGTGCTGGTATCTGATAAGTGTTCAATAGATCTAGTTTATAATATTTTATTTAGATGTGGCAAGAAACTTATTGATGTATCTTTTAAGCTATTAAGATAGGCAAGTTTTGCTTCTTGGAAAACCTGCAGTTCCAGTGTCAGAGGTTTGCAAAGACTGCTTGGGATGTGTCTATGTTGATCATTTATTTCTTTATTAGTCTTAGATTTATAATTAACTGTTCTTTCTAAAGTGCTTTAATGCTTTCGCATGCCTCCTTTAATTGTCTTAATAGTCCTATGAAATAGAGATTATTATACCCATTTCTTTTTTACAAATGAGGAAACTAGAGTTTAGAAACATAAATAGGAAACTGCCAAGCTAGTAAACAGATGAGATGTGACACTAATCCAGGTCTTCTGAACTAACAGTTCAGTTTAAGTTGAATACAGAAAGAAGACGTTAAGTCTATAGAGATCATGCCTTGATTCATTTTACAGATCAAAGTATCAAGGCTCTAAAATAGGAAAATGATTTGCCTTCAGGCCTCTAGTCCAAGTCTAGAGATCTTTCATCATACCCATGCTGCTTGTGTCCTCTGCAGAGGAGGAATGAAATGATGAGGTAGAAATGAAAGGGTGAGGGACCAGGGAAAGGCAAGAGAGAGAGAGAGAAAAGAACAGACTCACAGAGGAAGAGGAAGTTTAGATCAAGAGCAGGCATCGAGGGGTGGTTGGTGTTGAATACCAGGGCTTTTCACTTTTGGAACTAATTCTTACCTGGTAGGGGAGGCAGGAATAACCAGAAAGAGAATAAATCTGACATATTTATTTCTGCTCCCATTCCATCATTAATATGACCACAGTGATTATACCAGATGTAGTTGACAGCCTCCCTTTGACATCCGCACAGCCATATGGCACCACCCTTACCATCACTAGCAGTCCTCTCACTCAAGAGTTGGCTTCCCCTCAAGATTTGTGCTGCACTGCTGGATGTCAAAATTTGGCTCAGGAGACACTGTAGTGGAATTCTCTTGCATAGAGGCATTTTCTTGACATTTTGACATTTGCTCAGAGAAAGGCAATAGGTTGGGCAAGGGCCCAGTCATCAAGCCCATCAGAATCAAACTATATTTTCTGAGTAGCTGTCGATAGAATGGGCAAGAGATTATTATTGTTTGCCAGCACTCTATTGATCTCGGCTTTCTGAAGTTCCAAGTCTGTTTACAGCCACCTGTAAAAATAAATGCTCACTTCTTGTACTGAAGGTTAACATGGTGAGTTTATTTAATTGAATAGAATGGCTTTGTGTTTTCCAAATGTCATTATTAATAAATTTTCAGAAGAATCTGAATGACTCATGTGTTGGGGTTAAGGGGTTTTGCTGGAGTTTGGAGCTGCTAGAGGCAAGAGTTAAAAGAGAAGAACATGGATAAAATATTGTAATAACTTCCCCACCCTGAGCAGTGCTATAAAAACCTTTACTCTATATTAGTGTTGTTTTTTAAACTTGTCAGCTGATAGTAAGAACTCTCCCCTGCGTGTTTTATTTATTTATTTTTTTGCCTGCGTCTGTTTTAGTTTGTTCTTTTGGATTTCCCTTAAAATGTTTAAAGGCAACACTGAGCATTTTAGTTTGAGTTTTGAAGTCTGGAGTTTTCTACTATCATTTGATCATTTTCGTTCTTTCATAGAAGATTTGACAGAAATGGCTAGGATTAGGAGTTATGTGAAGTAGAATCACACATCCGCAATCCCCTTGACCTGCTTTTTAAGTGATGCTTTTCAATTGACTGTAAGAGAAATGCAAACCATTTTTTACCAAAGAAACTGGAAGAGCTGTAAACAGTCTCAGGAATCTGTGAAAGTCTGTCTAGGTCTCCAGGATACTAGATGAAAAGCAGAAACTTCAGCCAGCTGGATGAATGTTTCAAACGGAAATATTAGAATAATTCACGGGGAATTTCTTTTTTTTAATTGATTTTAATTTATTATGTTTACATAGATTCTAGTGTTGCCCCGAATGCATCCCCCCTCCCCCGTATTCCTCTCAACATCTCCCTTGCCCCCCTCCCCGTAGCGCCCTCCCCCTTCCCTTCAGGTTTATCGCATCCTATCATCCCCTTTCCCTCTGTCCTCTATTCCTCTGGCCCCTTTGATCTCTCCTCTGTCTCAATTCCGTTCATCAGTTCACATTGTTCATTGGATTCCTCATATGATATTTTTCTTTTTTTGCCTGGCTTATTTCACTTAACATAATAGTTTCCAGTTCCATCCATGTTGCTGCAAAAGTTAAGATTTTCTTCTTTTTCATGGCCCCATAGTATTCCATTGTATATATGTACCACTGCTTTTTTTTTAAATTTTATTTTTTTAATGGGGTGACATCAATAAATCAGGATACATATATTCAAAGATAACAAGTCCAGGTTATCTTGTCATTCAATTATGTTGCATACCCATCACCCAAAGTCAGATTGTCCTCTGTCACCTTCTATCTAGTTTTCTTTGTGCCCCTCCCCCTCCCCCTTTCCCTCTCCCTCTCCCCCCTCCCCCCGTAACCACCACACTCTTATCAATGTCTCTTAGTTTCACTTTTATCTCCCACCTACGTATGGAATAATGCAGTTCCTGTTTTTTTCTGATTTACTTATTTCACTTCGTATAATGTTATCAAGATCCCACCATTTTGCTGTAAATGATCCGATGTCATCATTTCTTATGGCTGAGTAGTATTCCATAGTGTATATGTGCCACATCTTCTTTATCCAGTCATCTATTGACGGGCTTTTTGGTTGTTTCCATGTCCTGGCCACTGTGAACAATGCTGCAATGAACATGGGGCTGCATGTGTCTTTACGTATCAATGTTTCTGAGTTTTGGGGGTATATACCCAGTAGAGGGATTGCTGGGTCATAAGGTAGTTCTATTTTCAGTTTTTTGAGGAACCACCATACTTTCTTCCATAATGGTTGTGCTACTTTACATTCCCACCAACAGTGTATGAGGGTTCCTTTTTCTCCACAGCCTCTCCAACATTTGCTATTACCTGTCTTGTTAATAATAGCTAATCTAACAGGTGTGAGGTGGTATCTCATTGCAGTTTTGATTTGCATTTCTCTAATAACTAAAGAAGATGAGCATCTTTTCATATATCTGTTGGTCATTTGTATTTCTTCCTGGGAGAAGTGTCTGTTCATGTCCTCTTCCCATTTTTTTATTGGATTGTTTGTTTGTTTGTTGTTGAGTTTTATGAGTTCTTTGTATATTTTGGATATTAAGCCCTTATCTAAGCTGTTGTTTGAAAATATAATTTTCCATTTAGTTGGCTTTCTGTTTATTTTGTTATTAGTTTCTCTTGCTGAGCAAAAACTTCTTAGTCTGATGTAGTCCCATTCATTAATTTTTGCCTTCACTTCTCTTGCCTTTGGAGTCAAATTCATAAAATGCTCTTTAAAACCCAGGTTCATGAGTTGAGTACCTATGTCTTCTTCTATGTACTTAATTGTTTCAGGTCTTTTGTTTAGATCTTTGATCCATTTTGAGTTAATTTTAGTACAGGGAGACAAACTGTAGTCCAGTTTCATTCTTTTGCATGTGGCTTTCCAGTTTTCCCAGCACCTTTTATTGAAGAGGCTTTCTTTTCTCCATTGTGTGTTGTTGGCCCCTTTATCAAAAATTATTTGACTATATATATGTGGTTTTATTTCTGGACTTTCTATTCTGTTCCATTGGTCTGAGTGTCTATTTTTCTGCCAATACCATGCTGTTTTGATTGTCATGGCCCTATAATATAGTTTGAAGTCAGGTATTGTAATGCCCCCAGCTTCATTCTTTTTCTTTAGGATTGCTTTGGCTATTCGGGGTTTTTTATAGTTCCATATAAATCTGATAATTTTTTGCTCTATTTCTTTAAAAAATGTCATTGGAATTTTGATGGGAATTGCATTAAATTTGTATATTGCTTTGGGTAATATGGCCATCTTGATTATATTTATTCTTCCTAACCAAGAACAAGGTATATTCTTCCATCTCATTATATCTTTTTCGATTTCCCTTAACAATGGTTTATAGTTTTCATTATATAAGTCCTTTACATTCTTTGTTATGTTTATTCCTAAGTATTTTATTTTTTTTGTTGCAATCGTGAAGGGGATTATTCTTTTGAGTTCGTTCTCAATTGTTTCATTCTTGGCATATAGAAAGGCTATTGACTTCTGTATGTTAATTTTGTATCCTGCGACCTTACTGTATTGGCTTATTATTTCTAGAAGTCTTTTTGTGGATTCTTTGGGGTTTTCGATGTATAGGATCATATCATCTGCAAAAAGTGATACCTTTCCTTCTTCTTTTACGATATGGATGCCTTTTATTTCTTTGTCTTGTATGATTGCTCTGGCTAGAACCTCTAGTACCACATTAAATAAGAGTGGAGAGAGTGGACAACCCTGTCTTGTTCCTGATTTAAGGGGGAAAGCCTTCAGTTTAGTGCCATTTAATAGGATGTTAGCTGATGGTTTAACATATATGGCCTTTATCATGTTGAGATATTTTCCTTCTATACCCATTTTGTTGAGAGTCTTAAACATAAAATTGTGTTGTATTTTATCAAAAGCCTTTTCTGCGTCTATTGATAAGATCATGTGGTTTTTGTTCTTTGTTTTGTTGATATGGTGTATTACGTTAACCGTTTTATGGTATGTTGAACCATCCTTGAGATTCTGGGATGAATCCCACTTGATCATGATGTATTATTTTTTTAATATGTTGTTGTATTCGATTTGCTAGTATTTTGTTTAGTATTTTAGCATCTGTATTCATTAGAGATATTGGTCTGTAGTTTTCTTTTTTTGTGCCATCCTTGCCTGGTTTTGGTATGAGGGTTATGTTGGCCTCATAAAATGTATTTGGAAGTATTGCTTCTTCTTCAATTTTTTGGAAGACTTTGAGGAGAATAGGAACCCAGTCTTCTTTGAATGTTTGATAAAATTCGCTGGTATAGCCGTCAGGGCCTGGACTTTTATTTTTGTGGAGGTTTTTAATGTTTTTTTCTATTTCTTCTCTACTAATAGGTCTGTTTAGGCTTTCTGCTTCTTCTTGACTCAGTCTAGGAAGGTTGTATTGTTCTAGGAATTTATCCATTTCTTCTAGGTTGTTGAATTTAGTGGCATAAAGTTTTTCATAGTATTCTACAATAATTCTTTGTATATCTACAGTGTCCGTGGTGATTTCTCCTCTTTCATTTTGGATTTTGTTTATATGAGTTCTTTCTCTTTTTTCCTTGGTAAGTCTTGCCAAGGGTTTGTCAATTTTGTTGATCTTTTCAAAGAACCAGCTCCTTGTTCTATTAATTTTTTCTATAGTTTTTCTGTTCTCTAATTCATTTATTTCTGCTCTGATTTTTATTATCTCCTTTCTTTGGCTGGTTTTGGGTTGTCTTTGTTCTTCTTTTTCTAGTTCCTTAAGGTGTGAAGTTAAGTGTGTACCACTGCTTTTTTATCCACTTGTCCACTGATTGACACTTGGGCTGTTTCCAGATCTTCGCTATTGTGAACAATGCTGCCATACACATGGGGGTTCATTTCTCCTTTTCAAACAGTGCTATGGCATTCTTGGGGTACATTCCTCAGAAGTTTTACCCTTTTGTGAATTAACATAACCAATTTCCATTTTAAGTTTTACTCTGCCAATTATGTCTCAGTCTCCTTAGCAGGGGGAAAAACTGTTTTTCTTGAAACATACATGTATATCAATGGTTATTTTAAAAACAAACAAATGAAAAACAGTTATAGTCTCAAATCAGCCATTCATCATACTCAAGGGCTTACTGAGCCCCTCTACAGGGCCAGCCATAGTTGCTGGGTTCTGGAGCTAAAAAAAGAAAAAGTAAGAGAAGAGTTTATATTCAACTCTGTGTGTGTGTTTGTATGTCTGCACGGATAAGACTGATTTCAAATAATCAGCCCATTTTTTTTTGACTAATTGATTATGTTTTTTTTTAAGGACCTGATAGAAAATATAATTTTCTTTTTGCATTTTGGGAAAGACTACTTATAAAACCAGGTGATTCCAGATTTTTTAAAGTTGAATTTATTCGCATGACCAGGTAACAAAATTATACAGATTTCAGGTGCACAATCCTACAACACATCGTCTTTACACTGGGTTTGTGTTCACCATCCCATGTCAAGTCTCACCACCATTTATTCCGTCATATCCTTCTCCACCTCCCCCCTCAACTCCCCTGCAATCACCACACGGTGGACAGTGCCCATGAGTTATTTTTCTCCTTTTCTTTGTCCTTTGTTTGCTCAGTCCCTCCCCACCACATCCCTGCCCCTCCTGGCTCCCTGTCAGTCTGCTCTCTTTCTAGGAGTCTGTCCCTATTTTACTTGTTAGTTCATTTCGTTCATAAGACTCCACATGTGAGTGAAATCATATGGTACTTGCCTTTCTCTGACTGCCTTATTTCACGTAGCATAACGCTCCCCTGGTCCATATATGCACATAAAACCAACTCAAGAGGAAGAAATGTGCCTGTGCTTTCTTTTCTAAGTGGAGCAGAATGTGGAAAAATGAGAAGTAAGCAAGACTGAGGATTAGAATCACAGGATGGATTTCTTTAGTGTGACTTCAATACCCAAAAATCATCTTAGTTGTGAATTGGAAACAGATCTATAAAATCTAGCATTAAAAAAGAAAGAAAACACGGTGGAATTAACAAGGATGGGGAAATAGGAGTGAGCAGAAGTGTTCTCAAAGAGAACACGCTGAATGCAGACCATTATCTTTTCACAATTAATTTTGCTTTTTATAGATGGCTAGACTATTAAACAAAATCTTATGAGAAAAGTGGGTTTTCGGAAGATGTTCCTGATAATAAATTAAATTAGGACTGTGCATTAGACAGGCCTCGCCAGTTGTATTCCCTCAAGCAAGTGATTTAATACCTGATACAACCTAGTTACAGGCGACATGAAATCACAGAACTTGGTATTTTTCCCTTCAAAGTTAGGCAAATAGAGATGAGCTTTGTTGGTCTATCTAAGATGCTGCTTTTTTGAGAATTTGATTTGAAAAGGTGCAGGTCCAAAAAAATGGTTTTCATTCCTCTATAGATAAGGTGACCTCCTTTTCCTATGTAACAATAGGGCTTTTTTGTCTGCTTTGTAGTTTTTGACAAAGTGATATAGTATGAACTCATCAAGCCATGATTTAGAATGCTACGTCAGCGGTTTTTTGTTTTGTTTCGTTTTTCCTTTGAATCCTTTACTCATTGATCTTGGCCAAATTACTTAACCTGTTCAATCATTAATGTCCTCATTTCTAAAATGTGAGTAACAGGATTTCTTCACAAGAAATATGTGAAGATAAAATGGAAATCACTTAGCACGATGACTGGTATATAATACAGTTCCATAAATCTCAACATTATTGCTAAACTGAATATTTTAATAGATATTTCCCCTAAAATTCCTGGGCAGGAAGTTGTCATTATGGTGGCCAAATTATAAGAGCCACAAATGAACACCCTATACCATTTGCAGATGTGTGGACCTCTTCACAAGGGATTCTAGTCATTGACTTGCACATTGCTCAGTGAAAATCCATCGTCCCTGCTTGAAGAAACAACCAGAAAGCACTTATCCTATTTATAGTGAAATAATTAAGTGTCTTTTTTTTTTTTTTTTTTATAAAAGAGTTAGTTCTTGATCTAAGGGGCTTCAATGCCACATAAGAAAATTGCCTTTCACACAGTATGTTGGGACAAATAGTTTTAAGTATCTTGATATCAGAAATTAAGTGTATAATGCATTTAAGTTGTCTATAGGTTCTTTATTTTTACATCGCTATTTTTTTTTCTTCTTGTCACAGATAAGAGTACTTAAGTATTAAAATTTTCCTGACCTGTGGTGGCGCAGTGGATAAAGCGTCGACCTGGAAATGCTGAGGTCGCTGGTTCAAAACCCTGGGCTTGCCTGGTCAAGGCACATATGGGAGTTGATGCTTCCAGCTCCTCCCCCCCTTCTATCTCTCTGTCTCTCTCTCTCCTCTCTCTCCCTCTCTGTCTCTCTCTCTCTCTCCCTCTCTCTCTCCTCTCTAAAAATGAATTAAAAAAAAGAAAAAAAAAGTTGAAAAGTTTTAGAAGCCTGACCTGTGGTGGTGCAGTGGATAAAGCATTGACCTGGAACACTGAGGTCACTGGTTCAAAACCCTGGGCTTGCCTGGTCAAGGCATATATGGGAGTTGATGCTTCCTGCTCCTCCCCCCTTTCTCTCTCTCTCTCTCTCTCTCTCTCTCTCTCTCTCTCTTTCTCTCTCATTCTAACTCTCTCTTCTCCCTAAAATGAATAAATAAATAAAAATTTAAAAATTTTCCCACCCAGAATATGGACCTTTTTTTTTTTTGGTTGTACGATTTCCATCACTGAACTGGATATAAAAAAAATCCATCAGTATGCAATCAGTGTGCACCAAGAATTTATTTCTAAAATTCTTTACCTAATAGCTAAAAAATAAGCCCTAGTTTACTATAAAAACTATTAAGTGACCTTAATACTATAACTAGTACAGGGGAAGAAAAAATGCACATACCTATATCTGGGTTGACATTTGAGACTGCTTTTATGAAGCCTCCATACCTATTGAAGATAGAGTGTATCTTGCTAGTGATAGTTTTACTGTTCTGGGGAGTATGTGGAGTCATCTCAGATGTGATGGGTCATAGAGATAATGCTTTTGTTGTATCACAGTCGACTTTTGATTCCTTGAGGAGAGATTCACTTGCCTGAGAAATTAACAGATTTATTTGTACAATCACTAGTTTCACAATGGATCTTGGTTTCAAGCTTTTATGTGACCAACTTAGACTCAAGGTGAAAGGCTGGCCTATAGCTATGGCAAACAAGGGAGAAGCTAATGAATTCTAAAGGTCAGATATCTTCCTGAATTTTCTTCTCTTTCTTCACTTGTTCTGGCTGCTTTAAAAAAATCCTCTTGCCTGTATGTCCATAGGATAGACAGCTCATTAGCAATACTTGGTTCTGTTGGTTGGATGCTCATTGCAATGGGAAGATACCCAGGTACCACATAACTATCTCCATTGAAAAAACTCTGTGATGTGTGAAACATGTGAGTCTTTTAACTAATTATTCTAAAAATGGTTATATAAATATATAATTTTGTCCATTGTTAATTAGCTTATCTTACCCCTGATTTTTTTATTCATGATTATTTACATGTAAACCATACTTGATCTCTTTAAGAATCCATAGGATTATGCTGCTGTTATTTTTTAGAACAATGCTAATCTGCAAATACATTTATCTACTCCAACAGATGACCACATTGCTCTACAACCCAGCTTGGAAATTTCTGACCTCAGTGTGGTGTTCAGAGTTATTATAGCTTGGGTTCTCTGGCTCTTATATCCTTTCTCAGAACCAGGGCTGAATACAATAGTTGAACATATGACTATAGTCTTTATTCACAATCTGTAAACTAAACCTGAATAAGAGTCCTATTTTTTAAAAACAATATTTTATCTTGCAAATGAAGGGACTGAGGTACCATATGGTATGTACCTACCTAAGAGCAGTCATCTCACCTGAGAAGACCATTCCTAGCTCTAGTCCTCTGCCATTACTTTGCACATTTGTATAGCTTTTTGTCTGAGAATAGGTTATATAATAGTACTATTCAACAGGAGAGACTGGGTCTTTATGATATTCTATAATTCTTATTCTATATTTGATGTTTGTTAAAATAAAAAAAATTATAATAATACAGAGAGAATGTTGACTGCCAGCTCTGGGTTAACTCAAATGAAGCCTTTTAAAAGATTACCTCTGTGTGACTACAACTGTTCTACACTTAAACAATCAAATAAAAATTAATAAAAATTAAAAATTTTGCTTGTGGAATTTACAAGTAACAAGAGATGATAGATCAAGATTAAAACTGATGTTGTCAGTCTGGACCTGGCGTGTTGACTCAGTGGTAGAGCATCGGCCCAGCATGTGGCAGTCCCAGGTTTGATTCCTGGTCAGGACACACAGGAGAAATGCCCATCTGCTTCTCCACCCTTCCCTCTCTCCTTTCTCTCTCATGCTCTTTTCCTCCCACAGCCAAGGCTCCATTGAAACAAAAGTTAGCCTTAGGCACTGAAGATGGCTCCATGGCCTCTGCCTCAGGAGCTAGAATGGCTCCAGCCATAATAGAGCAATGCCCCAAATGGGCAGAGCATTGTCCAATATGCCGGTGGATCCCAGTCAGGCACATGTGGGAGTCTGACTGCCTCCCCGCTTCTAACTTCAGAAAAATACAAAAAACAAACAAACAAACAAAAAACAGGAAAAGAAAACTGATGTTGTCAGTCTAGATAAAGAAAAAAATTAAAATAAACGTCAAACAAAATACATATAAAATCTATGTCTGAGCAAAATAGATCAATATTTCCAAGTATTTGGCCTGAAAAACTTTTGGTAAAGTAAGATCTGAATGTTTTAACTGTATATAAGTTTAAAACGAACCAGCTATGCTAAAGAAAAAAATACAACTATGTAGTCTTAGATTCTCTTTTTAGACTGCTAATCTATTACTAAGTTATATTAACTTTACATTTGAACTGTGTCTATCTAATTCCAGCACTTAAATTTCTGTAATGATCTAGTAACAGACTTCATCATCCTTTACCTGACACTGGCTACTTAATGGTATCCTTGCTTTTTTATTTTTTTCTCCCCATTCCAATTTGTCTTTTGTGTACAGTCAATGTTGTCTTTGATAAATTAGATCTGATCATATCATTCCTCCCCCAAAATAAATCACCAGTGGTTCTCAATAATTACAAGACATTATTGTCTGAAGAGTGGAACCCTTCAATATAATTTCCAACCTCTATCAACTTTTGCTGATTTTTGCAGAGGGCACCTGTCATTTCTCAAGGTGTGTCTTTACCTCCTCCTTAACCATTTGAGACCATGGTATCCTGCAACCGCATTGCGTTTTTATATTTCTGGTCTTTTGCTCAGGATCTCTGCTTTAAAAAAACATTGCTTTTCTGTTTCACCTCTGACCAGCACTGCCATGGATCCATGCGATTCAGATGTCTTCTAGTCTGTGTAGACTGCCTGATAGCCCCACCCCAACTGAAGGAGAAACCACATTCTCCTTCTGTGATGCTCTGTCACAGAAAGCAAAGTGCTATTATTCTGTTCTCAACTGATTAGAAGCTTCTGTGTTTATTTTCATCTTCTGTTGTTGAATATATTGCATAAATTGTGTTAGAATACCAACCCTGAGAAGATCCCCAATCTGAAAGGAGAATAATCTAGAAGGATAGTTGGCCTCTCCCACCTTGCTTTTCAAGCAAACACATTACTAAATAGTTGGGATTAATGTCTTTAATATTCTAAAGTGTGTTGAAAGGTTTGCTTTTCTATGCTCAAAAACAAGTTTTTTGTGTGTGATAAGATGGAAAGATCTATGCCGTGAACCTTGGCCTCAAGGATGCAGATATAAAGATCATGAGGTCTTTCTGTCATGGTTTTGAATGTCAATCTATTTTGTCCAGTGAACAGCTCAGTCCTTTGTGACTGGCACATTTTACTGTGATACAAAGACATGCGCAGTCTTGGTGAAGGGGTTTTCAAACTACGGTGTGTTGGAAAAAAATGTGTGGAGTGATGTTCAGAGGACTGTTAGATGATGTGTTTCCTAGATATCTGAATAATTTACCATTAGCCATTCACATTCACCTTAATTTAGAGTCATATATTTCTTATTTCTTTTTGTTTTTTTCCTGGCACCTAATAGTGCAATTTCCTTCATACAGTGCTGTGTTCCAAATTTATAGTGCAGTAGATGAATGAGTTGGGATCTATTGTCTTTTATCATTCAGCATGAGGAAAGTCATAGGAGAAAAAAAAAATGTTGGTATTCTTTGGCATGCCAGGTGTTTAGAAATTGAAACATTTGGAAGAATTTCCTATTTTCTTAAGAAAAATTCAGCATTGTGTTCTCTCTGTGATGGAATTGACCATTGCAGAGTTGGGGACTCCTAAAAGGGAAAAAAGGAGAACTGTTGGGACAGGCCTGGTTGTTTGGAGACTGGATTCCAACCACAAGGACAACTATCCTAATCACAGACCTCACAGCATTGGAAGTCAGAAGCATCAGTAGTTCTTCAGAGAATTCGCTGTGATAGGTCTTGTCTCCTTTATTCCTCTGACTGCTATTATTTTCTCTCCCTGAGGCTAAGTCTTCGCAATGACTCCAGGATCACATGGATTTTTTTGAAAATGCAGAGATAAATAACAGTGGAATACAAATTCTTTTTTATTTTTCAGATTTTAAAAAATGAAAACTTTAAAGTGTTTTTTTTTTTTTTTCAACTTTACAGTATCTACTATATGCTAAATTGTTGGTAACATGAATCAAGGGTGGGATATGAAGTAATCTGGCTGATAAACTTTTTACTACATGGCTACCTTTTGTAAAGATGACACTGGCACATTTGGGCAGCAACCATTCTTTATTTAGTATGTCTGGTCTACACGGGTCTAGCTGAAACTTCATTCAATGCAGCATAGCCCCCACTTATTTGGAAATCTTCAAGCTAACTGAAAGTGTAATTATCACATTCATGATTGTTCTTTCATGGGGAAAACCAGGGACATAGAGTCCAGTGTTTCTGAAGCAAGAGGTTGAATGCTTGAGGAAATTTCGGATGTCTTGTTATCACCCCTGATCTACTGAAATAGAATCAGTGAGGAATGTCACCCGGGAACCTGCATTTTATAACTTCTTCAATTAATATGTATGCACATTGGAGGCTACGTATGACTGCAGGTTAAACTGTATCATGTAGCACTCATCAAACATGGCTCCATTCCTGGCCAGGTTGTAGAGAGCAAGACCTAGAAGCAATAGCAGTTTCTCTAACAAAACAAGTGGCATATGATCCCGTGAAATCTCTGGCACCAGCTACCCAGCAGCCACATGTGCCCCACTTAGCTCTGGATTAGAGAATAAAGAATGGGATTCAGCCCAGCGGCAGCCATGTGCACAGGTGCGCAACTTGGAAAAATGAGACCGATTCTATACAAAAAAGAAAAATCAAGCTAAAGTCAAAGAAGTTTAATAAAAATGTAAATCTCCTCACAACTAGCCCCCTGTTTTCCATCTCTTAATGAGCACCTGTCATCTGGTGAATAATGAGCAGGCCTCCGAAAGGGAGTCAGGCTCGCATGAAGGCCCGTGGCCGGAGACCCTGTTAGGCATTTTAAAATGAACAATCCATCTAACAAATAAAAACTCATGTCAGTGGTGCAGGTATAATAGTGTAATCTGTTCAAGAGAAACAATATGCAAATGAATCACAAAACAAGAAGAGGCAGAGCTATTGTCGTCTCCTGGAAACAGACTCCGAGCTGGAGATTGTGCAAGGCCGGTAGTTGGGGAGCGTGCTGGGAAACCGTTCCTGAACGGAAGTGCGGGAAGCAGGCTTGGGTGGAGAGATAATCTGGACTGGTGCAGAGGCAACTAAAGTCTCAGCCAAGCCCAAAGCCAACTCTAGAGGTAGGCTGGTCCCGCCGAGGTGTCCCAAATTGAGCCAACGAGCTGAGTACCTGTGTCCCTCTCATCCTCATCAGTCATTGCATGAGGCAGTCACCCCTGACTGAGGACAGTCCCGGAAAGGGCCTGAACTGTGAACTCTCAGTAGTGACACTCCCAGGAGCTAGGGGAATGAGTACCCCATCTTGATGGAGGAATGTGGTACTACGTTCAATCCAAACTGTTTGATTCAAGGCCAAAATAAGGAGCTCAGAGCCACAACAGGCTTCTGATCCCCCAGCCTGCTGGATACCCTTGGCAGTCCACTGATGGGATCATGTTAAGGAGAGAAATGATTAGAAGCAATTTGCTGAGAGACCAGGTTTGCATTTTGAGCTGTCAGCGAGTAATGAAGCAGGAATGTCAATTGACAGGTGAATCAAAGTTGGGTCAGCAGCGAGGGAGGAGGAAATTTCCTCCAAAACAAAAAACAAAACCCAGTGTCTTTAACTGGGCCTTGTGATGAGATGTGTGGAGAAAGTTTGCAGCAGCTAGAGTTTGATAAGTAAGAAAATAAACAAACAAAAACAAAACAAAACTGCTTTTGTGGCAGGTGGATTGGAATGTGAGACATGTTGTGGAACAGAATCTCACTTTGAAAGTCAAGTTGGGAATCAAAGCTACTTTAAAACACACTCATACTTTCAAATGAAGGATCCCTTATCTTTATATTAGCCCTAGTAGTGACTACTTCTTTCTTTTCCCTTAATTATTGATTGCCATGTGTGTTGGATGCTGAGAGATAAATATATTTAATTGTCCTCTGAAAAAGGAAGGAAGGCTGTCCTCGATAAAAGCAGTAGGCCACGGGTTTTTCTGCCCCATGCAGGATGCTCTGCTCAGAATGACCTCTGACCACTGCCTCTCTGTGTGTCTGAAGTAACCTGTGACAGCGCTCACAGAGCTGCTGCCTTTCCGCTGGGGGCCCCGCTCCAAAAGGTGCCTACAACCAGGTCAGACTATTGAGATTAGTACCACATACGGAGTGAAAGGGTTCTTTACAGACTATTTCTGTGACTGTGTTCAGCACTGATAAAAAAAATACTTCTTTCTGTCTTTGGTATTTTCTTTGATAGTTTTTCTTTTCTTTTTATCTTCTTTCTTTCTTTTAATAGAAGATACTTTCCCTTTTTGTTGTTTGAATGCATCTCAGTCTCAATCTAGCAGTCCACAGTGATATACTGAAAAGTGTAATAATGAAACTATATATAGCATTTCTGTGTAGAGGACCATGGGGATATATATATATATATATATATATATATATATATATATATATATATATATATATATATATATATATTTTTTTTTTTTTTTTTTTTTTTTTTTTAAATTATAACCACTCTTTAGTTGTTTGTTAATATCTCAGACTCTTCACCTGTCTGGCAACCACTGGTTTGTTTCTATTTCTGGAATGATTCCTCTTTCCCCTCTACCTTCATCTTGCAAAGTCCCACACCTGACTGGCCAAGATCTTTGCAAGTACATTGGATATGTGAATGTGATCTTGATCTCCTAGGAAAAGGGCACACATGCTGTTTGTTTTATTGGACAAGCAGTATCTTAAGAGAAAAGAATTGAAAGACAGTGCAGTTGGTTCGAAGTCCCTCTTTTTCACAACCGGGAGGATGGCTGTTACCACTGTAACCGTTGTTCATTAATTACTAATTGGAGTAGTTCTTGCTATTCTACCAACTGAACGCTTTTAAATTTTATTCTCTGCTTTCCATTTAGAAATCGACTCAGCCTGATCTATGTTATCCACCTCCCAGAGTTTATTGCAAAGCTTTTATCTACCCATCTTGCCTTTCTCTTGGACCCATTTTGTCTGTCCTACACCCAGTTGCCAAAATAAACTTTGCAAATTTCAGCCCTCATTGAATCTCTCCCGATGTAAAATATTTCAGTGTTTCCCATCTCCATGAAAGAAACTATGTTGTTTAGTAAAATAGACAAAGCCCTTTCGAAGCTGGCTCTAGTCTACCTTGGTTGGTCTCACCTCTTGCCTCCCCATCCTGTCCCCACCCACATCTCCACCCCATGAACTGTGCCTCTCTTGCTTCTAAAATTCTGAGTAGCTTGTATGCTCTTCCCATTCATCATAGTGTTTTACACCTTGGTGCTTTAGTGCATGTAGATCCTGTGGTCTAGAATGATCTTCTGGATGAATTGTGACACTTCAAGATCTATCTGTGTCCCAACTTCAGAAACTAAATTTTCATTCTTGTGTGTAACATGAATTGCTCTCACAGTATTTCCCCAGGGTATTGTACAAGTATTGAAGATTCTGATGTTAATGCTGAAACGTGCTTTCTAAAACAAAGCGGCATGTGAGAACCTATTAAACGTCTTGTTTGAATACCCAGATAGTCTCAGAAATTGAATTTGCATTGTCTTCCCTGCAGTGTCTTCTCAGGTAACCAATGTGGTCATATCAGAATAATGCAACATGATATTGTTATGACCTCAACAAGTTTTAGGACAACAAAGAAGCTCTAATCACTGAAGAAAGACCCACATTAGAGAGCACAATTATGCTCCTGAACTTGGATGGGCTGCTAAACCACATAGCTAATCCTGAAGTAGGGAATCCCTATAGAATCAGGAGTGATTTGAGCATGTGGAACTTTTACCAGGACCCAAGAGAAATGGGAAATCCCCTGACCTGGAGGTTTGGAGACTTGTGCTCTCACCTAGGATTGTCACGTACAATCTATGGGATCCCGAGGAAGCCATTCGACCTCTTTGAATAATGCTGTCCTCAGATACAAAATAAGGTTTTGGATTTAAGTGTTCTAAATCTTTTCTTCCAAGTTTTTGGTTGGATATCTATCTGTATCAGATAATGTTGGTGCTTTGCCCCAATTCTTTTTTATTGCTTTTATCATGTGTTTGAGGACCCACCAACAGAAACATGCTTTCTCTAGTGATTGCCAGTATGCTGATTATCTTTAAGAAGATTGTCCTCAGGCTACTGCTGTCTTCCTTGTGGTTGGAAACCTCTCAGATGTAGTGTATACTCCAGATTTTTTGTGGGATCAGGATGTGGCAACCTCTGTGGAAGTTTACCTGTGACTTCACCCTTGTTTGCTCTCCTCTTTCCATACCTTGCCTCCCCGCCTGCCTTTGTGGTTCCATGGCAGAATGTGTCCTTATTGAATCATTTGCATATGAATCTTGGTCTCAGGGTCTCCTTATGCTTTGGACTCAACCCAAGTTGCTGTTTTATCTATCAATCTATCATATCTATTTATCTCCCTACCTACCTACCTACCTACCTACCCATCCATCCATTCATTCATTCATCTATCTATCCATCATCCATTTATCTTATCTACCTGCCTCCCCTTTTGAATTTATTAATAAATACTTGTTTTGGATCTGTGAGAGCTATTCTAGTTAAAGTAAAGAGAGAAAGAATGGGCCCTGGCCGGTTGGCTCAGTGGTGGAGCGTGGGCCTGGCGTGTGGAAGTCCCGGGTTCGATTACCGGCCAGGGCACACAGGAGAAGCGTCCATTTGCTTCTCCACTCCTCCCCCTCTCCTTCCTCTCTGTCTCTCTCTTCCCCTCCCGCAGCCGAAGCTCCATTGGAGCAAAGATGGCCCGGGCGCTGGGGATGGCTCCTTGGCCTCTGCCCCAGGCGCTAGAGTGGCTCTGGTCGCGGCAGAGCGACGCCCCGGAGGGGCAGAGCATCGCCCCCTGGTGGGCAGAGCGTTGCCCCCTGGTGGGGTGGGCGTGCCTGGTGGATCCCCGTCGGGCGCATGCGGGAGTCTGTCTGACTGTCTCTCCCGGTTTCTAGCTTCAGAAAAATACAAAAAAAAAAAAAAAAAAAAAAGGAGAGAGAGAGAAAGAATGTACTTTGCGTACTGGATTGTGTTTGATAAATGCTTGATAAAGATGGCTGCCAAAGTGGTTCCAGTTAAAGAAATAACTACTAAAAAGCTCTCTTTATTAATATATGGATTTTTGTCACTGATATTTGTCTCCCTGTGAATACTTTGAACTAGATTTTTCAGGTAAACATTTTATAACACCTGTTACTGTTTCTAGGAGTTTCATAAACAGGATACAGACATAACAAAGAGTTATGAGTTGTTGTTTCTCTTTTACCCGTATCATCTAAGGTTTTACCTCAAAAGCTATTTTTAAAAAATATTTACTTCCCAATTAAATATTAATGGAATGTGTAATGAAATCTGGAATTTTCTCCAAGAGTATCTGAAAGAGCATTTCTGGAAAAGACTTTGCTTGTGCCATTTGTGTTTGTGTAGAGAGAACCAAAATGTATCAGATAATGAAGATTGGTGTAATTGAGTCTCAACTTGGAAGCCTGAGGCTTTACTTCACTGGTGTTCGTTCAGCTGATCACCCTAGAACTGCAGTTCGTTGCAATTTTATTTCTGTTGGAGACCAAGTCTTATGCACTTTGTTTCTATGTGATGTTTGTCATGAGTCATGTACAACATGATAAAGGTATTGAAATAAATAAAATGGCATTTCCCACTCACTTTCATGCTATTCTCTCTGCAAGGTGTATTCTGGTTCCTTTTGTGAGTTCTTATATTTGATTCTGCAAGCTACTGAGAAATGCGCTACCTCTATGCTAACCACAAAAGAGAGATTTTATACAGTTTGCTGTGTGTAGAAAGCATGTGGGTGTGTGCGGATGTACATGTGACGGAATGGTTCAGGTTATTATTGTACTTGCAATACAGTACAAACTACACGTATCACCAGTTATGTGACCACTCCATTAACAATGGTTAAATTATGGGGTTTAAATAGAAATTAAATATCTACAATTTAATATTTATATATAGCTAACAAAATTAATATATACAAAATTATTTGCCCTGGGCATTAAAAATGAAAAATAGAGTCATTCACTTCTAATGGCCAAGTACAATGTCATGCTGTTATAGGTCTGATGAATTGTACCACAGTGACATTGCTCCAGGATGAGAGATGAAATTCTTTTTCCTTTGCATTGAGCTATTATTTTCAGAAAATTAAAACCAAAACTATGTTTAGCTTCCTAGCTTACACTCCCTGGAGACCCTCCCAGCCAGGTATCATTTATCTGCTTTATTTAAAGAAAAAAAATTCAATAGGAAAGTTAAAAGTCTCTTTCTAACTCAACCTTCAATCTCAGGGAATGATTTTCTTATTCTGTCCACTCATGTCTAAATTATAAGGAAAAATTCCTCTCATTTTTAGTTTTTTTTCCCCTTGTCTTGCTTCTCTTGAAATAAGTTTACACATAAGCCAGTGAAAAATGTATGTGTGGATAGGTGTAACTCAGTAATCAATATATTATCAATTATAATGATCAATAATCAATATATAAAAACAACTTTGTGTTTATATATTGATTATCCTAATGTGTTTATATATTGATTATTGATCATTATAATTGATAATATATTGATTACTGAGTTACACCTATCCACACACTTCTGGTTAAAAAGTGCTATGTGCCATTTTTATAAGGTGAGGAAATAGGTCAGTGTAAATTATTTCAGCTGTTTCCTAGCAGAGCTATGCATTTAGGCAAACCTTTAAAAAAATATTATTTAGGCATTGGCCTTGCAGTAAAGTAAGGGTCATTGGGAAAGGAGTGGATGGTTTTAGCCTTTGCCCTTTGTAAAGTTTATTGTCTGCATGGCAAGATAAAATTAATATGAGGAAGCAGTTTGATGTAATAATTAAGAGCCCAAGGATTAGATTTAGGAAGAAATTTACTTGAGTTCTAGTTTGGCCCCTTTTCAGTTATATGATTTTGTGAAATCCACTTACCCTCTTGCATAGAGGGTAAGTTTTCTCATCTTTAAAATAGAGATGCCTGTTTTGTAAAGGTTTATGACAAGAGATATGAAAGGCATGCCCGGCAAATGATGTGTGCTTCATAACTGGTTGTTATTTGATTACCTATTTATTTATTTATTTTTCATTTTTATTGAATTTGTCAGGGTGACATTGGTTAATAAAATTATATAGATGTAGTTTTTTATTTATATTACTGATGTAAATGAAATGGTTAAGTATGTCTTTTTAACATACTTGACATTTACCATGCCCCATTTATAATTTATATATATGATTACAATAGTCTTCCTGATGAGTTGAGTATACCCCAGATGTTTTTAGAGCAGTGGCATCCATATTTTATAAATTTCTATAACCCTAGAATTTAACCCAATGGCCAATGCATGAAAAATTCCTAATCAATACTCGTTAAAATTGTTATTGTAACAATAAGAAAAAAAATGCTTTGAACCAAGGATCTTGATTTTGAAATGTTGCTTTCAAAGAGGTTGTTTTTCTAGACACAAGCATGATTAGTAGGATTACTAATTATAATTGTTTACAGTATTATATTTATTGGGTAAATTAGGTACCATATGGTGTGCTGGTTAAGATGGCTCTAGTTCTTTATTAATAGGTATATAAGGCTCTGTGGTAATGGGTTGCTGGATCCATATGCTATTCAGGAGACAAATTTAGTGTATGGTGACCTTGCTACAGGATCAAGTAGCATAAAAAAATAAACTGAAGTGTAAGAACTGCTTAGGTCAATGCAACAAATGTGATAATTGACCAATGTGGCAGGGAAAATTTTGTTTCAGAAATAATCAACAATATGATCATCACTGAATTAATGTTGTTATGGGTTATAGGTTTCAAATTTTTTCTTGTTAGCGCAATCATCTTTGAGGTAACTTAGTGGAGTTTTGAACAGACAGCAAAACACTTATAGAAAACCCACACTTGAGGAGCTAGCAGAGAGCAATAGATCTCTCCATAATAGGTTCTTGGCCTGGGCTTCCATTTCCAGGTCCAAAAATCCTGAGGGAAATAAACAGCTGTCCAAATGAAATGCTGAAAGGCTATTCCTGGACTAATAGGAAAAACTTATAAGGACATCAAAGCAAATCATATGGATGGAGACTATGAATATTGAAGAGGGGAATATAGAAATCTTTAGCCAAAGCAAAGCTTAAAATGACCTGTTAAACAGTCCTTGAGATAGATGCGCTGTTTAAGGAAAACTGACTTCCTCCTCCTCTGTATCCAGGATATATGTTTTACCGGGCTCTGTGTTATGAGTCTGTTTGTTATTGTTCTATCTCATTTTCTCTCCTACACTTTTCTCATTTCCTCTTCTCCTCATTCTAGGTGAATGCAATCAGTGTCAGGGCTTGGGCCATACAAAGTGTGTGGTCAAGGACATTGCAATGAGGATGCCAAGGAATTGTAGATAATCCATTGTTTGTTCCATTAATGTAAGGATTCTCTGTAAAACAACTAAGAGCAAGGGAAAGACAACAACAATAATGCTAATGCTAATAAAAATAACCAACATAAAGCAGTCATGAGGATCTAATCATTGTGCTGTTTGCTTAGATGACCTGTGTAGTCTTCTTAACAGCCCTATATCCCAGACGTCGCAGGCAGAATCATAGGAAAATGGAGTAAAGTTTGCTTTAATTTGGAGATATGAAGTGAGTTAAGATTCTCTAAATAATGTTTATAAGGTGTTGGTGAATATGATTTATCAGATAAAAACCCTTTCACCAGAGCTCATAATAATATTGATTTACCTGAACTGGCTGCTGAATCTATCAGCTGGCTGTTTTGGGCAACTCTCACAAAAAGGCTTATGGGAAAAAAATTGAATTTTGCTGTAACCTCGATTATTCAGATAAAATAAGCTTTCTGCTACACAGCAGGGGCAGAACATGGTTGGCAATTGGGAAGAATACTCAGCAAATGTTATAGATCCCAGAAGAAACACAGATAAAACCTGATTGTTATTTCATTTTATTCACAAAAAGCAGATATTTGACATTTGTACCCAACTTCAACTGAAAGAAAAGACGCTAATGTTGGGTTTGCTAACAAAGCCCTATTTACTGACTTTTCTTTTATTCTTTTGTCCAGTTATTTTAGTGTCTTGTAAGCTCATCACTTTGTCTTCAGTAGATTATTCTAAATGAGCAGAGGTGCCCTCGACCTTCAGCTGCTTCATATGAGCCATATCTGTAGGTTTGCTCTGAAAGGTCTGCATCCCTGCACTGCACTTCCCAGTGAAGTTCAATGCTTATGGCAGACTTCCCAGTGGTGAGAGAAATGAGCAGGTGAAGCCAAAGGCAGCATCTGTGAGTTGCTAAGATCCACTGGCATTGTGTGCATAATTTCCACTTCAAAGGGTTCTGAGACAGCTTGGTGATGGTGCATTGCAAGCAGGGCTTGTCAACTAGTCAAAGTTTTCTTTGGTACAATTACAGTAGATGAACAATCATTTATAATTTGTGACGTCAGATCAGTAGTGACCCTCAGAGTTCGTGTACTTTCATTGTGAAAATGTTGAAATTATAAAATTAATGTGTTTAGCTTCTTTATAATATTTATTGGACATCATATATGCCAGAACAATTAAAAAAAAAAGCACAAAATTATTCAGGGTTGGAAAAGCTAACTTTTTTTTCTTTCTCTCTCTCTTTTTATATCTTCCCAGCACCTATCTTAAATCTGATCTATAGTAGGTCTAAATAAATATTTGTCAAAAAAATATTAGGTGCTTAATAAAGATTAGCCAAATGGCTGACTGAATGAATAAAAATGATTCACACAGAAGATGATTCTATACTGTACTTTGTGGAATGGGTGGGAGTTGACACACAGGTAGCCAAGCCTCAAAGAGATTAAGAAAATTAGCCAGTGTTACAGTCGAGTGAACAGCAAAGGTAGAATCAAAATACTTGTCTGCCCCAAAAGGCTGTGTGTTTGAGCCAATAGACTTGCTTTCCAAAAGAAAATGTTCTAAAGCACTTAAAATTGCCTACTAAAGAAGAATTTCCTTATGGTATACTGAAAGAGTACTGTATTAGGCCAAACCTATTTCTGATCTATTATTCTTTAAACATTCCTAGCTATTTTCAATTCTCAACATCAACTATTACTTGTTAGGAGTAGTAAACAGTTCAATTAACTACCCACCTAGACCACCCAGTCTACTGACAACAAATTTATTCCTTAGAATTTGTCCCCATTGACCATGGAGAAGTGAAAAAGATTAGCATGACTGGAAATGGAGTGTTTTATGTACTAGTCATCTTGTTTATCCATTACCTGACTGTTAGGGTACTGGGGATGGAAGGAAAAATGAAGGAGGAGAAAAAAGTTGTTCATGATTGGGGTTAAGAGTAGCCTCTGCTTTTTGGAAAGAAGGGATAAACATCAATCCTCTATATTACTAAAGCATGTGAATGCCATGAAATAGTGGGACCTGAATCAATATATTGCATTTACAACAGAGAAAAAGAAATAAAAGGATTTTCGGAGTTTATTTATCCAGGTCCTCTGAAAAATACCTTTGTGAACCACTGGGCTGAGAGTATTGATTCCATTAAATTTGACTCTTTTACTGCTACTCCTTTGTAGAGAGTGTTGCTCAAAAAAAATTATAAGCAAAAAGTTGTGTCTCTTCCCTTTGACCTACTTTTGGTACTCCATTGGGTGGGGAAATGACTAATAAAAAACTTCTGTAATAGGAGCCACAAAGTGATAGTGATCACACTTTTGCTTTGGGTTTGTGTTGTTTCTCACATTGGTAAGTTCAATTTGATTCTGTGTACATGATTCATTCTTCTAATTGATACAAAATAGGGAGCATTCACTAATTTTTTCCATTTTAAAAATGGACCAAAGAAAGGCTTACATATGATAGGAATTGTGAAAATAAGTGTTGTTTTATGTGCCCTAAATTTAACAGGAATTAAAGTAGCATGAATTATATGGCAGTGATAGCTATCAATGATAGCTTAAAGGGACTTTGGTAAATTATGCACTTTTTCTTTTTCTTTAGAGAGGGGCAGACAGATAGGAAGGGAGAGAGATGAGAAGCATCAATTCTTCATTGTGACACCTTAGTTGTTCATTGATTGCTTTCTCATATGTGCCTTGACCGGGTGGCTACAGCAGAGTGAGTAACTTGCTCAAGCCAAAGACCTTAGGCTCACGCCAGTGACCTTGGGCTTCAAGCCAGTGACCTTTGAGCTCAACCTAGTGAGCATGGGGTCACATCTATGATCCCATGCTCAAGTCAGCAACTCTGTGCTCAAGCTGGTGAGCCCATGCTCAAGCTGGTGAGCCCGTGCTCAAGCCGGATGAGCCTGTGCTCAAGCCGGCAACCTCGGGGTTTTGAACCTGGGTCCTCCGTATCCCAGTCCAATGCTCTATCCACTTTGCCACTGCCTGGTTAGGTCCCAGTCTTATTTTTAAGAACAGATTTTATTAAAGATGAATATTCATAAGTCCCCTGAATATTACTGAATGCTTACTCTGGGCTAGCTATTGTTTATATCATGAGGTTATGGTAATGAGCAAGACAGAAAGACATCTAGTTTCATGGGCTTGCATTCTAGTCAAAGGAGAAAAAAAATGATGTGTTAAGTGCTGTGAAGAAAATATTACTAGTCATGGTATAGAGAATGACTATCAAGGAGGTGTATAGGGGAAGTTGTTACCTTTGGTAGTGTGGCTAAGAAAGGCCATTCTAGAGGTAACCCTTCACTTGAGACTTGACTCATGAGAAGGAGTCACCCATGTAAATTTTTGGTTGAAGAGGAAGAGCAAACAAACACAAAGATCTCAAAAGTCATTATGGCATTCACCTGTTGGAAGAAAAGAAGAAATCCCAGTGCCTGGAGTATAGAGAGCAAAGGGAATTAGGATGCCAGATGAAATGAGAGAGGTTGACAATAGTCAGATCCTGCAGGGCCTTTGGGGTCATTTTAAGGAATCTGATTTTATTCTAAGGAAATTGGAATTCATTTGAGAATTGTAAGCAGGAGAGTGGTAGTGAGACTGATGGCCAATATGTGATGGTAGATAATCCCACCTATGCTTCTATTTTTAGGGCCAAACTTTTTTTTTTTTTTGTATTTTTCTAAAGTTGGAAATGGGTAGGCAGTCAGACAGACTCCCACATGCGCCCAACTGGGATCCACCTGGCATGCCCACCAGGGGGTGATACTCAGCCCTTCTGGGACGTTGCTCTGTTGCAACCAGAGCCATTCTAGCGCCTGAGGCAGAGGCCATGGAGCCATCCCAGCGCCCGGGCCAACTTTGCTCCACTGGATGCGGGAGGGGAAGAGAGAGATAGAGAGAAAGGACAGGGGGAGGAGAGGAGAAGCAGATGGGCACTTCTGTGTGCCCTGGCCGGGAATCGAACCCGGGACTCCTGCACGCCAGGCCGACGCTCTACCACTGAGCCAACTGGCCAGGGCCAGGGCCAAACTTTCTTAAAGATCTGTTGACTGATTCAACATTATTAGAGAAAGTTTACTATGTGTCTTGAAATGTTCTAGAGTTGTAGCAATTAGCAATACAAGTTTCTGCCTTTATTGAGCTTGCATTTCACCAAGTCAAAAACAAATAAGGACCATGAACAAAATACCAAGGGTTTACATGGTGAAGAGTGATGGTGGAAATTTTGCTGGGTTGAAGACTTCTAGGGATCCTTCAGCAACTCATTTCAGTTTTTTTTTTTAATTTATTTATTAAATTTAATTCAGTGACATTGATAAATCAGGGTACATATGTTGAAAGAAAACATCTCTAGATTATTTTGACATTTGATTGTGCTGTGTACCCCTCCCCCAAAGTTAAATTGTCTTCTGTCACCTTCTATCTGGTTTTCTTGTGCCCCTCCCCTCCCCCAACCCCTCTCTCCTTCTTCGCCCCATCCCCCCTCCCCCCACCCCCCACCCCTGTTGCCATCCCATTCTTGTTCATGTCTCTGAGTCTCATTTTTATGTCCCTTCTATGTATGGATTCATATAGTTCTTAGTTTTTTTCTGATTTACTTATTTCACTCTGTATAATGTTAACAAGGTCCATCCATGTTATTGTAAATGATCCGATGTCATCATTTCTTATGGCTGAGTAGTATTCCATAGTATATATGTACCAAAGCTTTTTAATCCACTCGTCCTCTGACAGACACTTGAGCTGTTTCCAGATCTTTGCTATTGTGAGCAATGCTGCCACAAACATGGGGGTGCATTTCTCCTTTTGGAGCCATTCTATGGTGTCCTTGGGGTATATTCCTAAAAGTGGGATAGCTGGGTCAAAAGGCAGTTCAATTCTCAGTTTTTTGAGAAATCTCCATACTGTTTTCCACAGTGGCTGCACCAGTCTGCATTCCCACCAGCAGTGCAGGAGGGTTCCCTTTTCTCCACATCCTCGCCAGCACTTATTCTGTGTTGTTTTGTTGATGAGCGCCATTCTGGCTGGTGTGAGGTGATATCTCATTGTGGTTTTAATTAGCATTTCTCTAATGATTAGTGATGTTGAGCATTTTTTCATATGCCTACTGGCCATCTGTATGTCCTCTTTGGAGAAGTTTCTATTCATCTCTTTTTCCCATTTTTGGATTGGATTGTTTGTCTTCCTGGTGTTGAGATTTACAAGTTCTTTATAAATTTTGGTTATTAACCCCTTATCAGACGTATTGTCAAATATGTTCTCCCATTGTGTAGTTTGTCTTTTTATTCTGTTTTTGTTGTCTTTAGCTGTGCAAAAGCTTTTTAGTTTGATATAGTTACATTTGTTTATCCTGTCTTTTATTTCACTTCCCTGTGGAGATAAATCAGCAAATATATTGCTCTGAGAGATGTTGGATACCTTACTGCCTATGTTTTCTTCTAAGATGCTTATGGTTTCATGGCCTACATTTAAGTCTTTTATCCATTTTGAGTTTATTTTTGTGAATGGTGTAAGCTGGTGATCTAGTTTCACTTTTTTGCAGGTAGCTGTCCAATTTTCCCAACACCATTTGTTAAAGAGGCTGTCTTTACTCTATTGTATTTCCTTACCTCCTTTGTCAAATATCAGTTGTCCATAGAACTGTGGGTTTATTTCTGGGTTCTCTGTTCTGTTCCATTGATCTATATGCCTGCCCTTATGCCAGTACCAGGCTGTTTTGAGTACAATGGCCTTGTAGTATAACTTGATATCAGGAAGTGAGATACCTCCCACTTTATTCTTCTTTTTTAAGATTGCTGAGGCTATTCGTATTCTCTTTTGGTTTCATATAAAATTTTGGAATATGTGGTCTATATCTTTGAAGTATGTCATTGGTATTTTAATTGGTATTGCATTGAATTTATAGATTGCTTTGGGTAAAATAGACATTTTAATGATGTTTATTCTTCCTAACCATGAGCACGGTATATGCTTCCACTTGTTTGTATCTTCCTTGATTTCTTTTATCAATGCTTTGTAATTTTCCAAGTACAAGTCTTTAGTCTCCTTGGTTAAGTTTATTCCTAGGTACTTTATTTTTTTGGTTGTAATTGTGAAGGGGATTGTTTCCTTAATTTCTCTTTCTGACTGTTCATTGTTGGTGTATAAAAATGCCTCTGATTTCTGAGTATTGATTTTATATCCTGCCACTTTGCTGAATTCATTTATCAGGTCCAGTAGTTTTTTGACTGAGACTTTAGGGTTTTCTATATACAATATCATATCATCTGCAAATAATGATAGTTTTACTTCTTCTTTTCCAACTTGAATGCCTTTTATTTTTTCTTCTTGTCTGATTGCTGTGGCTAGGACTTCCAGGACTATGTTAAATAAGAGTGGTGAAAGGGGGCACCCCTGCCTTGTTCCTGATCTTAAGGGTATTGCTTTTAATTTTTGCCCATTGAGTATGATGTTGGCTGTGGATTTCTCATAGATGGCTTTTATCATGTTGAGGTATGTTCCCTGTATTCCCACTTTGCTGAGAGTTTTGATCATGAATGGGTGCTGGATTTTATCCAATGCTTTTTCTGCAACTATTGAAATTATCATATGGTTTTTCTCCTTCTTTTTGTTTATGTATGTGATGAATCACATTGATTGATTTATGAATATTGTACCATCCTTGCCTCCCCAGAATAAATCCCACCTGATCATGGTGTATGATTTTTTCCATATATTGTTGGATCCGGTTTGCTAATATTTTGTTGAGGATTTTAGCATCTATATTCATCAAAGATATTGGCCTATAATTTTCTTTCTTTGTGTTGTGTTTGCCTGGTTTTGGAATCAGAATTATGCTTGCCTCATAAAAGGAGCTTGGAAGTCTTCCTTCCTCTTGAATTTTTTGAAATAGTTTGAGAAGGATAGGAGGTAGTTCTTCCTTGAATATTTGGTAGAATTCTGTTGTGAAGCCATCTGGCCCCAGACTTTTCTTTGTTGGGAGTTTTTTGATAACTGTTTCGATCTCATTTGTTGTAATCGGTCTGTTTAGGTTTTCTGATTCTTCCAGATTGATTTTTGGAAGATTGTATATTTCAAGGAATTTGTCCATTTCATCTAAGTTGTCTAGTTTTTTGGCATACAGTTCTTCATAGTATTTTCTTACAATATTTTGTATTTCTGTTGTGTCAGTTGTTATTTCTCCTCTCTCATTTCTAATTTTATTTATTTGAGTCCTCTCTCTCTCTTTTTCTTGGTGAGTCTAGTTAAAGGTTCATCAATCTTGTTTACCTTTTCAAAGAACCACCTCCTAGTTTCATTGATCTTCTGTATTGTTTCTTTAGCCTCTATGTCATTTATTTCTGCTCTGACCTTTATTATTTCCTTCCTTCTACTACATTTGGGCTTTACTTGCTGTTCTTTTTCTAATTCTTTTAGATGCAGGGTTAAGCTGTTTATTTGAGCTTTTTCTAGCTTCTGAAAGTGTGCCTGTAGTGCTATGAACTTCCCTCTCAGTACTGCTTTTGCTGTATCCCATAAATTTTGAGTTGTTGTATGCTCATTGTCATTCGTTTCTAGGAATTTTTTTATTTCTTCTTTGATCTCATTCTTATTCCATTCATTATTTAACAACCTGCTATTTAGTTTCCATGTGTTTGAGAATTTTTGAGCTTTTCTATTGTGGTTCATTTCTAGTTTCATGCCATTGTGATTGGAGAACGTGCTTGATATGATTTCAGTCTTCTTAAATTTGTTGAGAGCACTTTTGTGCCCTAACATGTGGTCTATCCTAGAGAATGTACCATGAGCACTTGAAAAGAATGTATATTCTGCTGCTTTAGGGTGAAAGGTTCTGAAGATATCTATTAAATCGAGTTGATCTAGTGTTTCCAATAAGTCTGCTGTTTCTTTGTTAATTTTCTTTCTTGAGAATCTATCTAGTGATGTTAGTGGGGTATTGAAATCCCCTACTATTATAGTATTGCTGTTGATCTCGCCCTTTGAATCCATCAAAGTCTGCTTTATATATTTGGGTGCTCCTATATTAGGTGCATAGATATTTATAATAGTTATATCTTCCTGTTGGATTACTCCCTTTATCATTATGTAGTGGCCTTCTTTATCTCTTACTATAGCCTTTGTTTTAAAGTCCAATTTGTCTGATATAAGTATTGCTACCCCAGCTTTTTTTTCATTTCCATTTGCATGAAATGTTTTTTTCCATCCTTTTACCTTCAATCTATGTGTATCTTTTGTTCTAAGGTGTGTATCTTGTAGACAGCATATGTATGGGTCCTGTTTTCTTATCCACGCAGCTACCCTATGTCTTTTGATTGGATCATTTAATCCATTTACGTTTAAGGTTATTATTGATATGAAGTTGTTTATTGCCATTTTCTTCTTTAAAGGTGTATTCCTTTTTTGCTATATTCTTTTCCCACTTTGATCTGTTTACAACAGGCCCCTTAACATTTCCTGCAGCATTGGTTTGGTTGTAATGAATTCCTTGAGTTGTTTTTTGTCTGGGAAGCTTTTTATTTCTTCTTCGATTTTAAACGATAGCCTTGCTGGATAAAGTAGTCTTGGTTGTAGGTTCTTGTTCTGCATTACTTTGAATATTTCTTGCCATTCCCTTCTGGCCTCAAGTGTTTCTGTTGAGAAGTCAGATGTCATCCTTATGGGGGCTCCTTTGTAGGTGATAACTTTTTTTTCTCTTGCAGCTTTTAATATTTTCTCTTTATCGCTTAGCTTTGGTATTTTAATTATGATGTGTCTTGGTATAGGTTTCTTTGGGTTTCCCTTTAATGGAGTCCTCTGTGCTTCTTGGACTTGTGAGAGTTTCTCTTGCATTAATTTAGGGAAGTTTTCAGCTATGATATGATTGAACAAAGTCTCTATCCCTTGTTCTTTTTCTTCTTCAGGAACCCCTATGATGTGGATGTTATTTCTCTTCATGTTGTCACAGAGCTCTCTAAGGGTTTCCTCTGACTTTTTGAGTCTCTTTTCTCTTCTCTGCTTTCATGCCTTCATTCCAGTTGTCCTCCGACTTGCTGATTCGATCCTCAGCTCTATTTATCCTGTTTTTAATTCCTTCCATTGTGGTCTTTATTTCTGATATTGTATTTGTCATCTCCGACTGATTCTTTTTTATACTTGCTATTTCTTTATTTAGGTTTTCATAATGACCATCCATTGTTGTTCTAAGATCCCTAAGCATCCTTACAATCATTATTTTGAACTCTGCATCTGGAAGTTTGATTATTTTTATATCACTCAATTCCTCTTTTGAAGGTATCTCTTGTGGTTTCATTTGGATTGCACTTCTTTGTTTTCTCATTGTCTGTTTTTGGGTTTTTTATTTGTAGAGTTGGTTGAGTCTAGGCTTGGTGTTGTCTGCCTCCAGTTTTCAGTTATTTCTAGGTCTTCTTAGGTTGGTATCAGCTGTTATCTGTAATCCACTTTCAGATTTGGGAAGCTTTGAAGTCTTGATTTGTTTGTTTTCTTAACAGGTGATAGTCTTTTTACTGATCTCAGCAGGGGGCTTCCTTGAAACTGTATCCAGGAATGTGGTGGGTGTAACCTGAGACTCTGAAGACCTCTTTAGCCAATTAATCTCTCTGGGGGCAGGGTGTTTTCTCAGCTTCAGTAGGGGGAGGTGTATCTCAGATCTCCATGGAGACCTGAGTTACTGCCCCTCCTCCCCACTTCTTGTTTTCAGCTGTGTCTTGTTGCGCTGATTGGAGCTGGATAGATGTCCGGAGATCTCTGATCCAGAAGCAGTTCAGCTCTGTTTTGTGAAAGGTTCAGTCCCTCCCCCAGCTATGGCCACCTCCAGCATAGATGAGTCAGCTTTTTTAGTTCATCTCCTGCATTCCTAGCCCCTCACAGTCTGTCCCTCTCCCTGTCCTTTCCACTTGGGAGATAAGCTGGTCTTTTCAACACACCTCACTCTCTGTTCGCTAGGCAAGTGGCTGTGAGCAGTAGTTTCTGCCCTTTTCCCTTGTGTGAGATCCCCTCTGGGCTCTCAGCCTCACCCCCCCTCTCCGTTCCTGTAAGCAGGGGAGATTCAGGCACTCTCTACTAGGTTTGTTGTGGCTTCTTCTTTGCTCCTAGGTTTTTGAGAGCTGTTCTTGTAGTTCAGAGTTGGTTTTTCATGCTGATTTTTCCTAAATTGGTTTGTATTCCAGTTTGGTGGTGAGAGCTGGGCGTCTGTGCGTCAGCCTACTCTGCTGCCATCTTTTCAGTCCTCATTTCAGTTTTATATTTTTGTTGTGGCTGTGATGTTGTTATTTTCTTTTTTATCCCTGATGGTCAATAAAGTCTTCCTAGCTTTGCCTACTTTCATCCTATGTGTTGCTTTTATTCTTTTATCCCCATGTGTAGTGCACAGCCTTTTTCTGTAAGTCTTATCTCAAGAAAACACTATCTCCTAAAACAGTAATTAACCTACTTCATAAATTTCTTTCCTAGAGACTATAATTTCACATGTGTTCTATTTATTCATCCCTTTTTATTATTTTTGTTTTTCTTCTTTAGTGATATAAAAGCACAGAATCAACCTAGAAAAAAAAAAGCCTTAACTCGGGTATAGTTTAAGCAGAGTATAGTAGAGGAATTACATTGTGATTTTTATAAGTAGTCCACAATCCTGTTTTTTTTCTCTTTCTCTTTCTTCCTCTCCCTTTTCTCCCTCCTTCTCTCCTTTTCTCCCTCCTTCCTTTCCTTATTCCAAAATACTAGGCAAATACATTCTCTCTTTTAAACTGCTTTAAATGTAGCTTCTTCATAATAAATTCATATATAAGTATTTCTTTTTCTGTTAAAATTTAATTTTCTAAATTAAAAAATTTTAAGAAGTAGTGAGGCAATAAAAAATAAGACGTTTTTGAAGATCCTTTTAAAGAAAAATTTCTTAGCCATAGCATCCCCTATTTGTGAATTCTAACCCTCATTATTATTGCTGCCTTTGGATTAAGTTCCATTAAGAAAGAAAATCTTTGACACTGTGGGAAATTAATGGGAGGAAATGATTTTGCCTGTCCACCAGGATTTGGAAGGACCATTTTTAGCATTCTGACTTCCAACATGTCTGGGATTTTCATGATAAGAAAAGAACTGTGTTTGGTTGCTATTTTAGTGATGAAATATTTTTTTAAATGGATGATTTTATTAGGATTTTCCTAAAAGACAGGCTCTACACCAAAAATATCCTTGAGGATATTGCTCTGTAGGATGTTTCTGCCAACTATGTTAAAGTATTTGTAGGGAAAATATGGCTTTATAGAATATTTATGTGTTCCCAAAATGGTTACTGATTTTCTCAAGAAAGAAGCAACAGCAATTTGCTGAAAAGGAAAATGGCTTTTCTTTAATCAAGAAAAATTAAATGACTTATTTAGATGAATGTGTTAATTCTACCAGAGTTCAACTTTTCTGTTTCATACAGTCTTCCTTTGTCAGAAGGATTCCTTTGAAACCATCTAGAAAGGTCCTGCTGACATCCCTGTAAAGTGACTATTCAACTTCTGCAAGAACCAGTATGGCAATGAAATTTTTATCACCATCGTGGTTGGTTGTACTTTCTGAATCAGCATTGTCCTTCTACTATATGCTGTCCTATGTATTTAAAGATGGCTGCCCTGTCCAGCGTACAAGGGTTTATGCTTTGACATCCCAAGCTCTTTCAGTTGTTTCTCAAACAACAGCAATTTGAGGCCTCTCTGCATCCTGCATACCTTCCTCCAAAGTCTGACTATCCAAGTCCTACTAAAATGTATGCACAGAGCTACACAGGAAGCCGTGCAGTTACCTCAGAGTAGAACTGGACAAGGACTTCCCGCACACAAGGTACTTCCTGTGAGGCCCTATGTAATCTGTTCTCTCTTTACTCCTTTAATCTCTTTTTCTTCCATGCTCTCTCCTGCTCTCCACTCCAGCCATACTGGTTTTCTTGCCAAACTCATGTTTTACTTCAATCCTTTCTTTTTTCTTTTCTCTGCCTGGAACTCCTTTTTCTCCAAAGGCACACAGTATCCTTTCTGTTGTTTTCAGGTCACACTTACCATCACTTCAGAAGGAACTACCCTGCCCTTCTCATTTAAAATGAGCCTCCCAAGATATAGTTTGCACTTAGCATATTTTATTAGCAGTTAAAACTCCCAGACTATATATTATAAACCTATGTGTTTGTCTTTTTTCTGCCATCATTGTAAGAATATCACCTCTATTAAGGCAAGAACTTGGTTATGTTCACTGCTTCTTTCCAGCACCCAGTAAAGTGCCTAGCATATAGTAGGAATTAAAAAATATTTGTGAATGTATTAACTTGTTTACTATCTACACACAGACTGTCTGTGGGCAGAGGACACAGAATAAGCTTTTTACTGCATATTTAACAGTGCATATAGCCATACACTAGAGAATTATCTGATTCACAGTGAACCCAAACAGCATTTGAGCTTTCAGCTGTTGAAGAGTAGTGTGTGTGTGTGTGTGTGTGTGTGTGTGTGTATGTGTGTGTGTATGTGTGTCTGACCAAATAGGTGCACATGTGATTTAGAGACTTGTGTCCAAGCCCTCTTGATTATAGAACCTGGAAAATGACAAAACTGCATGAAGTGAAGGAAAGTGAGCCAGCAAGACTCTTCACTACCTATGAATTTCCAAGGATACAGTTGTTCTTGAACAATCACAGTCTGTATATCAAAATAAGCACTTTATTGAGTAGGGTAAAAGGAGTTGCTGGCGAGACTGTAAATTCTCTCCCAGAACAAATGATAACTGAGCCCAGGAGCCATTTTGTCTTGGGAGGAGGGGAGCATAAATTCCCTGAAAGTGTCTGTCACAGGGAATTGCTCTGCATTTGTCATGTCTGCCTCCTGCATCATTCATGAATGTCATAAGAGTCTAAAGAATTGGCACTTCATAGTGAAGATGATTAAATAGCCATTATGCTTGTCTTTCCTGCTGCATGGTGCTTTTAAAGAGATCCCATTCTGATTGTGGCATACACTTCCAGCCTCCTCTCTGTGTGTCTTGCCTCCCGAGGTGTCTGGTGTCGGATCCAAAGAGCACTGGGTCTTCAGCCCTACACTTGTTGAGACTGAACAGATCTGTGGACTAGCACTTCAAGTTTTCTTATTCCCCTATTGTTGAGAGCTTAAGCTGTGAAAAAAGAAATGCTGTGAAGCTCAAAGTAGATTTATTTCCAGGGAATAGTGAAATACTAGCTATAATTTGGATTCTGCAGTGATCAAACTGTAAACTTTTTTTTAGATATTTTTACCTCTCTTTGTCTTTACTTCCTTGTGGACTAAGAATAATGAATCAGAAGAAGACTCTTTTATATTTAATTTGTTATTTTATTAATTCAAATATAAGGCTTCAGATCAGTATATACCCAATAAAAATATATATGCAAAGTAACTACTGATGTAACAGAGTCCAAGGCATGTGAACCTCTCTCTCTGTCTCTCTCCCCTCTCTCTCTTATGTGTACACACTTTAACCTGCTCCATAGTGATTCTTACTACTGAAGCAGTAACCTTAAGTGACAGAGTATAAACAGATGAATTTAGATTGATCAAGAAACACATTTTTCTTAAGCACTGACTTTAGAGGCAATAAGAAATAATATAGGATGTGCACTGAACTGGAGTCAGGAGAAGAACTCTAACTTGGCTCTGCCTCTTACCAATGATGTCCTTGGACAAATTCTGTAACCTCTTTGGGACTCAGTGTCTGCATCTATAAACAATGAGATCAAATAGTGGCTCTCAAATTCTTGTTCCAGCTCTCATGCCATAAGGTTTTCTGCCTAGCATGGGATTTAGCCATCACAGGAACACAAAGAAGCACATTATCAGCATCACCTTCAAGGAACTCATAATCTAATCATGTTGTGAAAATCCTAATCCCTGCTGAGCACGAGCAGTGAGACTCAGCACACCACAGGTACTGGGTCTTTATCGTCATTTTTGCAAAATACAGATAATTTTTAAAATAATGGCGGTGCAGTCTAGGACTGGGATTCCCGCATAGTAAACACAGATGTCTTTGCATCCCTTATTGTTTGTGGGATTCTCCCCCAAGTTCATGACTAGAAAGAACATTCATTTTAAAGTAAACTTTGGCCATATATTAAGGGATCAAGTTAACTGGGTAAATTAGAAAAATTGGACCCTTACTGGTCATGACCAAGAAGAGGACCCCCCTTCTGAGAAAATGTGTTCCCTTCTTACTGAAGAATTCATGTCAACACTTCCTCTAGGTCATCAAATACTTTAACGCAGGTGGACCCTTTGAGCCTACTTTGTGCCCTGGAAGGGACCTCTTCACTCCTCGGTATCCAGGCATTCTCAGAAAGTGGGAGGGCGGATTGAAATGCCAGCCTTGGCATTTTCATTCTGCAGCTCCAACCATGCGAGTCAGATTCGTTCTTGCTGCTGGTTTAAGAGAGATTAAAAGGAGCAAAGCTGTTCTCTGAGTTTTCTGATCTGAACCGTGGCAGCCAGAGCCAGGGGAAACAGGGACAATGGGAAAGGGAATAAATCCTTCGAGAGTGATGTGTATGTGATCTCTGGCAAGCAGACCCCATGTTCACATGGGCGGCTTCAAATACTAAGTCATTGCTTTGGAGAATCTTCCAGTACCCAATAAACATACCACCTATGTGACACAATGTGAGGCAGAAGCTGAGGTTGTGAGATAAGGAATGGCAGGATATGTGGCTGAATAAAAAAATTTCAATTTCCTTCACTTAGTAGATGGACAAGTATCACATCATTAAAAAAAATTACCCACATTTAAAAAAAAATCTTCTATGAGTGCACATGGGCAATGTCTGAATCTTTTCACATGATTGACTTAATCAGAAGGCCTAATCTAACAAGGAAAAGCCCCGTGTTAATTTAAATATGGCAGGTGCTATCTAAGTTTACTGCAAGAGCTAAAGACCAATTATCTTGCATTTTTTTCGTAAAATTGCGTTTTCTAAAAAGAGACGGATGCGTCTGAATAGATCCATCATAACAAATCTTCAAGCTTTGATGGAAGTGACTGCTGTTTATTTGCAGGATGTCATATCTGTACTATTGAATCAATGCTGAAGTTATCATTTTAGAATTAAGAGACGGCCTCGGAAATTAGTTTTATAGACTTGAAGCATGACTTTGTGAACAAAAATGTAAGGCCAGCTGTAGAAAGTGCCTCACTCCAGGAACTGATGATTAGAAAGCAGTTTTTTGTTTTTTTTTTTAAGTGGGGATAATACAGTCCTGGGTGAAGAATAAGTAAGAAATTGTTGTTATCATCAGGACTTGAGGAATAAGCACACTTTCAAGGGATGGAGAGGTACTGATGGGAGAGACCGAGATGGAGAATATATTTGAAATATATTTAATTAGGAAGGAGGGATGAGAATCACCAAACATTAGCAAAGGGCAATTGTCTTGTTAAAAATAATGAAGGAAGAAAAATAGAAGCTATAAGCTGAGGCTTCAAAGACAATAAAAGATTAAGAAAATTAGGAGGAGTTTATGTATTCAGAGGAAATCAATTTTTAAAAGTAAACTGTGAACGAATTACCAAAATATTACATAATAATGCAATGATGTGTTTGCCCATTGATAAGAGTTGAGGGATAAATAAAGTTTTGTTGAAGTAATAATAAAAAATAGCTTTGACCACCAAGAACTGACTTTAATCCATTTTGGCCTCTTATGTGACCCCTGGCTATAGACTATTTTTGTTTTAAGATAAGCAAAGTGCCCTGGCCAGTTGGCTCAGTGGTAGAGCATCGGCCTGGCGTGCGGAAGTCCCAGGTTTGATTCCCGGCCAGGGAACACAGGGGAAGCGCCCATCTGCTTCTCCACCCCTCCCCCTCTCCTTCCTCCCTGTCTCTCTCTTCCCCTCCTGCAGGTGAGTCTCTATTGGAGCAAAGGATGGCCTGGGCACTGGGGATGGCTCCGTGGCCTCTGCCCCAGGTGCTAGAGTGGCTCTGGTTGCAACAGAGCAACAACCCAGATGGGCAGAGCATTGCCCCCTGGTGGGCGTGCCGGGTGGATCCCGGTCGGGCGCATGCGGGAGTCTGTCTGACTGCCTCCCCGTTTCCAGCTTCAGAAAAATACAAAAAAAAAAAAAAAAAAAAAAAAAAAGATAAGCAAAGTAATTTTGCCTAATATTCCTGGAGATTTATTTTATTTAAAGAATGAAAGTGTTATTTTATATTAATCAGAGAAATTATTTTTCTGTACTAGGCCTTCTAGTTAAGTCCATCATGTAAAAAATTCAGACATTGCCCATGTACACTTGCATTAGAAGCTGATTTTTAATTTGGGCACTTTAAAAAAAATTATGTGATACTTATTCATCTACTAAGTGAAGGAAATTGAAAGTTTTTTATACAACCACATATTCTGCCTTCTTAAATTGAATTGCAGCCCCACCTCAAAATAGACCCTCCAGTAAAACAATTGTCTGCCAATAGGAGTGAATTGCAGAATTAGAGGCCATTCGCTTGTGGAATATTATGCAACCATTTAAAATGACAAATCCAATAATATAGAGAGAGGTTCAAATACTATAATAGAAGAAGGAGGCAAAATTATGTAAGCACTCTGATTATAACCACATGTAAACTGTGTTTTTCTATATATGGAGACCATAGAGGTAAAGGGAAGGTCAATGGGTATTATTGTAGCAAATCATTTTACATTATTTTTAGGTCCTCTGAATGCCAAATAATATGTATTTGGGAACTAGCTGACCAGGATCTGGGTGCGATCTATGATGATGTAATAGTATAGTCTCACTTGGGGCTAAAAATCATGGCACTGGTCTTTACAGTTCTGTATTTCTAACCAAACCCTTGAATCATTACTTTATATTTTATATGCACACAAAACTCAATAACCCCTAACTTAACTTACCATTTTTCATGCCATAAGCTGTGTTTCTTTTCGATCTTCAATTGTATTTGCCCAAACCAGAAAACTCTGAATCAATGTCAATTCCTTTTCTTTTTTTTTTTATTCACCAAGAATCAAACGAATCACCAAGTTCTTGTATTGCTCACCTCTTTCGTATTCACTTACCCCACGTCTCTCACACCCCGGCTGTGGCAATGGCTTCTGTCTAGGTCAACATACACTTTAGTCTACCTCCATCTGCAGTGCCATAGTTGGAATTATTTTATATTACTCTACTACAGATAAGATCATGCTTCTCTAGTGAGCAAAGTAGTCCTTTTCAAAGTTTTTAAGTATTATAATCATTGTTTTAAATTATTATATTGGAGTAACTTTAATATATTCACTAAATAAAACTTTGGTGTTTTGGAAAGTTAAAAATTATTTTGGGTTGATAATTAATATTAGTTCTTTATTTTAGGTGTAATTCTTGATATCTTTCTGCTACTAAAAAGGAAAAAATTGTAAAGAAAACACTGTTTTTTTTCCTGCTAAGGTACTAGTTTGTCTGCAAGGTATAAATACCTTCATGTGGCATTCAGTAGTCTGCACTGATCTTGCTAACCTATTTTTCAGACCTGTCTTTGCTATTCTCAGCACTTCAGCCTACACACCAGCCAGAAGAGATGATGTTGCTTATATTCCCAAAGTACATTGTGTTCTCTCACATCTTGTTTATGGCATCCAACAGGAATGGCCTCCCTTTCCTTTAAATTTGGGTCAATTATTCCTTCACCCCAAGACTCAGTACAAGTCTTTTTTTTTCCTTTGACATATTTTTATTTCATTTTTTACAAAGTTAGTATTTTTCAGTTTTATTGAGATATCAACATATAACATTATATTAACATATAACAACATAATTATTAACATATAACAATGGAACGATACCGTGAATACGTGGAAACTAAAAATACCACCCTCATAGTAAGAGAGAAAAGATGGGTTGCTGCTGGAGGCAAGGTGTAGGGTTGGAGGCAATGAATGAAGGTGGTCAGAATGTTCAAACTTCTAGTTATAAGATAAATAAGTTCCAGCATAGTGGCTATAGTTAATGATACTGCATTGTATATTTGAAAATTGCTAAGTGAGTAAATCTTAAAAGCTCTCATCACAAGAAAATAAAATTATAACTATGAGATGTGATGGATGTTGGCAGGTCTACCTATTCTGTCACAAAAGGTAAACATTTCTCTTTTTTATGGCTGACTAATATTCCATTGTGTAAATGTACCACAGCTTTTTAGTCATTCCTCTACTGATGGACACTTGAGCTGTTTTCAGATCATGGCTATTATAAATAATGCTGCAATGAACATGGGATGCACATATTCTTTCATTTATTTATTTATTTATTTGGTATTTTTCTGAAGCTGGAAACTGGGAGGCAGTCAGACAGACTCCCGCATGTGCCCGACCAGGATCCACCCGGCACACCCACCAGGGGGCAATGCTCTGCCCCTCCGGGGCATCGCTCTGTTGCGACCAGAGCCATTCTAGCGCCTGAGGCAGAGGCCATGGAGCCATCCCCAGCGCCCGGGCCATCTTTGCTCCAATGGAGCCTTGGCTGCGGGAGGGGAAGAGAGAGACAGAGAGGAAGGAGAGGGGGAGGGGTGGGGAAGCAGATGGGCGCTTCTCCTGTGTGCCCTGGCCAGGAATCGAACCCAGGACTTCCGCACGCCAGGCCAACGCTCTACCACTGAGCCAACCGGCCAGGGCCAGGGATGCACGTATTCTTTTAAATCAGTGTTTCAGGTTTCTTTGGATAAATTCCCAGAAGAATTGCTGGGTCATGAGGCAGTTTTATTTAAAATTTTTTGAGGTAAATCCATACTGCTTTTCACAGTTTCTGCACCAATCTGCATTCTCACCAACAGTGCATGAGGGTTCCTTTTTTTCCACATCCTCACTAACACTTATTGTTTATTGATTTATTGGTGATAGCCTCTCTGAAAGGTGTGAGGTGATATCTCATTGTGGTTTTATTTTTTATTTCTCTGATGATTAATGACACTGAATATCTTTTTATATATCTATTGCCATTTGTATGTCCTCTTTGAAGAAGTGTCTGCTCAGATCCTTGACCCATTTCTTAACTGGATTGTTTGACTCAATATTTTTTCTTCTCTCTTTGAGTCAAGGCTTATTTTTCTCACAACTTCTTTCCTACATTTGAAAATGTGGCCATAGAAGTTGTGTGTATACCTTTACATCAGACAGAGACTGATGGAGTGTTTTTCTGGTCCTAGGTTAAAAAAAAGTTTAGTGAAGTGCTCTGATTGGTCCAACTTGGTTAATTTCCACACCTCAGCCATCACAACTGTATGTATAGGAAAAATATGTTAAGGGGTTGACAATTTTCATTTAAATCACATTATTGTAATGGTAGAAAATAGAAATTTCCATGGGAAGTGTCTTAATTTTTCAAGGAAAGAGGAAGAGCATGTGGGACATATGGAACAATAAATGCCTTCTGCAAGTGCCAAAACTTTAAATAGTTTCTTTATTTTGAGGTGATCGCTACGAAATGGAAATACTAAACTATTTCTAGAGTTCTGTATAGTGTACGTGATTGCCAATTTGATCTTTACTCCAACACTTTGAAATGAGGAATTAAGAGAGGTATCATCACCTTTTTAATCATGGGAAGACTGAGGCACAGGAAAGCTGACTGATTGTTGTAGAACAGGAGAATGGGCCACAATAGTGGAAGTATCTTTCTTTTGACTAATTCTGACATATGTTCTATGATAAATAGATATGTGTGTCATAGAAGTAAGAGCCATTAACCTTAAAACTATTAGTCAACATTTCCAGTAAAATAGTGCTGTATGATTTGCATATGATATATAATTATTCAGAAAGACTGGTGATTTTTAATAATATTTATCACCAGAATTAAATAACAGTAGGCTTTCCTTTTAGTAAAGTAAGAAATTGGGCTAGTAGGTAGAATTTTGTTGGTTTTATGCTTTTTTCCCACCAGCTCTTATGAAATCCTTGGCATTGGATACAATATATAATGGCTTCACTCGGTGCACAAGTTTGAGTTCCAATATAATCAAGCAGATTTCATACTAATACTGATTTCTGCGGGGAAGTCTTTGAGTTGTAATCTTTAGAATATTGGGGCATGCTCTAAAATGTTGCCTCTGTTTCTGGCATAGTTCTTTTTGTTTTTAATGATTCTTTCATCAAGAAAGAGGAAGAAATTGGCCCACATGGAGGGTGTCCTCACCTTGTCTGAGACTTGTTTAAGCAATGGGGACTGGCTTTCCCTGATGATATACTTAACTCTTAGGCAATGTTGTCAGTTACTCAGTTAGCTGAGCGATAAATCTGATCATTTCTTTGGACGAAGATAAAGGATGTTCTTTAAAATTGATGAAATCGCTTTCTGAAAGTTCAGCCCCTTCAGTTTTGCTTTATTTAAGCTTACTTTATCATCAGTTTCAGTGTTTATTTTAAAAAATTCAGTGTATGCAAAATAGACTACAATAAACCATCCATTCAATAAATGCATTGCAGGGCTGTTTGTAAAATCTGTATCACTTATCACTTACCTAGTACTCCCTAGTGTCTCTCTCTGTAATACATAGGTTTTGTTGCTCACAGTTTTTTCCATCTATTATTCACCCTTCCCTTCTCCTAGTGGAGCTCTTGGTCTCCAGGGATTCCTTTAGGGAAATTTCATCTCCTGGGTCAGCAGAAAGCCTGCTGAGGGGAGAAGAGGGAAGAGTCAAGAAAGGAAAGCTCTGGTTCTGCTACTGTCAGCACCACCACTTAACACCAGGTCAAGTCTTTTAAACTCTTTCAACCTCTTTTTCTTTTCTCTTTTCTTTTCTTTGTTTCTCTTCTTTTCTTTTCTCTTCTTTATTCTTTTCTCTTTTTTTTTTTTACTTAAACAGTAACAAAAATATTCAATGGTATTGGAGAAAGAGGTATCAAATGAGATACTCTCAAAGAAAGCAACCTGAAAACCATTCAATGCTATGGATATATAAAACCCTACTATTATAAACACCCCATCACAATCAATCACTGGAGTGTGTGTTCGGGGGTGTAGGGACCATGTAACAAAAAAATTAAGGAACTATTATGTAGGTCATCAATCATGAGATCCCTGAGCTTTATGCTTCCATTTGTTTGACAGTCTTTCCATTTTGGTTTTATTAGCTATAAAGTAATTGGTATAAATAAAAGATAGTTTTAAAAGCAATAACTACATTTACCGACCCAATACATTTTGTGTCAATGATAGTCTGCTTATTTTTCAAAAGGCTTTACCAATTTAAAATAAAGAGCATAAATGTGGGTAAGGTTGATGAAAGAGTAATAAAATAGAAATAAGGAATAAGAACCTGAAATAATTCAAGAATACATACGTACACCTTAGTGTCATTAGATTTTATTGTAAGTTCTTAGGCAGTGTTCAAACAGCATTAGAGTAAGAGGTGAACATCTTGTTTCTTATCCTAGCTTATCTACCAGGTGGTTTACACATTAAGATTTATCCTTATTTTCTTACTTAATTTATTATTCTACCTGTGACACTTTCCCACAAGTTAAGTATCTAGTTCTCATTAACACTCAAAGGCTTACCCAAATTGTTTCATTTTAACACCAACTGAAAACTTTCAGGGAAAGCTAATGTGCTTTAGGTGTTTTTTTTAAAAAAAAACCAACATAGATATACAACCAACATGAGAGTGAAAAGCTTCTCTGTAGCTTTCTATCTTAAATATTTGATGGAGAAAATAATATATTAATTTCAGATAGTCTACTGTATTTTCTAACTTTCTTCATTTTTTAATACATATGTATGTATAGATTATTTTTATATCTAATGTAAATATTAAACAAGGCCATGATTCTATTCTTGTTATTAATATTCCTAAAAGGTAATAAGATATTTAGATATTGTCATAAAAATAAAAATGATATCATAATGAAAGAAACAGGATTATAAGTGAATACAACAATAACAATAATTATTCAAGTGGTTCTAATTAAGGAAAAGTTACATTTCCATCAACAATTAAATTAGATTCTAGTAAAAATAAGCAGTAATAAACAGTACAAATTTAAGAACTATTTATTGGAGAAATGTGTGAACTGGAAAAAAATTTATCATTCTTTTTGAGAAATTGTAGATCATCTGCTTAATTAGCTTATTGTATATAATTATTTAGTACACTAAACTGCTCCCCCAAACTATTTCATGATTTCAATGGAGGCTGTTCTACTGTTTTCCTCCCTTTTAACCTCATGTACAACATACATACTAAAACATATGTACCTTCCCATCCAGCTCTGTCAGAATCACCATCAGCTCCATCCCAGTAAATAGTCAGCTATCAAGACAATAAGCCAAATCTTTATTTTGGTGCTTTTGAGACTAAAGAGGCTGTGCTTTAAATGACATGTCATACTCGTTGATTGTCTGAAGATGAAGTGTATCCACTGTATTTTGGTTAATGGTGACAGTGTGGAGATTCCATTTCTGAAATATTCTGTTGACTAGAACTCAACAAAACAACCTCAGCTGCCTGCAAAGTTGAGAATCTGGCAATATTAAATGGCCACAATGCTACTATACTAACGTTTTCCTCAGTTGAATTGATCACGGTTAGCTAGCAAGTGGGAACTTGACATGGTTCAGATTATTCATAAATGTAGTATGATTTTAGCACCAGCATACTGAGCACAGTGAGAAACCAGCAATCAGGACTACTAGGCTCAGGGGAGAGAAGATGTGATGTGGTATTGCATGGCTTAGAAGTGAAAATCTTTAATGGATTAAGAGGGTTCTTATAGTTCCTGGGGTGTTCCCAAAAAGTGAATTCTTAATCCATATTTAAAAACAACAAAATTAACTTTTTAATTTGAAAATACAGTATCAACCAAAATAATTCCATATTCCCCCTGGGGCAGTAGGCATTTTATATTAAAATTAAATGGAAGCTTGTATTTATCTTTAAAAAGCTAACTGAGCAGAAAAAAAAATACAGGCTATCAAGGAGAAAGTTGTAACTATTAACTTCCTACAAAGCCAACATTGGACTATGGAAACATTCACGGATTTTATCATCCTTACTAGCAAATTCAGTACCAAGAATACATATGTTACTATTTATTTCTATGTAGGAGAATAAGCCATAAGCTAAGGACTTTGTATTTTTATGCCCTTTTCACCTACAAAGTTAGATGCATCTCACATAGTGACACCCTAAATTCAGAATAACGGAAACAATAAAAATCATTTTACTTTATTTTATTTATAAATTTTTGTTTGTTTTTTTGTTTTTTAATTAATTTTAATGGGGCGACATTGATAAATCAAGGTACATATGTTCAGAGAAAACATATCTAGGTTATTTTGACATTTGATTATGCTGCATTCCCATCACCCAAAGTCCAATTGTCTTCCGTCACCTTCTAACTGGTTTTCTTTGTGCCCCTCTCCTCCCCCCTACCCTGTAACCTCCACGCTCTTGTCCATGTCTCTGAGTCTCATTTTTATGTCCCACCTATGTATGGAATCATATAGTTTTTACTCATTTACTTATTTCGCTCAGTATAATGTTGTCAGGGTCCATCCATGTTGTTGTAAATGATCCGATGTCATCATTTCTTATGGCTGAGTAGTATTCCATAGTATATAGGTACCAAAGCTTTTTAATCCACTCATCCACTGACGAACACTTGGGCTGTTTCCAGATCTTCGCTATTGTGAACAATGCTGCCATAAACATGGGGGTGCATTTCTTCTTTCAAACACTGCTATGGTGTTCTTAGGCTATGTTCCTAACGGTGGGATAGCTGGGTCAAAAGGCAGTTCGATTTTTAATTTTTTGAGGAATCTCCTACTGTTTTCCACAGAGGCTGCACCAGTCTGCATTCCCACCAGCAGTGCAGGAGGGTTCCCTTTTCTCCACATCCTCGCCAGCACTTATTCTGTGTTGTTTTGTTGATGAACACCATTCTGACTGGTGTGAGATGATATCTCATTGTGGCTTTAATTTGCTTTTCTCTAATGATTAGTGATATTGAGCATTTTTTTTATTTATAAATTTTTGAATACTTTTTTAAAAATTGATTTTTAAAGGGAGGGAAACATCAATTTGTTGTCCCGCTTATTTATGCATTCACTGGTTGATTCTCGTATGTGCCCTGACTGGGGATCAAACTGTCAAACTGGTGTATCAGGGCAATGCTCTAACCAACTGAGCTATCCATGCAGGGCAATATAAATACTTTTCAATCATATTTTATATCTACTTAGCCTAACAATGTCATAGTTAGTCATTTTTTATGTTGTTCTTTGTTTATTTAAAAATTGAATCCATGGTGACCTCCTAACCACCTATATAAAAGTTTGTATATTTATCTTTTAAAATACTTTTCCTCTTTATTTTGAAAATTACTGAACAGGTCAGTGAGTGAATAATATAAGCAGAATAGGAAGTTTGTGAAGTTATTTATATGGTGAGAAGACCAGAGTAGCTTTTGAAAATATGAGAGATTTCGGGGCTATGGCTTTGTTTTTGTTCCATTTTAGTCTGAGGAAAAGAAGTGAAAAGAATAAAGGGTAGGCATCTCTGCATCATTGGAGTATAGTTTATTGTACAATTATATTAAGCTTTGATTGGCCTATGAAGACAGGTTTTTGGAGGCAGGAAGGTTAGGCTGGAGAATTTAAGATAGTGCCACTTAACTAACTGAGATATTTGGGTCCGTGTTTCCAAACAGTGTTAATGAGATAGCCCATAAAACAGTTGGGAAGATGCAGCTAATGAATTTGAAAAGGTTTTGCAAACTGTAAAGCACCCTGTCAATCTGCCACTGTTGTCAACTTTCCCCTTGTTCTTTCCTTAATGATGGAATTATTTTCTGATAGAATGTGGATCTATCTATGTAGCAGAATCCACTACATCTTTAGGATAGAACAAGGTACAATTTCATAATTTGTCATAAAACATTTCCAGCTGATTTGCAGTTTTGGTGATTTTATACATTAATCACTGGCTAACCTTCAGTTTTCCAAATAAAGAATAAAGGGAGCGGGGATGACATTGGTACTCATCCACAGAAAGAAGATTATTTAAGTTCCTTGCAAATGGAGGGACATCAAGGGTAAATCATTATGTCCACATTTCTAATTTTAAGAACCTTTGAGTGTGTGGATGGTGAGGAGCAAACACTCTTTTGCATATAGAATTAACCATAGATTTCTATACCACAATTCCAAATTCTCCACATGACTGGAGGGCTTTTCAGACACCGTCTGCCAAGGATTGAGAAATTTGTAAAAGGAAAACAGGATTATGTTACATATAATATACAGCTAGAATAGTGAACTTTCAAAAAGGACAAATTAGATTGTATATGCCTCAGAATATAATGTGGCTTAGTGCTTTAAAACTGATGACATATGACATATTCTCCTATTTCTAGCCTCATAGCCATTTACTTTATTATTTCTAAACAAGCTGAATAACTCATTTCTTTTTCAAACAACATAATTCAACCTAATACTCTCTGTAAACTAAATGTGAACCAGTGCTAAAGATGTCTGAATGCTTTCTAATGTTGCTTTAAAAGTGTTGCGGAGATTGGACCATGTTGAGTGGGAAACATACAAGACAATCTGGTGCCAAATGGCCTTTGAACTTGGAGATAGGTATCATATGGAAGTCCTCTCTGTGGGCAATATACATGCAACCATAGAAACTGCAACTGTGTTTTATAAAACAGATGTTTCCAATTTTATGAGATGCAAATGTTTTCTTTAGTTTACTCACTGTTTTCTAAGTATTTTTAAATTAATATTTTCCTACTACCCCCGGGTTTGTAACTAATAATAGTAAAATAAATAATAATTATAGTAAAAACACTGATAAACCCACCAGTCAAAAATTGACACTGCTTGTCCCTATACTGAGATTTGTTTTCCCTTCTCCTCTATGATTCTATAATTCTTTTTTTAAAAAAATTTACTTTGGCAAGGAGATGAAAAGTGTTATGCAATACCATATTTTTCAAAGGCCTCTGGAATTAATTTTTATCATCTTTTTTTATAGCAAACATAAGGATGAAATAGGCAAATGTGTCTTATCACATCCGCTGGTTTTCTGAGGCTCCAGCTCTCCTTTCTGTGGGGGTGGTAGAGGTCCAGGCACAAAAGGAATGATGGCTTTGGACCCTCCATGCTACCTTCAGTGCAGTGAGGTATCTCGATCTGCTCCTGGCTCCACAGAGTATGCTGCTAGCTAAGAGATGTGGGAACTCATTTTCTATCTGACGTCTGTCTGGGCAGAGATGGAAAATGAATACTGATCTCAAGGAAGATGGAAGTTATTTGTCACAGGTACCAAAGCTCTCAGACACAGCATGGCACTTGCCCTCTGCCATTGAGGCAGCAGGAACTGACAAGGTTCGAAATGTCTCTTGCTAACATCTGCTTTGTTATTAATTCGTTTTGCCCGCATCTTTAATTTGGGGTGACAGCCACCTTTAGAGGATTTGGATGTCATCGCTCTCCGTAACCAAAACACTGGCATGTGGGGGCCGTTTCTTCCACACAGCTGTCTGCAGACCCAACAATGTACCTACAGCTGGGGACATACGATTTGGTGTCCTGATGGCTCTCTCTCTCCTTACTTTTGCAGCTGGTGCTACGTACATCTTTGGGAAGAGTGGAGGCCTCATCCTCTACACCTGGCCGGCCAATGACAGGCCCAGCACGCGCTCGGACCGCCTCGCTGTGGGCTTCAGCACCACTGTGAAGGATGGCATCTTGGTTCGCATTGACAGCGCCCCGGGCCTCGGTGACTTCCTCCAGCTTCACATAGTGAGTACCAGGCCTCTGTCTGGATTCTCTTGTTTTCCTGCTAGGCTGAGTTGGTGAACCAGATACATGCAGCAGAACATTCTAGATAGACATGACAAAGAGACTCATGCTTATAAAACCTGTCTGCATGTGTTGGCGATATATTTAATGGGTGTTCTGTGTGTTAAGCCTCATTCTCCCCTTCAAATGTGTACCATGATGCCCCTAGGGTACCCCAGGGATAAAATATTAAAACTCTTTCCATTCAGACTCCCTCTCTGACTGTGTGGTTTGGCCTTCCAGAAACTCTTAACAGATTGCTAAAGTGTAAATAAGAGATTTACTTGGTGTGGTTCATCTTAACCTGGTGTTAAGTAGCAAAGCCGATGTGAATGTTAATGATCTCCTAGGCTGGGGGTCAGCAAAGCTTTTTTTTTTTAAAGAGCTTGGAAGTAAATAGTTTGGTCTTTGAGGGTCACACAGTCTTAACTTGGCAGTGATCATGGGAAAGCAGCTGTAGGTAATCTGGTTTTTTTAAGTCTATGTGACTGTGTTTCAATAAAAATGTATTTATTAAAATAGGCTGCTGGCTGTACTCTGGTGACCCTGTTCTGGGCTGTGAACTTCTTCATAGAGATGTAAGAAGCATGTGAAAAAACTGAGGCCAGGGCAGGAGAGGCAGAAAGAAAAGGGCATGATGGCCAAGAGTTGGTATATCCATGTGTATTGCATATTCCACATTTTGTGTGTGCACATCAGCCCAAGGAGACTGCACCCCCAGTCATTGCAGATCATTAAGAACACAGTGCAATTCTAAGAAATTAAAATGATTTGGAGGGGAAAAAATTACTTCATTATGAGGATAGAAAATATTTTTATAGCAACAATTAACCCATTTTATCACCTGTGCAGCCTGCAGTTAAGAAAGTAGGCTAAAGGCGGAGCTGATTCTCATCCATAAGTACCCAGAGTGCAGCCACCAAGAGCGGAGAGAGGAATTGTTCTCATTAGTTAGCAGTGACAAGGCTAGAAAGAATGGATTTAATTTGGAGCAATAAGAATTCGGTTTAAATAGCAGAGGGGAAAAGCTGTTAAGAGGAAAGATCAACTGGGGATTACCGGCAACCTGCAAAAAGGAGGAAAAGAAACATTTACGGGGGATCTTTGCATCCGAGCTTTACGACCAGGGATTCAGAGGATGGGATTTCATTGCTGGTCTCTGAGTGGAGGTGACTGCTCGGCTGACACTACAAGTATGCTCAACCCTCGGGGCAGTATTCCAACATGCCTTGGTCACAGGGACAGCTTGCAGGATAAAGCTTGAGTCAGAAACCGGTCTGGGTCCCAGCATGAGCTAGAACCCGGCAAGACTCTGCTTAGCAGTCCAGGGAAGGGCCGGTTAGAAATGATCACCTTCACCTTCAAAGTATGGAAAAGGCATTGACAAGCATTGCGAACCTTTCATGCTTTCTTAGATGTTTCAGAAAACATTTGCTCCCATGGCCTGAGCTTAAGCATTCTTTAGGAAGCCATGCCAAGGAGAACAGAGGAAGGCTGCCATAGTTAGTATGGTTTATCTTTACTTGGCCGGTACGAACCACCATAATTTACAAAACTTGGTGAGATTTATGCTGCATATAACTTAATGACTATTTCATGACAGCTATAACTAGGCAATTACTACCAGCTCACGTGCGTTTTCACGGTGATTTATCTTTCTTTCTTGCTCAGTGGGACTTATCAAGAAAAATATGATTTGGCGTGGCCACGAGCATCTTCTTTGAGACAGAGAGAGTGTGCCACCTGTGTGTCCGTTTCTCCCGGTTGTGTCTGGCAGAGCATCTTTGCTTTTAAGAGACATGATTTCTCATTTTCTGACAGTTTTCTTGAAATTGTTGCTGTTTTTGTAAAATGGGCGTAAGGATCCTGTGAACTTCCAGGAGGAACCTGTATTCCATTTTCACATTTTAAGAGGGAAAATACAAGAAATTTTACCACAAAATGTATAGTACCCCCTTGAGGACTGGTTGCAGGGATGGCTGCTATTGCTTAAACGTTCTAGAAAATCTGAACAGGTTGTCTATCCTAGAGGTTGAGATGGAAAAGGATACCGTCTGATATTTTTTAGAGACCCTATGAGGTGGAGAAACCACACTGTTCCAGAATGAACATGAAATGTTGGTGCCTTCTCAAGCATGGGGCCACTCCATGGGTCTACTAATTTTAAACCACTTTTTAACCCCTAGTTGGTTGTCTCTAGTGTTTACCAGAGATAAAAAAAAAAACAGTGTGTGACTGTATTCCAATAAAATTTTATTTATAAAAACAGGCTGCAAGGCCCTGGCCAGCTAGCTCAGTGGTAGAGTGTCGGCCCGGCATGTGGAAGTCCTGGGTTCGATTGCCGACCAGGGTGCACAGGAGAAACGTCCATCTGCTTCTCCACCCCTCCCCCTCTACATTTCTCTCTGTCTCTCTCTTCCCTTCCCGCAGCAAAGGCTCCATTGGAGCAAAGTTGGCCCGGGTGCTGGGGATGTCTCCATGGCCTCTGCCTCTGGAGCTAGAATGGCTTCTGTTGTAACAGAGCAACACCCCAGATGGGCAGAGCATTATCCCCTGGTGGGCATGCCGGGTGGATCCCGGTCGGGCACATGCAGGAGTCTGTCTCTCTGCCTCCCCACTTTTTGTTTCAGAAAAATACAAAAAACAAACAAACAAATAAAAAAACAGGCTGCAGGCTCTCCTTTGGTGACCTCTGCCTTAGGTGGCCAACTTCTTGATAAAGATGTAAGGAATATGTGATAAAAACTGGATCCACAGTGGGCAGATCAAAGGGAAAGTTCCTTGCCACCCTCCAGAATAAAGGCATCCACGTGGGTGATCAAAAGGCTTGAATACAAAACCAAACTCTCACTTCGGACATTTATATAAGATGCATCAGGAGAATGAAGCTGCGAATACAGACTAAGTTACTTTTATGTGACTTTTACAGTCTGTAAAACGTGCATGTGTTTATTGAACGCAGTTTGTCTTCTTGCATTCAAGAAAATTACTCCAAAGGAAGGAATGTAAAGGCCGTTAATGAAAGCAGAAAGGGCTGGGCTGGAGGCAAAAGATTTCATCCTTCCCTTGCGGTTCGCTTAGGAGAGAAACCAGCTAGGGATGGGGGAAAAAAAAGACAAAATGATCACAGACATGGAGAGAAGATGGGAGCAGGGTCAATCCAGGGACAGATGAGAAAGGAAAGAAGTGCGGGCCTGGGGAAAGAGGACAGACTCCCCACAGATGTGCTCCCACCAGGGGCCACAGGGGGGCAAAGCCGCCTTCTTCCCCACGGGGCTTAGCTATGGAAATGAACGAGAGCACTTTGTGCAAGTTCTGATTGGCTGTCAAGCTAGTAAATTGCCAAAAACAAAGTATAAACTCTGAAATTAGCAAGCTTGTGTGTGTAGTGTAGTGTGTGTGTGTGTGTGTGTGTGTGTGTGTGTGTGTGTGTGTGACAGAGAGAAAGAGAGAGAGAGGCGAGAGGGGGAGGGAAAAGCCGAGGTTCTGTTTTACACACTGGTGCTGCAGGCGATTTCTAGAAATTTCGGAAGTGTTCTGAGCGGCAGTAACAGTGTCATGGAAATAAGCCCTAGTTACCCCCAAGTTAGCTCATTGGAAGGAAGAGAAAACGCTGTTCCGAGGACACCAGGGAATCTGACCCTGAGCTGAGCCCAGTCCTGAAGAGACCTGCCGGCCGGTCAGGGAGCCCCGCCCCCTCCCCAGCAGGAAGGGCACACACTCCTCACCTGGCCTGCAGGCTCTCAGCGCCCCTCACGTCCAGCGTCACTTGGGAAAGGTTTGTGAGGGCAGCAGGCAGGTCCAGCAGGCGGGAGTTCTGGCTGCCACCAGCCGCACCCGCCACCTGTGCAGGAACGGGGTGCTGCGGATGGACGTCCACTGCACCGTCATTGCAGTCGCTTCAGGCTCCAAGCTCGCCTCCCTGGCAGACTTGAACTTCCTCGTCTCCTTTCCTTTGTCATCCTGAAGTCCCCACACACTGAAACCTCTTTAAGAAAATAGATATCTTGTTGAACTCAGATTCCGCTGGAGGCCCTTGAATCATCTGCTGCCTGGTTCAAGTCTTCTTCTGTGATCCTTCTCACACAAGGCTAAGGCCTGCAGCCGAAGGAGAATTTGCATTTAGTTTGAGAGGCAGGGGAAAAGGAGGAGAAATGAGCATGGCTAATGTGGGGACATACAACATAGGGGGAGAAAAAGCGCAAATAGGGGGAGAGATCTCGGGCAGAAGGAAGGCCCTGGTGCCTGAAGGTAAAGAATTGTTGCAAAAGCAGGAGGGGCAGGAAGGCAAAGTTGGGTAGGTGCTTAGGCACGGTTTTTCCAGTTTCCGTTTGCTAAGACTGCCTGTTGTTCTGGCCAAAGAAGCAGAAGCTCTTTCTGCTGGGCCTAATGGTGTTCAAATAGGCTTTCATAGTAAGTTTTGAACAAGACTAAGATTATTAGATCACTGAGAAAGAGCAGAAAAGGCCAAGAGATCAACTAATCTAGGATTGTTTGCTTCAAATCAGTCCATATTTCCACATGTCTTCACTTTTGGTTCATACTTCCTGGCTGCACGGTTTTCTGTGTCAGTGAGTTAATGTTAATGAACTCACAGATCAATGACGTTTGACAAAGGCGAAAAAGTGTTTGTTGAATTCTGTGTGCACGAAGTGAAATTCTCTGAGGGGAGGGTACCTTAAAGCAGGAAGTAGCGCTTCAAGGGTAAATTTCCTCCACTGAAATCTATTGTTGAAAAATTAACCTGGTGAACACTTGTAGAGCAGCTGCCATTGCTTGCACATGACGTCTGCCTGTTGACTCCCACCTCGGCTCTGTGGAGCTGTGTCATGTTATACTCACCTTCGTTTATGCAGTAGGGAAACAGCTGACTGGGACCAGAGAAAGGATCGCCATGGAGTGCCTGCGACTGCTGACATGAAACTCTGACAACCTCCTTTCACCACTTACAGAATAGAAGGTCAGGGAGAACTGGGCAACCGTTCACTTTTTTTTTTTTTTTTGACAGAGACAGAGAGAGGGATAGAAAGGGACTGACAGACAGGAAGAGAAAGAGATGAGAAGCATCAATTCTTTGTTGCAGCTCCTTAGTCTCTTTAGTTGTTCATCGACTGCTTTCTCATATGTGCCTTGACCAGGAGGCTACAGCGGAGTGAGTGACCCCTTGCTCAAACCAGTGACCTTGGTCTCAAGCTGGTGAGCTTTGGGCTCAAGCCAGAGACCATGGGGTTATGTCTATGATCCTACGCTCAAGCTAGCAACCCCGTGCTCAAACTGATGAGCCCACACTCAAACCGGCAACCTCAGGGTTTTGAACCTGGGTCCTCCAAGTCTCAGTCCAGCGCTCTATCCACCGCACCACCTCCTGGTCAGGCCATTTGCTTTTCTTTATGTCGTTACTGCAGAGTGTGGGAAAAGAAAAAAGCAGGCTATTAATTTCTTTTTCCTTGTCTGTAATTTACAGTAAATCCTCTTGGATTCATTTTTTAATTATGAGCCTTTCAGGAACAGTGAAAATTTATGTGTCAGGGCATCTGTTTGGTTTGATCAGACTCTGTAACCTTCCCCAGTGGTTTCCCTTCAGACTTGCAATGTAAATGCTCACGTAAAACAAGGGAGAAGAGCACAGAGGGCTGCTGGTCAGCCTGAGCACCTTTTCAGTTGGGTAATGTGTCTTCTCCCCCAAAACGCTGAGAGTACTTGCCGTGTCGTATGCAGGGAAATAGAGTATTTGTTAAGTTTGGTTTGCATATTATTGTTGTCCCATAGTTTATGGTATTTAAAGAGACTCCTGGATAATAAGGGGGGGCAGAACTGAAAAGGGTAAATGGTGTTTGTCACATCTGTTGCATCTACAAATCGCTGGCCTGGAAGCTTCATGGGGCCGTCTCTGTGTGGAGTACATAGAGTGAACCCTCACCATCCACCGGGTTCGTCTTCAGTGAGGTGAGGTGGCTGTGAGTTTAGCTTCCTCTCTGGATTTGGCCAGAAGCAGGACGGGGTTTACTTTAGGAACTGGGTTTGGGGGAATCAGTGGAGGAGTCAGAAGAATGTTGGTGTTTCCGAGACTGCTAAAGCAAGTCCAGAGGGGAAAGGACAAAAAGACCACAGACGTGCCCGCAGACGCAACTTCGTTTCCCACCGCACACCGCGCACCGCAGGTCGCCTCTGTCTTCCTTTCAGTGCTGTAGGTCGCCTCTGTCTTCCTTTCAGTGCTGTTTGTTCTCCGAGAGGATGGCCTCTTTGGGTTTTCCGGGTTTAGGAGTTTGTCCAGATTACAAGGCACTTCTGTGCAGAGGGCCTGCTGGGGATCCGGTCTGCGACTCCTGGCTCAGTCCTCCGCCCCCCCTCCCCCGCAGGTGGAGGAGGAGCTGGGAGAAGGCCATGGGAGTGGGGGTTTGATGAAGCGACTGCCTGTGGAAAGTGGACCTGAGGCAGCCCCTGGCATGAGGCCGGCATGGTGCGTTTTCTCCGATCTCTATTATTACCAAGCTACTTCTATTTCAGTCTGGTTCCTTTGATTGCACACTTGGTTGTGAGAGGGCAGCGGGCCACAGTGGAAAAGTGTGCTAAATCTGAAATGGAAAGATTTGAATTGGAGTCTCATTTCTGTCTGCATCCGGTTAGCTCTTTGGCTTGGAGTGAGACAGCCCTCCTCTTCTTTTAAAGGAGCACACACATAAAACCTTGTGTTACAGAGTTTCTGGATGTTCACATGAAATAAAGTATTTAGAAGTTGCTTGTTATGAGCCAGGGACGGCACATATGCAGAGAGGTGGTTTACTTGATGAACTTTCTGGAAGGTGATGACTGTATCAGAGAAAGAAATCAGTGAAAGAAAGAATAGGTTTCAAAATTGAAAGTAGAATCTCATTGCAAGTATATTTAAAAGTGTGTTAGGACTGTTTCTGCAAACAAATTCCTATTTTATCTGATCAAAAGCAATTCTTTTCTGAATTAATCAGATCCACCATTGAGACTTTTAGACTGTCCTCTTAGCATATAGTGAAGAACCAGCTCTGTCTGTGAAAGGCCTGGTTAGGCCAGCATGGTAAGTGGACTTCTGCAGCTTCCTGGTGTCTCATTGTAGGACACTGTATCCTTATGCAGTGTCACAAGGCAATGCCTTGTGCCTCTATTGCCCTTTGTTGTAATGTTCCACAGGGCTCTCTACTCAACAGTGAAAGAGTAATTCACCTTGCCCTGAAGATTTTTCCTTCAATGGTATGAACCATGGAAAATATAACCGTCCCATCTCTTTAAAAGAAGAAGCGGAAGGAGAGGAGGAGGAAGAGGGGGAGGAAGAGGAGGAGGAAGAGGAGGAGGAGGAGGAGGAGGAAGGAGAAAATGGGAAGAGAAGGAGAAAAAAGGAAAGAATAAGACAGCAATAAGGAGTAGTTGCTTCAGGAGAACAGAACCTCTCTGGGCAGGCTTGGTATGAAAGTGGTTGAAGCCCTGCCATAGGGCTCTGATAAAGACATAAAAGGCTTGGCCCTATACTTGGGGATTATTCGAGCCCAAAGAGTCATTGCTAGACCTAAGTTGTAAAGCCCATACAGCGAGGTTTAGTGGAGATGAGTAGCTGTTACCACCAGGTCAACTGGAAGTTTAAAAGCACATATAAAATACTAATAAAAGCATTTCATAGATTTTAATTTCTCAAAATCAGAAAGAAAAATGAATTCAGCATGTGGATGAAATATACAATAATGCCATCATAAAAACTGAGTTGACAAAATGTGTAGAAAATATTTTATGGCTGGTAGACAGTTGTGAGAAGCCGAGGATGGATGGCTGTATCTTTCTCATTTGTCACTTACACCAGTGACTCTTTCAGTATAAACTGATGATAGTCATGTTTGAGAGTCCTTACTGTATACATGATATGAATGTGGAAAAAAATAGGATTAAGAGAATTTAGCTTATGAGCGTTATTAAGTGTATGTAAATTGAGTGGTTTTTTTTAATGTGCCAAGCAAAGTGCTACATTTTTTGGGATACTGTGTTCAACCCTGGCTTACCGAGAGCTAACAGACTGGAGAGACCACAGTGATTAGAATGTGAGAAATTAGATTTCTTTTTACACATTATGAGATGATGTATGTAAAACGCTTGCAAACTCCTGGCTTTCAATCATGGATAGCTTTAATATTATTGGTACTTTTACTTAATTTAACATTTTTTTAAAAGTTAAAATATATACATATAATATAATTTATATATATATAATTTATATATATTTTTATATATTATTTATATATTATATATAAGTTAAAATATATATAATATATATTATTTTTTCTAAATAATGAATACATTTTAATCAGACCTCTGAGATTTTAACTTAAGTAATATAAATTTCTGGGAGGAGTCAGGATGCTACCAATGTAAAGCCAGTCTCGTGGTATCTTAGATAATGGCAGTGATCCAGTAGTTTAAAGTAGCAGAGGCTTTTAAACATCTGAATCCAAAGTGCTGCAATCAAGGCAAACTCCCCCAGCACTATCAAGTGATTGGTTTGGCTCATGTGACTTAATGGCAAGCCTATCTTAGCACTGTCTGTTGGATGAATTATCTCATTGACCCACCGCTTACACTGTTACTAGTCATTACTCCTGGGATATTGTTCAGTGCAACAAGGCAAGAAATAACTCATTGACTCCCTGAAGCTATAGATGATGGATTTTCAATCCCTGGCTGCATTCAGAAGTCATGGAAGCTTGCTGTATTGATGGGGGAATTCATTAGCCACCCACCCCATAGCATCAGATGCTTGGGTCCTGATGCTATCACTGCTGCTGTTTCATCTTGTTAGTGTTTCTTTGATAGATGGCAGAGGAAACTGTATCACTGTATTAGCTTCAAAGATAATACTGACAGCTTGACTTGTCATTTCCCAGTCTGAGATGACACCTTTAGCGCCTAGAATCACTTAAAGACATTTAGATAAGCCCTGTTTGATTGACCAAGCTAACTTTAATCCTGAAGTCATTTTATACTCAGGATAACAGGTGATGATTGGCCATAAAGCCTCATGTTCTATTCTTGATTCCTTAGTGAACTTCGGTTAATTCAGTTTATTTTTCTACTTCATGTTCTACAAAATGGCAGGTAAGTTAATGACATAGAATGTCATATATGATTATTTTCTGCAGTGATTTAGGCTCATATCATTAGAGATCATTACTGCTATTCCTATCACTTAAACATGAATACTGATTGACAGAGTACCAGGTACGAGACACTGTCCATAAACTTTATTTACATTACCTTATTATAAGCTCACAACCACTCACTGGAGTAGTAGTCACTCTTAATATCCTTGCTTGGTAAGTGAGGCAACTAATCCCTAATGAAGCTAAAGCGTTTCCCCAAGATAGCACTGCTAATAAACAGCTGAGCAGGTCTTCAAATCTCGTCATGGCTCTCTAATTACTATCATACTTCTAGTGAAGATATCAGAGTAGAACACGTAGTGGTGATCACTTTAACTCAACACACATTTACAGAGCGACAATCTATTTGGTGTTGTTGGAGATGTAAAGAAGCTTCACAAAAAGGAAAGAAATAAAAATTGTACATATATAACTTGGTTTTCAGGTGTCATCAGCTATAGACCAAGGAAGATGGGACTATTATTGTTGGGACAGATTAAAGCAATGTTCCAAGACAGGGCTGGTCAGATTCTGACTAGTGGAAACTGAAGAAAGAACATGTCAGATGAAGATACCAGCATGAGGATAACCTTCAAAGGAAGGAACTACGGGCTGGATTCTCCATTGAGTGAGGTGTTCAGTTTGAATAGAATACACTGCTTGACAGCAAAAGCAAACAGTATGGAATAGCAGAAAGAGCATCTGTTTTAGAAGCAAGTGGTTGGTGATTCAAGATCTACCCTGCCTCCAAGCAGCTCTGACCTGGATGCATTGTTTGACAGCTCTGTGAATTGACAAAGTGATAATAATTCCACCTTGCAAGTCTGAATGAAGAATAATACATGTGAAAATGTTTAATGAGTCTCTGGTTCACAGTAGATAGGAAGGCTAATGACAGTTATGATATTAGGTTTGCTAATTTGTTTCTTTCTAAGCACTTTAGACCCATGGACAGGATGACTTGGATGCCATACTGATAGATTACTTCTAAAAGCCATAAGACATTGGAAGTTGTTGTGTGGAAGATGAAATGCCCAAAGCTTAGTTTTTAGGAAGATTATTTTGGCCTTCTTGAAAAAATGCTTTTCACTGGGTTCAAGGAAAATAGATTACAGGTTATGGTTTAAGTGATCCAGGAAAAAAAAACCCAACACATTTTTGAGGACTTATTCAATGATGATGATAATAGGAAGGTAATGAGGATGAAACAAAAGGACATTTCGGAGACAGATTCAACAGGTGTTGGTTGCCAGCTAGTGGGAGGGATACAGAGAGAAGTAAGGAATGTCTAGAATAGGAAGGTTGTGATTTCATTAACAACAACACTAAAACAGGAACATCTTCTATTTTATTCTTTTAAAAAACATATTTTAGGATAACGTCAGAATTTGACTTCGGTGATGCAAAATGTAAGACATCTCAGAGTCAATCTGTAGGGATTTCCAGTTGAAAATGTGTGATGAACTCAGATGAGAGATACAGGTTAGAAGTAGGGACTTGGTATTTTTCAGCCTGGTAATAACAGTAAAACCTCTGAGAATTGCTAAAATCTCCAGGGAGATAAATCAGTAGAAATTTAGGAAATATATATATATGAAGGAACTTCAAAAGAAAATGCTAGAGAGTCAAGGAAACCTAAGTAGTGAAGTTTTACAGAATCGAAAGGATTAAGATACCTCTCAGGTACAAGTAGTTCATTCCGGAGTTTTGTTTTTTGTTTCTGTTTTCATATCTTTTAGTTACACCTCTTTCATTTGAAATGAGTTTGTGGGAATGTCTTTTTTGTCTTTATTGGCATTTATTAAGGCATATAATTTTTGTCATTCCAGTCTTCTCATTAGTCATTTTTTCATTTCTTCCCTTCATAGTCGTCATGGGCATAACTAACTCAGAGCCAGAAGACACAGGGTCTAGTCCTAGCTCTGCCACCAACTAGCAGTTATCTTATATAAACGGTAGAGATGTAGATACTATTCTGCCAATCTCAGAGTCTTATGGGGAAGGCAAGACGAAAGAATGCATGTGAATGTGCCTTGTTACTATTGAAAAATCTATAGAGTTAAGAAAAGTGCTTTCATAATAACATTGGTATGCCTACCACCCAACAAAGCTCTTTGTGCCTAAGAGATTGTGGTTGGAGATCTAGAAATGAGAACCTAAGAGATGCCAAAATGGTTTTAGTTTTTAACAGAAGGGTTAGCAACCAGGCAAATGGCACATCAGAGCCAAAATGTAGATAGCCCTGTTGCCAGATCCCATGAAATGCTGTGGTCCTCAGATGGTGTTTGTATCTGGCGTGTGTCTTCAGACCTTGCATTTTACTCCTTGGAGTGTCATTTAGTGGGAGGCAGCTTGTTTTTAAGGTCATACTACAGTTCCCTGAAGAACAAATCCTCTGGTCTCAATGATCACCATGAGTGATGAGGCATGGAATCTGATTAACCTTACCATTATCTTAGCTTGGATAGTTACAAATGTTACTAATAGTTGTAAAATTATCCAGCTCTTTCTTAAATGCAAGCTGCAGTACTTAGGTTAGTAAATTCTTTTGGAAATGAACTCCACTGATTGACTTTTCATGGCAAGAAACTCATATTCTTTCCTGATGGCATACTTGTTTTAGTAATCTCTTCTGTATTTGCTGTTTTATTCATTGTCCAGGCAGTATCTTAGCCACTTCATATGTAACAATTTATTTAGACCTCAGGACAGTGTCAAATTAGTGGAATTACCTCTACTTCAGAGATTAAGAAACTAAGGCTCAGACTATTAAATCATTTGTTCACAGAATTAAGGGAAGGAAGGAGGACTAAAATATTGGTAGGTTTGATTCTTATGTCAAATATACTGCTTTCAACAATTACCTATTTACTATTGAGCTCAGATGCAGTGATTTTATCAGGACCTGTGATATGTTTTAAATTCACACGGTTAAAAATGCTTAGCAGAGATAAGGAGATGGAGCACAGAATTTTGGCTAAGGTCGAATACGTAAGTAGAGCTAAATCACTTTCTTTTTGAATTCAATTTTTCATTTTACATTATGCTTTATTGCTTCCCAGTATTTTTTTTTGTCTCAGTAACATTAAGACACCCAATTATGCCCAAATTGCTTTCACAAACACCCCTGTGCAAAATGGGCTTGGAAACTAAGCTGAGGTTTTGATATTTTTTTTTCTTATTTATTGATTTGAGAGAGAGAGAGAGAGAAAGGGAAGCAACAACTCATTGTTTCAATCAGTTATTCCATTTAGTTGTGTACTCATTGATTACTTCTTATATATTCCCTGTCTCAGGGTTGAACCCAATAACCTATGGCATACCAGACCAACACTTTATGCACTGAGCCACCTGGCCAGGGCCTTTGGTAGATTCTTCTATGTGCCCTGACCAGGGATTGAAGCTGTAACCGAGACCCATCTTGACAACACTCCAACCAACTGAGCTACTTGGCCAGGGCTAAGCTGAGGCTTTGAATGTAGTCTGATAGACCAAGAAGTTCAGAAATAACTTTTGTTTCCAAATTTTAACAAACATTTTTTTCAAAATTAGTATATCTGAGCAGAGATTATGGATCAATTCATTCTTATATTCCCGTGTGTGATAAATGCCTCAGAAGTCTTTAAATATTTTTATTTGGAAACTCCAAATCATCTTAAATAATACAGAAACACACTTAGTCTCTCTGCAGTCAGTATTTAATTTTTTTGTATTTCTAATTTAAAACCAAATATTAATGTCTTTGCAACAGCCCCGGGCTGTCACTCACTGGTATGTTAGCTTCTAATGTCTACTGGCAGAGTCTAGTAAAAACTTGAAAGCTAGACCTTAACAGTGGAAATCACATTTCCTGAAGTGGGAGCAGATTCAATTCAGTTTTCCCCTGACTTGATGTCTAATTTCTAAGGTTAGCAAGCTTTCATGTTCGCCACTTAGATCAGCAACACTGGAGCTGATTTTGTTGCATGGCTAAACAGGAAAGCTTAAATTCAGTCCTGAAGACTGAAAAGAGGAAAATGATTTGGTCTGCAATATTTTCTAGAACACAATGCATGATGGGGATGTGTCTTCGACTGTCCAAAAAGCACAGCTACCTTTTAGAAAAAAGACATAAATATCCCCGAGGTTTTGTTGGGAATATATACAGGGGCATATAGCAAAAGAAAAAAAAATGTTTAACATGAGAAACGACTTTAGATGAGAGGCAGGTGAGAGGAATGGAATTTCCAAGTTAAAATTGTCCAGGCAGCCTGACCAGGCGGTGGCGCAATGGATAGAGCCTCGGACTGGGATGTTCAAGACCCCGAGGTCGCCAGCTTGAGTGCGGGCTCATCTGGTTTGAGCAAAAGCTCACCATCTTGGACCCAAGGTTGCTGGCTCGAGCAAGGGGTTACTCGGTCTGCTGTAGCCCCCTGGTCAAGGCACATATGAAAAATTAATCAATGAACAACTAAGGAACCGCAACAAAGAATTGATGTTTCTCATCTCTCTCCCTTCCTGTCTGTCCCTATCCTGTCCCTCTCTCTGACTCTCTCTGTCTCTGCCACAAAAAATAAAAAATAAAAAAAATTAAAAAAAAATTGTCCAGGCAAGCAAAGATTAGTAGTAACCTACTGCAGTGAAAAACAATTTGTTTATTATTTTTTGATGGATTGCTACTATGTGTCAGGTAAGGTCTAGGTTCTGGGGATACATGGTGAATGAGAGAGACAAACCACTTGTCTTGTGGAGGCTCTACTCTAGTAGGGAAATCCTCAGTGGGCACAGGCAGCCTGTCCTCAAGTTCAATAAAACTTTGTGAAAACATGATATCATGTATATTTAGTTCATTAACTTATTAACAAATTGGTGAGAATACCCCCACCAAAATATAATTTCCATCTTTGTGTCTTTATGTATTTCCCAAATCTCCATATGAAACACTCTTACCCTTTTAATCAAAAAAGAACAAAGGATCTTCTCACTAGTTGGGGGAGGGGGTTCCTACTGCAACCACCCTATCAACCACTCTAGTTTATTTTCAGTACCAAAGGAAAACAAAATAATTGTATCTTCATCCTCAATTTCTGTTTCTCTTTAAAAAAAATTTTTAAATGACTGTGGCCATTCCTATCATTTCATTTTGTAATTCTGCAACATTCCTTCAGAACATCTATCTATATTTCACAGAAAGCAAATTGCTAGAGGCATTCATATAACACTAATGGTGGGGGGAGAAAACAAATAAACAAAATGGACTGCATGAAAACGGACCCTCCCTGGGAGACAGACCGCATTATTTTCAGTATAGTGTTCAAGCCTACCTAGACTGTCATGTCTACGTATTGACCTAGCCCTTCCCTTTCCCAATCCCAATTATTTACAAGATCACCCCCTGTGATGATAGAATCAGTGCAAATTTGGTTTTCCCCTTCACTTAACTGAGTGCTAGGGGAAACAGAATGGTACCACATGTTTCACGTTGATGCCACCAAAACATTGCAAAATGGAGTGTGTGCTTCCCCCTTCAAGCTGTGTTCATGCCTTAAACACATGCAAACACTGGACTGAAACGCAGACCTAGTAAGTCAGCTCTGGGGAAAACCACGGAAGTCTTTTCTGTTTCTCCAAATCTCGATCCTTCATTTGAGCAAGGTCTTTACAGAGATTCAAAGAACATTATTGGCCCTGACCAGTTGGCTCATTGGTAGACCCTTGTAGGGACTTGCTGGGTGGATTCTGGTCAAGGTGCATGGGAGAGTCTGTTTCTCTGCCTCCCTGCCTCTCACTTAATAATAATAAAAAAAAAGATAGAAAAAGAATAGAATATTATTTTACTTACAATGATTCTCCAAAGAGCAGTTAAATGTGTTTCATCCAAAATTCCATATTCACCATATCATAACAGATCCTATTTTTGGCACTAGCTCTCTCCTTGTAAATTACTATTAATTTTTGATAAAGAGAACAAAACCCTTCACTTTACATATTCAATGTGAGAACATAGATGACACAATAGGAAGATTCTACAAATTGCTTCTTCGTTCAAAGTGAGTGTTTGATATGAACAGTACATTACCAGAGGAGGCTTCTAGTATATGAACCCCAACCCTAACAGCAACACCCAACTTCTCTTGGAGGCATGCAGATAGGTAACAATCAATATTGCAAAACAGTGAAACTTCATGCCAGATTCTGAGTTCTTGTTATACCTGACGTGAGCTGGTCAGAGCACTGTGACATTTCTGTACTGTGGATGACAAGATCACAGGATTGACAGACAACAGTTCATTTCACACAGCAGGAAAAATGTGTATGTGTGTCAACAAAGCCTAAACAGAACAACACTACTCTGTGAACTTGAACTCCACCTAAAGCCACCTTGTAAACTTTGGAAGCTCAGCCACTGCTTTTCACACCATGCCTTCTGGAAGCAAACTGCTGCTAAGTCACTGGGGATGTCCATAACCACTCATAGTCTGCTTGCTTCTGTCTTTAGGGTAGTTGAAGATTTGATTCTCTTTCAGGGGGACTTTCTGCTGTTTATAAAGACTGCCCACAAGGCCAGAACCAACTGTGCCCTCCTCACTGGTCATAAACCAGGTCCTCACATTTATTCTTAAGCATATACAAGGCCACTCAGTGAGGGCATCTAAAATGCAATATATTAGCGTCGGCCTGGCGTGCGGGGGACCTGGGTTCGATTCCCGGCCAGGGCACACAGGAGAAGCGCCCATTTGCTTCTCCACCCCCACCCCCTCCTTCCTCTCTGTCTCTATCTTCCCCTCCTGCAGCCAAGGCTCCATTGGAGCAAAGATGGCCCAGGCGCTGGGGATGGCTCCTTGGCCTCTGCCCCAGGTGCTAGAGTGGCTCTGGTCGCGGCAGAGCGACCCCGCGGAGGGGCAGAGCATCGCCCCCTGGTGGGCGGAGCATCGCCCCTGGTGGGCGTGCCAGGTGGATCCCGGTCGGGCGCATGCGGGAGTCTGTCTGACTGTCTCTCCCCGTTTCCAGCTTCAGAAAAAGAAAAAAAAAATGTAATAAAAATAAATAAATAAAATGCAATATATTAATAGAACTATTCCAATTTCCCTAGTGGAATACCTTTTTTCCCTCCTGGATTCGTTCACAAAAGAGCAAAAAATGAAATCTTTTCTTCTCCTATTTTCCCCATTGTTTGACGATACTGCACACACAAGCCCATCCTCCCACTTGGTTCATCCATGCCATTTCTGGTTCCTAATCTCGGAAGATAGAGCATCCTCTGTCTTCCACACTGTCAGTGTGAGGGGCTGGGAGAACGTGCTCAGCCGGTTTCCCCTGGGCCTCATCCAAGATACAAACATATTTAGGTACTTCGTATAGAAACTGAGATTTCCAGGTTCTCTCTAAAAAACAGTGGAAGGTTCAGCTACACTGGACCAGAGTTTCTACGTAGCACTGGGTAGTTGCAGACCAGTTGGTCAGAAGTTGTCATTTTTATGGACATACCCTCTCCGGGCACTCGACTCTCCAGCCACACTCTCCCTCACACGTCACCCAGCTTCTTCAGTCATCTCTTTGCCCACCCAAGCCAGTCCTACAGACATCTGATTTTGTGCCTCCCCTCACAACAGAAGACATGTTAATAGTTTGGGTTTATACTCTCACATATTATACATAAACAGTGACCTCAAACACTTCCATAGACATAGCTATTTTTACCATGTAGTTTAAAGGAGCTTAGAAGTTGACTTTTACATTAATATCCAAAGGGTGTATAGTTGCCTACTCAGAAGTATTTGGAGCTCACATAGTCATAAATTTCACGCATTTCATTTGTTAGTTGGCCTAACACATTTAACGATACTACTAATGCAATAATTTAACTTATTGGTGCTCTACCTTTGTATTGAGTGCAGAATGGTAATGTACAAATAAAGATTTTATTAATATCTTTAAGATAAGTATATAAGATGTTAAAATATGACATTGCCTAGACCAGGCATGGCCAACACTTTTTGCCCCCAGGCCAGATTTGAAAGAAAACTTTCACGGGCTGGATGAAATATTAAAATAAAAAAATGTTAAATACAAAAATAATTCATTTAAGTAAACAAAATTTTATTATGTAATTTGTTTATGAATAAATGTAAGTGAGTAAAAAAATTTTAATATACAATATTATTTTAATAAAAATATATTTTAATAAAAAGATAATTACATTTTGTATAAATATCCAAACTGTATCACAATCAATCAAAACAATATTTAATTAATAGAATGAGCTGGAAGGGGTTATACTGCAAATAAAACAATTATTTTGTTTTACAAACAGCCTGGACATGTTTGCAGTTATCAACTGCAGCTGTTGTCTATGCTACAATGCCACTTGATTCAGCACACTTGACCACAAAAATAACGAATTGTTTGACCTTGGGTGCGCACTGGCAAACTCCGCCTAAAAGAATGTGGGTTTCACATCGCTGCTAAACGTCAAACAGTTCATATCGAGTACAGACGAGTACAAAAGTTGTAAATTGTTATAATGGAATTTTTAAAAAAAATAAGTATCGTGAATCCATTTGACCAATTATTGGAAGTTAACCCTAGATTAGTCACACACAGAATTCTTTTCCGCGTATCACTATCTTCTTAAATATCTCGGTTTCCAATAATCAAAGATGCTTCCACTTCTGAGTAGCTGAGATTTTAAAGTAAAGGAGAACATTAAAGATTTAATTGCAGGCTGCATAAACTCATTACGTGGGCCGGATGCGGCCCACGGGCTGTCTGTTGGCCATGCCTGGCCTAGACTATGCATCAAATAACACATTCTCCTTACATTTTAGTTCATAATTTTACTATGTTGCTATGTTGGTGGGTTTTTTTGTTTGTTTGTTTGTTTTGTGGACTCTTCTTATCATCCTCTCAGTAAGAATCTTCACATAAATCTCTGATGACTTAGCCTTGTCTTAGAGGGCTGCCTTTCAGAGCTTTCTGGAAGCTCCAAATTCTGACAAGAGTGAAAGGTAACACATTATTGAAGAACACAGTTGTTAATCTCTGTTTCTTACTCAAGGGCTTTGGGCTGTCTGTACCTAAGTGCTTCAAATACTTCCTCAGGGGATTGCTTTGCCTGTTCCATTCCTCAGACAGTCAAGAAATTCTCCCCCACCCTGTCCCCCCCCCCCCCCCCGACAGTTTTACCCACATTTTTTCTCCCATTGCTTCGGGCCATTGCTTCCAGTGATATCATCTTCTGAGACTATGAATATAAGTCTTTCCCTTCAATTACATTGTCACCTTGAAGGTACTTAGAGGCTGTGATCTAGTCCCCTGGAGTCCCCTCTTTGCCAGACTTATAAATTTAGCTCTTGCCACCTTTCCTCATATGTTTTATCTTCTAGCCTTTGTACCACTTTTTTCTTTCCCAAGCCTATCTTCCTAGCTTCTCTGATATTTCAACATTCTTCCCAAACTAGAGAGGTCAGAGTAGCGTGCATCCCCCACATTACTGTATCTGATGTCAGAGGGGAAATCAAGGGAGAGGATTACCTCACAACTAAACTTAAATCTATTTTGTGACTCAGAAAAATAGACAAAATGATAAAGAAAAGCTAACAGGACACTGTCAACATGTTTTCATATATTCTAACACATTGCTAGAGTAATCCTAGAAGCAGAAGGGGGAAAGAAGACTTTTCTGAGCGAGAACATCTTGTTTTCGGGAGATATACATGTACCTGCCCATTACAAGATTTTCCTTAAAAATCTGGGCTTTGCCTGACCTGTGGTGGCGCAGTGGATAAAGCATCGACCTGGAATGCTGAGGTCGCCGGTTCAAAACCCTGGGCTTGCCTGGTCAAGGCACATATGGGAGTTGATGCTTTCTGCTCCTCCCCCCTTTCTCTCTCTCTCTCTCTCCTCTAAAATGAATAAATAAAAAATCTGGGCTTCAAAATTGATTGTGTAATAGAAAGGTTTTTTTTTTCCCCTATAGCACATAAGTGTTTAAACAAATATTAATGTTAATATTCTTGTTTTTAATAATATTATACTGGGCTCTGTGGCTTAAAATTAAGAAACTTTGTTAGGCATTTAATTTGAGGAAGAAAAATTGCAACATGAAATACCTTGGTACTAGCTTTGGGTTCCAGTCCTTGCCTGAGTGCCTTGGTGGCGATTCATCAAACGGAAAGTTGGTTGTGACTTCTGGTGTTGGGGGGGGGGGGGCAATGCAAAAGGCAAAGGCTCTGGTGAGTTCTCTGCTACCAAGGTCTTCAAATAGTTTTGAAGGTCCATACATATGAGAAAAAATAAGCAATGCATGACTTTTAGCTAACTAAATGTTTATTTATTCTGAAGAGCGCTAGTATGTTGTTTGCATTAAAAAATACACAGAAGCCTTGGCTGGTTGGCTTAGTAGATAGAGCGTTGGCCTGGCATATGGATGTCCCAGGTTTGATTCCTGGTCAGGGCACACAAGAGAAGTAATTATATGCTTCTCTCCCCATCCCTCTCCCTCTTCTGTTCTTCTTCCACTCCCACAGCCAGCAGCTCAATTGGTTTGAGCGTCTGCCCCAGGCACTGAGGATAGCTCACTTGTTTTGAGCAACAGCCCCAGAGGAGGGTTGCCAGGTGGATCCTTATTGGGGCACTTGTGAGAGTCTGTCTGCCTATCTCCCCTCCTCTCAAAAAAAAAAAAAAAAGAAGAAAAAAAAGAAAAGAAAAGAAAAAAGAAAGACACAGAAACATCAGAATTCTTAGAAGATTAGGTGTTTCAGTATTTTTCCTATAGCTCCAGTGAACCAACCTTGTCCCCCCACCCCAGGGATGCCAACCCCACTTTGAAGACCACTGCTCAGGTAGCATCACCGTGTAGCCAGAGAGAGCCTCTTTTGCCAGAGGGAACCCCAGGGTGAGCAGTTAAGTGCCGGAGGCACTTAGGAGAATGTGTTCTTCACATAGTCATTTTAAAGTTGAAGCTGGGAAGCCCAGAGACTTACCTACTAGGGTCACAGATTTGGCTAATGAGAAAGTTAGGGGTAAAAGCAAGCCTCATGATTTTCAGGTTGTGATGTATAATGAAAAGACAGACCAATTGTGCTTGTTCCGCTGGAGTTTGAGGAAAGTGGGGGCTGAGCTCCAGGATGAAGGAGCAGGAGAGGGCAAGATGCCCAGTTTTCTTAGTGAAGTATTGTTTACCTAAGTGAACTGTGCTCTTTCAGGCTCCTTTCTGTTGAGCCTTCTTTACAGGTTGCCTGTCTGTCTCCAACTTAAAATGCAAAGCCTATGCTTTAATAGCAGACCTTATAACAAGAGCATAGGTGCTAGAACCCGACTTTCTGAGTTCAAATCCTGACTCTATTACTTAACAGAGTCGCTTAGTGGCTTTGTGACTTCAGGCAAGTTATGTGACTTCTTGAAGCCTCAGTTTCCTCATCTGTTGCAATTGAGGATAACAATTTTTCTTATGAGTTGATGTGAGCATTAAATGAGATGATGATACCTGTAAAGTCCTCAGCTTACCACCTGGTCCCTTCCTAAGGGTCCTTTTAATGCTTCTGTTATTATTGTTAGCATTTCATTAATAATTCCTCCTGAAGCTTAAAGCACTCTGTATTATCTTGTAGCATTTCCTCATGCTAAACAGAGAAAAAAAAATTCTGCCTAATTTACAAACATGCATGCTGAGGCTCATGTTTATACTTCTGGCCAAAATCAGTCCTGAATCCCAGGACAGACACCCAACCAAGTGTTCCATATCAAACTACATTTCCTTCCAGATGAACGCAATGAGTCAAAACCCTGTTTAGCAGAGCCTGAACACAGAACCCATGATTTTGTTTTTCTTCTCATTTCCGGGAAGCATCTCCTCCCTCTGCATGGGGCTCTCTCCTGCCACAGTCCACTCAGCCCGAGCATAACGGCAGCAGGAGGGTTAAAGGAGTATCTGTTCCTCTGTCTGAACTCCCGGTGGTGGTGGTGTGAGAGCTTGTGTTACAACCTTAACAGCCGCCTCACATAACGAGCTTTCTGCACCCCCCTTGGAGTGTTTCCATTTTCTTCAGCTTTCAGTATCAGGGAGTGTTATTAAATGATAAGGGGGCTTGCTTCCTGGTTAAATATTGCAAGCAGGTGAGAAACAATGAGTGCTGTGACATGTTAGAAGGCATGTTATTGCTGATTAGGGAAACTGCATATCAGAGAGCAGCTCATGTGACAGGACTGCATCTGAGATGCTGCCGCCCTTCCCCAGAGGGTTATTAATGGCCCTTCATACCTAGAAGGCCAGATTACGATGTCTGGGCAATGCGATAATTAGAGATACGTCACTTACCATGAGCAAAGCCCAGCACCTGGGACTGGCAGCTCTATTCTATATATGAGGCAGGTTCCATGCTCCAGAGACAAAAGAAAAGTGGAACTTGTTGTGGTGACCTTACCTGAAAGACCAAATCGTCACCCTGGGCATTGGCCACTGGCATTGAAAAAAAGAAAGAGAGCACAAGATTTAAGATAGTGATGAAGTAGGTGGGAGCTACACTTACGTCCTCCCAGGACCAGACTGGAATTACAATTACAGAATAATCATCATGAGAGAAAGCTAGCTGAAGCGGAGTCTTATAGCTAAAGATTTACAGAAGAAGTCACATGGAGACTGGTAGGAATGGAAGAGATGAGAAAACGACTGGTCCAGCTCCCATGGGTGGTGGCTGAGGTTCTGGAGGGGTATCTCAGCTGTTGTGGGGTTCCCCCTGAGGTATGTGCAATCTAAACTCTAAGCTTGGCTGCCCAGTCCAGAGCACCAGAGCCAGAGAGGTGCCCACATAACATCTGGCTGTGAAAAGCAATGGAGTTTCTGTCCACAAGGGAGAAAGAGGAGTCCATTAGAGACACAAGTGCCCTCTTAAAGCACCAATGCACAAATTTTGTTTGCCACCATTTTCCTGGGCTCCTACAGGGAGAGGCCCAAGTGGACCACAATGGTGAGAGGATAGTCTGGGCTTTGTGGCTCTGAGGAGAGAGCTGGGGAGAGCTGTCAAGATCCCTGTGCTGAGTCATTCTTACTTACCACAGATGCCGTCTTTCTTGAGTGGAACACCCCCTTCCATGTGGCACCAACCTGGGGAAAAGCAATAGCTCTACCTTTTTAAATCCCTCTCATCCCACCCTGCAGTGCTGACATCCTGCTGAGGAGTCAGCTGTCTTTGCCCTGGTGTAAAATGCTGAGCAGACTCAGGGGTGTCAGTAACTGTATTTTGTGTGGCCAGCATCTGCACAACAGCTCCTATGCCACAGTTGAGGTTGAACCTCACATTCAGCCAGCCTGAGGGACAATTCCATGCATGATTGGGTCAACAGCAATAAAGATTCTAAAACAACAGGAGGGCCCATATAACCCACACAGGGGCATCCCTGGAACACCTAGCCAAGGTTATTAAGGAGATGGTACCACTGGAGCCCACAGTACACCTACTCAATAAGGTCACTCTGTGAAGACTGAGAGTCATAACAGATATATATATCTGTTACATAGGAAAAAAAAATAAAACGGAAACTATATTGGGAGACATAGGAACAGGCTCCAATGAAAGAACTGGAGAAATATTCAAAAAAAAGAGCTAAATAAACATAGGCAAGCAATTTATCAAATATTGAGTTTAAAGTAATGGTTATAAGGATGCACAACTGCATGATAAAGAACATAAAAACTATAATGAAAGACCAGTCAGAAATGAAGAATACAACATTTGAAATGCAGAAGTCACTGGAAGGAGTAAACAGGTTGGGTAAATCGGAGGACTGAATTAGTGATTTGGAAAATAAGGTAGAAAAGACACACAATCAGAGCTGCAAAAAGGAAAAAAATAATGAGGATAGATTAAGAGACCTTTGAGACAACATGAAGAGTAACAAACATTTACATCATAAGTGTATCAGAAGGAGAAGAGAGAGAGCAAGAGATTGAGAACCTACTTGAAGAAATAATTACTGAAATTCCCTAACCTGGTGAAGGAAATGAAACACAAGTCCAGTAAGTGAAGAGAATTTCAAATCTTAAGAGGCCCACATCAAGACATACCATAATATAAAATGGCAAATGTTAAAGACAAAGAGAGAATCTTAAAAGTTACAAAAGAAAGATAGTTATCTACAAGAGAGCTCCCATAAGACTGCCATCTTATTTCTCAACAGAAACCTTTTAGACCAGAAGGGGTTGGCATGAAGTATTCAAAATGATGAAAAGCAAGAATATGCAACCAAGACTATTATACACAGCAAAGATATCATTTAAAGTTGAAGAAGAAATAAAGGCCTTCCCATACAGAAAAAGTAAAAGAGTTGTTACCACCAAACCAGCATTACAAAAAACACTAAAGGCCCTGCTTTAAATAAAAGAAAAATAAAACAACAAACAGAAAAAAGAGAAACACAATTAAAAAATAAAATAACAAGAAATAATTACCTATCAGTAATAATCACTTTAAATGTATAAATGGTTTAAATGTTCCCAATCAAAAGAAATAAGGTGGCTGAATGGATAAGAAAATGAGACCCATATATATATGCTGTCTATCAGAGACCCTTCAGAACAAAAGATAAATACAGACTAACCATAAAGGGATGGGAAAAGATATTTCATGCAAATGGAAAGGGAAAAAAATTAGATGGGGTAGAAAGTCTTATCTCTAACAAAATAGACTTTAAAACAAAGACTACAATAAGTCACCAAAAGGACACTACATAATGATAAAGAGAGAAATTCAACAAGAGGATATAACTTGTAAACATTTATGCACACAACATAAAAGCACCTAAATAGATATAGCAAATTTTGATGAACATAAGGGGAGAGATTTACAGTAATACAGTCATAATAGGGTTTTTTTAAATACTTTATTGACATCAATGGATAGATCTTCCAGACAGAAAATCAACAAGGAAATGGTAGCCTTAAGTAACACGGCAAATCAGATAAATTTAAACTATATCCTCATAGAATTTGACCCCAAAGTAGAGAAATATATATTTTTTAAGTGCACATGAAACGTTTTCTAGGATAGACACATTAGGACACAAAGCAACATAATAAAGTCAAGATATGACAAAACCACAACCAACATCATATTCAATGGACAAAAACTGCAAATGTTTCCCTTAAGATCGGGAACAAGACAGAGATATTCACTTTCACCACTCTTATTTAACGTAGTACTGGAAGTCCTAGCCACAGCAGTCAGATAAATAAACAAATAAATAGCATTCAAATTAGAAAGGAAGAAGTAAAACTTATTATTTGCAGATGGCATGATACTGTGTATAGAGAACCCTAAAGATTCTGCCAAAAAACTACTGGAATTGATAAATGAATTCAGTAAAGTATGACACAAAATAAATATCCAGAATTTAGTTACATTTTTATACACCAATAATATTGTTCTTAGTTTCAGAAAGTGAAATTAAGAAAACAATCTCATTCACCATTTCTTCCAAAAAAAAAAAATACCTACCAGTAAATTTAACCAAGATGTGGAATACCTGTACTCAGAAAATTATTAACCACTGAAGAAGGAAATTAAAGAAGATACAAATAAGTGGAAATGTATACCATGTTCACAGATAGGAAGAATTAACATCATTAAAATGTTCATATTACCCAAAATAATTTATAAATTTAATGCAATTCTTAAGATATCATGGCATATTTTACAGAACTAGAGCAAATATTCCCAAAATTAAAATGGATCCACAAAAGACCCTGAAGAGTCACAGCAATCTTGAGAAAGAAGAAAAAGTTGAAGGAATCATGGTATGATAATTGATATTAAACTATACTGAAAGGCCATAGTAATCAAAACAGCATGACACTGGCATAAACACAGAAATATAGGTCAATGGAACAGAATAAGAGTCCAAAAATAAACTTGCGCTTTTATAATCAATTAATATTTGACAAAGGAGACAAAAATATTCAATGGGACAAAGATAGTCTATTCTAAATGGTGTTGGGAATGTTGGACAGATACATGCAAAAATATGACACTAGAACACCTTCTTACACCACACACAAAATAAACTTAAAATTGTTGCAATATTTCTTTTCTTATATATATTCTTGGGCAAGGGAAACAAACAAACAAAAATAAACAAATTGGACTACATCAAACTAAAAAGGTTTTGCATAGCAAAGGAAACCATCATCAAAATGAAAGGCAACCCAGTAAATGGGAGAACATTTTCACCAACACATCTGATAAAGGGTTAATATGCAAAATTTATAAAGACCTTAGAAAACTCAACACCAAAAAAAAAAAAAAAAGTGCCAATTAAAAAATTGTCAAAGGACCTGAATAGACACTTTTTCAAAGAGGATATTCAGATGGACAATAGACATAAGGAAGTTGTTCATTGTCACTAATTACCAGAGAGATGAAAATTTAAACCATAGTAACATACTACCTTACACCTGTCAGAATGACTATCATTAATGCCAACAAACAAGTGTTAGGATGTGGAGAGAAGGAACCCTCGTGCACTGTTGGTGAGAATCCAGATTGGTGTAGCCACTGTGGAAAGCAATATGGAGTTACCTCAAAAAATTAAAAATGAAACTATCTTATGACCCAGCAATTCCACTTTTGGAAATAAATAGAAAGAAACCTGAAACACTAATTCAAAAGAATATATTCATTCCTATGTTCATTGCAGCATTATTCACAATAGCTAAGATATGGAAGTAGCCCAAATACCCATCAGAATATGAGTGGATAAAGAAGCAGTGGTACATTTACACAATGGAATACTACACAACCTTAAAAAAGAAGGAAACCTTACCCTTTGCAACAGCATAGACCTGGAGAGCACTGTGCTAAGTGAAATAAGCCAGTCAGAGAAACACCTTGTGACTTCACTCATATGTGGAATCTAATGAACAAAATGAACTAACAAGCAAAATGGAGACTAATTCATCAATTAGGAGCATGATGATAGGTGGGAGTGTTGGGGGCTGGGTTAAGAGTAGAGGGTTTGAGCAAAAAAAAATAAAGAGAAAAATTAATGGACATGGACAACAGTGTGGTGATTGTTGGGGAAGAGGGTTTGGGGGAGATGGAAGAGTGTATTAGGGGATATAGTGTTATATAGGGGGAACAGAGGCTTGACTTGGGATGGTGAACACTCAATACAGTGTATAGATAATGTGTTGTGGAATTGTGCACATCAAATATATATAATTTTATTAACCAATGTCACTCCAATAAATTCAATAGCAAGATAAAAAAAATTAAAAGAAAGAGAACTCACTAAATAAGAGTGCCCAATTTAGAAGTTGGGTTGTGTTGGCTTATCTACTTGTAGTTGGATTAAATAATATTCTTATACGTGTGTACACTTGCCTTTCGGAGGCTTGTCTTCAGGTCTAGTGCTTTTTATGCCTCATGTTTCTCCACTCACGCTTTTCTATGTGCTCATGGCCTAATGTTATGGAATGGATAAAGGAACTGGGTTTCTGACTGAGTACCACATAATGTGATTTCTATACTCCTGAGTTGGTGCCAATGATACATCACCCCAATCAGCTAAGTTCAAAGCCCACCTCTGTCCTGTCTGGGAGAAAAAATGGAGTTTGCATAGGTAGACCAGGTAATTTAGCATCTGCATTGGTTTTAAATCACTTACCAAAAAACACATGGTTCAATTTGCTCAAGGAGAGCCCAAAAATAAATGCGAAGGACCTCCTTTTAGAGTTCCTTTTTCTTAAAGCCCTTTTAGGACTTCCTTTTTATTACATTTTGCATGATTAATGTAGCTAATCACAAATGTGTGCATTCGCTCCAGCTGGAGTGTTGGTGGGAGTTGACCTGGGAAGAAAAAAGACCTTTTTCAAGAAGTAATTAGACATACTTTCAAATATCGAATAATTCCCCTGTCATGAGAAAGCTCCAACTGAGGTACAAACCCTATTCAGATACTTCATAAGAATCAAAACATCCTTCAAACAGAGTGGATATTATCTTATAAAAATGCCTGCTATTTATGAAGCATCCCCCAAATGAAGGGAGGTGTGTATCACAGTGCATTTGTCTGCTTTTGTTTTATTTCGTTTTTCCCTACAATCCCCTCAATAGTCTAGAGGTGGAAACTATTATCTTCATTTCCCAGTTGAGGAGCCCAGGTTCAGAGAGGTTAAGTGACTTGCCAAATGCCCGGCTGCTTGCAAACAGTTGAGACAAAGATTTAAATACAGGCTAGCCTAGAGGTAAAGCCCAGGTTCTTTCTCCGTCCTGGGATTTCCTAGTCCCTACACAGGTAAATTGGGCAGGGCAATCTATTTTATCCTAAGTGAATAGTAAATTCAGGGGAGGGGTATCTTTGAGCAATAAGAACAATCATATTCTGTGTAAGCATTGCTTCTGGCAAACTTTTGCCATTTTTATATAATTTTAAGATTATTGATGTCTGTTTCAGGAGGCAATGAATTATCTGGTAGACATAACCAACTGGTAATTATAGATCAGATTAACTGTTACACAGACCAGAAAATGAGCATCTTCTTGCCTTCTCATAGATGAATTCCTAGAATGTGTTGTACACCTATTGAACTCGAGGGCCACATCCAGAAGATGTCACTTTTTTGGCTGTGGTTTAAACTGGCTTGGTCAAGTCAGACAGACTCTCCAGAATCCCTATGTACCCACGCTCCAAAAGAATCAATTAAAAATTCAGTTGAATATTAACGTTGAGTTAATATTAACACTGAGAAGAAGAGTTGCTCAGCTAGAAAAGGAAATCAGTATAAACATAAAGTTGATGCATCAGAAGGTCAAGAAAATAAATGTAAAAATCTTGAATTTGTCAATAGAATCCTGTTCTCCACTGCTGTCTCTCTTTTTAAAGTGATTTTGCAAGACATTCAGTTTTAATACTAATGTGTAATTTTTCTAGGATATACCAATGAAACCTTGAAAGAATCATATTGGCATTGTGATTTATGTGAAATCTCAGAAGATTATTGATGGCTTTGTGTGGCTAGGTACTCTTGACACATTTTTATCAATTATACATGGAAAGTGCTGTGACATAGTAAATTCTACCAGGATTCATTGAATAATATCATGTGTCTTTCCTTCCAAAGAGAAGACTTTGAATTTTGGGGATTTGTTGGCTGGTAAAGTCTTAAGTGGTGTTAAGTGAAGACATGCCAAAAACATTCAGAACATGAACACTATAATATTTCCCTCCTGAATGAAGGACCAGTGTGAGGTAGCCCAATGTGCTGATGAACTTGGCCAGCTGACAAGGAGTAGATGTTGATTCTGGTGGTGACACAGAGGTTGACATTGTAAAGATTTTTAAATTCCAGAACGAAATGGATGATCCAATGGGAGGCGATGGCCAGACAGATCAATACTGCACAAAAAGATAATTGCTTTTCTTGGTGAATCCTAAGAAAGGGCTTGGGCTTTAGGGAAATTGAGAGAGATTTCTTTTCTTTCTTTTTTTTTTTTTCTACCACAAAAAGGTAATTAATGAATCCAACTGACAATTCAAGGCAAGAGAATAGAAACTGAAAGCTTGAAAGCTATACATTCATAATGAATGTAGAGATTTACAGAAGGACTTTATCTCAGAACAGTGCCTACGGAAGTAGACAAAGCTATAGTGGTGACGATGTCTCCTTGAGAGATGCATGCTGAAATCTTCTATTGGGAAAGCATCCAAAAACAGTTTGTGCAAATGAGATATGCCTTCTAGCTGTGTAGATTAAAAAATAAGGCACTGGCCGGTTGGCTCAGTGGTAGAGCGTCGGCCTGGTGTGCGGAAGTCCCGGGTTCGATTCCCAGCCAGGGCACACAGGGGAGGCGCCCATCTGCTTCTCCACCCCTCCCTCTCTCCTTCCTGTCTGTCTCTCCCCCTCCTGCAGCCAAGGCTCCATTGGAGCAAAGATGGCCCGCACGCTGGGGATGGCTCCATGACCTCTGCCTTGGGCACTAGAGTGGCTCTGGTCACAACAGAGCGACACCCCAGATGGGCAGAGCATCGCCCCTTGGTGGGCATGCTGGGTGGATCCCGGTCGGGCACATGCGGGAGTCTGTCTGACTGTCTCCCCGTTTCCAGCTTCAGAAAAATACAAAAAAAAAAAAAAAAAGAGTCAAATATGTAGGGGGGAAAAAACACAGGGATTTAAATTGTCTTAAAGCTAGTTTACAAAAAAAACCTGAGATACAGTCCATTATGGGATGAATGAGTGTGGATTTTACTCTAGCTATGATCTATCATGCTTTCTTGAACTAAATAATAGATTTGAAGATAATCTAGGATGTAAACTCAGAGCCTCTTTATTCTTTGAAATCTTTTTTGGGATTTAGTTAGACAGGAGTATATTATTACTAACCTTGACATTATAAGGTGTGTGTTATTAGTATTGTATTCAGACAAAAATTTTCACAGTTTATATAGTAATTAATAAAGAAAATTTCTGATCTACATGGAATGGCAAAAGCTGCTCATACTAAGTAAGTACAGTGTCTAAGTGTCATGATTTGCTTTCTTATCAAATTTCTTCTTCCAGACCAAGCTCCTTAAAAACAGAGTTCTAATCCTGTTTGTCCTTATACATACAGGAGGTGCTTAATATATGTTTTTGAAAGAATACTTCAGAAGTGTATATATTTATTGCAAACTGAGCAAGTAGGTATTAAATATATCTTTGACGCCTGGCATCTGAGAAATGGCTACATTTATGGGTCAGAAACTCTGGGGAAACATTTCATTCTGTCAAAGTTTCAAATAATCTCCCAGAATCTTGAAAACCTTCACTGAGCAACAGAAGGGAGAAGTAAGTTTCAGTTTCATCAAACATGGTCATCCTCCAAAGCCACCTTTCTTAGCGTCCTTGCATAAAGGAAGGTAGGAGAACATCATTAAGATGGATCTTCTACGCAGGGGTAAAAAAAACAAAACAAAAAAGAGTAGTCTTTGAGAGATGTCAATAGAAAAGATTCAAATCTTGAGAAAAAACGGGGACTAAAGTTGTAGCTATTGAAAGAGATGGTTTGCAATTGTAGTCAGAAATACATTTTTCTACATATATTTTTTAACTTTTTAAAATCATTGTATTTATTTTTAAGTTTTTTATTGAACTTATTGGGGTGACATTGGCTAATAAAATTATACAGGTTTTCGGTACACAACTCTACAATACATTATCTGTATATTGCATTGTGTGTTCACCACCCCAAGTCAAGTCTCCCTCCATCACCATCTACATCCCCTTTACCCTCCTCCACCCCCCCACCATCTTTTTTTTATGCAATCCTTACACTATTGTTTGTATCTATAAATCTTCTTATTCTTTGTTTAATCCCTTCACCTTTTTCACCTAGTCCCCTAACCTCTGTTTTTTTTTTATATCTGTCAGTCTGTACTCTGTATCTGTGAGTCTATTTCTATTTCATTTGTTAGTTTATTTTGTTCATTACATTTCACATATAAGTGAAGTAATATGGTACTTATCTTTCTCTGACTGGCTTATTTATTTATTTATTTTTGTGACAGAGACAAAGGGAGGGACGGATAGGGACAGACAGACAGACAGGAAGGGAGAGAGATGAGAAGCATCAATTCTTCATTGCACCTCCTTAGTTGTTCGGTGATTTCTTTCTCATGTGTGCCTCGACCGGGGGGCTACAGCAGAGCGAGTGACCCCTTACTCAAGCCAGCAACTTTGAGTTTAAGCCAGTGACCTTGGACTTCAAGCCAGCGACCATCAGATCATGTCTATAATCCCATGTTCAAGCCACCAACCCCATGCTCAACCTGGTGAGCCTATGCTCAAACTGGATAAGCCCTTGCTCAAGCTGGCATCCTTGGGGTTTCAAACCTAGGTCATCTGCATCCAAGTCTGACACTCTATTTACTGTGCCACTGCCTGGTCAGGCTGAATGGCTTATTTCACTTAGCCTAATAATCTTTAGGCCCATCCATGCTGTTGCAAAAGGTAAGATTTTCTTCTTTTTCACAGCCGCATAGTATTCCATTGTATAAATGTATCACATGTTTTTTATCCAGGAATTGTGGAAAGCAGTATGGGGTTACCTCAAAAAATTACAAATGGAACTGCCTTATGCCCCAGCAATTCCACTTCTGGCAGTTTGATCAAAGAAAACCAAAACACCAGTTCAAAAGAATATATGTACCCCGTGTTTGTTAAAATCATTTTAGATTTATAGAAGTGGCCAACATTGTAGAGAGTTCTTTTATACCCTTAACCTGACTTTCTCTAATGTTAACATATTACAAAATCATGGTACATTTATTGAAACTAAGAAATTAACATCTGTACAGTACTATTAACTGCAGATTCAACTCAGATTTTTCTAGTTTTTCAATTAATGTTCCCTTTATGTTCCAGTATCCAAATCAGGATATCACATTTTATTTAGTCTTTATGACTCTTTAGTCTCCTCCAAACAGTGACAGTCAACAGATACTTTTAAATTAAAATAATTATATTTAAAGGCATATCTGTTATGTCAAGTCTATTCTCCTATCTTTTCTTTCTCCACTGAATTTGGACATTATTCATTCCTTAGCTATTAAGCCTAAATTATATATTGAGTACTTTCCATTGCATATCATTGTAAGTGTACCAATGTAGTCACATGTTGGGATGTGTATCACACTTAAATCCATAGAACATATAAAAGCACTCTTTCAGTTTTAACAAACCACTTTCTCATTTATCATGAGAACGTAGTATAGAATGGTGGGTGAGAACACAGACCCTAGAGACTGGCTGCTTAGATTTGAATCCCCACTGTGGTTTTGTGACATTAGGCAAGTCACTTAATTTCTCTGTACCTCAGTTTCTGCATTTGTAAAGTGGGAGTCATGAAAGATTAAAATAAATAAACACATGAAAAGCACTCAGAGCAATTAATTGGCACATGGCCAGTGGTATGCGTAAGCTCTTATTATAGCTATTGTAGACCATAAAAATGAATGATGGAAATCAGTGTAGGGTAGCAGAACAATTCTGCATCAGAAGACCTGTGTTAATATCTTGGCTCCATGTTTGCTAGGTAGAGTTCTTTGTATTCTAACACAGAGATAATAATATGTGCTCTATGCTTTTCAAGGAGCTACATTAGAAATTAGATGAGACGAGGCATGAGAAATGATTTTGTAGAATGTAAAATACAAACCTATGCAAAGACAGTGAAGTTGTTTGGGGGGTGGGGTTGGAGCAGGAATGACTGGGGAGCCTCACGATGCAGTTGGGTGGGTCTTGACAGTAGCTGAAGATGCATAGGTTTATGGGAAGGGTTTCTGTTGGTCATAAGCTTTGGATGATTCATGTGTATGTGTTCCTCAGTTCAACCAAATAATGTGGTTATGGAAGACAAAGCTCCCTGGATAAGAGAATAACACACTTGTACCCACTTAAAGGCTCACTGGAAACTGTTCCAAGCCTTTTTATTAATACTCATAGGGGGCAGGGATAAAGGGACAAGATGGCTTGGGGAGTAATGAGCTAGCTGTCCATCTCAACTCCTCATTTCTACATTGACATTGTTTATTACGGTCGTTATCCCAAAGAACTTTGAGAAGAAGCTGTGCCTTGCTTTTTCTCTAAGTGAGATCCTGCCACCTTGGGCCCCATGCTCTGAGATTCTGCAAGTCAACACAGTGGCCAAGGAGCTTTCTTAAGGGCCAGAGTGTAGAGGACACTGGGGATGCCAAGGCTGGGCTTGTCATTGATTTTCTGCCTAGTTACCAAGGAACTGAGATTTTTTTCCACTAAAGAAATAGACGTACCGCCTTCTGTTCAAAGGGAAATACGTTGAAAGGAAAACTTAACTCCACTTATCTCCTGTGAACGAGAATAGTGTACTGAGGCAGGGTTCTGAGTTCAAGACCTCAGTGCAGGAGCAGGCAGATGAGAAACTGCAGCTGGTGATGCTTTGCTGTTTTATTGTGCTTTTAAGGAAGTTTCACCTCTTCCAGCAATCTAAAATTATAATTATATAATAAATATAAGGGAACCTCCAAAGACCCCATACATCTCTAAAGTATACAAATTGAGGATAAATTCTATGAATACTAGCAAACATTTATTAAATGCTTATTAATCCTGGACATTTTACATGTAATTCTAACAATGTTATGAAGTAGGACTGATTATTCATACAATTTTACAGATGAGAAAACTGAAACACCCTGTCGATAAGAAAAATGCCCAAAGTGGTACAGCTAGTAATTCAGAGTTCTCTTTCAAAAGCATTTCTATTCAGAATCATGGGTTTGGGTTTTGTTTTTTTTTGTTTTTTTGACAATTAAGATAATTTATAAAGATGTCTATAGCAATAGTGTTATTACATCTCTACCCCAAATTAAATTGGTACATACCAAAAAGAAAGCCATCAACACTGTCATCAGGGTTGACAGTAGTCATTTTATCTTGAAAAGGGGTTATATTCATCAGTTACCCTCATACTCAAATGAAAGGGAGTAGACATACACTGAAATTTAAAATGCTTGAGGCAAAGCAGTGAGCAATGCCGGCGCTTGGTTACCTTGAAACAATCTCCATGATCCGGTGATCTGGGAGCAAGAGGGCTTTTCTTTGGTAGGCTTATTTACAGAGTTTTCTACTGAGAAAAGAAAAAAAAAAGGAAGAGAAAAATGGGATCATTATGCTCCTTAAAGACCAGATTTTGACCTAATTATGTATCATGCACATGAACTGGGGTGAGCTCAATTGCCCAGTTTCTAGTACATCCACTGCTATCTGATCTGATCAGAAAGGGCATGTACTCTGAGAAATCTGATTTCCCATGGATAACAACCCAGGATTGCATATTTTCAAAGACCAGAAAGATAGTGAAATGCCCTCAGCTAGAGGGAACACAGCGTGACTCTTCTTGGTTATTGGAAGGATTTTGCATGCCCTTGGGCCTGTCGTTATGAGCATCAACAATCGTAGGAATTTGGGAAAGTGCTAGTGAATAGGACAGGGCAATTACAGAACACTGGATGAAACAGCCTCTGCTCTAATTACACTGTGTTTAGATGGATTGCTCTAATGAGCGGTGTTCCTTAATCCAAATGTTGACTTTGGAATGAGCGAGAATTAGGGATAAAACTATGTTAGTAAATTTGTTTACTGGATAGACGGGGTAGCTCTGAGTAGAATTCAGATTAGTTCAACTCACATTTCACTGTCACATGCCAGGCTAAGTCCTAGGAATCCAAAAGATGACAACACCAGCAAGGAGTTACAGCCCAGTGAGGAAGAGGGAATTTTAATAATAATAAGATGGCAATAATAACAGCTGATACTAAATGAGCACTGCCAGGTACCAGACACTGTTCTGAACACTCTGCCTGTATTAACTCATTTGCTGACTCATCGCCATAACCGCTTGAAGGAGAGACTGTGTAGCAGGTGAGAAAGAAGGCAGAGGAGGGTTAAGCGATCCTAGGTCATGCGTGTGGTTAAGTGGCTGAGCAGGACTTAAATTCAAGTGCTCTGATTCTAGTACGTGAGCCCTTAAGTTCCATCATAGTATTGCAGACAAAGTTCCTATAGAAATGTGGCTAATTTTAAATGGAGTGTCTTGGGACAAGAATAAGTATAATGAACCATGATTGCCAATGCTGCTGGAGGTAATGAAGCCAGATCATAATACTATCCTAACTCCCTTGTTTGCTCTACTCCAACCATAATGGCCTCTGCTGTTCTTCTGCCCAAATGTTTCCTTATTAATGAAGCCTTTCCTAGCCCATACAATGTTAGTAGCTCTTCTTCTCCACTTCACCTTCCTACAATCTGCAATTTCTTACCCTGACTTATTTTTCTCCATAGATTTTTAACATCATTCAATATACTATATATTTACTTGATTTTTTGTGTTTGCTCTTTGCCTTCCCACACTAGAATATAGGTTCCAAGAGGTCAGTGACTTTCTTAATAGTATGTGACACATAGGGGTTCATTATATATATTTTTCATTTAAAATAATTTAAAAGACAGGAAGAAAACATGCCAAAATGTTAGAATGGTTACATTTTAGTGTGGGAAGTATGATTATTTTTAAAGCATGCATTTACCAAATTTTCTATGACCATGCATTTCTTGTCTAATCAGTATAAAGACAATAAAAAATATACTAAAGTGAAAAAATTAATTACAAACTCATTTTAGAAACTTGGTAAGTTTGTGTTATTATTTTGTGTTGTTTTTATACATAGTGAGATGCTATTGTGGAGATCCCTTGGAAGAGTTTTATCTATAAAATGATCCTTCCTTTCCTGTTCTCTCCAGACAGCTTGTAGCCCTGACGGCTATCCTAACTGGGAGGTTCACTTATGGGACTGCCAGTGTTAACAGGTCCCACCAGGAACCCAGTAGGCATCTGAAAAGCATCAGAGCCTAGCCTGAGCTCTTGACTCTCAACCTGCTCTTTAGCAGTGATCCTGGTCTCAATACACCCAGCATTCACCCAGCTGTGCAAGCCAAAACCTTAGGATTCATACTTCCCTTTCCTAATGCTTGTATCTATTCCATCAGATACCCTTTTGAATCTACCTCCAGAATATATCCCAAATCAGATCACTTCCTACTGCTGCTCGTTACCACTGCTTCCCATTTCATAGAAGCTACCTGTAGCCAACTAAGACATCTCCCACTGAATCTTTGCAGACACTTTCCTACTGGTATCTTTGTTTCTACTCTTGTCTGACATTTCCTGTGCTCTGCCAATCTTTGCTCCTCAAAGAAGCCAGATATTTTTTAAAAATGTAATCAGCCTATTTTACCCACTGATTAAAATCCTCATGAAGCTTCATATAATATGGCCAATAAAAACTAAGTGTACTAGATTACCATAGACTTGAAAATCCTACAGGATCTGACTGCTCAATCTCCCTAAGACCTCATTCTCTGCCAATCTCCTCTGCAACCAGCACACTCTGGACTGTTAGTCAAATATGCCCACTTTATTCCAGCTTTGGGCTTCCCTCTTGTTTTGAGACTTCTCCCCTCAGCACCATGGATAGTTCTTTCTCTCAGATCTCAGCTCAGAGAGCACCGCTTCAGACTGACCTATTTGATTATCGTAATTTAGAAAGCTCCCCTTCCTTCCCTTCCAATCACTCTATCTTGTGCCTCTTTGTTATTTCTAGTAAGAACATGTAATTATCTACTTCACCTGTTTACATGTGTAATATCTGCATTGCTCTGAAATGAAGGTACCATGAGGAGAGGGAACGGGGCCATTGAAATCACAGCTCTGACCTCAGTGTCCAAATTCATAGTAGTCACTGAATGAAGGAATAAATAGCTAAGAGCATGAACTTTTGTAACTTGTGTATGGAGACTAGAGATGATGACCAGTACAGTTCTGACAATATATTTTCAGTTTTATCAGTTTCTGTAATCTAGGGCAGTGGTCCCCAACCCCTGGGCCACGGACTGGTACCGGTCCGTGGGCCATTTGGTACCGGTCTGCAAAGAAAGAATAAATAACTTACATTATTTCCGTTTTATTTATATTTAAGTCTGAACGATGTTTTATTTTTAAAAAAATGACCAGATTCCCTCTGTTACATCCATCTAAGACTCACTGTTGACACTTATCTCGGTCACATGATACATTTATCTGTCCCACCCTAAAAGCTGGTCCGTGAAAATATTTTCTGGCATTAAACCAGTCCATGGCCCAAAAAAGGTTGGGAACCACTGATCTAGGGCACAATTATCAAAAAGAACCAGTTACTTGTAAGAACAAAGTAATTCCATTGATTGAGTAGTTGATTGATTGATTCATTCATTCATCATTTTCACTTATTAGGCATTTGTCTACAAGCCTCCTCTATTTGGTATTCTCTTATTATCTTAGCCAAGATAATAAGATAATAATATCTTAGCCAAGATAATAAGAGTGTGTGTGTGTGTGTGTGTGTGTGTGTGTGTGACAGAGAATCAAGTAAATAAACAACCAATGCAATGCAGAAAGTTTTCCTGAATAATGGCTATGTATCTTGACTTGTGGGCACATTGTTTTGAGAACACAAAGGGAGGTTCCACTGATTCTGCTTACTTAAAAGGAAATTTTATAAATATTTATCTTTATGTTATCAGAGATGGACTTCTCTTAAGGTCATTTTTTCCTAAATCAAAGTTTTAACAAACAGCAAATATGAAGAGGCTAATGGCCATTCATCCAAATAACACAGATACCATTTGAAACTGCCAATGGACCTCTGGTAATCTCTGTTCTTCATCTCAAGTGAGAAATGCTGAAACAGATTAGGATGGCTACAGTCTAATGAGTGAGTGAGTGATCCTTCTTTCACTAGCCCAGAGGGTAAAAAGCAAAATTAGTTTCCGTTCCAAAAAATTTTTTTTATTAAAGGGCTGTTGAAATTACTGACTTCATGGTGCACTTGACAATTACAGGGAACATTACTGCACCCTCTCTGTAGATGATTAGAATAATTGTTGTCCTTTCATCTTTCTCATCTAACCACATTCTCCCACTGCCTCCCACTTCCCTTCGTGTCCTAGCGTGCTGTCTGTGTCTTCTTTGCTAAGAGAACATCAAGGCTTAGTATAATTGGGCCATTTCCCTGTCATACCAGTTTGCTTCTAAACCTTTCTCCTTTGTAGGTTGCCGTGAGGTCAATCGTATGCACTCAGATGGCAGAGAAGAGATTAAAAATACATATATCCTAGAACTAAATATATACCACATGTGTGCTTCAGTTACAAAGGGAACTTCTCTTAATATAGGTTAGATCAAGCCATTGGCAGTTTTCCTGAAACCTCTGCCAATCATTGTAGCTTTGATTAGCAGCCTGACAGGTACTTGATTTATATTGTGGTCTCTTCTTATAAGTAGTAATAGATGGAGAGGGTTTCTATTAACTCCGTGTTTTCTGATCACTGGTCATCAGAATCAACTGTAGCACTTGATTAAAATATACTCCAAGCCTACTGAATCAAAGGTTTCAACAGACCTATGGAACAATATATTTAACAAGCACTCTAGGTGATTAGAACAACAGAAGTCTGGGAAACCTTGTGCTAATAATATTTAATTGGGTTGTTTCCATGTCTGCCTGATGCTTTACTGTTTGGGGCAATACTTGGATCTCTTTTTTTGCTTAAATTTAGATGAAAATGTCAGAGTGTCTCCCACATTGAATTTTTTCAGTGCCCACTGCCTGTTCTATGAGAGAAAGACTCATGCAGAGTATTCTGTGATGAAGATCTCTTTCTGTTTTTATTATTAAGCCCAATAAATGAAACCACCAGTACATCTTCCTCTTTGTCAGTGTTACAACAACGTACTTTGGCCTCATGACATTTGTCAACAAAGCTGCCTCACCAACTGAGCTCAACCAACTGTACTTCGAAAGTATTTGAATGTTTTATGTTGTAAAGTCTACTTTGATAGAAGTTAAGGGTTAGAACAAGTAGCAGACTTCTAAAATATTACAGATAAAGGGGCCATTGGAGGTCAGCCATTGCAACCTGATAGTGATAAAAATAAAGAAACAGATGCCATGGAGGGACTTGCCAATGTCAAATGGTGAACTAGAGGGAGAGTTTGTACTAAATCTGACTCTAGGCCTAACTGTCTACAATACGATTCCCTGATTCCCACAACCAGTCAGCCTCCTCTCTGAGCCTCGGTTTCCTCTTTAGGAAGAAGCCTATTAGACTAGACCAATGGCTCTAAAATGTATTCTCTGAGACCCAGGCTTCACTGGAAGTGCCTGGGAGGCCACCGTGATGGCAGCGGTGAAGAGGGAATACAGACCAGAAATGGGGCTCCCTCTTCTAGTTCTTCTCTCCTCTGGTTGGTATATAGAAGTTGCTTTAAGAATATATTTAGAAAAAAAATATTCTGACACTTTTTAAAAAGTTGTAAATGCACAGTACTAGAGAGTAATTTTCAAATTTATATCTAATACTTGGTGATTCTGAAGAAAGGTCTATGAAAGCGTGGATGGTGTGTGTGTGTGTGTGTGTGTGTGTGCGCGCGCGTGCGCACGTGCGTGTGTGTATTTGTCATTCCTCATAGGATTCTGAAGAAAGAGTTCTATGAAAGCATGGATGTGCTGTGTGTGTGTGTGTGTGTGTGTGTGTGTGTGTGTGTGTGTTTTGCCATTCCCTATAGGACCTGATTCTTGTATATTCAGTGAATGAGTATCATTGACTAACTCCAGGTGGGCTTAGTCAACTCAAAAAAGTGACACTTTGAAAGTGAGAAAGCAGTGGGAAGAGAAGCTATTCAGAAGTAGACTAACTTTTTAAATCCTCCTTTAGAAGCCAAGTTAAAATGTTCACTATTTTCTCTTAAAATGGAAAGGTGACATCACCACATAGGCAGTAATATCATTCACGCTCTCCTTTGCTTGCCCAGCAGGTGCAGAGAGAGGGCAGACCCTCAGAGTGAAGTATCCTTTCCTTCTTTTCTTTTTTCTTTTATTTTCTTTTATTTCCCTTCCTTCCTTCCTTCCTTCCTTCCTTCCTTCCTTCCTTCCTTCCTTCCTTCCTTCCTTCCTTCCTTCCTTCTTCCTTTTTTTTTGTTTGAGCCTATTCAACATTTTGGGGAACTATAACACTTCTCTGTAAAATTCAAAGAATAGTTAAAACTCTAAGAAAGAGACCCTGTCTCTTGAAAACATCAATATTTAGCACTAATCTAGATTTCTCTATTCTCTATGCAGTTGTCCTGAGTTGTTTTCTATTTTGGTCAACACTCAAGGGGAAGAGATCTGACTTTGTGTCTGCCTACTTTCTTTTAATTCTGGTCTTCATCATTTACCCAAAAAGGGACTAGGTCTTTGTTCCCTACCCCATTAAGATAAACTCCTTGTTTACAAACTCACTTTGCACACTGTCACTGCCTCTCTCACTTCTTCTCACTCAGCTCCCTTCACTGCAAGCTCACACATGCTCATTTCTCATTTGTCACCAGGATTCAGACTGACTGGCTTGTGACATGAAAGAATGAATCAGGTGCGAGCAGTTAAGTAAGTTGAATGGTGCCATTTCTTTCCCCTTTGCCCATCAGCAATGACAAAGGAGCCTGCCCAGCCACGTGACATGACATTTGGGGGTTTTGTGGTGAAAGCTCATTTATTTTCTTCAGAGTTTAAGTGATTGAGTTATCATTCAATAACACAGAAATTTCTTCTGAATTATTTGATGGTTACTTGTCATCCTGATATTTTTTTCTGCGTCTTTTACTGTATCCAGTTTATTTTTTACAGAGACAGAGAGTGAGTCAAAGAGAGGGATAGACAGGGACAGACAGACAGGAATGGAGAAAGATGAGAAGCATCAATCATTAGTTTTTCATTGCGCGTTGCAACACCTTAGTTGTTCATTGATTGCTTTCTCATATGTGCCTTGACTGCGGGCCTTCAGCAGACCGAGTAACCCCTTGCTTGAGCCAGCGACCTTGGGTCCAAGCTGGTGAGCTTTGCTCAAACCAGATGAGTCTGCACTCAAGCTGGCAACCTTGGGGTCTCGAACCTGGGTCCTTCCACATCCCAGTCCGACGCTCTATCCACTGTGCCACCTCCTGGTCAGGCTATATCCAGTTTAATGTATTCCCCTTAGTTGACTTTATTTCAAAGGTCTTCTTTCTGGATGTCCATGATAGGGGTATAAGTTTCCAATGGTAATAGATTCCAATTTATCTGTGAATGAATATATAATACCTTTTGGAAACAAATCCTAAAACTTCATTGGCAGAAACAACATAAATAGAATCTACAGTGCTTCTTGAATGAAATTTAACTCTCTGGCCTTCTCTTTCTCCAACCCCCATGTACAGTGACCTCATTTACTGGGGCAGCCAAATAACTGTCTTCACACCTCTCTACCTCTGCCTCTGCCTCTGCACATGCTGTTCTTTGGCCAAGAATACCCTTCCCTTTACCTTTCGCCTAGAAAATTAAGACTAGTTCTTTAGGGCCTAATAGAAATGCCATCTTTTCTGGGTCTGGTACACCTTTTCAGATGCCCATGAGCAAAAACAGATGTCTGTCTTCTGTCTTCTCATGATACTTTACTGATAACCTTGTGATAGTTTCCTGCCACTCTAGCCCACTTAACTGGAAGAACTTCAACTGGAAGAACTTTTACTCCTCTTTGAATTCTTAGTGCCTCACAGATGCCTTAAATTTTAAGGCTTAAAACAGAGATACTGCGTCATTGTAGCTGAAAGAAGTGATAAATGAATCAATTCCCCTATTCCCCATCACCTGAGACTTCTCAAGGGACTTGTGCTCTCCTTCCCTCCTCTTTTCTCTACTTTGCATTCAACAATCAATAAGAAGAAGAATTTTTCTCATGTGCAATCTTTTTTACTAGCTTATTTTTCTCCAATTTCATTTCTTTGGTAAACATGAAACTATTTCCACAGATACCAGTCTAATCTGTAATCTTTTCATCTCAGTTTTGGAATTCTGCAATAGCCTCCTGGTGGACTTGTCTTCTGTATGTTTCTACTATAATGCACCTTTCTCCCAGGTACCCAGTAAGTTATTTCAAGCCACATGTATACTACATTCCCTCTCTGGGGAGATTCTGAATTGAATTTCCTATTCAATGAAGACCAAGCCTCTATTCTAAACACTTAAGCAGACTAGTTTTTTCATCTCAGTATTCCTTCCTTACTTCTCGATGTGCGATCCATTACATTCATCCAACACAGACAGCTTGTTGTTCTCTGAATAATCTGTGCTCATATCTTCACAATTCAAAAGGAGTCCTTGGCTTACTTATAATGGGCTATATAATTTTAGTTATTCCAAATCAGGTTATGGATTTACATCTCCCAAGAAGTCTACCAGGATTAATTCAGGATTAATACCTCCTGTATCATCGTTTTATTATTCCATATTACTATAGATAGGATTTGACATACTATTATTTTAAATTTTAACTTTGCTTTTGTGTGTGTGTGTGTGTGTGTGTGTTCAAAGATTATTTGACCTTCTCGTATCTAAAAATGGAGTTTACAAGAAGACTGTCATACATTTAGGATGTTTCATGATGGAATATAAAGTGTTTCAAATTGAAAATGATGGTTTATTTGGTTTACAAATCAGGGATTCTCAAGAGGGTATGTAACCCATTTTCCTCCTTCTTTCCCTGTAGGGTATATTAGTATCTTTGGAATTTAAAAAGCATAAAGTAAAATTATCATCACTTTAATTTGTTTATGTTCATAATATTTAACTCATTTTGAAATATCAAATCACATTAAAAGGGAGGTGTGAAAAATAGAAAAGACTATTTCTGTTGTAACAAATAGGCCCCCAAAATGTTAATTTCTCAAACATAAAATAAATCTATCTCACTTATATGTAGAGTCCAATGTGGCTTCAGTAGGCAGGGGTGGGAGTGGGAGCCCTGCTCTACACTGTCATTCTGAGACCTGGTCAACAGAGAAGCTATCATCTTCAGCCAGTATCTCTTCCAAAGGCTTCCTGGTGTCAAAATCCAGCTTTTGGGAGGAGAAAGTACATGAATACATTTATATGGGAGAATTTTATGGGCAAGGCCTGACAGTCACCCACAATAATTCCATTAATATTCTATCAAATAAACTCAAGCACGTGGCCAACCTTAACTTCACTAGAGGCTGGGAAATGTAGTCTGAGGTCTTCCCTCAGGAAGAAGAAATGGCTATACTGAAGAACAGATCTTCTACATATTACCTGGCATAGTTTTCAAAATCATTTCTGGTTTTTCCTTTGTCTTTCCTAATAAATTATGAATACTCTCTGCGGAAATGTTTCGCACTACTTTTTTTTATGCCTCACAGTGTCTACTATAGAGGTCTAGGCAAATTAGGCACTTCACTTGGTATCCGTATTAATTTTTTATTGCTTTGCAACAAAAATGGCCACACATTTGATGCTTTGAAACAATCTATATTTATTATCGCAGTTTCCAGGGGGCAAGAGTCTGGGCATTGTGTAGCTTGGTCCTTTCTAAGTCTACAATCAAGATGTATGTCAGACCTGACTGACCTGTGGTGATGCAATGGATAAAGTGTCAACCTAGCAAGCTGAGGTCGCCAGTTTGAAACCCTGAGCTTGTCTGGTCAAGGCACATATGGTATTTGATGCTTCTTGCTCCCCCCCCTCCTTCTATCTCTCTCCCCTCCTCTATAAAATGAAGAAATAAAATCTTAAAAAAATATTTATGTCAAGACTGGCTTCTCACTCAGTGATTCAACTCTAGAGGGGTCTGCTTCCAGGGACACTCAGGTTGTTGGCAGATTTCATATACTGGTAGCAGCTCAGTTTTTCAAAGCCAACGAGAGACTCTTAGCAAGATAGAGTCTAATATAATGTGAGATAAGCATAAGAATGATATCCCAACACCTGTGCAGTATTTTTATAAGCAAATTACAGGCCCTGTTCATACTCAAGGGCAGAAGATTATACAAGGCAGTGAATACCAGAAAGTCAGCCCAGCCCAGTAATCATCAGGGCAAGTTGACCACAGTAAGTGAGTGAAAAACTAGGAGTCTTTCTTTGCTAGCCAGTGAACCACCACTTTCTCTGAACTTGTCTCTCCATATAAAACTGGAGAGTTATTAAAGATCTCAAAGAATAATGGCCCTCATTGGCCAAGAGCTGGTGATGATGCTTTCAAGACAAATGGTCAGGAACTGTATTTATTAAGCTGTGTCAGTATCAACCTTAACTCACGTGATCATCTTTACAACTGGATTCAGAATAAAATGGGACCACCTTGAACCTGTTACAAACAAGTCCCAATCCTGTAATGCCCCACCACCCTCCTTATAAGGTATTTTGTAACCCTGATGTCATTTTGATTTTTTTTTTGTCTTGTCTGGCCTTCATTTTTCTACTTTTACAGCAAACTTGGGTGGTATTGATTTTTTTTTCTTTTCTTAGTCTTTCTCTTTGAGATATTCCTTTCCAATTTCAGTTATCCTTTGAAGCACCCCCATAGCATTTCTCCTGGGGGAAAGTCTGAAGAGACACTCCAGAATGATACTTTAGTTTATGTGTCTCATTTGCTTCGGAGGTAGTATCAGTCGCTCTTCCAGTTCCAAACTTTTCCTCAAACCAGCAAGATCTTTTCACAGGTGAAACTGAGAATTTGGGCACCTTTACTTATATGTCAACTGTGGGAAAAACTTCTTTTCTGAATACTCCCACCCAGTCTTTGAAACTTCAATAGTGACTTTCTATGGTCAATTCTTCCAGGACATCTTCCAAACAGTCTCACAGATGTAAAAGTTCAGTGCATCAAACTGCAAGATATAAAGGCTCTGATACAGAGTTACATTTCTGAAAAGAAAAACCAACCCAAAGCTATTTTCTGACTCTGTGAATAGCTAAAAATACAGGGATAATCGTTCCTACAGTCCTGAACTTTTAATACCAAAGCTAACCTAGAAGGGAAAATGGCACTGAGTTATATTGAGAGAAGAATAGAATAGACATCACTGGAATTAATCTCTTTTCTTTGCCAGGCATTCATTTCTAGATTAGAGCATATATCTTTTAGTTTCATACAATTCTTATCTGTTTGACATGACTTAAAACTATTGAGTTGGTGAAGGGTACACAGAAAATATCTGTAATATTTCATCCAAAATCATTGTAAAAGGAAAAACAAATAAACAAATAAAAGAAAGGAGTGAGTTGGAAAGTTGTTCCCATTGAAGAAGTCTAGTAAAGTGGAGGCAAACCATTTCTCTGCATCCAAATCTCTATTCTGTGTTTAGTAAAATACCAGCAAGAGGAAGAAAGGAAAAGATAGAGAGAGGAAAAAATAGAGAGACAGAGATTTTCAACTGTTATAAGGGCCTTATAGTGTGGTTACCTAACTACATAATGCCTGGCATTTTTCTTTTTTTCTTAAGTGAGAAGCCAGCAGACAGAGAGACAAACTCCTGCATACATCCCAACCAAGACCCACAGGGCAAGCCCCCTACTGGGCAATGCTCTGCCTATCTGGGGCGTTGCTCCATTGCTTGGCAACTGAGCTGTTTTAGCACCTGAGGTGAGGCTTTGCAGCTGTCCTCAGCCCCTGGAGCCAGCTTGCTCCAGTGCAGCCATGGCTGAAGGAAGGGAAGAGAGAGAGATAGAAAGAGAAGGGAAAGGCAGAAGGGTGGAGAAGCAGATGGTTACTTCTCCTGTGTACTCTGACCAGGTATCATACCCAGGACACCCACACGCCAGGCTGATACTCTACTACTGAGTCAGTTGGCCAGGGCCACCTGCCATTTTTTTTTTGTGTGTGTGTATTTTTCTGAAGTTAGAAGCGGGGAGGCAGTCAGACAGACTCCTGCATGTGCCTGACCAGGATTCACCAGGCATGCCCACTAGGGAGCGATGCTCTGCCCAACTGGGGTGTCGCTTCGTTGTGGCTGGAGCCCTTCTAGTGCCTGAGGCGGAGGTCATGGAGCTGTCCTCAGCACCCGGGCCAACTTTTGCTCCAATGGAGCCTTGGCTGCCAGAGTGGAAGAGAGACACAGAGAAGAAGAGGGGGAAGGGTGGACAAGCAGATGGGCACTTCTCCTGTGTGCCCTGGCCAGAATCCAACTCAGAACTTCCACACACTGGGCTGATGCTCTACCACTGAGCCAATCGGCCAGGGCCCCAACTGTCATTGTTTAATTATCTTAATGGACTCTGCCTTAATAAAGCCCAAAACAAACTTCAGGGGAACTTTGCATCACTAAATTTGTAAATTAAATATTTGTTTGAGGGTAAAGGACCTGTTCTTATTAGATACTTCTGTTTCCATTCTTTAAAGAACAAGGCAGGCCGGCATGCAGATAGAACTACGTAAAGTAGAAAATTAACCTCCCCTGTCTATTGAAAGATTTGTGATGTTCTGTTGTGACGTCTGGGCCCATGCACATTCACCTTGATTCCAATTCAGGGACTTTTTCTTCATATTCATTATCACAGTGTTGGAGTGAGCAAATACTTTGTCATCAGCATGTCTTAGGGTGTAATTAAAAGCCCTGGTTTTGAATTCAGCTGGACTTGGGCTCTATTTTGGGCTCTGCCATTTTTGAACTGCATGACCTTTAACAAATCTCTTATGATCTTTTAGACCAGGTTCTTAATTTGTGAAACAAGACTAATAATACCTAATTCATATATCTACCAACCAAAGCTAGTGAAGTAATGTGTGTGTGTAAAATATTTAATACCAAGCTTGACACCTAACATGTTTTTAATAAATGATAGATGTTGTCATCATCAATGTTATCTTTACATCATCTGAAATTCTGTGACTTCCGGTGACTATAGCCCTATTGCCATTCAGAGATATTTTTTCTGAGCTGGGTCCTGTTAGTTTCTTAACAAAATATTAACCCATTTTCATGAAACACACTATTTGTCATTCTAGTCAAAAGGAATAAACAGCCAGTTCACTGTTCTGACCATTATTAGATCCCTTGTTTGCTTGATTAAATTTTAAGTGAACTGAATTTTTTCTCTGAACCGGTGATCCAAAAATCAAAATTAGGACAAAAATGGACTCTTTCTGCTCCTCAACCAATGAACTGAAAGTTTTAGAAAATAAAACAGAGAAACAACACCCTCTAAAATCATAAAAGAAGAGATCTATGGTAAGACCCTTCCTTTCACACGTTCAGCCGGGGATCTGCTGATCTCAACCTGCCTTCACGTGTTTTTGGAATGTGCAGCACCAGAAGTACAGGGGACACCTGTCCTCAATGCGGTCCTCAGGGACCTATAGATCCCAGTTGCCTTGACCAAACCGGAACACACATGCCAATAGAAAATGTGTGAGGGAAAATCAAGCTTCTTTTCCATTTGCCAAAGATGTTTTCAGAGGGTTTACCCTAAGGAAAACAGAGTTAGATGATACTGTGGTCAAAGTGGTCTCTTGAGACAGGGAGTGTACTGAGGGACAATTGGGATTATTTGAATTTGAAGCAATGGCTAAAAAATCAAGTGGAGATTCACTGTATGCTGTTGGACACAGGCACGTAAGTGAGAGATCAGGAAGGCATAACCATATTAAGGGACTTGGTATAGCTGAAAGCAAGGAAGTTGATGGGCTCTTGAAAAGTATGTGGAACTTGGTCAGTTGGCTCAGTGGTAGAGCATTGGCCTAGCATGTGGAAGTCCTGGGTTCAATTCTTGGTCAGGGCACACAGGAGAAACAACTATCTGCTTCTCTGTCCCTCCTCCTTCTCTTTCTTTTTTTTTTTTCTCTCTTTCTCTCCCACCTCTCCTGCAACCATGGCTTGATTGGTTTGAACAAAGTTGACCCCAAGTGCTGAGGATGGCTTTATGGCCTCAGCTCAGGTGCTAAAATAGCTCAGTTGCCTGGCAATGGAGCAATGGCCCCAGATGGGCAGAGCATTGCCTCCTAGGTGGCTTGCTAGATGGATCCCAGTTGTGTTGCATGTGGGAGTCTTTCTCTCTGCCTCCTTGCCTCTCACTTAATAAAGTAAAGAAAAGAAAAGTTTGTATATAGAAGATGTCATAAGGAATCAAACACAGTTAGGGAAGATTTTACCAGCAAAGATCACAAGAAAGAAACACCTTGCCTGTTTCTGACACATCACAGCCTTCCAGGGTGATAGGAACATGTGGGTTCTTTACACTAATAAACATAAATTGAAGGCCAGAGAGGAAAGCAGACCTGACTGTAAGAAGCTAAGCCTGAGAAGTAAGCAAAATGAATTTTTCGACCAGTTATAACCAGAACTACCTAGGAGAGTACAATTGAGAGACATATTCCCGTCTTTGAAATACTCAAAAGTCTGATTCTCACACACATTGACTCTGCTTAAAACATTCTACCATTAGTCTCTGAGGGATATCTCTGGACAATTCCCTGCCAACATATATCCCTGCGGGCTTTTGGGAAATAAGAGATTTTCCAGCTTAGCCATGTTACAAGGCTGCCTGGCATGGGGGAGGAAGCAGAGAGTAACTAAAAACAACTCCTAACCCCGGCGGGGAGAGCACTGTCCCTGCCTCGTCTGTGTTCCTCTCACACACCCTCTCTGTTGTGAGACCTCAGCTATGGAGCAAGAGGCCCCTTGTTGGGGCTCATCTTGAGTTTATCACGAAACAATGTTAACAACATGAGAGTATTTGGTTCTAGGTTCTGGAATGATGCTTAATTATTCTGTTAAAGAAAAAAAAAAAGAAGAAGAAAGAAAAGAACAAAGGAAGATGCAAGCCGAAGAACCCACCCCAGTTCTACCGCAGAAAAGGTCATCTGATTACTGCCTTGGCAGTCTGGGCAGTTGTATCAGAAACATAGCAAGTGAGGCAAAGTCTCTGGACAAGCAATGTGAAAGGTGTATTGAAGTTTCAGTTCCCCAGCACATCTTCATGGGAACGATTGCTGGCAGAGCTGCTGGAGACATAAACAGAGGCCCAAGAATATTTCTTCCCCAAAGGTCAGGATCTGGCACTCCAGTGCACACAGGGAGGTGAGGAAAGGACATAATATGCAATGGGATGCTACTCAGCTGCAAGAAAAGGTGAAATGCTGCCATTTGTAACAATATGGTTGGATCTTGAGAATACATGCTAAGTGAAATAAGTCAGACAGAAAAAAAAATAAAGAGCAATGTGATTTCACTCCTATGTGGGATGTAAAACTGAAAACAACAAATGAACAGACAAGAAGAACAAAAACAGAGCAGTACAGTGGTGACCGGAAGAAAGGGGGGCAGAGGGGCAATATGGGTAAAGGGGGCCTAATATAGGGTGATGAAGAAGGCTTGCCTTTGGATGGTGGGTACACAATGTGATATACAGATCGTGTATCATAGAATCACACATTTATAATCTCATGAACTGATGTCACCCCAATAAACTTAATTAAAAATTAAAAGATAGGATGGGATTAACCTGAAGGGAAGGGGGAGGGCAGTGTGGAGTGGGGGGCAAGAGAGATGTTGAGGGGAATACGGGGAAAGGGGGATGCATATGGGGCAACACTAGAATCTATGTAAACACAATAAATTAAAATCAATAAAAAAATTAAAAGAGAAGTCCAATAAAATAAAATGGTACTTCATTAAAAGAAAAAAGTGAGGTTAGTTCCCAAGCCCACCTGAGTCCCTGGGTTGTTTCTCCTCATGTTCTACGTGCTCTAAAAGTGCATAAGCATTGGCTCTCCCAGTGCTTTCCTTACCACTGGCCATCCCAGGTTCCCAGAAGCAGAGTAGGGTTGTCCCTCAGTATCTGCCGGGATTGATCCCAGGACCCTCAACTTGCATACCCAAATCCACAGATGCCTTCTAAAGATTGGCATAGTACTGTATTTGCATATAACCTATGTACATCCATCTGGACACTTTAAATGATCTCTAGATTATTCACAACACCTAGCACAATATAAATGCTATATAAATAGTTGTCATTATTCATCTGTACATGTTCAACCAGGGTGCAAACCACACCAACCAGTACATTTTGATTTTAGTTATCAATTTTACACACTACAACAGAAGAATTGGGGACCTGCCCTCAGCCACTCCCTGACTCTCCCCCTTAAAAGACAAGCATGCCCCTGAGACCTGAGCCCCAGCAGGGTAAGTGTCACCCATGTGAAAGAAGCTGTAATTCTGGGGAAAGCAATCACCAATGTAGGCAGGACTTTCAGCTCAGGGGGAGTAGGAAGGCACAATTCAAGCCATCTAAAGGTGCTGGGAGCCCATCCAGGCTGAGGGATGGAAGCCTCCGTGTAGAATGAGACTCAGTGCTGACCCAGAGCTGCTGGTGCTGACTTGCAAGTGAGGTGCAGCCATTATAGGCCTACTGACATAGAGCACACATCAACAACAAAGTAGTATTTCTTGTATATTTTTGATGCACAGTTGGTTGAATTCATGGATGCGGAACCCATGGATGCAGAACCCGTGGATGTGGAAGGCCGACTGTAGTTGTTGTTAAGTGTAGTGCTGATTGGAAATTGGTCAGCCAATGCAAAGGAAATTGGTCAGCCAATAGGAAGGGAAACCTATTCCTTCCTGTGAGGTAAATATACTAATTAATTCCAAACAGTGCCTCTCATCTCAATATGAACATTATGCTCCCTTTATCTTTGTACACGTATTCCCATTTAGTATTTCAACTCCATCAACCGAATAACAAATTGACCTATACTTGAGGACTGTGATTTACATCCTGCTCCAAATCCTACTTTCCTTCTTCTTTTAGAATTTTGCTGCCATTGGATGACCTTTCCAAGCTCAGGGAAAATAACTTTTCAAAAATGTGTTAATTTAATATTTTCACTTTATAAAATTTCTGAAAATGAGATCTGGAGAAAGCTCTGTAATAAATAGTTTTCTCTATTGTAACTAATAAACACTAAAAACAGTACAGACAGTCCCTGGGTTATGAATGGGATAGGTTTGTAGGATTGAAAATGTTTAAATATTTATATGCACAGAAAGGTAAAAATAAATACTATGTGAAGACAAACATCTGCCTACATTGCCTTTAATAGATAAATGGACCTCTTCCAACTTCCAATTCAAGTTAAGAACAAAACTAAAGAACCTATCTTGTTTGTAGCCTGGGGACCGTCTTTTGTTGGTAAAGTGTGGGCTCTAGAATCCAAGTGGAGAAATTATGCCTGCCACCCAAAGACAATTTTCCCAGTATGTCCAAGCTCCTGCTTTTCTCATAAAATGGGAATAATTATAGGACCTATCCCAGACAACTATTATGAGAAGAAAATACATATGAAACTCACAGTACTGTTCCTGGCATAGATAGAATCAGCCTTCTATAAAATGCTAGCTATCATTCTCATTATAGAAGCATAAAACTAAGATATAATAATTGAAGTGACAGGCTGATGTTTAAACCTCAGTCAAAAACAATAAAATGTTTCTTTCTAATTTTTACAGTGGGCAATTATTCCAGATATAAATATTGCTATTCATATTTGCTTCAAGGTTGGTAAACTGACCAAACAAGTGTAGTCCACATTAATGGGATGGCAGCAGAAGGTGTAATGGATGCACCACAATGTTTATTCTGATGCTCAAACATGCTTTCCCCAATTCTTCATTATTCACTGCCACCTTTCTGTCTCCATTTGGTACACAACTGTCTTCTTTAGAATAGAAATCCCCACAGTTTAGAAATTACATCTCTGTAATTTATTCTGTATGGCATGACTCTTACATACTTTTCCATAAAGGTCTGATGTGTATCTGTGATGATCTGATGAAACATAATATAGTACACTTAAAGTCTAAGCAAGAGGAAGAAAGATGCTAATATATACAAATTTGAAAATAAATTAACATGGGCTGAGCTAGTTGGCACAGGAGAGAAAGTAAAATGAATTAGGTCGGTAAGCAGGGGTATCATCCCCTAAGACTGGTGTATGTGGAAGAAAAGTCAATGAATTGTTAATAAATTATATAGTGCATTTTTCTGAGGTATTCAACACGTTGGGAAGTTATTTTTTGCAATCTGATACTTTCCCTGAGATGTGATGTGTATCTTGATTCTTGCAATGATGGATGATGAAATATATCTTCATACATTTTCTTTCTGTGTCTAGGTATGAGAAGTCCTGTGTTGTCTTATCAAAAAGAGTTAGTGGTGGTTTCATGAGTTTCTGACTCTGAATCATTGTGCCACCCACTAAACCACCCTTTGCCCTGAGCTCCCAGGGAGAGCAGTTGTTCAGTCTAGTACACCGTGGGAGAGAATAATCTGTCCTTAGCACTGGAGGCTGAGCACAGCGGTGAATAGAAGACAAACCAGTTCCGCAACATGAATGACACATTCCATTAATACAAGTGGATCTAAATGAACTAATTTCATTCAATAGTACTTTTACATTCTGTAGCTCTATGGGCTTGGGTACAAATTGTAATGTCAGTCTGTCAGGAGAGTGGACTGCAGTGCATAATTACAAGTTCTTGTTCAGCACTTCAGGAACTAATCAGCGCAAGGATGTGAATCTGTAATTTGCAAAGACAGAGGTTACTGTGGCACTAATGGCTCTGCTGATAACATTCTTGCCACCAAATCATAGGACCGTGGGTGCAAATTCAACAAAATAATTTGACCTCCCAGCCAGTCATTTGATTAAAAGAAATCTGTCCTGTTGGCAGCACACAGGGACGTTGCTAAATTTAATGTGCTCAATAACATAAAACGCCATTATGCCAATAAATTAATATTTACATTCAAAGGTACTGCATGCAATCATAAAATAATTAAATAGAGCAAAGTACTATATAAAAATACTATGGAAATATACAATGTATCATATCAGCAACTGTGTTTCCAAACAACCATTTACTTCATGGGACTGAATCAGGAAAGATTAAACAAATGATTGAAAAAAAAATACAAAAAAAAAAGATGTGCAATATGTGTATAAATATATAGGAAACAGGAAACATGTATATATTTTATTTTTATTATACTTTATTTTGCCCCAACCCCAACATTTTTCCTTAAAATTTTTAAATACTTCGATTTCTTTTTTCTCCAACAATTGTATACAGTTTCCTTTTTGCATGCGTGGAGAAATCAAGCAGCATTTAAGAATGGATAATGGCTTAAAATTCAGACCCCTCTCTAAGAGATTCTAGAATGTTACTGTCCCTTCAGCTCATGGCTGAAAGTAGTTCATGGCCCTGTCAATTTGCTCTATGTAAGACTGCAAAAATAACATCAGTCTTCTTTCTCTGCTTCCCTCCTCTCACTATTATCTGAGCATGAGCTTTGGCAGATGTCGCTCAGAAAAGTACCTAAAATATTTCCATCAGTTTCTATGGCAAGTAACAACGATTGAAGCCTCAACTTCTTTCTATTTTTAAAAATTTTATTTAGAAAATTAAATTTAACAGGATGACATTGATCAATAAGAGCACATAGGTTTCAGGTAAACATTTTTATAGCATTTGACATGTTGATTATATACTTATGTAGAGACAGATATACTATGTTGAAGACTCATTGACCATTCTGTTGATGTGTCCATTTTGGTCAATTTTAATTGTAAAGAATTTGAAATTGTTACCTGCATCACAACTTTCGAGTTGAATGGTTTTGCCTTGAGTGCTGCAGCTGGAACCGTGGTTTACCTGGTAAGGTAATTGTAGGAGGCTCAGCCTAATAGAAACTTCAGGTAATATGGATCCTGCTGCTTCCGGATGAAGAACAGACGAGAGATCTCATTTTGTGTGTAAAAGTCAAATGACTGTTTCTCTTCAGAAAATACTGAGTGATGCCTTTTCTGTCACTGTTTCTGACTCAGGACAATGCACTGGGGCACAAAGACCAGGTGCTCCTCAGTCACACATTTACAGGTTTAAATTTTGGTTCTGAAGCTGACTCATTGTGAACTTGAGGGAGAATCAGTTCACTTCCTCAGTCTTTGTTTCCTCATGCACAAAGGAAGGAATGTGATAGCATCTAAGGCAGAGCACTGTGAAGATGGAGGAAGGCAGATGGAAAAGCCCTGGCTTTTGCTAGCTGGACTCCCTGGGGAGTGGACTCTTTGAGTTTAGCGTGCAGGATATTTACTCAGGAGTGTCTTGGAGCTGGGCACCTGTGGAAGAGAGAGAGAGGAAGTGGATGGGGCTGAGCAAGAAGGTGAGAATGGTAGCCTCAGCCAGCCTCACAGGATGTCCTTCGTAATTGTCCCAAGTTGGGCTGAAAAGACCAGCTTTCTGTGCCCTTGCAAGGATGAGCCTCTGGATATGGGCTGTTACTGGAAGTGGAGCGCTGTGGGAAAGAAGGGACACTGCAACCGAGGCTAACCTTGAAGAAGGTGACAGCCATAGGCCACCTGCTGACAGCATTCCCAGGAGGTGAGGCAACAGGCTTTTCTTTGAAAGAAGATGCTGCATCAGTGCGCCTACACAGTCCCTGATAATAAGAGTTCGTTTCCTATATGTGCTTACAATCAAGTCTGTCCGCCCTGTCCTCCTCCTCTTCTACACCATTCGCTTCCCCTTTTTCTTCCTCTTCTTTTCAGTTTGTCTGTTTTACTTTCAGAATTCCTTCTCTATATATCAAGAATATAACCTTTCCCCTTCGAGACCCTTGAGGTGTTCCAAGAATGAAAAAAGGGGGAACTCTTTTTCCGTTAATGAATAATGACAGTTTGACAGATAGGTGAGCAATTCTGCATCAGTTCCCCAGGAAAACCATAGCAGGATATGGGTAGCATTGTTTTTAGCTTGTCACAAAACACATATGCTACCTAAAGAGGCTTCTTTCTTCCCTTCCAGGGGATTTGTGTGTTTAAATCCAGAGTGACAAACTCAAAAACACACATTTGGGCAAAGAAATGCTTAGCTAAGAGTAAAGCTGAACCAACAGGAAAAGTGCCTTGTAAGATTGTGACCTTTCAAGCTACACTGCCGCAAGAGAAATAGAAACTTACTTGAATTTACAGACATCTCAGAACTCAGGTGAGCCGGGCCCCTTGGACAGCATAGGTCTTTCCAGATCAGTTAAGTCGTTAGTGTACCTTCTAATGAAGGTTGATTTCCATGTGGAGCTTGAGCCGGCAGGCCTGCTCCAAACGGCACAAAGACAACCAGAGTACTAGAGTCAGAGCAAATGGCACAGAGCCTCCAGGGTCAGAAGTCCTCCAGCTTATAGCCAAGTTAATGTTGCCTGTTTTCCGGGCGACCTCAATTACTGCTCTGGGCAGATTGAGAGTAGATACTGGACCCAGGTTCTCTCTGTTCACAGAAGAGTTTGTAAACATGATTGAAAGATCCAATTGCGACTGCCTGCTCAGCTCAGGGAGTGCTTAGAGAGGCTCAAGGTATGAGACTGGACAGACAGATGTGTGTTCATCTTGGGGAAATTTGAATTTTTATAATTTTTTTCATGTACGGTGATGGAAGATTTCTAGTGTTTAATCTGTTTGCTAAATTTCTGAATAGATAATAATATGGTTGCAACAGGCAAAAAAGAAAGAGAATAACAATTGATGTGCTTTTCCACTCTGTCCCTCATCTGCTCAAGAAGCCAACCACTTACTGGTTCTGTGTGCTTCCAGTTTTCTTATACACATACAAGCAAATACCTGCATATGTTCTCATTGCATCTCCTTTTAAACAAGATGCATATTGTAAATGCAGCTGTCTGTCTTGTTTTTCTCATTTAATGTAGCTCAGCTGTCTTTCCATATCAGCATATTGAGAACTATCTTATTCTTTCCTTTTTTAGCTACATCATGTTTTATTGCATGAACATACCACATTTATTTAACTGTTCCTTCGTTGTTTGCTATTATGAGTAACATTAGAGTTAACCTTATACGTGGCTAATTTTTATGCATATTTGGGTATACCTGTAGGAGACATTCTTAAAAGTAGAAGTACAAGGCTAGGGCATATATGCATTTGTAACTTCAACAGGTATTGCCAATTTGCCTTTTATAAACTTGAAACGAATTCACAGCCCATCCTCAATGAATGAGTGTTTCCCTCACACCTTAACAATACAATGCATTGTCAAACTTTGGAAATTTACCAGTCTGGTCTGAAAAATTACATTTCAGCACTGTTTTAATTTTCTCTTTCTTATCATAGCTATTTAAGAGCCATTTTTAATTGTGTGTGTGTGTGTGAATTGTCTATTGATATATTTTTCCACTTTTGTATTAGTTTACTGGGTATTTTAAAATTGATTTCTAATGAAAAGACTAACTCTTTTTCTGTGACTGGTGACCAGTCTTCTCGCTCTACCCTGGTATTTATTTGCCTTTTAATTATGCTTATTGCTTTGCTCCTGAGCTTTCGGTTTTCATAAGGTGGAATTAACAGACTTTTTGTTTATGGTGTCTATATTTTGAGAATTAGTTATAAAAAAGTTTTTTACATTATAGAGTTATTAAGTCATTTCCCCATATTTGCTCTTGGCATTAATGTTTTTTATATTAATTTTTAAAATTTTATTTAGAAAATTAGCATTTACCCCTGTATAGATTATGGTGTTAATACTAATTTTTAAGGATATTTTAGTCATCATTTTTAAAAAAAATTTATTAAATGAGAGGCAGAGATGCAGAGACAGACTCCCTCGTGTGCTCCAGCTGGGATCCACTTGGCAAGCCCCTGCCAGGTTATGCTCTGACTGTCTGCTCCATTGTTTGGCAACCAAGCTATTTTAGCACCTGAGGCGAGGCCATGGAGCCATCCTCAGTGCCCAGAGCCAACTTTGCTCGAACCAGAGCCATGGCTTCATGACGAGAAGTGGTAGAGAAGCAGACGGTTGCTTCTCTTGTGTCCCCTGACCGGGATTCCAACCTGGGACTTCCATACGCCAGGCCGACACTCGACTGCTAAGCTAACCGGCCAGGGCCTTAGTCATCATTTTTTAAAGATAAAATGATAGTGACTCACTGAAGAAGAGAAAACAGTATTATAGTTCTTGAATATATATTCTTGCACCTTTGTATTCTGTAAAGTCTCTTTCTTACAAGGATGCCATGAATACCTTCATAAATGAAGCTGATAGTCAATAGAGTTCTAAAACAGACTCTTCCCCAGATGCCCTTGGGAGCTTTCTCCTATGTCTCTCGTTTCAAGCTTCTTGCAGACTTACCGTATGCCACTTGTGCCAAAGCTGCCAGAGTTAACTTGTTTCAGCTGGAGCACATTTTTTGTATTAAATACTATTTTAAAGTGATGTTGTCAAGGGCCCCATATTGCTTTTTTATCTTCTGTCAACCATATGCAAAACATGCCTTTATAGGCAAATTTTCCTTGCATCATAGAAACAGTGACTAGCAGACAGCCAACTGGAATCTCAGTTTTGTTCTTGTCTTGTCATTGCTTTCTTGCTTGCTTTCCTTCCTAGTTGAATAGCACTATTGGAAACTAGATTGTGAGATTTCCATTAGGATAGAAAACAAAATCATATTCACTATGTGGGCACTTGCTGGACCGACAGTGGTTAAACTCTACAGTTAGAAAATGGTTTACTGCTGATCTCTTCCATATCCTTAAGGGAATTTTCAAGTAGCCATAGTTCATAATCCCTTCAATACAGCTATTTTCAGCAAGTACAAAATAAAAAAATATATTGTAGACTAATAGTCAAGCACTTCTTTATTCTCATGTTGAGAGCTGTTACCGAAAGGAGCAAGGATTTAATAGGGTCTCAGCTTGATTCTTGCCATGTTTGCATACAAAGTAGATAAGGCAGGCTTTGTTTTGGAAGATGTTAATTGATTTTGTCCACCATGCTGTCTAACAAGCCAATTCTCTGAAAATGTAGTGATGGGGGAAAAAAAATCGGTTCCAATTACTGTGTAAGTAAAATGCCTCTCTTCCACTTCTATTAAAGGAATAAATGGCACTCAGTTCTCAGGACAGCTGAGGCTACACATGCATAGCCCTGCTATCAGTTGGCATTTCAGGAATTGCATTATTGTTGACAAAATGAGAGAGAGATAAAGAGAGAGGGAGAAAGAGGTTGGTTATAGAATTATTAGAATTCAAAGCCCTAGCATTTTATAAAATATTTTAATCTGACTTAGGTAATGAAGGGAAGAAATATAGTTGGGATTTAGGGGCTAAGAGAGACTGAGTTAGTTTTCAAATCACAGGAATCTATTTTAGACCCAGACCAGGTGAATAACCAGATTCACTAGCCTTTTTTTTCATGTCTTTATAAAAAGTAGAGAACCTTTTTGTCATATGGTGATGTTCTTTGATCTCAAGTGCTGCCATCACATCTGTGCTCCCTCAAGTTTCAGGGGGGCCACTTGCTATGGAAGCTTCTTCTATTCCTTCTGGTATTGCCTATACTGAGACTGGTTAGAACCCACCCCTGCCTAGCTGCACATTTAAAGTAATGTCTGAGTAATTGGTAGTGAGAATGCCCTTGACAAAACTACCTTGCACATGAGAGTCCTGGCCTTGCCTATGTTGTATAAGGCCCTCAGCAATCAAAAGGAAAGACCTAAGAAGAAAAATAAGGCATAATATTTTCAGTGGAACTTGTTCATGGACATCTTTTGTGTTTGTGTTACTGGAACAAGCTGGGATTCGAGTTGCCCATCACTGCATAGCCAATCACATTGATTAAGACTGAGTGGAATATGAGTGTCTTTAATCAAATTGCCAGCAACCTGAGACGACAATGGGCTTCAGGTCCAAAGACCTGCCTTAACACTCTCACTGTGCTGACTCTTTTTGATAGGGTTCAGGGGCTATTAGTAATGATGTAAGAGGCAATGTCCATGCAGTTAGTCATGTAGACAAGGGGTAGCAAGGTGCTCTGTTCTTGAGACAATGGACCCTCTGTCTTCACATTGCTCTTAGACAGAGTAGTTTAGACTGGCCATCTTCTTTCTGAATCTTCGGGCTCTTCCCATGTGCTAGCTTCCACTGCATTTCAAAGGGGAATGCCAGGGAGTCATTAAGAGAGAACTGTAAGCCTGATCAGGTGGTGGCACAGTGGATAGAGTGTCGGACTGGGATGCTGAAGACCCAGGTTTGAAACCCCAAGGGTGCCAGCTTGAGCACGGGCTCATCTAGTTTGAGCACAGCTCACCAGCTTGAACCCAAGGTCACTGGCTTGAGCAAGGGGTCACTCGGTCTGCTGTAGCCCCCTGGTCAAGGCAATATGAGAAAGCAATCAATGAAAATCTAAGGTGCTACAATGAAGAATTAATGCTTCTCATTTCTCTCCCTTCCTATCTGTCTGTCCCTATCTGTTCTTCTCTCTGTCTCTGTCACACACAAAAAAGAGAGAAAAAATAGCAAGCAAATTACCTATTTCCTAACTCTCACATAATTTCCTATTGATTACAACTAACAGCTACTATTACTAAAGCCAAATTTCCAACTCTTGGGTTCCCTTATCATTTGCACTGAAGAAGAACTTGGGAAGCAGGGAATCAATCTCATCTTGATTGTCTTTTCCTCTAAATTTCTAAGAGAAGCAGTCAAGTGTAAGGCCGTTGCTCCAGGACCACAGAGTCTGCCTTCAGTTAAGTCTTGTACTCATTACTAGAGGTAAGAGTGGAGAACTTTGTGAGTGGATCTTCTTTCTCTAAGTAAGAAACTGATTTTCTAGGCATGAAAGGTCCACTTTCTACTTTTTTTCAGACAGTTCTCCAGTGCCTAAAACAGTTTTGAACAAAGAATCTGTTGATTAATGATAAAGGAATCCAAGACCACTTTTAGGATTCTAGCCAACGTAAAATATTTCTGATGAGAACATTGTCAAAATAGATCTACAATCAGCCTTCATGGCTGTTAAGCCTAATTCAGAGGGACCCGAAACATTGAAGACAGGAACAAGGTCCGTCGGTTACACAGCAAAGCTTTATTGTCTAGCTTGGCCAAGTGGCGGCTACTCCGACAGAATTCTGAAGGAAAGCGCGTGCTGGCCCTTTGTTCTACTTAGTTTTTATAGTTTTGTCAGTGGGAAGTACAGAAGCAAAAATTGTAATTAGGAGCCCCTTACCACTATTGGTTATAGTCATATGTCCTTTAACATGATAGGACCACATTCAATTTGCAAGCCATACATCCTTTTGGGGAAAACAAAGTTTACAACCCAACACAATGGTAGAAAGATGTCTCTTTACATATTAAAAGGCATTCCTATATTATCTAGTGTTCATCTGCTATCTCTCTGTCCTGAGTTACACGTGTTAACCACATACATGCATTCACATAGGAGAGGTAGTTTCCGTGGGGACAAATGCCCGCAAATGGCTCATTGCTATGAGAAAAGGTTTATTTTGGTTTTTCTCTCCCTGTACCTGGCTAGCCATTCACCCTTTTCCCCACAGGTGTGGTGGAATGTCTGGGGATCCATGTTTTCCTCCCTTTTGCATTTACACAATGCCAAGGGCCATCCTGACTATGCCAATCACACAGTACAGTGACTATTCTCTGCACATCTTAACCCAAATCAACAAAATGTTTCTCAAGCCTCCCAAAATATTAATATTAATTCTGTAGCTTTTGGTACTTTACAACACCTGCGGGTGAAATGGCTCAGTGGCTCCTCAATGGCCATCTAAAGCAGCGGTTCTCAATCTGTGGGTCGCCAGAGCTTTAGGCGACCCCTATGTTTTGGTCATTTGACCCCCTCCGGGGTCGCGACCCACAGGTTGAGAACCGCTGATATAAAGGGTTTCCAGACATTTGTAAATGCCGTCTAGCAAAGGCTCTCTTCCTTTATATATAAATTCAATTATTTGTGCTAGTTCTAGTGTGAGACTTAAAAAGTGCTGTATCTTATTCTATACTTGCTTTGAGGGGTGGGGGATGTTCAGATCTCCCACCCATGATCAGAGAATTTCCTACGATGATCATATTGAATCCCACTTCGTTTTTCTTGAAACTGAACACTCAAGAAACTTATTTTTCCCTAAGCCACACACTTATTAATGTTGGCAGCCATAAAAATTAATGCACCCACAACCACCCCCCACAAATGCATCAGTCAGCTCAGACTAAAATATACCCTTTCCGAATCACAGTAGAGCTCTTCCAGGTCAGCTTTTAAGTGTCCTGGTTACAATGCATTGATGCTCATTTTCCTTCTAGCATTGCACTTGATTTGTGAAGTGGGGAGAGGGAGTGGTGTTGACTGCTAGATTCCCATCATTAACATTAAGTTTTATTGCCTTCAACCTCCCTTTTATGCACATTATAAAAGTTTTAAGTCAACGTAATGCTGGGAAAAAGTGCTGGGTTGACAGACTGAAAGTGGTTTATTATTGTCATGGGCAGAGAATGGGGCAGGCTTATGAAACGCTCTCTACCTTTCTAATTGAGGAGATTGCTCAAAGGGAAGTTCTGGATGATGCAACATCAGAAAAGGAGTTAACTTAAACATATTTTGAATAGACTGGGGAGGGGCCGAGGGTCTGGCTACTGTGGGATAGGAAATGATAATAAAGGAAATAGTTTTAGAAGTTTCTCAAGCCTAAGCTTGGGTCTCACCTCTGAAGTAGCAAGTTACTTTTGCTTTACACAGAAAAAGGCAAAGGGTCATTACTGGGGGAAAAAAAACTGATAGCACTATTGGTTTATGTGGTCTATTAATTCAGTTCATGATGAAAAAAAAATGAATTCATTCAACTGTACATTTTTTGTGTGTGTTGTTAGCACTGATTTCATCTAGCCCTAAGAAGTTTGCTCATGGTCATGTATTCATTAGGACCCAGGAAAGGGATATTATTTTCATGATAAATTAATTATTCCTCTAATTCAACCAACATCAAAAAATTATTAGGGGGCTACCGTATGCCAGGCACAGAGCAAGGCAGATGTTTTACACAGACACAAGTCCTGACATTCTAGAGTTTAGAATCTAATGAGGGAGAGAATAATAAACAAGGCAATAAATGTATATCACAATGTATAGCTAAGAAGGATAGGAAAGCAACAAACATGGTAGATACTTACAGAATTGTCAATGCAAGCAATCTACTACACCCATTAGATGCCTGAGTCACGAAACAAAAGAAAAGCCTATGCAAAGGAAAGTTAATGCAAAAATCAAGCTACTATTTACAACAACAACAAAACTGGAGATGCCACAAGGCTGAAAGATTAACTTCTTTAGGATTTGAGAGGGGAAAGTTTGTTCTGATTGGGGATGGTAGTTAGAGAGGCTTTGCAGAAGATCTCAAAACCTTGAGAAACTGAATGGAAAGTGATCTTTCAAGGAGAAAGAATAGGATGGGAAAACATTGTTGAGAGAGAAAAATCTCTAGATAGTAAGCTGTTGTGACAAATTATGTATAAAAAATAAATGCTATCATTATAAAGGTAGATAAAAAGGAGATTTTGGTATGTTTTGGGGTTTGTTTGTTTTTTTGCCTATTCATATTAGAAATTTAAAAATAGTAGCAGCAGTGGTAGTAAAAGATAAAACCCAATGCTGGCAATAATCCAGGGTAACACATTCCCATCTGTTGCCAGTGGGGTTAGAAATCACTACAGTCTTCCTGTTAGAAAACGTGAAAACCCCAATAAAAGCTTTTAAACAATTTCTGCATTTGACTCACAGTTCCACTTTGAGGCATTTATCCAATAGAAATAACTGTGGAAGCAGGCACAGTTTTAGTCATCAGGATGCTCATTATAGTTGCTCTTGAACATTCTTATTCAGAAAAACATTGGCTGGCCCAGATAATCCTTCTAGTTGACTGGACAGTAGTTGTTATTATCATCTCCTTTTAAGAGAGGGAGAGAGTGAAAAGATTAAACTCTCTGGTATTATAAATATATGTTATGCTTTTCAATATAATATTTTACAAGAATAATTTAATAAAATTTAGGCTAATATTTAATTCTATCAACAGATGTTCATAAAATATGCAGCAAGAAGTAGAGCAAGTTATAAAAGTTTCTATTTAGTAATATCTGTGTATGAGTATGTCTCCAGTGGAAAAAATAGTGGAAGGCTATGCATATATATATATAATATATAATATAAACTAGTGGGAGGATATATATAAAAACTTAAATGTGGACAGTAAGTGGTAAGATTACAAGTGATTTTGATTCCTTAGCGTTTTCTAAAATTCATAAAGAAAATGTAGTGCTTCAAGTTTTAGTAAATCTAGAAAATTACTTGACAGACAAGAGGACCAAAAGATACTACAAATAGGCTTTTCTAAACATGTTGTGCCTTAGTGGGTGGGAAAAAAAATGCATGATTTTTTTCCCCTTCTTCTTTAGCTTAATGTAAAATACAGTATGCTCTGTCATCAAAAAGTGAGTGGGGCAGAGTGAAAAAATTGTGCTTTGGTGTCACAGTGACCTTGGTTTAAATTCGAGCTTCCTCTCTCCTAAAAAAAAATCATACCCTGCAGTTATTTAATATATGTCAGCCTCAGTCGACTCTTCAGAAAGTCGGGAATGCAGACACACGTGTTACGTGGCCAGCATAGCACCTACTACCCCAGAGGATTATCTCCCAGGTAAATGAGAAAGAAGAAAATATGGTTGTCACATAGTGGAATATTAGACCACCTGTCTTACCAGAAATAGCAATTTTTCAAGAGTGAGAATGTAGTAAACTATAAACTTTAAAGCTCAAAAGACTCTAAAAGATAGAAATTCACATAGACTTTGCTAGAAAAATAAAGCTCTTTCTAAAATGTCGTTGCCAGTCATTTGCGGGAAAGCATGCAAAGCAGAATGAAGTCTAAAGAGACTTTTGACAGGAAACTGTGTGTGTGTGCATGCGCACATGTGCATTTTTATCCCCCTGATTCTTGAATCAAATCAAATAGAAATGAAGCTAATTTGTCAGCCTGCAGAGTGACGCCAAGCCAAATTGAAAACTGCCAACCTGTGCTCATTATCATGGCATGAGCAAACAGAACTCCCAGTAATTGTTGGTTTTAGTATTATTTATGGTTAACCCATTGCATTTCATTTTGCTTTTAAATTGTATTTTCATGATTTCTTTTATTGTGTCCTCAAGGTGGGGGTGGGAAGAGGAAATACCTTAAAATACTTTTAATATACTTTCGAAATTAGCACATTTAGAAGGTCCCTCAGTTAATTTGATTAGCATCTCTCCCTGTAAATAGAGGTGCACATCCCCAAACCCTCAAACATTTGCCCAAAAGTTTCTTCTCCTACCCCCACCCATAATCCTTGCCCAGAAAGCCTTAGTCCAGTTACTGGGAGGCTGGTGTGTGGAAGAAGCAGCAGCATTCACATAGACAAATTTAAATGGAGGCTTTAAATAAAAACAAAAACAAAAGAAATCAACCTTGTATGAAAAATTAGGTGGGATTATTATATTTCAGTTGCAATTTAAACATTTAAATTATATCTCCTGAGGAGTGTATGTGTGTGGGTCGATGCACATACGTGAGTGAACACACAGGGACCCATGAAAGGATGCTTCACTGGTCCTTTCTGAAGGCTCCTGAACACAGACTGGGAAGCGCTCTTCCCATCCCTGCTGTACACAGGCACTGATGCTTCCTCCTGCTGGGTTTTCCTGCTCTCCATATTTAAAGAAAAAAAGAAAAATAAGTTCCTTCTTCCCTCCTTCCTTCCCTCCCTCCCTCCCTCCCTCCCTCCCTTTCTTTTCTTTCTTTCTTTCTTTCTTTCTTTCTTTCTTTCTTTCTTTCTTTCTTTCTTTCTTTCTTTCTTTCTTTCTTTCTTTCTTTCTTTCTTTCTTTCCTTCCTTCCTTCCTTCCTTCCTTCCTTCCTTCCTTCCTTCCTTCCTTCCTTCCTTCTTCTCTTTATCTCCTTCTCCTGCTCCCACCCTCCCTTCCTCCCTTTCTTCTTCCCCTTCTTTCTTTTTTTAATTCAAAATTTTAACTATGATTGAAGAAAAAAAAAAAAAACAAAAAACAAGTCAAGCAGAACTAGTATGAAACCAAGGAGAGGAAGTAGGATTGTCACTTCTTTACACAGTCAGCAGTTTACTACCAGTGAACAAAATAATTTTGTGCTAGGACTCTTTGCAGAAGAGAAAATGGGTCTTGTAGGTATAGCACTATTATCAAATGATCTATTGTGCTCCTTTTACCTTCAGATTGATGGGAAATAGTATAGCAACAACATAAATCAAAGTTGGCCCTCTAAAATGAGTAGCCCTTAGATCTGGTCTATTTTTCTCACAGAAATAGGAAGAGCTATCTTTATTAAAGTTTTCTATCTTTGGGACCCATTTCCTTTATCTCCCTATAGAAATGTCACACTGTCCTAACATTTGCATTGAGAACATAGATAGATAAGAATTCAACCCTCCAGTCCCATTTATTGCAATTGTATTTAAATACACAGCTTAATTAGCTGTACTCAGCCTCCTTCCCAATCCCCTTTGAAGTGGCAAAGTCCCATTGCATCAGTTCAGCTAATTTCATGTTCATAGCCTAATTTTTGAGCTTTGTAGAAACAAGGGTATGATTGCCCTATGCAATCTCTTAAGTCCAGAGACTTTGATTCAAAGGAGAATGTTGTTCAGTGGAGGACATGCAGTTAGTTGCCTTGGACTTAAGCTTCAATTAAAGCATTTAATCATCTTTCACCAAATTAACCTTGTGAAGTTAATTTAAGGCAGGAAGGTAGGGCATTGAGATATATCCATTGATAATAGAATATTATGTGTCATAACATCCAGGTAGGAAAAGGGTGAGTAGGGCTAATATTGTGAGAGTTTTAGAGTATGGTAATTTTTGTTAATCTACAATTAAATAGCCAAAATGAGAAGCAACAGGTATTTATTTGGATTAAACAACTGCATTTTGGGGAGCACAGATTCAGGCAGAAACTCAAATAGTGACTTGATTACAGAATGAGGGCAATTACTTTTTATGAGAAAAGGAAGTAGTATCATTACTTGAATAGAAGAAAGGGATTTCTATTGGTTCTGTAAAACTGTTATTCTTTTTTTTTTTTTGACAGAGACAGAGAGAGAGTCAGAGGGATAGATAAGGACAGACAGACAGGAAGGGAGAGAGATAAGAAGTATCAATTTTTTGTTCCAGCATTTTAGTTGTTCATTGATTGCTTTCTCATATGTGCCTTGACTGGGGGGGCTAAATCAGACCCAGTGAGGCCTTGCTTAAGCCAGTGGCCTTGGGTTCAAGCTGGTGAGCTTTGCACAAACGAGATGAATCCACGCTCAAGCTGGCAATCTTGGGGTTTCGAACCTGGGTCCTCTGCATCCCAGTCCGATGCTCTATCCACTGCGCCACTGCCTGGTCAGGCAAAACTGTTATTCTTTAGCTATACATGATTGGTTACTGATTCTATCTCCAAATAGAGAGTTTATAAACATTGGTTCTTTTGGTCAGATGCCTGCTTTCCTGTTAGCCTAACAAACAATTGTTTTAAAGACAATGCTGATTTAGCCCTGTTTAAATGCTGGACCAGTTCAAACAGTCCAGAATATAAAGAAGAAAAACATACAAATCTGTTACTCTGGAATGGCTGCTCTGGCTCCATTTCAGAATGGCTCAACCTATGTCACTTTTCACATTTTATGCAGCATGCGTTGGAAATAGTAAAATATCCATGACATTTTTCATAAAATGCTGCATTGAGGTTTTAAAAAAACACCAATAAGGTCAGAGGAAAAGCAATATTAATTTAGGATTAAGAACTTAACAGGGTTATTTATATCTAGGGCATGATCTTTCATATGATCAATAAAACCACCAAAGATGTTTCACTGAAGCTGTGAGATGGGTTCTGACTACGATATGTAGTCTAATAGCTTTTCCAAGGGCAAGTAACTAGAAATATTTATTCAATAATATTTTACACTTAGTGGGTCTCCTCCCTATTGAGTTTGTGTTGGCTTGAGATATGGTTTGCTAAAAGAAAAACAATAGAAGTTTCTGAGGTATCAGAACATAATATGTGATCTAAAACTTGAGAAAACTTTGATTAAGTGAGGAAGAAATTGCTCACCAATTATCTTTGCATGCTTCTACATTCCCTGGCTTCCACTGCTGTTGGATTTGGAGCAAATTCTCAGGGATGAAACACATCATTGCTAGGCTGCAGTTTAGAGCTGTCTCCATTTTTCCTCCATCTCTCTTTTTCCCTGCCATCTCATCTCTGAGATTTAGAGAGCTTGTGTTATAGAGAGTTTTAAATAAGATGTAGGCAGGGCATCATCCCACATTAACATTAGAATGAACAAGAAATAAACCTGTGTGTGCATGTGTGTGTGTGTGTGTGTGTGTATTTGTGTGTGTTAAGATACAGATGACTAATTTCTTACTGTAGCACATCATGGTCTATCCTATTACCATGTGTCAAAAATGCTCTAACTGTTATTAAAATTTGGTTATGTAAATAGGCCAGTAATCATAATATTTAGAAACTAAGTTATACAAAAACTATGCAAGTCTAAGGAGAAAATGAGAAATCCAAAAGTTCTTCTCTTTTGGGAGACCCTGTATATCATGCCTTGGACCTTCATGAAAGCCTCTAAAGCCAGAACTCTCCAACAAGTACATGTCAACATGAGACCCAGTGTGCTGAGACAGCTGTCCTCTCAGCCCATGGTGCTCTGTTGAGGTAGGAGGCCAGATGATCTAGACAGTCATCGTCAGTCATGAGTAGTAGCCTTGTCTGCTCACTCCACTGTGCTCTAAGATGATCATTTTCTATATGTGCCATCATGTGAAAAAGGTAGAGAAGTATCGTGGTTCTATATATCCAGGTGTACCAACATGTCTACTCTTATACATATCTCTATTTTTCCCACGTATGTTATTATTTTCACAGAAATTGGAGAAGGAACTGTTGGATTGGCACTTTTAGCAAGTTCTTGTTGACTTTATAAATCAGAGGACCTTTGAGGCGACTCTGCACGCCTCAGTATATCTTCTTTGGGCATAGTATGTCTGCTGGAGCTTCCTAGCAGTCCTGAAAATCTCCCCAATTAGGAACCATTCAATCTATTCCTAATTTTTTTTTTAATCATAAAATGAGAAAACCTGTAACTGAACTCTACTGAAGTATGAGGTGTCTCAATTAAGTTAGTCAAGTCTTCATCTGTTCATTATAAAAAGCTAAATAATAACAATTCCTTATATTTGTCAAGCGGTTACTAAATGCCATGTATGATACTTTATGCTTTACATATTTTAGATTATTTCTTTTTCACTAAACTCCTATGAGTTAGATATCATATCTATTCATTTTTCCCAGTTTTATTGAAAATAATTAATACACATCACTGTATAAGTTTAAAGTGTATGGCATGATGATTTGATTTATATATATTGTGATTACCAAAATAGGCTTAGTTAAACCATTATTTTATATAGATACCAAAAAAAGAAAAAAATGTATCCTTAGATAACATTTTTCTCTTTTTCTCTTAACTTTCTTATATATTATATAGCAGTGTTAACTATAGTCATTACATTATATATTACCTTTCTGGTATTTATTTATTTTAAAACTGGAATTCTATACCTGGTTTCTTCCAATTCCCTCTCCCTTTTAGTCCCTACCTCTGGTAACCACAAATCGGATATGTTTTTTTCTATAAATTTGGTGTTTTGTTTTTTCATTGGATTTCACATATGATTGAGATCATACAGTATTTGTCTTTTTCCATTTGACTTATTTCACTTAGCCTGATTTCTTCTAGGTCCATGTTGTCCCAAATGAGAGATTTCTCATTTTGTATGGCTGAATAATATTCCATTTTATATATATATGTATATAATGTATATATATATATATACACACACACACACATAGATAGATGGATAGATTAGATGATAGATAGATTAGATAGATAGATAGATAGATAGATAGATAGATAGATAGATAGATAGGAAGTTCTGAGATTTATCCATTAATGAACACCTAAGTAGTTTCCATATCTTGGTTATTGTATGCTCTGTACATGGGGGTGCAGATATCTTTTCGAGTTAGTCTTTTGTCTCTTTTGGGAATACTCCCAGAATTAAAATTCCTGGTTCACATGGTACTTCTATTGTTACATTTTCTGAAGGGACCCGCATACTGTTTTCCATTGTGGCTGCGCCAGTTTACATTCCCACCGTCAGTGCACGGGTGTCACCTCTACTCCACCTCCTTGCCGGCATTTTTTATATCTCCTCTTTTTGATGATGGCCATTCTAATGGGCATGAGGTCATATCTAATTGTGGCTTTAATTTGCATTTTTCCTGGTGACTAATGACAGTTATTATCATTATTTTACAGACTAAAAACCTGAAAGAGAACGTTAGGAGCTTGCTCATGACTGCATAGACTTAGCTAGCAAGTAGTAGAACTCATATCAAAGCAAGAGGTCCAACTCCAAGCTCTTAAACAGATGCTGTGCTGCCTCCTCTTACCAGACTGATGGTGGTTTCCAGCCTGATACTTTTGTTTCATTCAGTGCCAACTGCCATCCTCTACCCTAGTACCAAAAGTCATTTCAAAAGGAAACAGCTCTAACTACCCACAATTATTTAGAAGAGGTGTGATTTTGACTTTTAAGAGCTCACCTTAGTTCAGTGCAGATCTCATATTTGTCATGAAAGTTATGTTGTTTTCCACTAAAATAGATTATATACTATCTCGCTACCTCTTTCATTTGGCAGGTGATTCCACATTCATGTAAGAATATTTTGGCATCTGAAAAACAATAAAAATTCCTTCAACAAATTCAGTGTTCTATCCAAAAAATTTCTGGTATATGGATTATCTTCAGTAAAGTTCAAAACATGTAAATTTCCCTACCCCCCCAAGTCAGGTTGGTACACACCAATAATAATTGCAATTATTAATAGTCAATTATATGAGTAACAAATAATGACCACACATGTAAAAAGATGCAAAAGACAAGATAAATAATTAGAATCTGTTCTAGTTGGCCAGAGCTGGAAAAACAATTTAAAAATCTTTAGCTTACTTAATGCTTCATAATAATTAAGAATAACTGATAACTTGTAGCAATTAAGATCTAATATATATACTTAAAATGTGAGTGTGCTTCTTCCTTTTACACATTTTTTTTTCCTAAGGGGAAAGCCTGGGAAAAACCTGGGATTAGGGACTTTTGGGTTCTTCTATCTCTCATCTTTGGCTGTCTCCTACTGAGAAAATCATAACGGGACTTACAAGGTCATGTTGTTGCTGGAGGAGAGCTTAGAGATCATTCTAGTGTACTTGCATCCTATTACAGATGAAAACTTTGAAACTTATGAAAGTCCAATGGCTTATTCATGTCATCTTTCAGACCCCTGGTATTAATGCTGACTGGCATACTTGAGTCAGCTGCTCAATGTGTGGCCAGGGCTGGAACATGATACGCTTCAGAATATGGTGCTTTTGTAAAAATAATACCTCTGGCTACATCATTATAAGGAAGTCTGGAGTACCAGACCTCTAATACTAATAATCATGTCAAGTTAATAAATTAAAAGAGGTCTTGTGTCTAAAGAACCTAACACTTCATTTATTTTTTTCTAGACACACAGTGCCTCCTCTATACTGGACACTATATGTATAGAAGAAATAAACGAACATTCAAATTGAGACTTTCTAAACTCTATTTGAACTTTTTCAATGACACAGACCTTAGAACTTTGCATGGCTTTTTATGTTCACTCTGTAAAGTAAAACTCTCCTTCTGGAACCTGTGTGAATTCTCTTCAGAGTTTAAAAATACAGATTTATGAGAAAGCCCCAAATCAATGGAAAACATGGCAATGTTTAAAAAAAAAACAAAACTGCAAGTAAGAAGAAAAGCATGATAAAACCCTGCCTGCTGAGAGTAGCTTATTAGCCATTGAAAACACTGACATATGAGTGTATAATGGAAGAGTGGCCATGAGCATTTGGGCAAGTACACAATCTGTATGAGAATAAATTAGGAAATGTCCCAGAACACTGGAAAGAGGAAAACTATGGGGCCCTCTGGGGTACGTTCATGTATGTCCCCAAACATACAGCACTCGTGCATTTCCTGTGGCCAGACACCCTGGAAGAAACATTAATCCCTTTCTAGATACTGATATTAGACATGGCCTCTAACAGGTAATCTTAAGATATTTAAAGGAAGGCTGTGTGGTGTAGCAATGAAAACTGTCAACACCATATTGAGGTCTATTTTTTTCCTTCATCCCTCAATCCAACAACATTCATTAAAGCAAAGAATGCCCCTTAAATTATAATTGGCTCTACCCTGGAGGAACACCTGAAAAAGTTAATAATAAATTCTTGAGTTCTTGAGATGAGGCAAGTGGAGAGGAAGGAATTGTGAAATAAAACAAAGCAAGGAAATCGTGTAAACAAATTAATTAATTGTCTGGAAGTGAAAAGCACGTTTGTAATTTTGCCCTTGTTGAAGGAAAATTGGAGTTCATTATGCTCACTGACTGATTTAAAAGCTCCTTTCTGCACAGCACCATGGAGAGAGCATGTTTTGGAGTGCAAGGCAAGAATCGGTTGCAGAGTCAATTAAAATAGAAATTCATTATTGAAATCTCCAGAGTAAAAGGTTGGGGCCTTTTGCGTCGAGGATGGGAAGGAGCTTTTCTTCCTCTATTTTTAGATTCTTTCCTCTCCGCTTCTGAATTGATCTTCAGAGTCAGGATGCAGGTACTTTGGACGTTCAGTAGTAGGTACTATATCTTTTTGAAACGAATTGGATTATTCCAAGTCACTTTATATATTTTATCAATTTTGATCTTGTTGTGGAAGGTATCAGTATGACTTGAGAACAATGAAGTTCAGTGAACAGCTTGCTAAGTGGGGACACCAAGGCTTTAAGAACAGAAAGCTTCTGGTTTCTCTTGGACACCATGGAGACTTCCAAGGCAGATCTACCGTGTTGAGTTAGGGGTGCCAGTATAACAAGGCCATAAAAGGTATGATATGCATCCAGATTGGCTGTAACAGATTTAGTTGTGTGCAGGTGTGCTATCAACAGCCCAGTGGGATCGCATAGGAAATAAGACCCATGCAATCCTGTCAATACCTGCTGCACGTGGTGACCCTTGAGTTCTCCAAATGAACCAAAGCTCAACCAGCTTGTGCCGAAATGTACTTCATGGGAGGATTCTGTGTTTTTGTTTTGTGACAATTACTATTCTACTGAACATATAGGCAGTCTTTCCAGGTTTCTGGCAATATTTTATTTTCCCCTAGTGTAGTCCAAATGCCCTTAAGTGGGTAGAAGATGCTTTAACAGGATTACTTTCAAGGGTGAGGAAATAAGGATTACTTTCAAGGGTGAGGAAATAAGAAACAGTGCTCTGAACAAAAGAAATTGTTCATCCACTCATTCATTCTCCTCCCAATTACTATGGACCGGGCACGGCGTAGGTAAATCTTAAAGAGATAAACGGAATGATCCTTACCTAATAGGTAGGCTGGAGATAAACAGATAAATAAGGATTACAGTATGATAATATTAAAATAGCCAGGATAAAGGAAAGCAAGGGCTTTTATGGGAACATAGGGGAGGGCGTGGAAATTAGATTGTGCACAGACAAAATTAAGAAGCCGTTTGGTGTTGTCTCACTTGAACATGGTCTCAGAGTGATCTGTTTGGGGATTGGTGTTCTATGCCCTTTGTTCACGTCCAGTAGGAGAATAATAGGGTCTAGTGGTGAGTGCCAGGTTACTGTCCAGATTTCAGGAGCTGCTCATTTATTTTACTGTTTTCTTCTCAATACCAAACTATAAAAACAACCTTCCTGAAAGTCCAGCAGTTGTAATGAAATATGTCAACCAAAACATCCGGACTGTTTCTTAAGAGCCTCGATAAAAGTCACAGAATATTTTTTGAAGAGAGCAGTCAGCCATTGCTTATGAGAGCATCCTTCAGACTTCATTTACTTCCGAGCCACCAGTCAGACAGCGTCAATTTTAAAGACAAGAGGAGCTAACAGAACTGCTCCTTGACTGCTGTGCTGTCTTATCTAACAGTTGGCATAGTATTCCCTTTCATCTCTCCGTAGAAACTCACCCGACCCCATCCCTGTGAAGAAAGACCCCGTGGTCCATCTTTTTCAAGACTTCTCCCTTCCTTTCCCTGGGGGACTGCAACTATTTAAATATGATCAGTGACTCAAATGTAGTTCTCTTTAATGGAAAATAAACAAGGGAAAGAGCCCCGAACACTCTCTTGGCAAAGGTCCCTTCAGAACAGACAGCCTCTGCCGTTAGAGATTTATCTTTCTAAAAGAAGGCAGCAATCGGAGAGGGCCACCGAAAGGGCAGGAATCGCCAATAAAACTATGTAGCAAGCCTCCCTGTAGCAAGGGAACTTGAAAGAGGCAAGTGTTTTTTTTAGTCTGGCCAGGGGGAAAAAAAAAACAGTATAATATGATATAGCTCCTGAAAATGACAAATGACAAAAGAGAGGCTACCCCCCACACACTCTCAAGGAGAAAGACAGGCTCTCTAAAATTAAAGACAGAGACAGTCAGCTGAAAGGAAATATTTTTCTCCTCTAACTTATAATTAGCCCGAGCGAGATACTGGCTTCTCTAGACTCTGAGCTAGGCAAACTGCTCAGCACAGTGAGGTGGCTGATATCATTCATACATTTAAACGCTGGGATGTTCCATCATAAGCACAGGGCGTTTGTCATATTCCAAGGCATCAACGGATTGCCAATTCAAGTCAGGAAGAAATTATTTCTGCCTTCATCTGTAATATCACTTTATCAGTTGCAACAGGGGCTTCTGGCACCGTCAGTGACATAGACCAGCATCCTGTTAAATTGATCAGCAGTTTAGTTACATACTGTCTGTTCTAACGCAGAGATCCCAAAGCCTATTGTCTTTCTGTTATTCTGTTGGGGATCAAAGCCAAGGGTAGAGGTGGTCAGTGAGGCTTTCCAGTGTCCCCCAAGCTTGTTTGTCCTTGGAGCTCCCGGATTGAGAGATGGATGTTTTAGCAGATTCTGGGGCCTGTGGCTTCCATAGTAAATGCCAGTGGGCCATGTGTGCTCCTCGGGTATCGGGGTAATGGAGCACGCACTGGCTGTGATTGGAGGGCTTCCTAGAGGGCTGGCTTCGCTTGGTATGCCATGTTTGGCACAGGCCAACTTAGACCTTGAAAACTTGGAGCCGATGCAGAGGTGGATGAACACATTGAAAACAGAGGTTGCAAACTCAAATTTTTATAGGGAGCAGACAGGTAATACCCCTGAGTGAGGCCAGCTAGGTGGGAAACTGGAGAGTATAAGTCCCCATTAAAGGGGGCAACGGCCATGCAGGTCCCACTTATTATGATAATTCGCGGATGTGGGTCTAGATTTGCCACATTTTTAAGAGAAGCCAAGCCTCTTATGCGTATGTTAAATTCACCAACTTTATATCCCACCTATGGACATAGATAAGAGTGCAGTGGTTACCAGAGGGAAAGGGTGTGTGGAGGGAGGGGGAGGTGGTTGGGTGAAGGGTGTAAAGAGAGACAAATATAAGGTGATAGAGGATGTTTTGACTTTGGGTGTTGGGTACACAACATAATGCACTGTCCAAATGATGTGGAGATGTTTACTCAAAATCTATGTGTACTCTTGTTGATCAGTGTCACCTGTTGAGTATAATTTTCTAAATTAAAAAAAATTGACCAACTTTTAAATAGTGGTGTTTAAGAAATCCCTTGGTAGGCTGGACCAAACAAGTTGCCTTGTAGGCAGTTATTTTATAACCTCAAGCTAAGGACCCTGAAGTCTGATTTCTTTGCTTCCTAATACCTATAGAGCAGCTCTGTGGACTCAAATTTTAGAAACTAATTAATCTCACCCCAAGAAGAGAAGACAAATGAAAAACATAGGCAATGCAAGTGAAAAGAGTTTTCCAATGTCCCAGTGTCCCAATGGGGCTAGGGTGGCTGAATTATGGGGCACGATGGAGCTCTCAGTTCTGCTCCCATAACTAAGCAGTAATGGTGTTTGGGGGCAGGGTTGAGTCACTAAATAGGCCCTAGACAAATAGCACAATATTCATTACAATGAAGCAAGCAGAGCTCCTTGCTTTTGAGATATCTCTGAATTCATTGAGAGCATTATATTAATATGCATGATATAGTTAGAAAAAAAATGCTAAGAGAACATGTAAGCAAGTGTGGGAAGGGTACACAGCATGTATGATGGAAGTGTTTTGACTTAACAGCATCCCTTATTAATATTGGCCTAAATTAGAGAGAATAGGACCCTGTGGATGCATTGGTCTCATGTTGATAATTCAGGATACTCTCCCTATCTTCAGATCATCTGATTAGCACCCTTAATTCCCCTTTGTACCATGGAAGGTAACATAGTCTCAGGTTTTACATATACAATATATTCGGGGAAGCCATTATTTCACTTACCACATTCCCGATTACTAGTTAGAGACAGTGTATAATTTCTTTTTTCCACATCAAGAAATAGAATAATTTGCTAAAAATATGCTCAAATGCAATGTGTAACCTCTCCACACCAATAAGCTACTTTTCTGTGGCCTGCACAGGTTGTGTGATATCTGTAAGGTATTTTTCCCCGCCGAGAAGGAAGGAAGAGGGCTCGGAGCCACAAAGTGTGGAATAGCAAAAGGCTTTATTGAGTACAGAGCACGCATCCTGCCCGGTGAGGTTCCCTGGCCCCGAGGAAAGAAAGATGGAGGCCAGATGGAGGCCAGGGAAGTTGCAAGGATTAAACCGCATGGGAGATATTTAAAGGGGTCCCTCTAGGGAAGTCGAGCTAATATGACGTGGTGAAATCTCACTGGCTGGCAGACGGTCGCTTTTTCCAAACGGTTCCTGTGAAGCCTCTTTTGGTGCGCTTGGTTGCGGGCGGTCCTAGCAAAGTTCGCAGGTCTGGGTTCCCCATGTGACCATCCCCCATTATCCACTGACCTTACAAAATCCAGTGAAAAAGTCACGGTCTTGTAATAATCCACACCTGAGTTCATGCTCTTACACTGGCACTTGCTAGCTGTATCCTTTCTGGCAAGTTACAAGATTTTGAGCCATAGATTCCTTTATTCTTAAATGGAGAAAATCTTTTCCTCATATGATTGTTTTGCTTAAATTAAATAGAACAAATGTGCCAGTATTATAGCAGAAATATAATCAATGGTATTATTATTTCCTGTAATCCTGAGACTCATTTCGGTACTGCTGGGTAAAACCAATTAAAAAATAAAATCTTTGTGTTTCAGTTAATGAATTACATTTAATAAGAAACATTCCCCTAGGATTTTTGTCTGATATGGGTGTTAGTCTATGTACGATGTTTGAGTGTTTAAGATGAAAAAGTTATTTGTACGTGCAAAATGGTGTGACTGTCAAGAGTAAACATGTAATACCTCCTTTTCGTGGGGGAAGGGGATATGAGGAAAATAAAAATATTGGGTTCAAAGAAAGAAGACTCGAAATTACTTGGAATTTAAAAAAAAAAAGAATCTGTACTCTCAATATAAACCTCCCAACTGCTAGTGCAAGTGGTGGATAGATTTTCTATTCTACTAGATTTACTTTCTGATATACAAGTTTATCGCTGGAGCAAGGCCTCTCCATCAAGCCACTTCCCATCAATAACCCCAGCCGAAGCCCGACAGGCTGAGTGTTTATTATTAACTTTTAAAAGGCTGGAGCTCATTTGCTTCTACGGTAGGGAGAGGAGCAGACTCAGGGAGAGGAATGAGGGCACTTGATGAAATGGCCATTCACTGCAGTCAAGCTAGAATAATACAGAGGGGCAAAACACCAGGAAAAGCTCTCGTTACAGCTGGAAATCAAATATTGATCCACCAATCCCCTAATTTACTGACTTTCTTTTTAATGATCTGATTCCCCTTTGTTCATTCAACGAACATGGGTAGAGCCCCTCCTGTAGAGAAGGCCCTGTACAAGGCTATACACATTCCACCTGGAGTTTTGAGAAATTAAGCCATTTGTTTCTGAAGATCGGACGCTCTTATAAAACATCAGTGCTTGTAATTACATCCTGTCATGTCAAATGCTGCAATAATCTTTACTCTGAAGTCATCACTGTGAACAACAGTGTCCCACTACATTGCTTTTTTTTAACGCTGTGCAAATTGAAGGCAATACCTTGTATATGGCCTCCAGAAATTGGCCTTCAAATAACAGCAATGCTACTGATACCATTCACACTGAGCACACTGAGGACTGAATACGTATTGAATTTAAATTCAGTTCACTAGCTCGCCAAATCTTGCTTCAAATTATACTGACATTGTTAGTTCCCTTGTTGGTTACATGAGGTGTCTGTCTCTTAAGCTGAAAGAGATGAACTTTAAGCTATTGTTGTCCCATAAGGACCCTTCTCTGTGGGGAATTTGGGAACCTACAAGCATATGCAGAGGCCATTTCTATAGAATAGTGATGCTCTGAAGTGACAACGTTCATAGAGTGGAAGACAGTGAGGAGAGAGCCATTAAGACGGGGTGGTGGGGGGCAGATGGCATTTTGGCAATTACAAAATGAGTTCATTGATTCATCAGAAGGCTTAAATAATCCCCGGACACCAGAAGCACCTCTGTTCAAACAAAGATTATGTACACAGCTCATGCCTTCCAGAGTTAATTGGAAAGAGTCTTCGATGACATATTATTTTGTATGTGCATTGCCTGTGACTCCTTTCTCCATGTGAACACAGTGGAATGGCAGCATACATGTTTTTGACTCAGACGACATCAATAATGCAGGGTAAGGGGTAAGGAGATGCAGGAGGAGAGAGCCAGTGTAAGAACACCTCCGAATAATTCAAATAGTGTGGCATTTTTAACCACAGTTTCCTTCAGTAAGCTTTAGGCCTGGGAGTCAGAATTAATGGGGGGCTTAAATCTGTCAGACCCTCAATTTCTGCATTCCTATAGGCCTCTCAAGGCCAAGCATCTCTCCTCCCTGAGTAAAGCATAATTCTAGTCCTAAAAGACATAGTACATAGTTGTCGTGCAACATGGTCTCCAAACGCAAGCTAGTAACTTCACTTGGTGAGCAACCGAAGAGACAGAAATGTCTGCTAAAGGCACAATGCCAGCACTTGGCTTGCGGAGTGCTGCCAGAGCACTGTATTCAGTGGATGGGCTCGATTTTCAAACACTGTGTTTTTTTTTATTTTTATTTTTTGTATTTCTCCAAAGTGAGAAGCAGGGGGACAGCAGACAGACAGACTTCTTCCGCATGCATCCGACCGAGATCCACCCGGCATGCCCACCAGGGGGCGGTGCTTGGCCCCTCTGGGGCATTGCTCCGCTGCAATCAGAGCCATTGTAGCACCTGACGCAGAGGCCATGGAACCGTCTTCAGTGCTCAGCCAACTTAGCTCCAATGGAGCCCTGGCTGTGGGAGAGAAAGAGAGTCAGAGAGAAAGTAGAGGGGGAAGGGTGGAGAAGCAGATGGGCACCTCTCCTGTGTGCCCTGGCCAGGAATCGAACCCGGGACTTCCACACGCGGGGCCGATGCTCTACCACTGAGCCAACTGGCCAGGGCTCCAAAGACAGTTTTGACTCAGTGATCTTCTATGCCAAAACTATTACCTAACTCTGCCCTCAGATTAGACACCACTGTGACCAACACTCAGAATAACTGGCATGTGTAAAGTGACATTTTATCAGGGAAGTGATAGGGAGATCTCTCTAAATTCAGTGTTTCCCTTCTTTAATCTTGCCCAATTGCCAGTCATACAGCAATGAGCTGACACCCTGTTTCCACTCCCCTTGCCCACCAGCCAGGGGTAGCTGTATCTTAGAAATTAAAGGAGAAACCTCTCAATTTAAAACTAAGTTAGTCAGACTTACAGCATTTAGGAGCTGTGTGACCTTAAAGAAGTTATTTGCACACTGAATTTTGCTTCCTGCAACTCTAAAATGGGCTGATACATACTAGCTACTTCCCAGGGTTAATAAGAGATTTATTTTCATCCTCTCAGAATAGTGCATGCATGTAAGAAATGCTTAATAAGTATTAGTTTATCTGCTACATCTTCTACACACACGCGCATGCGCGCGCACACAAACATACACACACACACACACTCTTACACATACACTTCCTGGCCCCTTACTTTCTGCTCAGAATTTATAACATCTTTGAGGGAGGGAGAATAGTAATGGTTAGGAGACTGTTTGCAAACATGTTAAAATCAAAAAGCATGGAAATGATAAGAAAAGCAAACCCAAATGCTCCGATTTTGAGGGACTGTGGTCTCCCACTAAGACCAAAGGACACAGCAGTATTTGATGTTAATGGTATTGGGTGGAATGCAGCTTTAATGAAACATTGGTTTTTATTACTCAACCACCATTCCTCCAGACGCCTTTCCCTTGTTCTTTCTCTCTTTTCAAAAAATTCCAGATGATGATTTCTCACACACGTTTCTTTCCCCTAGAGGGTTAGAGAACATGGGGTGCATCTTGAGCTGGGGAGCGGTCTGTCCTCATTCAGGCAGGCATGAGGCCAGCATTTAGCTCAGGCCCCAGGGACAGACACTTGGGGAAGGACTGGATTTTGGACAGAAACCAAACTTGGTGAAACTGAAGCACTCAAAAGTTGGAAGGGACTATAAAACCCTAGGAGGTGCAAGCATGGTTAGGGTAAGTAACTTGCTAGGAAATCTATCGCTGGGGAAATTTCTAGTGTGTCTGAGCATATGGCTAAGTGCACAGCTTGTCACAAATGCATCAGAGGGTTGTTGTCATTTGACCCCTGAAGAAACTACAGTACTAAGGGACAACTGTCGGACAACACCCAGGGGACACCCCACTTTCCAGTGCTCTTTCTTCCAGATGTTCCCAGTCCCTTGAACAAAGAGCGTTGCGGGTCCTTGTATACAGAGTTACAGTTTTTCCTTCCAGAGATGCATTAGAAGTGACAAAGTCCAACTAACAGTATTTTTTCTACTTTGTGTCTAAGAATGCTTCAGTGCTTTTATTTCCAAATGTGGTATGCTGTTGTTGTTTCCAAATTAGTTTCTCCAGTGAATCCAAATAGCAAAATGTACTGACTACAAGGAAAAAGGAAGAGAGAGAAAGCAGCTAACACCTATTGGGTGCCTGCAAGTGAAGTGGTATAGCTACTTTGCATATAATATTTGATGTCCTTCTCACTGCAAGCCCGTACGGTGTGCAGGTTTGATTACTGCATGTGACAGTGGGAAGCAGAGTATAGGGTTGCCACTTAAGAGCTGTGTGAATATAGGTAATTACATAATATCTCTGAGCTCTGTTATTCTCTGTGTTTTTAACAATAGCAGCCAGTAAGGTTGTCACGACCATTGAATATGATTGTAATATAAAAGGTTAAAATCTTTACTTGACCTATATCAGTTGGTCACTTTTGAAAGCTCCTTTTATGAAAAGAAGAAAAAAGAATGAAAAAGAAAGAAAGTAACCCAGGGAGATTGATTCATTTAATTTACCTAAAGACTCAGCTGGTAGGGGTGCTGTCGAAACTCTTACCCAGATCTGTGTGATTTCAGACCCTAAACTGCTATTCACTACGCAGTTACTTGGTGTGCTCCATCACATCTCACCTACCTCACCCACTCCTTGGATTCTGTGATAACTACATGCACACAACTGTCCTAGGAGCAGAATCCTGAGAAATCTATTTAAGTGACATCAGAGTTGGAGAGGTGGCCCATGGGTGATCCACACAGATGCAAGAGAAGGGTGCTAATCACTCCGGGTCTTCCCTGGAGTTTAGAAGATAGCAGGTCTGTACAGGCACAGGGCAGTGGCAGAACATTTGGATACACACTTAGACACTCGATTGAGTGACCTCTCCTTTAGTCTCCACCTCGCACCTGGGCTAACTACCTGTACAGAACCGTGTCTTCTTTGTTATTATTTTTATTAACACTCAGCCCAATGCACGGTAGATCCATACCTATTTAGGAATGAGCAGAAACCTCTCCATTGAGACAGAAATATATTATTTTGGGAGTCCTCACTGGGTTCATCTGTTCTGATGGGATGATCTGTATCACGGCTGAAAGCAAGATTTTGCGGGTAGGGAAGCCAGGAAAGATCAGTTTTGATGTTAATTACTTGTATTCTGATGTAAATTAACTGGGTTTTGTTGTTGTTATTGTTGTTTAAAGAAGGTTTGATGGCAAAGGTTGGAAGTTGGGAAAATAATTGAGAAAGAAGACTCCAGAAAAACAACAGAGAAGGTTGCTCTGTGAGCCAATGGACGGACACCTGAGGGTACTTGATGGGTTGCAGGTGATGTATGAAATCTCGGGAAGGGGAGAGAAGAACACAGGGTGGGTGAAACGAAGGTACCAAATTGGCACGGATATGGTAGAAAAATGGAGACCAAGGTTGTGGAAATGCATTAACTACCCTACTAATTCTCTGCCAAACTACTCAGGGTGCTGTCCAGTTTCTTATTGAACATGACATAATCAGACTTCTTTTTTACTCATTGGAAAATGGAGGCCTTTCCTCCAGCAATTCAAGGTGCGACTGAAAAATAGTGTGTTTTCCACTTTTATTTGTTTACTTTGACCCTTACTAAAGAGATGTATTAAAAGTCAACTGGGAGCATTATAGATGCTCATGAGTGTGCCACACAAGTGGGTGTGACATCAGAACTGTCAAGCAGTAGCCATCCTCATGAGAAAGTAGGAGGAGGCCAGAGGCCCCAGTCTCTTCTTCAAAAGGCACTCAGCTACTCTGCCCGGCATAAGATTTTCTCTGAGTCAAGTTCTAGAGGTCAGGTGAGGCTTGAGTCATTGCAGAAGAAATGCTTACAGCATATTTGTTTAGACTCCGTTGAAAACAGGACAAGTAGAATAGATTCTTAGTCCCGCAGTCTTTGTAGTCATACCACTTTTAAGCAGTTATTTTTAGTGAGCAATACAGATGAATGCCCAGCATTCTTTCCTTCCTCGGGGAGTTCATTTGATGTAGTTTGGGTGATTTGTCTAATTCACAGGGAGGTGGACTGACAATGGCATCACACATACTTGATATAAAGTATGTGCTATAAAATATTGGGGTTTCAGCTGTGAAAAATTCAGGCACTGTTGACAGTTGTAGTAGATGACTTTCATTGTAATGTTTCATGACTTCAGAAGAGAAAACCCTCAATAAGATCAGGAGTAGCCAGGGAATTCTTTAAAGATGTGATGATTTTTTTTTTTATCACAGCTTTATTAGAATATAATTGACATATAACATTGGGTGAGTTATATAATGTGTTGATTTAATATACTTATACCTACATTTCTTAATGATTACCATTCTAGCATTATAACTAACTCCTTCAGTACGCCACACAGTTACCATTTTATTTTTGTTGTTGCTGTCAGAACATTTAAGATCTACTCTCTTAATAGCATTCAATATAATGCATTTAATCAAGTTGCATTATGTTCCTAGAGCTTATTTTGTAATTGGAAATTTATACCATTTGACCTATATCTCCCCATTTTCCCCACTCACTAACCACTGGTAACTACATTCTACTATTTATTTCTAGAAATTTGGCTTTTTGGATTTCATATACAATAATTGAATCATACAATATTTGTCTTTATCTAACTCATTTCACTTAGTATGATGCTTTCAAGGTTCATTCATGCTATCACAAATGACAACATTCCCTTCTTTCTCATAGTTGAATAATATTCAATTGTGTGTAGTATTCAATATATATATACACACACTACCATATTTCCCCATGAATAAGATGCACAATTTTTTGAAAAGTTTGGGGCCTAAAAACTGGGTGCATCTTATACAGTGGTTTTCAAGTCATTTAAGAAGTGTGGCATTTCAAATGCCATAGATGGAACTGAGGACAAGGCAATATATGAAGACAGTGATTCATCATCAGACAGATGAGGACACAGCTGGGAGTTTTGACAGTGATGTTGAGTTGTATGAATTTTATGATGAATAAAACTAGAGTTCAATAACTTTATGTAATACATTTTTTTTTCAAATTTTGGGCCCCAAAATTAAGGTGCGTCTTATACATGGGGAAATACATCTTTATCCATCCTTTGATGGCCACTTAAGTTGTTTCTATATCTTGACTATTGTGAATAGTGCTGCAATAAACATGGGAGTACAGATATTTCTTCCCACAGTTGCTGCACCAATTTACATTTCTACCAACAAGTGTTCCTTTTTCTCAAGTGTGTTCACCAACACTTGTTATCACTTGCCTTCTTGATGATAGCCAGGTGTCATCTGACAGGTGTGAGGTGGTTGGTATCTCATTGTGGTTTTGATTTGCATTTCTCTGATGATTAGTGGTGTTGAGGATCTTCTCATGTACCTGTTGGCCATCTGCATGTCTTCTTTGAAAAATGTCTGTTCAGTCCCTCTGCAAATTTTAAAATCGGATTTTTCTTTGTTTTTTGTTTTTGCTATTGAGTTGTATAAGTTCTTTATATTTTTTGGGCATTAATCCCTTATCAGATATAAGTGTTTTGCAAATATTTTCTCCAATTTTATAGGTTGCTTCAGAGAAGGTGGTTTGGGACCAGGGCCTTGACCATTGCTGAGATTTGAATGGGTAGAAAAAAGGAGAGAGCATTCTCTTTAAAAACTTGATGTGTTCAAAACAAATAGACAAACAAATAAATGCATATAAACAGCAAGGAAAACCAAATTACCTAGGCGTGATGGTGTTTTGGGGAGGGCAGGACCATAGTAAGTTTGGATTTGTTCAACAGACACAATGTCAGAAACTCAGCTGGCCTCCTTTATGTAGTTTATGTATCACCCTGCAAAGTAATAATGGTAAAGGGTGCCATTTACTGAGTTTATATCAGTGGTAGTCAGTGTGCAAGGTACTGGGGATCTAGAGAAAGACGAGATCTGGCATTGACCCCAAGTCCTCAGAATCTAAGTCTTTGATAAAGTTACAACACACGTTTATTCCATAAGAGTAGGGACATATACACCTCGTCAAGGGAGCATGCAGATCAGAACCACTTGCTCTGCCTGCTGGAAAAGCTATGCAGAAATAGCGAGGTATGAGCCTGGTGATGAAGGCTGTCTAGGAGTATACTGGGTTGAGAAGATGGACGAGGTATCCCAGGTATGCATGTTCAAAGGCACAGCATAGTTCTAAATTATGTTTCTCTTTATTCCAGCCCTAAAGAAACAAAGCCTGTTTCATTGAAGCCAGGGACGATGCACATTAGCATTCTACCTTACATATTTTCACCTTGCCAACTTGCTTTGTTCCCAGACCATAATTTTCAGCTTTTCTCTACCATGGGTTTTCTGGCCAAATTACCCCACAAAAATAATGCTAGAAATGGATCATCCCTGTTCTCCTGCTGCTGTCACTGGCTTTGTCCTTACCTTTCAGCCAACTTTAGTGGAGATTGGAAAGAGAAATACAAGTCACTCCAGAACTGAACATAGGCCCCTCTCTTCCATGGCCGAGTGTCAGGGGAATGGGAACATTATCACATTATCTCTCTTGGGCACTGTTTTAATCCACAGCGGTGGCTAGGAGGAGAGAAAGATGGCTTGGCTTTTACAGAACATCATAGGGAGAGTGGGCATTGTGTAGCACCTATTGTTAAAGTCAGTATCGACAAGCATGACCGGACTCTTTCATTCCTTTAGGAAACTCATTTTCTAAGTGGCATTTCACATGCTTTCTCCATGAGACCAGTATGGATGAGCATAATCACCATTTGGTCAAGGGGCACACTGAGTAAAGGAAATGCTGACTGATTGGATGGATAGGAAGATGATGAAATCACTTCATTTTAGTAAACATTTTGGAGCAGGTATTAGGTCTTAGTCATTACATCAGGAATGTGGCATATAGATGTAAACAAAAACACATGTAATCTTGTGCTTCTGTTCACCTCTTCTCTGCCCCTTTTACCCCCACTCATTGATGACTAACTCAGCTCATCCAATTTCTTCTTCAAGGCCCAACCCAAACATCACATCCTCTCTGTAGCTTGGCTTGACTTCCCTTTCCCTCACTCTGCAAACACAATAATTACCGTATTGGTTGTTAAAGAATTCTATTTTATATTCTACTTATTACCTTCGTTACCTATTACAGATTGAGGTCACCTTTATGTCCCTAATAGCTGATATAAAACAACAAATAGATAGTGAATCTGTGGCGCTTGCCTGGTATGGGCTCATGATCTAAAGGAGATAGAGTCATATAACTTCATTACAGTGTGGTAAGTGTTATACTAATCTATCTACGTCTTGAGATTGGTAGTAAAACTGATATAATTTAGCTGTAGACTTGATAAATCTGATTTCCAGGTCTCTGCCTGTTCTCTTTCTAACAGGATGACCCACCCACCCACCCCCCCCCACACACACACACAAGAAAAAATCCCTTTCCATAAGAAATAAAAATCATAATCAGATAAATTTTGGAAATACTGACTACTATATTCTTTCTCTTGGATAGGCATAATGCCAATTCACATATTAAAGACTGAACATTCCTGTGGAAAAGAACTCCCTCTCCATTCCTTCCTACTTAAAAACCTCTTGGTTCTCAAACCCAATGGTTCACACAACTCATTACACATGAAAACCCATCAGCATCTCAGATTATTGCCAAAGTTGAACGTACTTTGTGAAGTGCTGCTTCTCAAGTCAGTATTTATATTGTGAATATGCAGTGTGTAAAGCTTTGTATGAAAACAGAGTTGGATAGATTTTTACACTACACCTGATTTCTGTTTGGTTGGCCATAGTGTAAACTAGATCTAAGTGTTTATGAGAGAGGTTCCAGGCCAATTGGCATTTCTGAAGGGGGAGAGGGGAATAATGCCTAAGGGTTAGCAAGAATATCCTGGAGAAAGGGACTAAAGAGAAAAGAGTTCATGGGAAATGTTTTCACTTTGTCGGATCTGAAGCTTACAACGTGTGTGTGTGTGTATGTGTGTGCGTGTGTGTGTGTGTGTGAGAGAGAGAGAGAGAGAGAGAGAGAGCTTTTTTCTTTTAGTGACAAAGAGACAGAGAGAGGGACAGATAGGAAGAGACAAACAGGAAGAGAGAGAGATGAGAAGCATCAATTCTTCACTGAGGCACCTTAGTTGTTCACTGACTGCTTTCTCATATGTTCCTTGACCGGGGGGCTACAGCAGACTGAGTGATCACTTGCTCAAGCCAACGAGCTTGGGTTCAAGCTGATGAGCTGTGATCAAACCAGATGAGCCTGCACTCAAGCCCCTGACCTTGAATTTTCAAACCTAGGTCCTCTGTGTCCCAGTTTGATGCTCTATCCACTGCGCCATCGTCTGGTTAGACAAGAGGAGACTTCTTTAAGAAAAAAAACAAATATTTGATTTAGAATGGTAAAATATGATAAATGATGAAAAAATTTAAAAAGTTAAATCTGATCATCATAATCATAGGTGCATAAAATAGCATACTATCTTTAAATTAACTGCATGACATACTTCTATGACACTTTTTCCCTGTGATATTATGTTCTTTCTGAATGCCTTTTCATATGACAATTTTGTAATATCATTTTCTACAGATAGAAGAGAAACATAATTCAGTCTGTCCTCTAGCCTGGTTGATCATACATTGCATGTTTTTTATTAATTTAGTTTAAACAAGTTTATATTGATAAAGTCAAGTGAATTTTTTAAGGATTGTTGCAATTTTGGGCTAACCTCCATCAAGATACAAACACTGGTCCTGGGTGACCCAAGCAGCTTATTGGGTAACATAGCACTGGACAGGGGAGGAGAATTCTGGAAGCCATTAATACGCCTGGACAGTGAACAATAACTTAATTCTACAAGGATATGATTGTGAACTACACAAAGCTATCCCACCAAAGAACCAAATATATCCCAACTCAACTTCCCATTAGTTAGATCCCAGATACATTGACTGCCACTTTATTACTCCCGTACATGAGGGGATTGTGATGGAGGAGAGTTTAGAGTGGAAAGATACTGGGTTCTTCACCTACTGTAGTTAAGATATCTTGCTTTGGCCCTGGCCGGTTGGCTCAGCAGTAGAGCGTCGGCCTGGCGTGCGGGGGACCCGGGTTCGATTCCCGGCCAGGGTACATAGGAGAAGCGCCCATTTGCTTCTCCACCTCCCCCCCCTCCTTCCTCTCTGTCTCTCTCTTCCCCTCCCGCAGCCAAGGCTCCATTGGAGCAAAGATGGCCCGGGTGCTGGGGTTGGCTCCTTGGCCTCTGCCCCAGGCGCTAGAGTGGCTCTGGTCGCTGCAGAGTGACCCCCCCCCCCCCGGAGGGGCAGAGCATCGCCCCCTGGTGGGCAGAGCATCGTGCCGGGTGGATCCCGGTTGGGCGCATGCGGGAGTCTGTCTGACTGTCTCTCTCCCCGTTTCCAGCTCTGGAAAAAAGAAAAAAAAAAAGATATCTTGCTTTACAAAGTTTAAAGAAAAACACATGGCCTGGTGTACACATTACTAAGGCCACTCTCAGGGCTTTGGAAGCTCTGAAAGAATGAATGCTCTAATGATTCCGCTTAACTTCACCTCATGGGGGTAAACGGGAGGGATGGGCTTGTCGTAGAAAGTGACGTGATAGTACAGTGCAGCAGGAAACCTTATATGGGAAGCTACAGAAAAATCTATGGAGGGGTCACAGGTCCAATATAGAATATGCGGAGGGATATCACCTTGGAACCAGCTGCCTATCCACAATCCACTGGGGCTTAAAGAGGTTACCCTCTCTTCCCGGGTCTCCGGCTATCCAGCCACTCACCTCTTCCATCACACCACGTACTGCTTAGTGCCTCTTTATGGCCAGAGGGCTGCTTGTGCCACAGAGGCCAGTCCCACTGCAGAGACTGTATTTGTCTTTCCTTTACTTTACTGGAAGTCTTTGCTGCCATCCGGGCTGGTAATTGCACCACACCGTTTCTGAATCGATTGCTTTTAGAGTTGTTGAGCTTTTATTACTGCTACTCGTTGGGGAGAGAGGAGGGAGAGAAGCAGGTCAGTCCGGATGTTGCAATAGTCGAGCGCCGTCAAATTGTTTTTCTCCAGTTGCTGAATAAAACTGGTAACGCTGTGCCGTAAAACTGCAAAGGAAGAGGAAATGAGAGCGTGAGGGAAACGGGAGAGGTCACGGAGAGAGAAAAAACGAGCAGACATATGGATCTGACTTTTTCTTTTTCTTGGAATAGACAGCAGAGCCATATTGTGATGTTGACTACACGGAGCAATAATGTTGTCAGGATGTAGCAAGAAATAAAAGACACATTTAAAAATATCTGTTGGCAGCTGCACAAATCTGCCATCTTTGCAAGTTTACCGATGTTTGTTCATTCTTGGAGCTTAGAAGAAAGGTACATGTTTTATTTTATTTTTTTCTCACTCAGATTGACAGACCCTGTAGTTTGACTCAGCTGTGATGGGATTCCTTTTTAGTTACACATTTTACTGTTATTTTCCTGGCAGATGTTTCTATCCTGATAATTGAGTCACTTTTATCGACAGTTGGCATCTATTTTTGATTTATCTAGTAGAATTTCTTCATGGTTTTATCCTAAGGTAGGGACATTTATTTGAGATTGATAAATTCACATAATTAGATTTAGTGAGGGGGTGTTGTAACATTGGAATTTGTAAGAAGCTAGCTAACCTACATTGTGGGAAAGGAGCTTTGGAAAACATGTCCAAATATTCATGTTTGTTCATACTAATTGTTCACAATCCCAGACATATTATCTAATGACTTTGTTCAATATAGTGATATCTATAGCATTCATGTGAATTAGTTTTTGTTATCAACCTTTCAGAAGAGGCTTAATGAGAGTTCACGGTGTTTACCTATTTTCCAAAAATAGTTTGCTCATCATTATAAATTGGACTTTCAAGTTAAATTGGTCTGAAGCATAATTAAGCATCATATAAATTTCAGCTCTTGCATAGGATTCTCCTCTGTTAAGCAGGTGGCAATACGCCCATTTCAGCAAGCCAGCTTAAAGTGCAGGGGACTTCAATGACTTGCCTGGAGTTATATTCCTTATCAGAGCTGGGCATAAAACCCAGCAATCCCTATCCCCATTCTACCACTCTAATAACAAGATTCAGTATTGTAATAGTGCAAATTATAGGCCCTACCTTTGGAGCGAGATGCACGTGAATGCCATTTTTCACTTAAATGTGTGAATAATGTCTTCTCTTGTGGCCGCTCCATTGCTCTCAGCCTGTCATGTCAAGCAGCATTGCCTTTATTATTGAAATGAAAAGGAGGCTTGGACCATTGATCTCAATGGCAGTTGGTGCTGTAAAAAGTACCAGTGTGTTGTTTCATATAGAAAGATACTGCCTGGTATACAGATCAGTCAGTGTATCAACACCAGTGACGGCCTCAGATAACTGCCAAATTGCCATCTCGGTGCCAACTCCCCATCTATACCCCTCCCTTAGTTCCTGCCCAATCACCAGCGATAAACATACTCTGAAGTCTCACTGGTTTCCACATAAATGCCATACAGTTTTGGATTTGGTTTAACATTTCAATCCCTCCAGCTTAGAAGTTAGAGTTCAAGAAAAGCCTGAACTAGTAGTTTATATGAATAAGTCAGGTAAATACTTACCTTGCTTATCCTTCAGCTAGACCCCTGGGCTATATTTCTAGGACTGTACAAATTTGAAAAAAGAAAAAGGGATAAAAAGATCACAATTGTTGATGGGTGATTTTATTTTTTTCTAAAAAGTGTTTTGACTTATAATCAGAATCTGTGCTCAGTTAATCAATGAAGAACTTCAGTTCCTCATTGAGCATGGAAGAAACTTTGATCCATAGTATTTCATTATATAGAAGGCCCTGGATAAAATATAAGAAAAAATTTTAACCTGCTCTAATAAGCTCTACTCATCAGGGATTTCAGCAGAGTCACTCTGAAAAGCTAGCTCATTGCAAAACCCTTTTAGTTTTTATACAGGTATAACTTCTTTGAAAGTAGACAACAGACTTTCTTAAATGCTAGTTTTTATTTACAGTGCATCATCTTATAATGAAGATCTAATATATTATTACCATTTTATGAATAGGAAACTGAGGATTAGAAAAACTAAAAGTTACATATTCAAGTGCCATGTATGAAAATTAAGATGTGACTCAGGCCCATCCCAGTGGGCTCTCACCTTTCACTTGTGCCCTGATGTTCATCTAGCTACTCAATTCACAGAGGATACCCCTTTTTGATGCAGGGAGCAAGGTACTTTTTGGATATCAGTTTCAAGGGGCATATGGGACTAATAAAGATTCTATGTGAGAACATCTTTAACTTCCTGAAATTCCCTGTCTGAGCTTTGAGAACACGGCCACAAAATTGGCGAGGATCAACCTTAATATTTGCCTAGTTAACTGTAGGAATATTTCCACAAGAGTACAATCTATCAAAACTGGGTCTCATTAAAGAAATTTCCATTTTATCAGAGAGGAGCTACCTGGAAGTAATGTGAAGTCTAACAAGTTCAATTAATGACACCTTTTCTTAAAGAATATAAAGGGGAAAGCAAGATAAACCTTTTATCCTGTGTCCCTCTTCTAACTGCCGGGCGCACTGTGGCCAGTGGCGGGCTGGGTCATTGAATTCCGTGGTGCAAGCTGACTGCATTTCTACTGTAAGTGGTTCTCTCTTCTGTATCAGTGAGAGAAAAATGGTCTCAAATGATTCCCACTGGGACACAGCAGCCACCCCTCCTGCAAATAGCTGGCCCTTATTGACTTCTTTGGGTAGGGAGCCCAAATTGCTGCCCAGGTGAGTCCAAGCAGCAGCTAAGGTAGCTGACTACTTAGTGGGTTCTCTGTCCTTATGCAATAAGTGACCAAGAGGGTCCATCCTAGAGGAAAAAGGAAAATTACGGTTAGGTGGGTCAGGCAGCAAAGGAACAGAGAAACTGTGACCAAGGATTATAGCTTTTAGTAATAGGCAAAGCTACATGTAAAAGTGTATTTATATGTTTTATAATTTAACCCATGTCAAGAATCTTTAAAAAGAGTGTTCCTAGGTTCTAACTATTTTTCTTTGCTTAGTGGTTTGGGGTATGTCAACCTCATGGGTGTACTAGCTTTTAAGAGAGTTGAAAATAAAGGAGACCATAGAGGAAAAGAGAAAGTGGTTTGGGTCTCAGACACCATTCCTCACATATCTGATAGTGGTGTCTAAAATGGTAATTGGCGTTATGCAAATTTACCATGCCTCTTCAGTAGAACTTGATTTATCTAATGACCAAGGTAGAGTTTCAACAGTATTGACAATCCACTCACAAAAAGCACAAAATGAGAATTTTAGCTGAGAATCCTGAAGTGCTAAATACAGTGAGAAATAATCATGAACACCTCCCTGCCCGGCCCCCACAGTCCCCCACCCTTTATCTGGACTTCAGGATGGTGAAGCTGGTTGGAATAGAGAGTTCACAGTCATATATGGCTCCTATAAGGAAGGAGTTTTCCAAGGATGCCTTTTCACGGTTCAGAGAGTTCTCTGCAAGTGGCAGATGACAATCCCAAAAATCCATAATATAAGCATGTTCTAAATGATACAGCCACAACCACTCAGTAACCAGGTGCTTTTTATAGGATTTTAATGCTTGTGTTGAGTTGGGCTCATGACCACGTGGGGGCCAGACTGGTCCTGCTTTAGTTGTCGACGGCTAATGAGAGAAGAACAGAGTCAGGTTGAGAATATCGAAGATGTGTTTGTGCTATGCAAAAAATAATATCGTATCAGAGTGTACCACAATAAACAGAGGTCTCACAGTATTTCAAATGGAGGAAATCGGAGGGCGAATAGAATCACAGTAAGCTTTGCTCAGCGCAAGCGTGAAGACGTCAGCAGACCCTGCGCCTGAGAGGTCAGGCGTATTATGTTTATAACAGGACATAACAGTTTTATTTAAATTAAGGAACATCAGCTGTCATGTTAATTTAATATTGTTAATTAAAAATTTACAACTTTGATAGATTTATCTGTATTTAATTTGTAAATCTATTTCGGCTGCCTAAAGGTTATAAGCAGAGGCAGATTGTGACTACTTTTATGTGTGCCTATGCTTATATGATGCTAAAACAAAAAGAACTGGAATGATGGGAAGGGGGGGCCATCTCCAAAAGTGTTTTTTTCTTTTAAAAAGGGCATGTACTTATTCAAGGTTGGGGAGCTTGGCAGTGGAGATGTTCACAGCCTATCGACTCAGAATTGGGTGTGAACATCAGTAGTCAGGGGTTTCTTGCCACCTTCAGTTTCTCTTAAATTGCCATTTGCCGATGTCAACAGGTCTATGAGAATAACCAATAGCCAGAAAAAGGCAGCTCTCTTAACACCTATTAGGTTTGATGTTACAAAATCAGAGACTGAATAATAAGTCAAAGGCAACTTGGTAGATCTTTCTTTGAGAGAAAGAGACGTGTCTGTGAGCAGGGAATAAAGCCAAGCACCTAGGCCTAGCCTGTTCTTAGAGGGGGTGATAGAGAAGTTGAGATAGTGCAGGAGCCTGCCAATCACACTTCCTTCACAAATAGAGTCTTACTAAATTTCAACCTGCATTACTCAGTGAGCACAAATTATTATCTTTCATATTTGTTAAGAAAATTACTTCAGTTGAGTGTAAAAATAAAAGGAATGCAGGCACCACAGCCCAGACACAAAGATATATCATTTTAACCAAAGGTTAACATGAATTTTTTCCTTTCCCTCAGTTTTAAATTTACTCTGAATATTTTGGAGACCGTATAGGTGCTACCTCTCAATTCCAGCCATGTGGCTTCTGAGCGTGACAGTCTTTAGTAGGCTCTTTAACTCCGTATCAGAACAAAGGAATTAAGTGAACTCCAATAATTAAATTAGTGGAGCCAATTCCCTTTATTTCAGTTACTGTGAGCAGGAAGCCCATTCTCGCTGCACTTTTACCAGGGCAGGGGGATGGGGGGGGGGTGGTGGCTAAGGCTCAACAGGGAGCAAACTTCAAGATCATGGAAATTTTTATTGCTTTTAGTTTCCCTATAAGGAGACCCCTTCCTCTCTCTATTCTTACTTCTCTTCCTGACCCATGACCACTTCTCAGTTAATACTGAGTTCTCTTCTTTTCCAAACCCTGCAATTTCCTCCAGAATTTCTACTGACATAAACTGTTAGAACCAGATCTTGCTTTGATACTTTCCCCCGTGGAGAAATATGTATGACAGGAACAGCTAACCCTTTATAACTTGGGGGACCCCGGGGGGCTTAGTTGCATTATGGAGTCATACAACCGTAAATACGCAGCCGTGCCTCACCAAGATTAAATCATTTTCAGTATGAAACGATGCAATCCACTTGAGGCACAACCTCAGGCCCAGTGCCCTTCATGTGGTAAGTGCTCAGTAAATGCTTGGCATTTTAGTTTATTAATTTTTATAACCCACCCCTTCCCACATAAAGAATTATGGTATATAAATATATCTGTAAAATCACTTAACTGCAACACATCATTCATTCTCTAGCTACGTCAGAAGAGTTAGCTATCATTACATCATCACAATATTCCTAATATTGTACATTGGCAGTGAAGACAGTAATTTAGTTTAATGGAAGGGAAACAGACATTTATATTGGTAATAATTGTATATAATCTTTAAGGAAATAAAGGATTATTATTTTCAAATAATGTAAACTCATAACAAAACATGGCTTATGAAAGTCCTGTTTTAAGGACCTCATGATGACTTGCATGTAATTAGAACCAGGCTAGAATACCCTCCCAAACCTTGCCAGTTTCTGCTCCCTTCCAGCTCCTTCTCGATGAGTGCAAGGTTGCATCAAAGAATTATAGCAAGTTGTTCACTGGTGGTTTTGTTTAAGCTATTAATTTGACAATGATTTTTTTGACCCTTGCATGACACTATGTCCTTAAGTATGGTTCAGGCTCACTTGTGTTCAAATTGCCATGAATTTTTAAATTAGTGACTTTGGAGTCAGTGTATGACCTAAATGAAAAATCACATGGTTTGAATTTGTATAAAAAAATAAAATTCTACATACTGATTAGAACTGACCCCTGAACATAAGATAGGGCTGGACTTTTATATGTTAATAGGAGATAAAAGGGGGAGGGGTTCCTAGTTACTTTAGTTTATTAAGAATCCCCAGGGTGCCTCTTAGAATGGTAGGGATGATGTTAGACCTTATGTCCTGGACATGATCCAGGTTAGGTAATTGCTAATTACAATCTGTCTACCTAATTCCCCTGGCACTTGCTTCTGAATGTTATTTTTCTTCACTTAGCAATATTTAACTACTATACACTCTTTGCCTTTGGCTGTTAAAACATCTGCTGATTACTGTGTCTATGTTCATTGTGGTTTGCTTTTGCTTCTCATTTGATTAGTTATTATTATTATTAGTGGTAGTGTAGTAGTATTACTATTTCTGTAGACAGAAGACAAAAGCCCTGTAAAATGTTTGCTTTTAACTTCTCTGGCTGAAATATGTTCTGTCAGTGTAACACAGGGGCCTTCTGGGTCCATGTTTGGGAATTTGGCAGCACTCGGTACACCACTGGTTCGTGACATACTCGTGTGACAACTCAGAGAGGAATTTCAGGGAGATTGGATTTTCAGTGGATCTCAATTCAGGGCTAAAATCAGGACACGGAACAGAGAGAGATGAAAGTGAGCTCACAACTAGGCTCATCTAAGGATCCACCATGTTCTGGTACTTACCAAAAATAGGAATATCTCTATTTTGAAGCCTAAAGCATACTTTAATTCTTTTGATCACAATTTAATGGAGCTAAAGAACACACAAAAAAGTAATGATGGGTCAAAAAGATTTTATTCACCTTAAAATACAGGGAAAACTATGCTCTGAGTTTTCCGTGCTGTTTCCATCCCTCTGAAGGAAACCAGATGGTCCCTGACTCTTCAGATCTAGAACCTTGCCTTGGGAGGCAGAACTTGCAGTTTAAGTGGAGGGAGGTCAAGTTTTATGTGTAATCTAAGCTCAGGGTGTAAAAATCACTTAGTGAAATAAGTTAGGTAAACCTTCATTCATTCCCCAGCAATGTCAGATGAACGAATCATCTTCTTCATTAGTCACTATGGATTGAGCCTTCTCAGCGAGCAGGATGCTTAGAACTTCCAAGAAGCAGACATCTCGGAGATCATGGCTTGTATATTCTAAACATGCCACACACAGAGGTTTTGACCTCAGTTTTTACCCACTTGATAAGAGGTTCACCAAACTACCACCTCAGAAAGATGTTCTGGCCGAATCAACTCACCAGGGCTAACAAGAATGTTTAACAGACTCAAAGACAATAGTCCCTCTGTTTTCTACGGTACTGTGTTTTAGACAGAGATGAGAAGACTTTTCCTGGGAATTTTATTAGGGAAGAAAATATTGTTTCCTATGATACTTCATTGCTATGACTCAAATGCCCTATCCATGACTCTTAGGGAACAACCCACATTATCAGTTGCACTGTTTTACATAGCTCTTCTTCATATTTCAGTTCCATCAGAAGGAACAAATTACTTCTATTGTGTCTAAGACACCATTTATTCACAAGCAGTGTTTGAAATGGAGGGGAAGAGTAATAATAACAGAAGTACATTGGCTAATAATTGAGTTCAGAACGGCCATTTGGTATGGTGGGTAAGGTAAAGGTAATTGTATCTTAGAGTAGTGCTTCTCCTGAGCATTCTTTGAACTTAAAATCGCTATGTTGATGTAATGCATTTTTAAATACGTGATTGTGGCTCTTAGACTTTAATATAATGGGTATTTTCAGAATGTTCTGACTTTGAGATACCAGGTAAGATTTTGATGTCAGAATGACCCACAAAACCCACTAAAATTTGTTACTGGTGGCCTGAAGAAGCTCCTGCTAGTTTCTGCGTGACTGTTTGTCTACTGCATATTATTATTATCATTATTTTTAATTCTGGTGACACACTGATACACACCTCCTGCCAAAGAATTTCTATCGCCACTCTACTGGAAAGATATTCTATATTCTTGCTTTCTGCAAGCAGAAGGCTGGGTAGCTTTGTGTTTCAGGAGAGAGAAAACTATCCATCTACTCATGTCACTGTTTATTGCACTAATGGGGAAAATTGTTATAAAAAGGCTTCCTGTTGTGAGTGAAAGAGAAAATAGACATTGCATTCTCGATTTTCAGTGTTCAATCTCATGAGGATAGATTATACTGATGTTGCATTAAAAATCACTGTGTAAGCTCTTGGGTGTGACATTGACCCTAATTTAGAAATATACAAATTCCCCACCATACTATCTAGTGTGTATATTTCCAAACCTATGAGAAGAGTATTAAGGAAAAAAACTAAAGGACTTTTAGATAAGTAAATGTGTGTGTGTATGTGTGAAAGAGAGAGAGAGAGAGAGAGAGAGAGAGAGAGAGAGAATATCCTGAAAAAATATTTTAATATACTATAAAAAAAGAACAATATTTTCTAAACATCACTAGTTGGACCCATCCACCAGTGTCCTCAACCTCTGCTGGCTCATGAACATCAGGCATTTAATCCTTAACATTTGCTGGCTCAGTGCTTTTACACCATAACTCCTAAGTTCTTGGACACTAATTTGAGCTTCCTTCCAACCTCCTCTTTAGCCAGGAAGCCTCCAGTTTTTCACTTTGGATCTCTCTTGGTTCTCACACATGTTTGTTCTTCTTGGCCTCTGTGTTGATGTCTCCTTCCTGTCAATCCACTTGGATTTGTAGTTGTCATTGATGTAATCCAAGCTATGAGAATGCTGCCATCTCTGCACCCCAAACTGGAAGACCTTCAGGGATGGATACAAAACTTAAACTCACAGAAATGGAAAGACATTATGCTACATAAGACTCTCATGTGGTTTGGACAAAGGAAGAGACACCCGTTTTACTTCCCCTTCTTTAATTCTATCACCCACACCAGGACTGTGGCAGGCTCTTCTCCACATTTTGGCCTCCTTTCTGCTCTTGCCAACCAACTTATGCAGAGCAGAGCTCCAGATGCTGACCATGTAGGTCTTTGGACACAATCAGGCCCTGAATCCTGGCCTCAGTCTGCTTGGGCTGCCATAACAATATGACAGACTCAGTAGCTTTAAAAATAGTTTTATTTCTCATGGTCTGGAGGCTGGAAAATCCAGGAGGATGGTTCTGGTCGATTCAGTTTTCAGTTTCCAGTGAGTGCCCCCTTCTCTTTGTGGCCTCCTGTGGCCTTTCCTTGGTGTGTTTGGATGCAGAGAAAATGGGTGGAGGGACACACCCTTACTCTGGTGTCTTGTCATATAAAGATGTTAATCCTTAAACATGCTCAATCAGGGCTCTTCCTTATGACTTTATTTAACCTTAACAACTTTCTTAAAGACTATATCGCCAAGCAGAGTCACACTAGGAGTTTGGGCTTTTACAAATGAATTTGAGGGGAACACAAACATTGAGTATATAACAATCCATATTTAAACTCCTGAGAGACCATTAATGAAATTCTCTTTTTCTTCCTTAAGTGAGTTTCCACATGCTAGCACAGAGAGCTGCCACTCAAATGATGACTGCACTAAAGGTCAGAAACCTTAGATAAGTTATGGCGTGGGTTAGTGACTGTGAAAAGAGCGAAATGTTAGTTTGGGCTAGCTTTTATTAATGAAATAGATTATTTTATGACCCAATAAAATGAACCAAAATCCAATTTTTACATGTGCCAGGCAAAACTGCATTGATATGCAAGATATACCCTCACTTAGAGATTGAGCCAATTAAAGTATCCCACTTAAACACAAAGTACACTAGACAAGTTAAAGCAAGTAACAACCTTGTTATCATAGGCTTAAAGTAGGAAATGACATCCATGGGTGGTGGTAGGAACAAAGACAGGCCTCAGTGGGCCTCTGCAGGGCTTCCTTTGGGCCTTTGGCTCTATTTCCAGTCTTTTGATCTAGTGATCTATTATATCATATCCTCAGTGGGTCAGACTTCTGGAGAAGGAATTGACCTATTAGTTTGCAGTGTTAATATTGAAAGTTAGTTTAATTACAGGAAAAAAAATTGTGTAAGTATGTCCACAGACATGTGTGTGCTCGTGGAGCGTGTAAATAGATGAACATGTTCAATTCTGTGGTAGAAATTTCCTAATTATTGGGTCCAGAGCTCAAAGAGTACAGCAGGAGGTGTTCATCCTTACTCAAGGTTGAGGGGAAAATCTGGGGCTCTTCAGCTCCATTTACCAAGTGTACAGGCTGCCATTTAGCTGGTCAATCACTCTAAGTAGCTCAATGGGCTATTTCCCAACAGACTTTTCTCTACACAATAAGTGAGAAATTTTTTTGTGTGCAAGGCCTCATTAAAACGACGAGTAATAAGCTGTTGATTGTTAAGTTCTGAGAATGGTTACTTTATCATAACTCTTGTTTATTGTTTTCAATCATGTAATTCTCTCAAGGATGGTAAGTCATTGTATATCCCTTTAATAGTGTATTTTCTGGATTCTGTTCTGCCTTGTTATTCATCAACCACACAGACAAACACACACTTTCTGTACCTCATGTAAATCCTTTTACACTGTCCTGTTTATTATTGACAGGGTAAATAGGACAGCTGGTTTCTCATTAAAACCTAACATACACAGTAGTATCTCCAAAGATTCCATGGAATAATTTGGAACTAAGCGGAACGTTGCATTTTATTTTCTAGTACTTTTCAGAACTATCAATTTGTTCTCTTGGGTTTATCTTAATCGTCATCAGTGATCTGAGTAACTTGCTGATTCTCCCCATCTGCACATTTATACCCACATTGGAGGTTCGCAACACCGCACTCTCTTGGATGCAGCTCAGAAACAAGCCAGCTCAGGGCAACTGGACCCTGAAAACAGTCACCTTGCCTTGACTCATCTTTGAGTGTGTCATAACTTATCTATTTCAGAGAATAGTAAAAATTAAGTTCATTGCGTATTTACTTTGCATCAGGCTCTATGCTAAGAGTTGAGGATGATGATAAATGAAAGGCAAATCTATCTATCTTTTATAACTAATATTCTAGAAAGAAGACATGTACAGTAATGACATTATGTGACAGGTATCATGATATAACTACATACAAAGACAAAAGGCAACATAGAAGGCAGATGAATTTGTCTGAGGACTGGGATATGGCTCTGGGAAAGCATGACATTGATGAAGGATTGCCTTTTGGACCTAAAGAACAAATAGGAGTGAATCAGACCAGAAAGGAGCAATTCAGAGGTATGAGCCATGGTTGTATGTTTGGGTACATAATTCAAGAGGGCCAGAATGTAAATTATGGAGAGTCACCAGTTTTGCCCACTTATTATAGGAGAAAGGCTCTATAGAGCTAGGTGAGTTCTGCTTTGTTGTGTTTTTCCAATTGGCTATTTTTTAACTCTCTCCTCTTCAGTGAAATAGTCCCACTGATTTGATGGATCCAGTCAGGTGTCTTTTTGTAAACATGTAAGGGAAAGGAAAGATATAGATTCAGTCATTTAAAAATTATTTAAGTTTCTGCATCTGCTAGACCTCCTGCTGGGACAGAGCATTGAGTTTTAGTACAGTACTAAAATGCAGATGCCTAAAAGAATGCAATGGGGTGATGTGAAAGAAGACACCCGGGCAGGGGTCTGTGACCACAGGTGCTGGGGGTGGAGGAGAGCTGCGGAAGAGGCAGTTCTTCCGATGCGGGCAGCTGCTTTTCAGCTTCACCAACTGCCATGCAAGACGATTTTGTTAGCGTTTTTAATTTTTCAATAAGAAATAGAATGTGAAATTTTATGTGGAACTCTCAACTTATGAAAGTTATAAACTAGCTCAAAATTGTATCAAAGCACTCTTGGGCCAACATTGGGGAGGCCACATACAGTCTTAGCTTCTCCAGGATATAGACCTTGCATCTCCATTGGTCGCCTTGAGGGCTCTAGGAAGGAAGACAACACTACTTTTGTGTGTTTTGTGCACTGCTTTCTTAAGAGGACCACAAGAAACTCTAGTGTTCTCAGCTGCTCTTGTGGTTTCTTGGCCATTCATAAGGCTGATGGATGATAATGAAGTTGTCTTGGAGGGCTGCCATGTCCATGATGTAGTTGCTTATCCGATTTTGTAATCCTTTACCAATTCCCTCTACAGCCTGGAGGCCAGGCTGAAGGTATGGGACGGAATATTAAGTGGTTTCAAATCAAGTCCAATCTCTGTGAGAATCTTCATTGTGATAATAAGAGATATTATTAATAACAATAACAGACAACAATACAATGTATCATTATATTGTACCTTCAGCCTGAATTGTACAGACAAACCAGGACTTTTATTTTTAAATCACAGCCACAAAATTTGCATAGTATAACAGAAAAAAAAATAGAAGCAATCTCAGTGTGAGCTAGAATTGGAGGGATTTGAAAGGAGCATAAAGGAATAAACTAAAAGGAGAAAAAGCAATGAAGAATATTAGCATTTGCTACCAATAATGTGATATTTGCTTGCAAATATCTTAGATTTTTTCTCCAAAGTGGATATTTGTGTTGCTGACATTTTATTTATTAATATGATGTAGAATAAAGGTAAAGAGTGCAAAACTGGGTTTAATTTCACCTGTGTTCTACCTCTTACTATCTATGGAGCCTTACAGAATATTTAGTACATAATAATAGTGCATACCTTATGCACTGCTAGGCATGATTACTATATTGCTAGATACATCTTACCGTCATTGCTAATGTTGTCACTCTTTGTATAACAATTATTGGAGTTTTAACTCTCTGGCTTGATTTCTTTCTTCATTTTATTTTTTAGTGCTGGGCCTGAGCCATTTAGTTAAATTCCCCTCAGCTTTTCAATGCTATTTACTCCTCCATGTTGTTTTTATTTTTTTAACCATGTATCCTCTTTCTTGATGCAATTATTAGAAAGGACTTACACAACTTCCTAAGTGAAGTGTATAAACAAGAGAAAGGCTTTACGCCAAATAAGACGTAGGCTTATTTCTCTTCTATCTTTGGCAGGGTTCTACTTATATTTCAAAAACTGACAGGGTTAGGGAGTGTCTGTGAAGGTTGTGCAATCATAATCGTGTTTGGTCACTGCCTAATAGGAATAAAGAACTAAGTATTTTTATCCTATGCTGACAACTTTACATGTTATGTCCTTTGATCTTCAGCCTGATACTATGAGAAAAGGATTGTATTAGTTATCTGGTTTGTAGAAAAAATTACCTATGAATGTAGTGGCTTAAAAACAACAGTAAACATTAGCTCTCATGGTGCATGTGGGTCAGAAATTCGGGAGTGACTAAGCAAGGTGGTCCTGGCATGACCTGTCTCACAAGGTGGCAGTCAGTGTCCAGCAGGGCTGCTGTAGTCTGAAGGCTTGACTAGACCTGGAGGTTACACTTCCAAGGTTATACTCACATGGTTGGCAAGTTGGGTCTGGCTATTGGCCGGAAACCTCTGTTCCTCTGCTCACAGGCCTCTTCATAGAGCTTCTTGAGTGACCCCGGACATGGTGACTGGCTTCCCCCAGGTGAGTGAACTGAAAACAGAGAGAGAGACACAGAGAGACAGAAAAATAAATAAATAAACAACATTCACTTCTATCATATCTACTTATTAGAAGTAAGTCACTACATCTATCCCACAGTGAAGAAAAGTGAAAATAGGTCCAGCATTTTGAAGGGAAAAATGTTAAAAAAAAATTTGCAGACGTATTTGAAAACCAACACAAGGCAAAGGGTTATTATTCTCAATTTACAGATAAAGTAATTGACACAAATGCCCAAGAAAAACAAAGTTAGTAAGTTGTATGACTTAGTCCTTGGCATTTCTCCCCATGTCCCCATCTACATGGTATTCTTGCTTAAAATAATAGATTATAAAAGTGGTGTCACGGCTGACTTTATGTGTGTATGTGAGTGTGTTGTGTGAAAGATGCCTTCCGGTAAAAACAGGAAGACCTACTTTCTAGAATGATTTGTTGCAGCATGAGTTGGAGTAGTCATTTGTATGCAGTCCATCTGATAGGGGATGTGTGTTCCTCGCTGGAATTAGTGTAGGTTGAAAACATCATCAATCATAGTCATCACAAAGCAATTAAGTACCTAATTGTGCATGGCGCTGAGTTTGCTACTGAAACAGAAAACTTCATAGGCCTGCTGCCTACCCTCTTGGGGCTTGGAATCCAAAAACTCAGTAGAAGATTGAAGAATGAGAAAGAGAACAAGAACCCAAGGCATAAGCAAATGAAATATGGATTGTAATGAGGGGTGGTTCTTTCAGAGGGCTGCAAAAAAAACCAAAACAAAAACACCCAAGAAGCTGAAATAACATCAGATTGAAGGGAGAGATGCTTATGAAAGCACAAAAGGTAAAATACTGAATTAAAATTATTTTTTATTTTAAAAATACAATACATAAAAATAGTTGAAAGAAAAGGGCACCATGTTATTGCTGGGACTCAACTCTCATTGAATTTGTACTTCCAGCTTTAGATTTTTTCTCTTTCTAAAGTGATATTCCCTGTCACTTTAGTCCCCCCTCTATATCAAAGATGGCTTTTAATTCCTAATTCCCCTCACTAACCCTCAGTGAAATTATTGCCTAAGTGTCTGAATAGATATATTTGAGTTTTATGTCTGTTATTTTTGTGCAGAAAGAGAGGCGGGCATGCCTTCTTTTCATATGCATTTGTAAGTATTTTCAATCAATCAAGCATTTATAATCCAACTGGGAAGACACGATTCAGACACAATAGCCCGTCTGCTGCAGGAAGGAGTCTGCTGTAAAATTGATCAGCTGGCCAAGTTGTGCTTTTATGTATTTTTTTAACTTAGATATTTGCATTCTTTCTGGGAAGAAGACAAAAAAAAATAAAAGTCATGAAACCTGCAGTAGCAGGTGCTGCCAAAATGGTATTTTTCTTATCTGGGCTGATTTCAAGGGGAGAGTATAAGAATGTGTAATTGCTTCTCTCTCAGGCTGCTGGGATGGCGCCTGTCTCTGTGGCATTATCCACTTATTTGATCTAGGTAAGGAAAGAAGCAGAAATAAATTAAAAATGCATTTTCCCAAAGGTTCCAAGGAAGTTATTCACAAATGCTGTCTTCCACCAATTTCTGCCAACTGTGTGTAAATTCATAGACTTAGGGAAAAGAAACAAATGTCCAAAGCTCTCCTAGATATTTTTCCCTTCCGTTTATTTACCTTCTCTAGCACACACGTGCGTTCCTTGCAGTGGAGTCAGCTCAACTCCTGGCAACTCTGTGAAGGAGTGATGTCCACCATGCCCTGCCCTCAACAGCCAGCTCAGCTCCTGTGGACTCGGGCCAATGGCTACCTTTGGGGAGTCAGTCAATCCCCTGTTTGGCTTGCTCTTTTCCTGATGTGTTCTGCTTTTCCCAGCATTATTGCCTGTTCCAAAGAATCCGCCTTTCTCTTAATGTGTGCAGAGTAGGATGGATATCAGACTAGCAAAATAATTAAGTCATCGTGACAGCACAATAATTTTTTTTTGAATTTGATGATTGGAGAAGTTCATCTATTTAGGCCACAGATCTCACAAGCCAAGTTTCTAAAAAGAAGCAGAAAAAGAAGAAACTTTTAAATGGTAAGCGATCTTTCTAGTAGAAGACTTGAGTTACAGGAGGGAGGAGGAGAGACCCAGGAGAGAGAGATATGGGAAAGGCAGTTCTGTTCTCATTGTGACATTGGACAGAAGGCAGCCTCTGGCCCTGCTGTCACCTCCTAACTCTTCAGGCTCCGTTTTGTGGGCCTCCTATGGATTGGATTCTGACTCACATCAGAGACTCCCGTTCTTGATCCTACTTATTCTCAAGTCTTCATCTTCTTTTTTTTCTTTTTTTCACTTTTCATAGACCCAGAACACAGAAGAAGCTCAATGGCATCTCTTCTATTATCCTAAACTTTTTCAGATACGACACCTACCCACATTTTAAGATTTCCAATAGTTGCTGATTTTTTTTTTAAGAAATCCAGCAATAAGAACGGTCTTCTAAATATTTCATCTAAGTTTCTTCTGCTAAAATAAAATCCATTGCTTTTTTTCTATATTTTCATAGCAATGAAAGAATTGCTTACTATTAGCTGCTAGCATTCTCTAGTATAATTAATAAAGTTTACTTGGAAGTTTTTTTTCCCCCCCACAACTCTATTTTTTATTCCTGTGAGTGTATTTTTATTGCTAAATTTGGACGACTTTCAGTTTCACAACATTGTCAGTGAGTTCATCTTTGACTCCCCTTTTGCCTGTTCATTATGCAAAACCCCACTCAACTATCTTTTTCTGTGAAGTCAGTGACTCACCCCTTCAGGAGCTCAGATACTTTGAACTCATAAACACCACCTCATTTTGTATATTCTTTTTTTTTTTTTTTTTTTTTTGCATTTCTCTGAAGCTGGAAACAGGGAGAGAAGACAGTCAGACAGACACCCGGCACGCCCACCAGGGGCGAAGCTCTGCCCACCAGGGGCTGATGCTCTGCCCATCCTGGGCGTCACCATGTTGCGACCAGAGCCACTCTAGCGCCTGAGGCAGAGGCCACAGAGCCATCCCCAGCGCCTGGGCCATCCCTGCTCCAATGGAGCCTTGGCTGCGGGAGGGGAAGAGAGAGACAGAGAGGAAGGCGCGGCGGAGGGGTGGAGAAGCAAATGGGCGCTTCTCCTGTGTGCCCTGGCCGGGAATCAAACCCGGGTCCTCTGCACACTAGGCCGACGCTCTACCGCTGAGCCAACCAGCCAGGGCCTCATTTTGTATATTATTTTACAGTGTTTGTATATGTGCATGTATATATAATTTTATGACCTCTTAGGCAATACATTCCTCAAGGGCAGAGATTTTGTGCTATTTTTTATTATGTGTTCAGGTACAAAGCCTGGCACACAGTATGTTTCATACACATGTATTAAATGAAGAAACGGACATGTCACTGGTGCGTTTATCTGTGTATGGCATATACTTAGAGGTCTGATCAATGCAGGGTCAGAATAATACGTCTCTTTACAAACCAGAATTGTACAATGTCCAACACAGATTTAATGTCCAATATAAGGGCTGCCATCTTACCTGGAAGTGTGTTGCCCTGTTTGGGGTCTTATAGCTTCAGACAGCCAAACACATTCACAATGCATGCTTGGTTATCATGCCAACTCTGAGTGAAGACAAATCATATGTGAAAAATTTGAGGGAGCATATTCTACAAGACTACTCTCACTTTGTCACCAACTATATGCTTAGGAGTTTCCCCAAACCACTTTTCATATTTGATAATTTAGGGAGAACTCACAGAACTCACTAAGCACTTCACCTGGCCAGTTGGCTCAGTGGTAGAGCGTCGGCCTGGCATGCAGTAGTTCCGGGTTCAATTTCCAGCCAGGGCACACAGGAGAAGTGCCCATCTGCTTCTCCACCCCTCCCCCTCTCCTTCCTCTCTGTCTCTCTCTTCCCCTCCCGCAGCCAAGGCTCCATTGGAGCAAAGATGGCCCGTGTGCTAAAGTTGGCTCCATGGCCTCTGCCTCAGGTGCTAGAATGGCTCTGGTCACAACAGGGCAGTGCCCCAGATGGGCAGAGCATCGCCCCCTGGTGGGCATGCCGGGTGGATCCCGGTTGGGCACATGCAGGAGTCTGTCTGACTGCCTCCCCGTTTCCAAATTAAGAAAAAATACACACACAAAAAAAAAAAAAGAAAAAAAAAAGCTCACCAGCTTAGACCCAAGGTTGCTGGCTCGAACAACGGGTTACTCAGTCTGTTGAAGGCCCGTAGTCAAGGCACATATGAGAAAGCAATCAATGTACAACTAAGGTGTCACAACGAAAAACTGATGATTAATGCTTCTCATCTCTCTCTGTTCCTATCTGTCTGTCCCTATCTATCCCTCTCTCTGACTCTCTCTCTGTCCCTGTAAAAAGAAAGAAAAAGATAAAAAATAAGCACTGTTATACTCATCATTATGGTTTATTATAAGGAAAATATACAGATTAAAATCAGTCAAAGGAAGAAATACATGGGACGGATTCCAGGGACCCACATGTTGAGGTTCCAGAGGTCCTTTCCCCATGGAGTCCTGGACAGTAATGACGTGTGATAATGTGCACAGAATATTACAGAATATTGCCAAACAAAGAAGCTCACCCAAGAGTTTTTGTTTGTTTGGTTGCTTATGGTTTTTGGGGTTTTTGTTGTTGTTGTTTTTGAGGGGAAGGGAGGGCATTCTTCTTCATATAAGCATGGTTCACTATTCACATGTTTGATCTTACTCTCTAGCTCCTTAGGAGGTAGAGCTGATCTCATGTCACCTGAGATTTCTAGACTAAATCACATGGTTGGTGAGGCCGGAAGCTCCAGCATAAATCATGGTGTTAGACTTTCTGGCATGCCAGCCACACCCTAAACAAAGGCAAGCTCCTACCAGGCTTGACATTCCATGGACATGCAGATCACCTCGCAGAAGCTGAAAGCAAAGGCCAGACCTCCCCTTGGGCAAAGTTATATTCTTCACTCTACAGTATGCTTTCCAGTTTAGGCTGTTCCCCAAAGGTTTCACCAAACCCATCATTTGCACATGAGAAGAACAGGAAGTCTGGTCCTGCTTGAAACAAAGCAAAAGTAAAGTTTCCTTGGACTTTTTAGTTAGGATGGATGTGTTCACAAGGACCAGAATCTCCTCAAGTCAGTTTCAGCCCAGGGTCTGTGTGTATAGTGTGATCCTATTGTATGGGCATCGTTTGTTAACATCCCCCTCCTCCCTCCTTTCTGTGGCAAAATTATTTTCAGTAATAATCACTTAATAGTACCTCTCATTATGTTTATTTGTTCTTTAGTTTTAGAAGAATTCACAATGAAAGTAGAAGACATTTTACCTTGAAAAATATTATTCAAATTCAATAGAAATATTTCATATATAGCCTAAATTTGAACTTAACATAAAAAAATTTTACATGACACAGTTCTCTCTGTTTCATTGAATGGACACATAGAATGGCAGATTGAATAACTCAAGTTCTTTCTTTTGCCTTTACAATCACTGTGCTGTTACTTTGTTTTTCAAATGCATTGTTTAAACAAAGGGTTATATAAGACCACAGGGATTGGACACACACTGCATCTAAATTAATTGCTAATGATCCTAGAACATTACAAATGACCTTGAGTGATTACGTGATACTGAGTTCATGGGTATTGGAGACTGATTTTATAATTGGGACTGCTCCAGATTATTTTCCATTGAAATATAATAATTATTAGGTAGTACGTAATTTTGAAATGTGTTAATTTGAAGTTTACATATATAATATTAAACTCACCTGACCTGTGGTGGCGCAGTGGATAAGGTGTCGACCTGGAATGCTGAGGTCGCAGGTTCGAAATCCCGAGTTTGCCTGGGAGTTGATGCTTCCTGCCCCTCTCCCTGTTTTGTCTTTTTCCTCTCTCTCTCTCCCTCTCTCTCTCTCTCTCTCTCTCTCTCTCTCTCCCCCTCCTCTCTCTCTTCTCTCTCTAATAAAAAATGAATAAACAAAATCTAAAAAAAAAAACAACAATGCCTGCAATGATAGTTTAGAATTTTGACCAATAAGATTTCTTTTTGTGGGTTGGGATATTTTTATCACTGGCATTGTTTAGAATTGTGGAAGGAAAACAGAATTAAATTTTCCCTCTCTTTAATCTCAGTTCTCTCTTTGTAGCATAAACCATTCTGGCTTTCCCCCATAACTTAGTGTGTTTGTGAGCTGTGGAACGCACTCGTATATGCTTTACTTGCCCGGGGTGGGGTATTTCTTAGGAGGGGCCAGGATTGCTCCTGCATTGCTGCAGAGCATTTGCTGATGGTATTTACAGCCCTAATTAAAAGGAAGTTATTAGAAACGGGAAGGTGGCTATAAATAGTGTGGTCCGTTTTATCTGTTTCTCCAGTGTGTGGGAAGAGCATCACTGAGCTTCTCCCTTGAAGTTCAGTTAACTAAGGATGTGTTCTGCTTTTGTTATTCTGCTTTGGCTTTTTTAAAAATTTAATTTCCCAATACTGATCAAAGTGGGGAAAAAAACAAAACAAAAATAAGAAAACAGAGGAACCGCCCTGGCTGGTTGGCTCAGAGGTAGAGCGTCGGCCTGGCGTGCGGGGGACCCGGGTTCGATTCCCGGCCAGGGCACATAGGAGAAGCGCCCATCTGCTTCTCCACCTCTCCCCCTCTCCTTCCTCTCTCTCTCTCTTCCCCTCCCGCAGCCAAGGCTCCATTGGAGCAAAGATGGCCCAGGCGCTGGGGATGGCTCCTTGGCCTCTGCCCCAGGTGCTAGAGTGGCTCTGGTCGCGGCAGAGCAACACCCTGGAGGGGCAGAGCATCACCCCCTGGTGGGCAGAGCGTTTCCCCTGGTGGGTGTGCCAGGTGGATCCCGGTCGGGCACATGCGGGAGTCTGTCTGACTGTCTCTCCCCGTTTCCAGCTTCAGAAAAATACCAAAAAAAAAAAAAAAGGAAAACAGAGGAACCATTCCCAGTCATTGTAGAACGTGGACAGAAGGGAAGCAGGATGAAATAGAAGTAGGGAGGGGTGAGAGTGCTCTAAGAAAAAAAAAAAGAAGTGGGCCTAATTAATCCTTTATGACAACTTCTTTTTTTCTGAAAATGACTAAAAATAAATCTTACCTTCAGGTCTATAAAAAAGTGGTTCACTTCACCCGCCATATTGGGATCAACCAGTCTGTTCAGCCCACAGGTGACCAAGGTCGGGAGCCTTCTTTCTCTGCCTTCTTGTTAGGATACCTTTTCCAGGGAGTGGGAATTCATTGGCTTCTCCTCCTCTGCCGCACAGAGGACAGGCATCAGCTCACTATGACTGCAGCAGCACTGGACCTTGACCCAATCACCTGGCCTTTACAAACCATTGGTTTCCCAAGTTAGAAAATACCTTTAGAGACAGTGGCCCAAGTCTTTGCTCTTGCTCTGAGTTTCCCCACTGATTCTCTGCTCCCATCTCACCTCCCTCATACAAGCTGCCAGTCTCATCCACAAGAGCAGTGGTAGTCAACCCGGTCCCTACCACCCCCTAGTGGGCGTTCCAGCTTTCATGGTGAGCGGTAGCGGAGCAACCAAAGTATAAATAAAAAGATAGATTTAACTATAGTAAGTTGTTTTATAAAGATTTATTCTGCCAAACTTAATGAAAATGTGACATAAAGTACTTGGTAAGTAATTATTATTATATGCTTTAACTTGCTGTAACTCTGCTTTATAAATTTTATAAAGTAAAGTTACTTCCCTACTTTATAAATCACCATTACTGTGGAACTGGTGAGCAGTTAGAAAATTTTACTACTAACAGAGATACAAAAGTGGGCGGTAGGTATAAAAAGGTTGACAATTCCTGCACTAGAGTTTAGCTTTGGTCTCATCTCTTCTAAAGACTACAGCATTTCTCAGTTATCTGTTAAAATTGCCCAGTTCTTTAACTTGTGCTGAAGATAACTCATGACCAGTGTATCTTCTAATCATTGTGTCAACCCTAACTCCCTCCAGACCTCCTTGGCCCAAATGAGTTCCAGTCAAAATGGTTTACAGGTATTGCCCAAACTTATAAGGTGTTTTAATTATTACCTAATTATTTTTGCTCATGTCTTTGTTTCTGTAGCATATCATCCTTATCCTCCTGCATCTTAATTATATCTCAAAGCCAAAGTCAAATTGTTTTCCCCAGCTAGAAATGACTTATTTTCTTACTCTCAATTCCTTAAATCTTTTTTTTTTTTTTTTTTGTATTTTTCTAAAGCTGGAAACGGGGAGAGACAGTCAGACAGACTCCCGCATGCGCCCACCCGGGATCCACCTGGCATGCCCACCAGGGGCGACGCTCTGCCCACCAGGGGGCGATGCTCTGCCTCTCCAGGGTGTCGCTCTGTTGCGACCAGAGCCACTCTAGCGCCTGGGGCAGAGGCCAAGGAGCCATCCCCAGCGCCCGGGCCATCTTTGCTCCAATGGAGCCTTGGCTGCGGGAGAGGAAGAGAGAGACAGAGAGTAAGGAGAGGAGAAGCAGATGGGCACTTCTCCTATGCGCCCTGGCCGGGAATCGAACCCGGGACCTCTGCACGCCAGGCTGACGCTCTACCACTGAGCCAACCGGCCAGGGCCACAATTCCTTAAATCTTAATGCCCAAGCTTTTCATTTAGCATTTTACTAACTGACTGTTTTGCTATCCCTATTTCTGTATGAGTTTTTTTGTTATCAACTAATTTTAAGGCCCTTTAGACTTGTCTTGTCATAGGTATTTAACCTTCACCTATGTTGTATTTTGAAGTATATAAAGATAATCCTCAAATAGTCGTTTGATTTATAAGCTCTCCTTTGAGGAAGTATACTAAAATCCCAAGTTCAGAGGTAAAAATCACAGAAGCTCAAGGAGGATTAAATAATTGGCCCCAAATAATGAGGGTGGTTAAGTATTAGATTCAAATTTAAAAATACTGGACTTCAGACTATATTATGGTCTTTTCATAGCTTGTGGCTGCAAATTAATACTTGTTAACTGAAGGAGTAAAAAATGACTAAAAGAATAAGTGAATGAGTGAACGAAGGAATGGCAACAACACTGTGCATAACATTGAAAGGTTTAATAATTCTCAGCTCTGTATTATGACATTTTCAGGGCACCTGCCAGGGACCTAAGAAATGAAACCCCTTTGTCAGTGGTGTACAGTACTTGTCTTTCTCAAAAACTGACAATAACAGGAAGGGCAAGATAATCTTAGGTAACATTCCTTTCAATAGCTAATGTTCTTTTTAAAGCAAATTTCACAGTATTTATGGAATGTTTTGTTTCCTTGTTGCACTTTAAGTTACTCCATAAAAGTTAACTAGACCTATAAAAGCTATCGTCTAATTGAAAGAGTGATCTCAACACAGTAAACCGAGAAAGGGTAAATTTTCTCTAAATTCCCAGCGGCTAAAGAGCTGACTAGATAGCATGATTTTGAAAGAGTGAGACCCGCACTTCTCTTAGCCTCAGTTTTGTTCATCTAAAAGTGAAGAAAATTCATCTAAAAGTGAAGTCGCATCTGCCTCCCAAAGTAGCGAGGATCAATGGAGAAAAATCTGAGTAGAACACATAGAATAGTGCCTACACATAGGTGTGCCAAGTAGCTACTGTTATCCCAACCTTGCTGCGGGAAGGAAGACCCATTTGCCCGCTTTTAGTAGGGGGCAATCAGAAGTAAGCTTCATTGGTAAACTTCACCTAAATTGTTTCCTGTTTTCTTTTTGGCATTTTTTTTTCTGAGCATGGTCTTCTTAAATCTCATCACTTTATACTTTGCCCATAATTTTTATTGTTAAGGTCGAGAAAGGTATGTTTGGGCTGGTGGAGGAAGAAGGGGGCGTCCCTGGATGAATGACTCCCTGCTGCTGTCTGAGCCCCTCCTCCCCTCTCCTCCCCACCTGCTCTCCTCTCCTAGGGACTGCAGGTTGCTTACACGCATGCCACTACAGAGAGTGACTGTGCAGTCGCTACGGATGTCACTTTCAAAATCGTTACAGACTGTTCATGAGTGGAGAGGGGAAGCCCTTCTTTCTTTGATGACTGTGAGTTGACAGGACTGAGCTGGTCACCCCTTTGGAGCACTGTATACCATAAGCAGTGCCTGCTCCAACTCCACAAAGCCATTGTAGTTCTGTGTAATCCATTACTTGAGGAAACAGATTTTGAAATAGTAGAGTTTCTGGCCATTTCTAGCTTATTCTTTTCCTGGACATTTATTATTATTATTATTATTATTATTATTATTATTATTTTGGCCAGGGTGACAAACATCAAGTTCTACAGAGAGCTGAACTGAGGCCATTTTTTAGTTGCCAACTGCCACCCCCACCGCCATCCTTTAGGGAGTTCAGCCAAGTAGAGAGGTATGATGATAAGAACCATGATTGTTAGGGGATGGTGTATCAATCCAAAAGTCAGTTGTAATTGATATTCTAAGAGTATTCCAGAGATTCAGTTAGTGAGTCTAGTCAAAGAAACAAGCAAAAAATAAAATAAAAATTTTTTTCTTCCTTTCCATAGAGGAGGGGTTTACTTGCATGAGTGCATATGCGTGTGGACTTTGATTTTCCACTGAGAGATCAGACAAGTAACTACAAAGGTGATTAGAGGCAGGAATGACTATGGAGATTAAGGAATAGAAAATGCAGGCAGGAGCTGATGGCAGCAATTTGACTGAAACCCGTGGGGCACTTGGGACACTAACACTGCCACTCTGAGGCCCCAAGGACAATGTTCTAGTCAGATGTGGAGAAGAGACTATTTTCTCTCATCCCACTGGTGACAGTAGTATACAGCTTCAGCACCCTAGGGGTTCAGCTGACAACCTGAGTATACCTGCCTTGTTTGAGTGACAGCAGAGGAGCCTACAGCAGCTCTAAGGGCAGGATTCTGACTGAAGTTGTGCACAGAGAAGGAGTGGGAACTCGCCACATGAGCAAAGGAACTGGCAAAGGGCTGAGTGAACAGGAGGGATTAAACAGAAACCTCTGTGCTGCATGTGAACAGGTAAACCTACCTTTTTAAGCCTCCCAGACAAAAGTGAAGATTTTGAGTAACAGCTGAAGTCAGGTAGCTGGGAGTGCTTCATTTACATTTGAAAACAAAACAGGCGAAACAACCAAAGTTTCTTTCTGTTCCAGATTCAGAGTAACTTTTAAGTGCTAGAGACTAGAGGACAGATGTAGCCCTGTGAGGGAATGGGCTGTTCATGCTGTTCATGCCTTTAAATAAGTGCGTTGTGTTTCTCCTATTAATTAGTATAGCATGACAAATGACCCATATTGTTTTAAGAACTGCCCAAAAACATTGATTATTTTTAAACAGGTGTTTTTATGCCAATGACACAATGAAGAGTTTGATTAAAGGAAGGAAATTTGGTATACCTGTAACCAGAAAGATTCTCATTCTTGCCTGGTCTGCCAGACCTCTGGAGTGAGTCATGGCCAAGACCATAACTGGAAGGGCATACCACTTTCTGAAAGGATCTAGCACAGGCTACAACAAATCAGTGTGAAATATGTGTTAAAACTTTGATAAAGGCTAAACAACTCTTGCTAATCAAGTGGAGAGGGACTGAATGGGAGTATACTATTCTTTTACTGTTAGGAAGACAGCTGATAACACAACCTGTATATAGGGAAGAAACTTGACATATTCCTTTCCAGGAATATTCTCCCAAATATGAGTTATGAGTAGACAGCAAACTGCTATGGACTTATTAATTAGTGTGTACACACCGCTGATTTCCCTAGGTCTCAGCCATGCATGCACATTGGCTTTATAGCATATGAAGGCCAAGCTTGCAGCTTAGCATATGGTGCTCCTAGAAGTAAGCACACTGCCTGTCTCTCTGCTTATCTCATCATAGCAACAGAAAAATTGACTTTTCATTTTCCTTATCCCTGGGCCCTGGGAGATATATGTGCCAAATATTTGACATTCTTAGTAACAAAGTCAGTCATAATTAGAATTCCAAATTAAACTACATTACCAGCTAGGGTATGTCATGTTTTACATTATTTGTTTGAGCAATTATTGTAAACAGCAAAAGAACAAAAATAAGTAAAGCTCCCTTTTTTTCTACATGACAATCTCAGAGAGTTTTATTTTTTTATCAGTATATTGGATATACTGAGTAATCAAAAAATATAAAATAAAAGATGTCCCTGAAAGTCTGTTCTGAGTAATAGTTTCGTTTTGAAATGCCCATTGTATATGCTGGATATATGGTCAGATGATGGGTGGGAGGTTTATTAGAAATGCACTATGGAAAAAAGCTGGTATAGTTTTAGTTATTACAGTGACTTTGTCCTTGGCGTCCGATTTGGCTTGGTTTTCAGTATAGTTAATATTTCACATGTGAATGTGTAACTATTTTTACTTGAATTAATTCAAAAGCTATTGATATACCTTGCAGAGGAAAAAGAATGTTCTGAATAAAGAAACTATGCTTTTATTTGGGATATGATCCCTACTGCCTTATAATCTTTAATGAATAAAAGTCATTATCCATTCACATGTTAGGTTAAAAGAATACTCTGGGACTCCATTTCCTCTTTTATGAAGTGAGAGGTTGGACTATTTCCATGAGGTTAAATAATTTGTTGCGAATCCTAGGAGTTACTGGTAGAGCCTAGATTTAGAATTTTGTAATCCTCGCAACAGAATGTGACAGCGTTTTATCAACAGTTTTCACAGCGCTACAAATCTTAAAATCAACTTAGTTACATGTGAATGCTTCCTTCCCTTCTTCTTTCCTTCCTTTCATCCTTCCTCTTTTCTTGCCTTCCTTTCTTTTTTTACCTTCCTTCCTTTCCTTCTTTCTTTCTTTGAATGAAAGGTCTGCAAACTCAAGTTAATGCTCATATTGTAAAACATAAAGCAGAATAAATTGTTCCGTACGATAATTTTGCCACTGTGATAGGCATCTCTTTCCACAACTTCTTAGAAAGCTTTTATTTCAGCTTTCATTTCCCTGTGAGATCTTTGTTGTTTTCAGCACACGCTCCGTCAAGGAGGCCCTTGGATCACCGCCATTATGTGTCTTTGCTGGACGCTTCTTTCAAGTGCTGTCACCAACTCTCTTAATTGCATGGTTTAAAAATGAGGCAAGCAATGTGTGTTAAAATTAGATGGCACGTTTACTCAAGACAAATATGTAAATTTGGATGCTTTCAAATGCTCATTCAGCCATGCATGTGTATAAATTTAAAAAAGAGAGCCAAAGAGAGCAAAAGGGAGGAGGAGAGAGAAGTCAGTATATGTAGAAGGAAGAACCAAGGTGGAAATCCTGTGTGTGGGATCCTGTATCCAATGTCTAGACTATGATGTACTGCAAGTGTATGTGCAATTCTTTCATACATATACACATACATATTGCCTTTCCAAACAGCAAGCAAATCGTGGTGATCAGGATTCAGTAGACAGTTGATGGTATGACCTACAACTCGAATGGGTAAAGATCTTTATTTTTTAAATGTCCATCACTTTTCATTTGTAACTATGTGACACTAAAAGGTGATCTGAGTTTGAATTCCCCAAGTTGTATTTATATTTGACTTCTTGTGCTTCTTGTTAGTTTGCCCTTCAATTCCATTTTCTAAATCATAAAATTCTTAGATGAACTATCTGGCTAGGTGTCCTCCCTCATACCTGTATTCAAATACGATTATAGGCCATTTCAGATTCATTCCAGGAAAATGCTACCTGTCAAGATGATAATTCTGAGCAATTTCTATGTTTCTCCCAAACTATTAAAGAAATGTCTCTTATTCAGAGATACCTTGTTTCTGAATTTGTGCTTCACATCATAAATCAAAATATTGTTATGGTCATATAAGTGGCTATAATACGGATGCTTTAGAACTGCATATTTGCTTTTGCTTGATTGGCTTCTACTCAGATCTCCTTCATTTTAGTCAAAGGATGGTTTTTCATGTCACTCCCACCTCAAATCCTGTTTATAAACTTTAAGCCCAGTTATACCCTATTGGTAACTTATGAGGGGTAGGGGGGGAAAGTCTGCTGTTAGAACTAAACTGACAGTTTTTGCTGATGAGCCATGAGACATTAAATTCTATCTTATTCTTCAATTTTTCCTGAGGCTCTGTGGGGCTTAGAACAATAGAACTTTGTTGGTGTCATTAATATTGCCATCCTTGATTCTGACCACAAAGAGCTGAGATGCTGATTAAGAAATGTCATAGTGACCATGGTTTATGTGCATAACAAATAAACTGAGAGGATCCATGTTTGTCTGTCTACAAACATATTGTTAGCAAATATGCTTTGGATGAAATTGCTTTACTTACTCAATAATATCTTTCAACTATGTTGACTTATCTCAGGGAAGTTTTTATTTTTATCAAAGAATTATTCAGTGTTGTATTCGAGTTGTATAGACCCTAACCTATTGTTTCTTTTTGAAATAAAATTGGAAATGTTCAAATTAATGAATATTTAAGGGACAATGAGTAATAGGATAACTAAGAAAAAGAAACAAATAAGGAAGAGATGAATAGTAAGTGACAACTAAGTATAAATCAAAAACTGCTTTTTAAATGTCAATTTCTCTTGCTGTTGAAGACATCATTGAATAAAAAACGAGCCCAATGCAATTCAATTTAAACTTATCACTCTATTATTTTAATATATTTACTCAGGGTTAACAACTCATTAAGCACCAAATTGCTCACGCTTAATGAGTCTCGGATGCTAAAATTGAGCTGACTTACATTTTACTACAAAATAACAATACTATTGCATAGGAATGTAATAAAAAATTAAGTAAATGCTACTACTCAGTGGAGTAGAAACCAGGTTTGTGACATGAAATAAAAAATATATTATATGAATGTTGCTTACAGAAACATGAGTAATAGATTTTGTCTAAAAATGATAAGCCTACTTTTGTTTTGTTGTAGTAGATTCTATAAAAACAATTTATATTTTATTTGCACATTTATCTTGATTATACAATAAAAGAATACTAGAATCTGTTAAAAAGAATATCAACATGTAACCCAAATGTCCTAGACCTCACCAGTCAATAACTACTGTCAATGTTATGAAGACATGAGTCAATACTGGGTTCATTGTCAGAAATCAACACTCTTTAAATGTTAGCCACTTATTTGTGGGACATCCATCAGGAGGGTGTCACATGTACACACAAACCAGTCAGTCATCTTTAGACATCTATGGTATCCAAATTAGTCTTTGTTTTACTTTCTTCACCATCCCATTGTCCATGAAGCATTGGCCTCAAATCTGACTGCATAACCCTACCACAAAAACCATCTATCATGGGAGCACATCGGACCTGGTGCAGGAGTTTATCTTTCCCCAAACCTGCAAATGATGAGTTTCCCATAGAGAGGAGATCAGTCGTCTTTCCCCCAACTCTATGCCATGGAGTACTACCTGGGCTAAGAAGTTCAGCTTGTGCCTAAAATTTAAATTTTTTCTCTTAAATTTTAGTTAGCTTCTCAGCTCTGGCCTGAAACACACCTCTCAAGCCATACATTCCACTCTATCTTCCTATGGCCTTAACTCCAATAAAAACTCCTTCCCTCTTTCCCATCGTGAAACAACCTCTCTGTAACTATCAGTGGAGCAAATAGACACAGTGGTAGCTGGTGGAGGATATAGCACATTGAGTTAATATTTTCACTAATTATAGTATTGTTGCCCTGGAACTGCCAACCAAGAGACTTGCTGTAAATTTATTCATAATGTCTATGGCTTTGGGCAACATTTAGATGAAAAACGTGTATGAAAATATATGCTATTTTTGTCTCTGAGTATGAAACATACTGTTCATGTAACAAGATATGAAATTTAAAGAATTTTTTTTCTATAAAGATTCTCCCGTTAGTCACCATGCCTTCAGTGAAATCAACATTTAAGAATCATCATTATTACTAATTTAGTCTGATGTGAGCCTCAATCCTATTTTATACTTCTCAGTAAGCATCCTTGTTAAGTTACTTCCAATATGCATAAAAATGATTTCTTATTCTATCTTGGTCCATAACTTAATCATTATTTACACAGAATAACAATTACTGTAAAAAAAAGTAAAACTCAAATTAAAGAAAAATCATCCTAGACTGAGCTGTAGTGGCGCAGTGGATAAAGTGTTGACCTGGAATGCTGAGGTCACCAGTTTGACACCCCGGGCTTGCCTGGTCAAGGCACATATGGGAGTTGATGCTTCCTGCTCCTCTCCCTTTCTCTCTCTCTCTCCTTGCTCTCTAAAATGGAATAAATAAAATCTAAAAAAACAAACCACTATTTAAAAAAAAATAAAAATTCATCCTAAAAAATTATAAAAGTGTTTTTAATAGCTATTAAAATAGATAATTTATGAACCCAAATTTGAACATTAAAACTAGCCTGAATACTTTCTATTTAAGGTAACTTCAATTTTCATGTTTCCTTCAGTTCAATGTCATTTATATATTTAGTATGAATGAGTTTTATTTTTAATTTCCTATTGACATGACTTCATAGGTTTCTAACAGTATTTTCAAGAGTTGGTAATAATAGGGTTTCCATTTCTGTGTGATGAGTATCCTCTAATTTACTCTTCTTCCCATACAAGTGAACGCTTTTGGTTCACAGTCATTTTCATGATAGGCCCAATTTCTCACATACTGATTTATTTTTATGTTTAGAAAAAGCAATGGTTTGTTTTGGTTTGTCCTAATTTTTATTTATTGAGATATAACTTATATATAGTAACACGCTCTGGTTTTAAGTATAATATTCAATGAATTCTAAAAAATGTCTATAATGGTATACACCACACCCCTAATAAGACACAGAACTTTTAATACTTTCTGATAATTCCTTCAGGCCCATTTCCAATTCTCCCTTCCTCATAAGCAACAACTGATCTAATTTCTATCACCATACTTTAACTTTTCTTATTCTACAATATAATAAAAGTGAAATCATACATTGTTTCCTTTATAGTCTATTTTTTGTTTATTTGTTTGTTTTTTACTCAGAATAATGCTTCTGAGATGTGGTAGATTGCTTTTGAATAATATATATACACAAATGAGTCTCATAGGCTTGAACAAGTAAGGATTTCTTATGAAATTAGACATTGTGATTTGCTACCTACTAAATGATGAAGATGAAAATAGGTATTTAAGTGACTCTTAAGATGCCGACATAGGTTTTCACCACTGAAAGAAAATGACATTTTTTATAGTCTCCAATTATTGCTTTGAAATTTTAGTATTATTTTATAAATTAAATTACTTATTTAGCCTAAGTTACCCTAAGACAAAGTCACAAAGACTTTTTCTTTGTAACATGTGTTCATGCTGAGCTTCCTGAATACTGATGAATCTCATCATCTTCTACTAACATTAAAATAACTAAGAGATTCATTACCCATTTTCATCTTTATTACAAACATTATTATAAATAATTTGCTAACATGATTTTTAAAGATCTTCACTTTCTTAAAGAAAAACAATATAATTAAGACTACATCATTTAGCTAAAATCCTAAAGAGCTATTTAACTTAAATTATAAGTTGAGCAGAAATTTTATTACCTATCAGTAAGCAATAATAAGTTTTTTCTTAAAACAGAGAAAAGAAAATTATACAATTAATTGGGAAAATGTCTAAAAGAATAACATGAAATCCAGAAGTTTTCAGCTGTGGTTTGATGAAAAATAATGATAAACCTGACATCACTTAGAATCATATTTGAAAAATAAGTTATTATATATTTTAACTTGTATTTTAAAGGTATTACATATATTTATAGTAATTATTTTTGTTTCCTTGTTTGATACTTCACATCTGTCATGATATCAGATTTTGTTTGTGCACTGAGATTTATTAGACTAAGTTTATATCTTAGCCTCCTATCATAAATAGCCTTTGCAAACTCTTGACTTTATTTTGAGATAACTCTTGCCCTTTTATCATTGATTGTTTTAGTATCAGTTCAGAAAATGTGAAGAAAATTACTATGATAATCATGTCCTTAAGAACATAAGACTCTAGAATTAATAAAATAGAAGGATAAAGGTATTTCATAAAAATATTTATGTGTGCATGTGTATTTTTATGTGTGTTAAACAACAGCATTTTAAAAATCAACTTTGGATAAACGAACAAGCAAACCAAAAACAACACCAACAGATAATTTGCTTCTCATTGATTATTGCCACTTTAGAATGAAACACAAATTTAAGTATGGTAGTAGAGATAATAACCTTTTGATTTGATGGGTTTTCATTAAAACCAAAAGGAATTACAGTTTTTAGAGATAAAATGTTAACAACTGAAATGATATTCATTCTTTAGTTTCTTCAGCACCACAATTGGACAGCTCTCTTGACCTGAATAATAAAAGGGTAAGAACCTGAATTAGAACACATAATTTTATAATAGTACAGATCCATTTAACTTTACAATAGATGCCCTCCTATGGTGCTGTGCATAAATAATATTTTATAAAAGTTGAATAATCATTTAAAAGTTTTAAGGCAACTCATTGCTTTAGAGAAACCCTGTGATATTTTTATTTATAAAGCAAGAAACAATACTAATGTATCTGTTTTGTAAAGTAGGGTGTTTTTGCACTAGATCTTTTGAAAAGTGACACATTTATTTAAGTGTAAGAGTTTCTTTGAAAATAACATTTAAGTTTATAAAACTTAGCTGTTACAGGATAGAAGAAGAATTAATATTTTAGTGGTTCTGAATCTAGAGCAGGTGGGAGGAGAGCTATCAGAATCATTGTGGCTGGAAGAGTGTTTAAATTACACATCTTTCTCTTGCCCTGACTAAAACCAGTGCCATGAAGATCCACAGATACTAATCAAAGGGTGTTAGACCCTCAAGGTAGTTAAAGGCCAAGAGTAAAAAGATGAAGAATTACAACCTATAGACATTATATACTTTAGCATAAATATAGCATTTTGGTTCTACATTCTTTTACATGAAGACATTCCCTGGAATAATTTATGGTCAAATGTAATAAAAGTGTCATTTTAAGCCTAAGAAATAATTCCAGCTTCTTGAGAATTCTAACATTTGCTATTCTTAACATCAATTTCTTATCACTTTGGAGCTTTAAGGAATTGTCCCACAGTAGAGAGGGGTCTTGTGTGAAGATGGCCTAAAAGTCTGTGGGAGATAGGCTTTGAGAAGGTGGCTGAAAAGAAGAAAATGTCTAAGCCTGTGGGATTTGAGTAACAGATAACAAGAGTAAGACTTCGAGCTTTCTGAGTGCCTTAAGGACTCTGTTAAGTATAAGTTTGTGTTTATTAAAACAGGATTGATTTCTTCTAAATATATCTTTCTAAGACATCATGATGATTTTAGTTGTTTTTTCCCCTTCATTTTAGACAATTCCAGAATTACTTGTGTATATTCAATTATTGATTCCATGAATTGACATCATTTATGCTTATTTTAATTGAAAGTTAGTAGGTGTTCATTAGTGTTCTATTAGAAGCATTAAAAATATATTCCAAAATTAATCAATTGCAAAAGTTATCTATAGCATGCAAGTCTTATTTTAACCAGCCTTTATTTATTTTTTTTATGTTTTTTTTTTTTTTTTTTTTTTTTTTTTTTTTTTATTTTTCTGAAGCTGGAAACAGGGAGAGACAGTCAGACAGACTCCCGCATGCACCCGACCTGGATCCACCCGGCACGCCCACTATGGGGCGATGCTCTGCCCACCAGGGGGCGATGCTCTGCCCACCAGGGGGCGATGCTCTGCCCCTCCGGGGCGTCGCCATGTTGCGACCAGAGCCACTCTAGCGCCTGAGGCAGAGGCCACAGAGCCATCCCCAGCACCCGGGCCATCTTTGCTCCAATGGAGCCTTAGCTACGGGAGGGGAAGAGAGAGACAGAGAGGAAAGCGCGGCGGAGGGGTGGAGAAGCAAATGGGCGCTTCTCCTATGTGCCCTGGCCAGGAATTGAACCCGGGTCCTCCGCACGCTAGGTCGACGCTCTACCGCTGAGCCAACCGGCCAGGGCCTTAACCAGCCTTTATTTTTTCCTCTTTATGCAACCAGCTTTATTTCTGTTCTAATAAGAGAATGGAATTGGAAAAACAAATCTCTTTGCTGCACTACCTATCTGACTTGTTCATATTGTAGACAATCTTCAAGAGATGAAATGGCATATGGACTACTTATTTACAATAAGTGACTTCCATTTTGTCTACATTGGATACATACAATTTAGCCTTTGTTGTCCTAGTTGCTCACTATGAAAATTGTAGACATAGTATAAGAGAAGCTCATACTATCTGTTCATCTAAAATTGTGCTGTCTAATCTAAATACAATTCAACATGTGGCTATTGAATAATCATAGTATGGCTAGTGTGAATGAAGAAATGCATTTTCAATTTTATTTAAGTATAAAATTAAATTAAAATACATTAAAATTCAATACACCTATTTAAATTAATTTCTAAAACTGAGTCAGTATAAAATGTTTTTTATTAAATACAATTTTAGTGTTTTGCTAGGACTATGTTTCTCTGAAAGCTTTGGATGGCAATGTGTGGTATAAGTGTAAAATATATACTAGGTTTTGAAGACTTAGTATTTAAAAAGATGTAAATTATCTCATTAATAATTGTACATTAGATGTTGAAATTATAATATTTTGAATAGATTGGGTTATATAGACTATAAATTACTAAAACAATTTTAACATTTTTAATATGGCTCTTAGGAAATTTATAATCACACAGATGGTTCACATTATATTTCTATTGTGCAGAGATGATCTAGAACATTCTGAAATGTGTAGCAATTATTCTCCTATGGTTCCATAATAAAAATATTCATCCAAGCTGAGGATTAGTTATGCAAATCTGAAGACCGAAGGTTTTCTCCATGGTTTATGTCATGAGGGAAAGGACTTCTTTCCAAGTATATGAGGACTACACTTGAGATCTGTAATCTTTCTTGGTCCATCATGTCATTTTTTAAGTTTTCTCCTCTACTTGCCATTCTGCTATGTATGTGGTTTATCCTTTCTGGAAATGGGCTTAATAAATTTTTCCCACATTTCCTTTTTCATCCATGAAATATGCATTATGAAGTGAGGTGAACTGATTGTTCAGAAGGTCAGTAAAGAATCAGCATGATATAGCCGGAAAAATGTGAGTTTGAATCCTTATTCTTCCAGTCACCTGCTGCATGTCCTTGGTGAAATTGCTTTTTCTAAATTTCAATGTAAATTTGATATCTAGCAGAAAAAATTAGTGTATCAAACTTAATAAGATTTTAAAGAAACAAGAAATATAATGTTATTCCCATGATGGTGAACCTTTTTTTAAAAACCACCCACTTTTGCAGTGCTGGTCAACCTGGTCCCTCCCACCCACTAGTGAGTGTTCCAGCTTTCATGGTGGGCCAATCACAGCACCATTTGGTTGCTCCGCTACTGCCCACCATGAAAGCTGAAACACCCACTAGTGGGCAGGAGGGACCAGGTTGACCAGCACTGCAAAAGTGGGCGATTTTTATAAAAAGGTTTGCCATCACGGAGTTATGCAGTAAATAGTGGGTCCTCAAATGTAATCTCAACAAAAACTTCTTGAGTTTTAAATTCTGTCTTTATTTAGTTGCTATATGGAATCATAATTGTGAAAACTCATATAACATTGAGTCTGATGCACACACCAGTTTACCAAACTGATCTTCTACCTGTGATGAGAAGATCCCATTTTTCTACTATCTAAATCTCTCTTTTTATATACCCTGTACAAAACTTTAAGTTCTTGCACTTGCATTAAAATTAAATTACCACCTAGATTAGATCAAAAGATTGTTCCAGATTTTGAGGCAAAAAAAAAAAAAAAAAATTAAACTAGCACTAATCCTTAATTCACCAAAATATTTAGGTATATTTTTTCCTAGCATGGAGGTTCTTTTCAGCCTTCTCTAGAAAAGTCTTTTTTACCAACATCATTCCAATACAAGTTAACCTGTTATGATATTTGCTTTGAGCTTGGAAAATGCTTGTCAAACAAGCTTTCAACACAGAGATGTGTGATTTACATTAGTTTGCATGAGAAAATGTTACTCCAGGGACAGGGTTCTCTCTTTATTCCTTCTGATACTACAGAACAAACAAAGAAGATCAGGTAATTGTTTCTTAGTAAGCCAATAAATCGTTTGGGATTCACAGGAAACAAAGTACAATGTTGTTAGTCAAATCTTAGTTCTCCCCCAAAACGCTCTCTAATTTCCCATTTGTTGTTGTTTTATCTATTTTCCAGTTTGGGTGACTGGTCCCATCAAAACCTATTGCATCTGTAAACTTCCTGTCTGTTATCTCATGTTATGTGAGACAATTTACTGGAAGTAGTAGTCAATGAGCCTCGTTTTGGAAAACATATTCCAGTTTCAATACTTAGGTAAACTGTTCATAGACTGTGTCAAGCTTTCGGATCTGTGGAAAAAAAGACCCAGACATGGCATTTGAAGTCAGTTTTCTTTGACTGTATGCTATATAGGCAGAGGAAGAGATTGGACCAAGTTGATTAATCTCAAGGCATAAAGACTAAGATTAAGATGCACTTGAACATCAAAGGTTGAATATTCTAACAGACAATTGGAAGATTCTTTATCTTTATTTTAAGCACTAAATAATTCTTTTAAAATTTGAGTACTCAAACAAAATAAAAACCAGAGAGTGAGAGATACTTGTTAGAAATCATTATGTAGTGATTGGGGAGCACGGGGTTGGAGAAGTGAAAGGCAGTGTGAGATTTAAGTCAGATGTACTTTGAATAGGAAAGGCGGAGATTTTGTAAAGATTGATAAACTCAAAATCTTCTTTGCAGTGTTAGTATTATTGGTGCAGAAGATTTGGGAAAAAAAAATTCAGTTGTGGTTGCAGAGATGCAATAAGGGATTTTGTGTGTGCAACATCATCTTCAAAAAGCCAGGTCATGGTTATCAGACAGCTTGCTGTAGAATCTCAAAGAATACTTTACTTCCATTTCCTGTCCGAGTAAAATTTTCTCCTGAACGTTCCTGATAGAAGATTGTCAACATCATGTGACAGTGACTAGGTCTTCTGCTAAAGGTTAAAATGAGGTTTGATTTCTATTTGATAGAGTTCTAACATAGTACCTGCTTGTCAGGGCTCCTGAGGGGGATGGTCATATGAAAAAAAGAGTACTCAATGTTACTAACAGCTATGGAAGCTGTTATCTGTAAGGTATGTTTCCCCGCCGAGGAAGAAGGAAGGGCGTAGCCATGAAGTGTGGAATGATAAAAGCTTTATTTAGTACAGAACGCATCCAGCCTGAGGATGTTCCCTGGTCCCAGGGACAGAGGCCAGGGAAGTCACGAAAATGGAATCACGTGTGGGATATTTAAAGGGTCTCTAGGGTGGTCGAGCTAATATGACATGGTGAAATCTCACTGGCTGGCAGATAGTTGCTCTTCTCCAAGAGACTCGTGGGAAGTTTCTTTTGGCACGCATGAGTGTGAGTGGCTCAGCCCAAGTTCCCGGGTCTGGATTCCTCAGGTGACCTTCCCCCATTGCTGACCACCTTACATTATCCACAAAGCATAGTTTTTGAAACAGTCTATACTTGGGCTTAAAGCAGCATCTTCTCTACTTTCCTCAGAAACTATTTCTTAGCACCAGCAAGACTGAATGTGTCCAGTGGGTTGCAGGTTTGAGGGAAGCAGAAAACAGAGTGACATCTTGTAGAATCTAGAAGAGAAAGATGATCAAATCCTCTCTCCATGATGAAGAGCTAAGTAGTGGACGACAGAGGTGGAGCTGGGATGGGAAGCACAGTCTTAAGAATCACCTATTTTGAATCTCAGGATTTTTCAGTGCAGTCTCTTCCTTGTTTGGATAGCTCCAAGTCTCAGGGAATTTTCTTTTAAATAGGATGTTGAAGCACTGGTAGAGCAGCTTCTGGATGTTGGGCCCACCGGGGCCCTCAGACTCTGTGATGGAGCTGCTCTTCTTCAGGGTCCGCGGCACATTGGCCAGCTTCCTGCCCAGGGCCTCCAGGTCAGCGTAGCTCTGGTAGGGCAGCGGGGAGTGCAGGGTGGGCATGAGCATGGTGGGGCTGAGGGGCTGCAGCAGGCTCTCCACGCTTGTGGGGTCGTCCCCGGGTCCCCGGGCGGGGCCGGCCTGTCCTGCTCTGGCTCTTTCTCGGTGCTTTCTGCGGGTGGCTGGGGCTGCTGCGACGTGCTCGGGGCCAGTGACCCGTGAAGAAATGGCATCGGCGACGGGGACGTGGAACCGGATGGTAACACTGGCTTCCCGTAGACTGCTTTAACAGACTTGTTTAAGGTGCTGTGCGCTGTCGGCTGGTAATCTTAGGTGGCGTGGCTTGCTAGAGGAACACGGACTATATGGAACTTGAATTCACTGTCTGGGGTCCTTTCCTAGGGGACTGTGGCCTTGACCCTTTATCGGCCAGAAAGGGCTAATGGCCACAGTCAGTGGGAGGTCAGGTTTGCCATCCGTGGCTGGAAAGGCAGGCAGCCCTGCTGGCGTGTACGTGGGGCTTGGCGGCATGGAAATCCTCTGCTGGATCTGCTGGGAGGGGCCTGGCTGGTGGGCGCTGCCCGCCGGGGGCAGCAGGCCAGGTTTCTGCCGACCGGGCAGGCCTGTGCCGGGCCTGGGCGAGCTGCCCTCCTTCTTCCTTTCCAGGGAGTTTTTTGACCCTGGACCCATGGGTGCAGGACTTGGTTATGACCCGTAGCTCGGAGGAAGCTGCTTGCTGACACCAGGGACAGGCGGCAACACTTTACCCATCTCGATGCCCAGCTGCTCCGGGGCTCTCAGAGCCAGTAAGGGCACAGGCTGGATGGAGACGTCCCCTGCTTGAGAGGCCCCTCCGTGCTCGTGTCCTTCCAGTCCACGCTGGCCATCTGCATCGGTTTCACAGAAGAGCTAACATTTTGTTTTCATGTTGGCCAGTTTCCATCATTAGTGGGTTTGGGCCTTCCGTGTGCAGCCCCTGAAGCCACGGTAAGAGACTGGGGCTCTATGGGGTTCCCAGGGGGCCGAGTAGCTGCCTGCGCTGGGGACCTGGATGTAAGGTAACCACCGCAGCAACCCGGGGGGGCGTGCTCAGCAGCAGCTGTGGTGATGACGTGCCATTCACACGGCTCAGCTGGATCTTCTTTCCGTACAGACTCTCACGCAGCTCGCTGATATGCTTGTCCATCATGGCCACCTCCATGTTGCGCTTATTTAAAAGTTTCTTTTGTGCCTCTATTGCACCCATGGAGCCTAACTCTGTAGTATTGTAATGAACAGAAAAGTTCTAATCATTCTCTTGCATATTGACTTTTCAACTGTTTTAAGACATTACTCACTATCCAGTCCCCCCCCCTTTTGAATATTGGGGCATTGTTTCCCATCATCCAATTTCTGAATTTATTTCCATAATTATTTAAAGGCTCCTAACAATGGTGCCACAATCATACATACAAATCCCCTTAATATTCCAGAATAGCATTTATTTGGCCATATCCTTTAATTCATTTGGAGACTCAAATTCAGGGGTCAGGAACCTTTTTGGCTGAGAAAGCGGTGAACGCCACATATTTTAAAATGTAATTCTGTGAGAGCTATACAATATGTTTAACACTAAATACAAGTAAATGTGTGTATTTTATGTAAGACCAACACTTTTAAAGTACAATAAGTCTCTGAATTCTTTTTAATAACGTTGTTATGCTGTTGCTAACCAATGATGAATAAAGTACTTCTTACCATTAATGGGACTTCTGGTGCTGCATGGTTTTGCTGATGGCTTTGTAGTCTGGTTGATACGTGGTGAGGTTAAGCTTCATGCAGGCGTTGAGACTTCCATCCATTAAACGTGATTGGGGGTCGGTCTTAATGTTCTCTGGATGTGAGAAAGACTGCTCACATGCATGTGTAGAGCCAAACATTGTCAGTACAGCCAATACTCACATGCTGCAGTGTGTGGTATGTGACAGAAAGCGCATTCCAAGTTTTGACAATCAGCTGGTCCACGGGTTGAAGTTTTTACATTTCTCTCCACTTGTGTTTGCTCACCAACTCTGCTTGCTGTTGTGCAAGTCTTTCCAAATCTTCATTCAGTGACTTGAACTTATTCGCCCACATGTCTGAGGCCTTCAGGTCAGCAGCTTGTAGCTCAAAATCTCTGACGGAGACACCGGGGATGTAACTCGGGTCGGCGCTGTCCACTGCACACTCATGTGGATGGGTGATGAACTTAAAAAGATGAGTGCACTTATAAAATTCTCCAAAGTGCACTTTGAATGACTGCAGGAGATTAGATGTGAAGCCCACTAGCTGCTGGAGATCAAGATGTTGAGCAGGGTCACTTGCTGTGCATGCATCTTTAAACTCTCCCAGTTTTTCAAAGTGTAGTAAACAACCTGTCTCACTGTCAGCGATGAAGAGTTCCAGCTTGTTTTCAAATGCAAACACTGCTTGTTGAAGGGATAAGACTGTATTTCCAACGCCTTGCATTTTCACATTGAGCTGGTTCAGATGTTCAGTCATGTCCACGAGATAGAACTTCAGGAGCCACTCAGTGTTAGCTAACTCAGGATGCTCGACGTTTTTCATTTCAAGAAAAGTACAAATTTTGCTCAGACAAGCCGCAAAATGGCTAAGCACCTTCCCTCTTGACAACCAACGCACATTGCTGTGCAGAAGCAGACCAGGATAATTATCCCCGATTTCATCCAGCAGTATTTTAAACTGGCGATCATTTAAAGCTTGGGCAACAATAAAGTTGACTACTCGAATGACCAGTGACATCACCTCACCAAACTGCTCGCCACACATCTGAGCACAAAGCGCCTCCTGATGTAAGATGCGTGAAAACTTAGGATGGGTCTCTTTTCATGTTCACGAGGAAGTGCTACAAATCCTCTGTCCTTCCCCCCATGCATGGAGCACCATCAGTACACACTGAAATAAGCCATCAGTAGATTTTTTTTCTTTAGCGAACTCAGTGAAAGACTTGAATAAATCCTCCCCTCTTGTTGTCTCTTTCATAGGCAAATAAGCAAGATTTTCCTCATGTAGTGTGTCACCGACAGTATACCTTGCAATCATGCCAAATTGGGATAAATGGCTTATGTCTGTTGACTTATCCAAAGTGAGAGAAAAGAATGGTGCTGCATTTATGTCCTTCACTTTTGTTGCCTCAATTTGATTTGCCATCATGATGGTACAATCGTGAACAGTTTTTGCCAACAGAGGCATGTCTTTTATTCGTTTGATTATCTTGTCTTTATCCGAAAAGTTGTCAAAAAGTTCATTGGCAACATCAAGCATGAATGTTTTGGCATACTCCCCATCTGTGAATGGCTTTCCATTTCTCATAATTGCTAAAGCACCAGCAAAGCTAGCTGAATTCCAATCACCTTGTTGGGTCCAAACACGAAGTTGATGCTGACTAGCCTGCACTCTGCACAGTAGCTCTTGACATGCTTTCTTCCTACTGTCCCCCGCTGGATATTTCGATGCAAATGTAGTATGGCGTGTGTTGAAGTGCCGCTTTATATTTTACCATTTCATCGATGCAATTTTATCATTGCATCTTAGACACACTGCAGAACCTGCTCTCCCCACAAAGGTGAATTCCTCTGTCCATTCCTGCTGAAAAGTACAATACTCTTCATCTTTTTTTCTTTTAGCCATCTTCTTTGTCAAAAGGGTTTCTGCAATTAGCTAGCTGACTACTTGATTAAAAGGAGGGAAGTTTACTTCCTGACCTCACAACAACCCATGTACATTATGCATTATCCAATAAAAATTTGGTGTTGTCTCAGAGGACAGCTGTGATTAGCTCCACCCACCCACAATCATGAACATGAGCAGTAGGAAATGAATGGATTGTAATACATGAGAATGTTTTATATTTTTAACGTTATTATTTTTGTTATTAAAGATTTGTCTGCGACCCAGATGTAGACATTGAAAGAGCCACATCTGGCTCACGAGCCGTAGGTTCCTGACCCCTGCTCTAATTACTCCCCTTTCTGTCCTCTTTTACCTTAAGCCTACTTCTTTGGTAACCATGTATATTGTGATTCTGTTAGTCTGAGGATCATTTCTCTTGAGAGGAAAAATAGAAAGTTTCTAATCCTATTCTTCTGTGTCTTCACGCCTCTATGTTAAACAATAGCCCTAAACCTTCTCTTTTCTTGGCTTAAGATAGAGCATAAACACCACACTCCTAATCTACAGCAAAGCAAGACAAAACTTTGCTCTATAGGTTAATATTAGACTTTGTGCAAGGTTTAGTCAATCCCAATCTTCAATCTACCTGATATTATTCATAACAATAACAACAACAACAACAATAAACATAGAGAGTTTACTCTGTTCCAAGTACTATTCTGAACATTCTACAGATATTTACTCAGTTGACAACATTTGCTTTTGGTGGATGTTATTCATATCTCCATCTTATTGAAATGGAAACTGTAACTCAGAGAAGTCGAGTGGCTTATTTAAAGACACAAAACCTGGCCAGTTGGCTCAGTGGTAGAGCGTCGGCCTGGCGTGTGGTAGTCCCAGGTTCGATTCTTGGCCAGGGCACACAGGAGAAGTGCCCATCTGCTTCTCCACCCCTCCCCTTCTCCTTCCTCTCTGTCTCTCTCTTCCCCTCCCGCAGCCAAAGTTCCATTGGAGCAAAGTTTGCCCAGGCGCTGAGGATGGCTCCATGGCCTCTGCCTCAGGTGCTAGAATGGCTCTGATTGTGGCAGAGCAACGCCCTGGATGGGCAGAGCATCGCCCCCTGGTGGGCATGCCAGGTGGATCCCGGTCAGGCGCATGCAGGAGTCTGTCTGATTGCCTCCCAGTTTCCAGCTTTGGAAAAATACCAAAAATTAAAAAATTTAAAAAAAATAAAGACACAAAACCAAAAGGTGATAGAGTTGAGGTCTGAGGTTTGAATTCAAGCCAGCTGTCTCCAGGGGCTATGCTGCAATGTCTGCTTCTGGGAGTCTGCATCCTTTTGTGTTCTTTTCTGTTGCTATAAACCTTATTTTATCTTTTATATATATTTTTAAAATCTTAGCTCCTTAAAGATTTTTCAATGTGGTCAGTCAAGTTTTTTAGGTCCCCTAATAGTCACTGAATGGGAGAGAATTTTCCAATCCACATAAAGCCCACATGAGTACTTCAAATGCACGAAGCTTGAGGTTAGAGCCTGAAGGAGAAAGTATCACAGAATAAGTAATGATAAAACTTGAAGGAATATAAAACCCCCAATATGTTAAGGTCAAAAACTAGAATCTACAAAGACACTGTTCGAGTTAAAGTGGCAAAGGAAAAGAAGGAACATAAGGTGATTCAGTAGGGGAGCGATATGAGGCCAAGAGAGTTAGATCACTGGTACTGAAAGTGGGATCTGCGTATTCAGTGACAGAAGGGGGACAGAGAGGGGACTAGAGTGGACTAGAGATGCCCAATCCTGCTGACAGCTTTAAAAACCAGTGTACCTAGTACCCTGGGCTTTATTTCTAATGCCATTCTCCAATGAAAAAAACCAGAGGGTTTAGGAGAAATGGCTAATTCTGGGACTAAACAGGGAATGTACAAGAAGAGGATCCCGGAACATCTTGTAGTTTGTAAGAAAGTGCAAAAAGAGAAAGAGAGAGAGAACCCACACCCAGTGATAGCGGTATGTCACGGGGACACAGGAGCTGACTGAAATAGCTCCCAATGGCCTAAGCCAATTTAAGCAGCAACAACAAAAACAACAACAAAAGGATTGGCTTATAACTCCGAACATAAAATAGGTATGCGGTATTGAGTAAATAAACAAATGGGGAAGAATAAACACATTTCCCATGCAGAAGAATTATAAATAAATTATGTAAATACCTCCCCATCAAGGAAGTGAAGTATAACTTCCCATCCCTTAAATGTTTCCTGCATATAGTGGTATCTTTTAAAGAGTACAGTATAGAAAAGAAGAGGAATAATTTTCATTGAAGAAAATCAACAAACACTACCTTAGCTGGTTAATTGAGGTCAACATCAACAGATATTAATTTTACTGATGGCCTGTACCCTTGATATGATGTGAAATTTACTGTGATATCTGAGATGGGATTCTGAAACAGAAAAAAGACGTTCGGTAAAAACTAAGAAAATCAGAGTCCAGTGTGAATTTTAAATAATGTATCAATATCGGTTCATTAATAGTGACAAGTGTGCCATGTACTATAATGTGTTAACAGAAAAATGGATGGAAGATTAATAGAAAATTTTTGTATTACCTTTCAAAAAATGTTGATTTAAAAAAAAAATCACAGACAGAGGCTTATTGTTGCTCAGCCAGTCCTGGACGGTTCTGGGGGAAGTGGCCCTGGTCCTTTATAACAACATCATTAAAAGGGTTCATCTCAAAGTAAGATAGTGGAGGTTTTCTGACCTAATGATATAACAAAATTAATAGAAGCCTAACCGATAACTACACCTGCTCATTCCTGTCCTAAGGTTCACTCATTATCCATAAGTTTCTGATTTCCAGGAATAATCTGTGGTCTCAAATTTCAAGATAATGACTTTTAAAAATGTTTTTTACATATCCTTCATATTACAACAGGTTCCTGTGAGTATTTGTGTACATAAATGTATTCATTGATGACGGGACAATATTAATTAGAGCATAATAACAACTAAGGGGTCTGAAAACCCCTAAGGTTGGTGTGAAGGCTCCGCTGTGTATGCTTACCCCCTGGCATACTCTGCTATTTCTTTGTTATGGCATGAAGTCCTAAAAGCTTTAGAAATATTATAAGAAACAGAGAGACCCTCTAATATTTCTGTGGCATGTCCAGGCTGTCTACCTGGCCCTTGTACCTTGGTCTCTGGGGCACACGGGGTTTCTCAGATACCTGTCCTCTCTGAAAGGCATTGACTCCAAGGTTAGCAGGAAGCTCTTCTCAACTCCAATGAATGAAATGAAATTGGGGTCTCTTTTCCTTTATGTGTTTACCAGCCCTTTCTATTAGGGAGTAGAGTCTGCATCTGTTGTTTTTTTGTTTTGTTTCTGATGGAAGTCCAAGGATCCCTAAGTGGTCTATATGATGAGGGCATATCTATGCTTTCTACTTTGTACTGTGACCCCAACTGAGAAATAGGTCCTTCATATTCTTCATTATTTTAAGCAATAGCCTGAGTTTGCACAGTTTATTTGAACTTTATCCTTGTGCATCTCCAAGGTATCCTTGTGCATCTCCCTCGACTGATCAAGCCGTCATTCCTATCAGCTTCATCCTGACCCCTCTTTCACCAGGGTTTATACTGTTTGCTCCAGCATGTTGTACAGCCAATGCCTGAGTTTCCAGGGAGGAGCAGATCTAGACACCACATCACGGTGGTTTTTATTGTAAACTAATTTTAGAAGTCACCTTCAGTTCCTTACATTAAATCACAGGTTACAAACTCATATGCCTACCTATGGGGGCATGTAAACTAAATGAGCCAGCTAGGGTTGCGGTGAGGAAACAGGAGTTCAGGCAAGAATGGTACTAACTCCTGACCTCTATGTCAAAGACACCACAGAGAATAGTGGCGACTGTGGCCTGGTGGAGAACCTGGTCTCCGGGTGCCAGCCAGCCACTGGTCCTGTCCAGGACTGCTGGTCCAGTCTACGAAATTTTCTTATTCTTCAAGACAAGCTGGAAGAAAAGACTTTTTTTATTCAGTCTTTGAATTTAAAATACTGGTTAGGCTAAACCAAACAGATTTGGAAGCAAGATATTACTCACCTGCTAGAGCGTTGCCTCAGAATTTAAGAAGAAAGAGAAGCACAGGAGACTGTCTTCATAATCCTTGTGTTGTGCAAACAGGATGAATATCCCAGTTACAGGCTAACAATTTCATAGCCACCATGTATTATTATGTGTTGTATATATGAAATTATGTCACAATGAAATATCTTTATAATGTGATTGTACAAGCTGTAAAACCATGTTATAGTTCCCGGAGAGAAGAGCTCCTGAGTTAGCTGACAGTGATTACTGTCTCTTTTTGTCTCACTTACTTATGAATTAAAAAAAAAAAGTGTTCGCCCTAGTCTCCCTTCTTGATTCCAAGTTTTACAGTAGTACACAGTGTTTTCTCATCTTGTTTTCTTAAAATGATCTTTCTCAGATCTTCTCTTCTGTTATGTCTCGCTGTTCTCGTTTCCCTCCTGATCGTGTCCCCACCAGGGAATGAGGCCAGTTCGCTGTGGTGTTTCATAGCTCCTTGTCTACTCTTTCTGTGGGATGGGAACATAAAAAGCCAAAGGTTGTCAAAAGACAAAGTCTATATAGTTTATACACACATTTAAAAAAAATATTTAGCCAGTTCCTCTAATAACCTGAAGGCAGTTGGAAATTAGAGATTAACCCACTTTCTGTAGCTTTCTTTAAAATAATCTTTCCATAGATGATCTTATTACTTGGCATCAACTATTATGTGTAATTCTTCAATGATTCCTAAATCTGACTTGTCACCATATTTTCAACTACCTGACAGGCACCTCTGCTGGAATTACCTTTTGGCATTTTATGGTGGCTCAAGCCCGCTCACTATCCTTTGTTCCGTGTGCTGCTTACCTCTCCTAGACAGAGGCTGGGGACTTAGGGGACCAACCCCGACTCATCTCTCACCTTTAAACCAATTAGTAGCCTAGCCCTACTCAATCAGCCTCTGAAATATATCTGGGCTGCAGTCTTTCTTCAGTCTTTCCATTTCTTACAGACTTTCCCAGTAGTTTCTGAACTGATACTCTTGTCTCTGAAATATCTGCTCTCCAATCATTTATTCACATGTTTCTGAAGTTACTTTTTTTTATCAAGATGATAACATTAGCCAGAAGTAGTGGTGTAGAAGGCATGCAGAAGAACATGGAATCTCTGTGTTATGCGATTCAACACCAAATGCATCCTTTGAGTCTCATCTCCTACCTCCTCCTCTCCTGCGCCCCACCCTGGAAGGACAGTTATCCTATTGCTCCCTCATATTTATTGTGCTTTTTGCCCATGTTATTCCTTCTACCTTGACAGGTTCTCTAGGTTACTTTGGATTAGCAACTGCCTTGTTCTTATTTTTCTTCTCTAGAAAGCACGGTATTTGTTTCCTTCCCTGCATTTAAAAAAAAAAACAAAAAACAACTTAATTCATATATGTCTTAAGGCTCTTATTACAGTAAGACCTTGTTTTCATCATTTTCTTTGTACATTCCTCCTTTTTGAGGGCAAGTTAAAGCCCAAGTCTATTTTTTTTATCTTTGGGTTTAACTAGTACCTTGCATAGAGAAGATAACCAATAAATTTTGAGGAGAAAAAAAAGTCAATTTACTAATTGATTAAAAATGTTTCCTGCTAATGAAAAGTTGGTGGAAAAAATGAATGGTCAGCATTTATTATAGTCTGTGAGCTATCTTCTTTCTCATAGGTCTTGGAATGGTCTGCTATAAAGGTATGGGAGAGAGGAAATAGAAATTAAAAATTCTAAGAACAATCTTGTCTGTAGGATTTAAAAAAAAATTCTTATACCTTCCAAAGTTCATCCAAAGACACTTTCTTAGTGGATGATAATGAGGTTTAAATCCCACCCTAATCTAACTGGGTAACCACACATCATTCGGAATAGGGGAAAACAAAACAAAACCCCAAATTACCACTACTTTTGTATCTCAAAGCAGCAGGGGTTCTTTCTTCATTTTATCCTTAAAGACATGATGTGATTTAGAGTGTGACGCTACACTCTAGTCTTTCCTTATGGTCTGATGAGGACTCCGCCTTTCTTCTGACACATCATCAACGAGCCATCTAGGTGATAATGGGCCCATGTGAATGTGGAAAGAGCTTCAGACCATTGTTCTCTTTGTAGTCATTCTGGGGTCATTGTTCCACCTTGACTCCAACCGTAGTAATCATCTAAGGACTCTGTCTTCAAGGTGGTACCTGGGCCTATGACAGGATGAATTCTTAGAACATTATTTCATACGGTATGCTCAACAGAAACATTGATAAGATGGTCATTTTCTTAGGTGTCATCTTCTATATGACTAAATGCTTCTTAGAAAAATAACAACTGTGGTATATTTACACAATGAAATACTAGTCTGCCATAAAAAAAAGAAGGAAATCTTACCTTTTGTGACAGCATGGATGGACCTGGAAAGCATTATGCGAAGTGAAGTAAGCCAGTCAAAGAAAGACAAGTACTATGTGATTTCGCTCAGATGTGGAATCTAATGAACAAAATGAACTAATAAGAAAAATACAGACCCATAGATAGAGAGCAGGCTGACAGCTGTCACTGGGAGGGGATGGGTCAGAGGACGGAGGAATTAAGCAAAAAAGGGGAAAAAAAAGAGAAAAGACTCATGGACATGGACAGCATGGATTGCCAGTGGAGGTAAGGGAGAGGCAGGGAAGGGTAAAGGGGCGATAAAAGGTGATGGATGGAGATTGACTAGTGGTGAACTCACAATACGACGTATTGTAGAATTGTGCCCCTGAAACTTGTATAAGTGTGTTAACCAGTGTCACCACAATAAATTTAATTAAAATTAATTCATTCATTCATTGTATTGTCAGGATGAACTGAGGGATGGGGAGGCCCAGGATCTGCACAAGATCATGCCTGGAACTTACTTGTCTCAGTTTGATCCTGCAGTCCTTGCATATGCTGTCAAGATACTGCATCGCTCTGATGGGCAGCATCATCGTTAGCACACCCTTGTGTGTGTCCATGCTGCTGTCCCTGTAGGTCAGACCAAGGAGCAGGAGACAAATGACCACGTGTTACCTAAAGTGATGTATCAAAGGGTATGTAGGAGGACGCACACTGGAGTTCCTGGTTAATGGTACCGGAATGATGGAAGGGACCCCATAATTTCCATAGTAGAAAGGGCTGAACTCGAGGCTGCAGTTTTGTAACAGTTGTCTGCTCTGGAATTAGCTAATGAGGCTCTCTTTGTTTGAGCATTGAAAAGCTTCCAAACTCACTCAGGAGGGAAATTAACAAATGTCTTTTTTTTACCTCAGGATAAATCTTCATGATGAAGTGCCCAGGCATTCCACCTCTTCAATCTTCTCCCTTCTTTCTCCCCAGTGGATACTCAATTACTGTGAAGGCCAAAGAAATAAAAATAAATAAATTACTCCTTGTTTAAAAAAATAGCAATGGACATTTGAGAGTAAGGGCTAGTTAGAAGTCTCTGTGAGGTTTACAGTCTTTGGTTGCTATTTATTCTAAATAGACCACATACATGTGCTCATTTCTCATCATTTCTACACCAGTTATTTACATCAGTGGTCCCCAACATTTTTGGGGCCACAGACCAGTTAAATGTCAGAAAATATTTTCATGGACCGGTCTTTAGGATGGGACGGATAAATGTATCATGTGACCGAGACAAGCGTCAAGAGGAGTCTTAGACAGATGTAACAGAGGAAATCTGGTCATTTTTTAAAAATAAAACATTTTTCAGACTTAAATATAAATAAAATGGAAATAATGTAAGTTATTTATTCTTTCTCTGAAGACCAGTACCAAATTGCCTACGGCCCAGGCGTTGGGGACCACTGATTTACGTCATATATGGTCACCAGAAGCTGCTGCATTTGAGAATGCAATGTGGGAACAGTGGTAGTAACCTGACTCATTTCAATTAGGATGGACCATCGTGTAGGATCACAATTACATTTTTCTATAGAAAGTATCTGTGTGAATTTGATTTTTACAAAGTAGGATAATTCTTTTATGAGCTTTTATATTTTTTTGGTGATTCTACATTTTTTATATTCATCTTGTAATTTCCAATAAATGAGTTGTCAACAGGTATTTATTGAGCATCTATTATGTGCCATATACTATTCTGATGATTGGGAATACCAAGATTTCTAACTCAGAGTCAGTTTTCAAGGAACTCAGTGGAGCATGGAATATAAATATATAAAATATATGTGGGCCAATGTTCTAGGCCTACTGGGGCACAATGGTGGTGATCGGCCTAGACCCACTTTTATGGAGGGTACTCAGAGAAAACAATGAGGGAGAAAATTCTAGCAGAGGCAGTGATGTTACTGATACATATGATGACTTATGCTGCTAAAAGTAATCCAGCTTGGTGAATTTTCTTTGACAAAAGGGTAAATATTTTCTATGAAACTTTTGATTATATGTGTGTGCATATACTTATTTGCATTTGTGCGGGTGTTTGTATGTTTGTACCATGTCATAATAAAATATATCTATTTTTGGATTTAGGAGTCAAACCTATTTGAAAGGTATCCATGTAAGTGATGGAGACAATAGAATATAGAAACAATATTTACATACGTTTCTTATACATAATTTTATTTTATAAAATCACTGATATAAAAAGTTTATTATACATGTCAATAGGGAATAAATAGTCATTTAAGGCAAAAAAAACCAACAACCAAACAAACAAAACCACACTGCAGTTGTGATAAATACTGGCCTGCAATTCACCCTTCTAACACTTGGGAATAAATTTTCAGCAGCATGTGGTATTTCAATCCCAGAGAGACAGGAGGAGATTGTGTAGTCCAGATGTAATCTTCTAGCTATTTTGGCAACATGTAACTCTACAAGCTATCATCTCCCACAGCTGAAAGTAAGTCTTGCCTCCCCAACCCCAATCCCCACCTCAGGAACACAACTTCTCTGGTGAGAAAATAGAATGTAAGCAATTGATGAAGAGAGAATAAACTTTTTGAGATCACAGGAAAAAAGCAGTTTGAGCCATGTATTTAGATGTTAATCCACAAAACTCACTATCATTGATCCTATAATTCCCTCTCACTTCCCAGGAGATCACTCTGATTATATTTTATGGCTGTTATTAACTGATTTCACTGATAAATATCCCTGGATTTTTTTTTCTTTTCTTATTTCAATTTAGTGCTCTTATTTTTGTTTTCAGATTTGCTACAAAACTACTGCTAAGTTCCATAAAGTGTTCTGGAAACAGTAAGGTTCAAAATTTTGTACAACCAATATAATTATTCTGGAAGAAATAAGGGTACAGAGGACATGTTGAGCATTTGATGTCTTTTGGGTAAGATTATAATCAATCGGTATTGTCTTTCCTCATATTTATATAGTGCTGTGAAATTTTAGGATTAGATTTAGATTGGTGATGAGTGGTGGGGAGAGAGGGTTTGGACACTCTGGCAAGACTATTGGAGATGGTGAATTGTTTTCTCCAGCAATGATAGCCATTGATTTCAGTTATACTTTTCTTCTTAACGTAAAGTAAATAAATAAATGAATTCAAAAAAATTTAAAAAATTAAAGTATAGATAGACTTCTTCCAGAGCTCTCTATGCAGCTTCATGTGTCCCCATTTTGTAGTAGAAGTAAACAGAGTCTTTCTTTGGGATGTGACTAGGATCTGATGCTCACAGATTTTTGTTGGTATTAGCTCAGCTGCTACCTTGCCTGGCAGTGGATGGTGTCCAGGGAGCCTAGGGCGCCTCTGTTCCCTATGGCACAGGGCAGTATGTTAATGAATACAAACGCCAAAGACAAATGGGACACACTACCAAATACACGTAAACTGAAAAACACCACGTTCCCTTTTGATGATTGTTTTTGTTCATATACTGTGTAGAAATACTTTATGTAAAAATGTCAGGAACTGCATTCATAAAAGGTGTTTATTGATCAGTCATTTCTACTTTAGCCCTCATATTTTATGACCTAATTCTAGGACCCACATGCTTTCAAATGGTCACCTACATAATTGAGCTCACAATGATCTTTCTCTTCAATAGATCTTTCACTTCAATAATTTTGATTGACTTTGTTCCTCATAGAGAGGCAATGCACCATGGTGAAAAGGAAGTTGAACTGCAAGTCAGTATACCCAGGTTCTAGTTCTTGATCTTTCCTATTGATATATTTGGTCACATAATCTAACCCCTAGGTCTCCTTCACCATGATTCAGTGTGGTTTGTGTGGGAAAGTGGGAAAATGTCCACCACATGATACTGGATCAAAAGGGTTATCCAAAAGAGTAATGATGGGTGCCCTGAGAATTTCCAAATGGGAAAACTACTATTGGCCACATTCCAAACTGGAAATGACTCATCCCACCAAAAGAAGCTGAGATCTTCTTGCTGTAATCACAAAACCATAATGTAGATCCTTTCAAAAATAGGATTCATGGCCCTGGCCGGTTGGCTCAGTGATAGAGCATTGGCCTGGCGTGCAGAAGTCCCGGGTTTGATTCCCGCCCAGGGCACACAGGAGAAGCACCCATCTGCTTCTCCACCCCTCCCCCTCTCCTTCCTCTCTGTCTCTCTCTTCCCCTCCCGCAGCCCAGGCTCCATTGGAGCAGAGATGGCCCGGGTGCTGGGGATGGCTCCTTGGCCTCTGCCCCAGGCGCTAGAGTGGCTCTGGTCGCAACAGAGCGACACCCCGGAGGGGCAGAGCATCGCCCCCTGGTGGGCAGAGCGTCGCCCCCTGGTGGGCGTGCCAGGTGGATCCCGGTCGGGCGCATGCGGGAGTCTGTCTGACTGTCTCTCCCCGTTTCCAGCTTCAGAGAAATACAAAAAATAATAATAATAATAATAGGATTCAAATAAACCTATTAGATAGAAGTTTTGGGAAGAAATCAATTGATAGAATAATTAATGTTTACATAGAGATACTGATTTGATTATATATGTACTGGAAAGGGCTAATGTTTATTTTTCTATTTGATTTATTTATTTTTTTGTGACAGAGAGAGAGACAGAGAAAGGGACAGATAGGGACAGACAGGAAGGGAAAGAGATGAGAAGCATCAATTCTTCGTTGTGGCACCTTAGTTGTTCATTGATTGCTTTCTCATATGTGCCTTGACTGGGGGCTACAGGAGACCGAGTGACCCGTTGCCTGAGCCAGCAACCTTGGGATCAAGCTGGTGAGTCTTGCTCAAACCAGATGAGCCTGAGCTTAAGCTAGCAACCTCAGGGTTTTAAACCTGGGTCCTCCGTGTCCCAGTCCAACATTATCCACTGTGCCACCACCTGGTCAGGCAAAGGGGTCATGCTTATAACAAGGTTTTGAAGCAGAAGAGAAATTCTACAATAGGCAACTAGAAAAATAAAACAAAATGAAACAAGATCAACTCTGACAACACTAGTTAGGGGTATCACTAGATCTTTAATGAAGTAGAACTAGAGACTGATAATTTACTGATTATCCCTTATCGGTCCCCATCTATTATTATGTAGAGTAAATGGTAATGGTTTTCCCCTTCACAACATGAATTGAACTAATTTTTATGGATTCATATAGTCATCAAACATTGATTGAACATATACTGTATATCAGCTACCTTGCTTGCATTGCAAATGGCAAGTGAACAATCCAAACATGGTATCTAACTTCATGGGGCATGCTGTGTAGAGAAATTTTGAAATTAAACTCAGAAATGACAAATAGTGTGACATACAGTATGCTGATGATGTGGACATGACCTAACTGTTAGTCAAGATCCTGATACCTAGAGGATGGAAAAATCAAAACAATATTAAAAAAAAAAAAAAAAAGATATGCAGCACACCTTAACAACTTCTTTTTTTCTTCTTCTTTTTTTTTTTTTTTTTTTTTTGTATTTTTTGTATTTTTTTCTGAAGCTAGAAATGGGGAGAGACAGTCAGACAGACTCCCGCATACGCCCAACCAGGATCCGACGCTCTGTTGCAACCAGAGCCACTCCAGCGCCTGAGGTAGAGGCCAAGGAGCCATCCCCAGCGCCTGGGCCATCTTTGCTCCAATGGAGCCTTGGCTGCGGGAGGGGAAGAGAGAGACAGAGAGGAAGGAGAGGGGGAGGTGTGGAGAAGCAGATGGGCGCTTCTCCTGTGTGCCCTGGCCGGGAATCGAACCTGGGACTTCTGCACGCCAGGCCGACGCTCTTCCACTGAGCCAACCGGCCAGGGCAACAACTTCTTAAAAACATTGTTATCAGGGTTTATTATATGTCAGAAAGTACTATGAAGCACTTTGTAAACTTCAGGTAATTAACATGTAAAATCATTTGTATGGCTAATTAATTTTTATGTTTGTATTTAATAGTTCATATATTTATACCTTTTCTGCAATTAAAGGTACAATCCTTAAGGGAAAGGATAAGGAAAGAAGAATGTGAAAAGGAAGTAGCATTGTAGATATACAGTGTGTCCGTAAAGTCATGGTGCACTTTTGACAGGTCACAGGAAAGCAACAAAAGACGATAGAAATGTGAAATCTGCACCAAATAAAAGGAAAACCCTCCCCGTTTCTATAGGATGATGTGGCAGCATGTGCGCATGCGCAGATGATGATGTAACACCGTGTATACAGCAGAGCAGCCCACGGCCAGGCCAGTCGAGATGTGGACGGTACAGAGGAAAGTTCAGTGTGTTCTGTGGATCGCTAAATTTGAGCCCGTGACCAAAGTGCAACGTGAATATCAGCGCGATTATAACGAAGGGCCCCCACATAGGAATAACATTACTCGGTGGGATAAGCAGTTGAAGGAAACCAGCAGTTTGGTGGAGAAACCCCGTCTGGTAGGCCATCAGTCAGTGACGAGTCTGTAGAGGCTATACGGGATAGCTACCTAAGGAGCCCTAAAAAGTCTGTGCGTGAGCCCACATTGAACTGCACTGAATAGGTATGAAACTGGGAGAGTTTTCCTTTTATTTGGTGCAGATTTCACATTTATATCAATCTTTTGTTGCTTTCCTGTGACCGGTCAAAAGTGCACCATGACTTTACGGACACACTGTACTATGCTCTAGGCATAGCACTAGGTGTTAAACCTATGCTCCTTCATTAAAATATGACTATTAGGTAGCATTTTTGATGCTCTTGGTAGTCCCTTTACTCTGTCCAGTATATTATTCTTCATTTTTAGGCACTTCACAAATATTTGTGTTGATTGACTTTGTAATTTAAACTACTAAAAAATCTGAATAAATTTAGTTTTCTCTACAGGCTCATGTTCTTTCCTAATATGCATGATAGTTATTGCCATGTCACTTCCTGAAAAAGCATGGCAAAAAAGTGGCCGTTTTATACCTATATAATTTGTGTAGCTGGTTCACTCATTTCTCAAAGCTCCTTTCTGGAGCTAAAGATGGATACAGTGCCCATTTATTTTATACTATGATTTCTGGACTAAAAGCTGCTGATACCTGGAAATGATGTGATTTCCTCTTTTGGAAAGAGCCATTTGCCAATGAGTTGTGATGCAGCCCCTTGTAGACTATAGGGTTTTCTAAAAGGGGCACAATCAACTCTTGGGTTGCTGTAGTGCTACCTGCAGAAAGACCAGGCCACTTCACAATGGAATGAATGGCTCAACTTTCGGAAAATCAAATTTAGGATGCAGGTTCAGTTAGTAATAACAATATGTTTTTCTTTCTTTTTAAAAGTGTAGAAAGAGCAAAACCAATTTAAATACATGGACAAGCTCTTTGTTGTTTTTTGTTGTTGTTTCTAAAGAGATGAAAGTAAAATATTATAGAAAATGCATGTGTACATGTAAAGTAAGAAAGGCAAGATATAGCCTGACCTGTGGTGGCACAGTGGATAGAGTGACGACCTGGATGGAATGCTGAGGTCGCCAGTTCAAAACCCTGGGCTTCCTTGGTCAGGGTACATATGGGAGTTGATGCTTCCTGCTCCTCCCTCCTTCTCTCTCTCTTTCTCTCTCTCTCTCTCTCTCTCTCTCCTCTCTAGAATTAGAATGAATCAATAAAGTATTTGAAAAAAAACCAGGCAAGATACAAAATTGTTTATGATCTATAACTTATGTAAAAATTATCCAAAATGACACATGTTACTAAAGAGATATAATTCTGACCAAAATATGAACAGTGATTTGAACACTGGAAGTTGAGAAGGACTAGAAAGTAAGGTTGCACCTATAAGCAATGAGAAAAATTCCTTACCTTATAGAAAGCATTATTGCTCAGTGGTTTAAAGTTTTAGATGTGTAATCATATTGCCTGAATGGAATCCTAGCTCCAGAAAGAATTGTGTGACATTAGAACATTACAATTGCTTCATCTCTGAAATGGGAAATATCTGAAGATGAAATTAAAGTATTCATGGATCATATACTGTATAATACATGGACTTACACTAAGTGGTGAATAAACAGTATTATAATTTCTTTGATATCAATTATTGAGGTGATTTGGAGGTTTTCCATCTTGTTAACATATAGGAAAATTGTGCTAGAATGTGAAAAAATACATGCTATGGTAATAAAGAGATAGGCACTGAACTTGGACATTATTATTTAAAACGATGTAAATATATAGAGGCTTCCAGCAACTCAAATGAGACTATGATAAGTCCAATGCCTTGTAAATTGAAAAGCCTGAGACACCTAGAGCATCTAGATCCCTGTTCTTTTCCTTTTGCATGTCTTATTCATATTTACCCTGTTAACTGTTCTCGTCTCTGTTTAGGTTTTTCTGGTTTGTGAGTGCTCAGGGGTTCAGCTGGGGTGGGAGTATTTCATGGGTGCTTTCGGACTTCACAGAGCCTGCCTGGTATACCTGGGCAACGTGTTCCAAGTGCATAACTCCAGGGACATCTTTCTTCTCTGCAGCACAATGATTTTTTTTTTTTTTTTTTTTTTTTTTTTGTGACTAGACAGTCTAGAGGAATGGAGAGGCACCCAAATGGAGCCAAGGAACGGAAAGTTGGGCAGGCTTTAATTTATGAAACCATGTGAAAGAAGCTGCCAATTCCCACCTAAAATCCATTTTCTCATTTTCTTATTAGCAAATCCTCAATTGTATTTGCAGTGACAATGCATCCAGCTTTAAAATAAAGCAGATAAGAACGTGTTTCCCAACTTCCTCAGAAGCTAAGTGGACATGTAACTTAAAGTTTGACAAAATGACATGTCTCCACACATGTTCAATGGCACAAAAAGAAAAGCTGGTGAAAGGGTTCTGGCTTAAGTTCAAGGAACATGCCCTTTGCCACTCTTGCTGCCTGGATTTGATGGCTGGAAAGTCAGTATCCATATTGGGTCAGAAAGTAACTTTACTGGTGGGAGTCATGCGCCAGAAATGGTGAAACACAAAGATCAAGATGGAAGCATCCGGGTCTCGTGGTTTTGTGGAAAATTCTGTATCGGCCTTAAAATACCTAATGCTGAACTTCTTCTATCTGAGAGAATTAATTATCAAAGATTAATTAATTAATTAATCTTTGCAGTGTTTGTACCACTGTTTTTGTATTGCTGTTATTCACACTGAGCACAATTTCCAATTACTACATATAGAAACTTTGCTCTGGTTCTAATAATTGCATTGACTCCAACAGGAAAGAGCTTCCCTCCAAGCTGCCTCTCATGTCTGTGGATGCTGTAAACTCAGAAAGTGCGTTGCTAGCTGCTCAGATACTGTCCTTGTTTAGCCAAACAACTTCTCAGCTTCAAGTAGGAAAATGATAACTCACACTGGCCTTAGCACTGAGTTCTCTTTTTGAAATTAATCGACAAGGGTCATACCAGTTGAATAGGCATTGCCCAAAGATCTTTTAAAACTTCAGAGGGTCCCAAATTCTAAAAGAAACTAACCAACTGACTGGTAACTAATTCACTATTTAATGCTTAAACATACATAGTTCTTTCTTTTTTAATTCCTTTTAATAATTTTTCTTTAATTTATTAATAATTTTAGAAAGGAGAGAGAGAGAGAGAGAGAGAGAATGGAAGAAGGATCAGGAAGCATCAATTCCCATATGTGCCTTGACCAGGCAAGCCCAGGGCTTCAAACTGGCCACCTTTGTTCCAGGTCAATGCTTTACCCACTGCACCACCACAGGTCAGGCCCATACATATTTCAAACTATGTATGTTGATCACCTTTTGCCTACCAAAAACTAGGTAAGCTCACAGCATACAAAGATGAATTAGAAACAGTTCTGAGTCTACCTTTCATATTAATTTAGCAGGAAACACACTAAATCAGAGCTGAAATAAATATACTGAGGGACCCAGCAGCTGGCGATACCTGCATCATACTACAGTGCAGTTAATCTAGCACTAGACTTGGTTAAAATCACTTTTCCCCTAGTGCTGACATTTTCTCTTTTTTTTAGGTGAGAGAAAAGGAGATCATGAGGCAGACACACACATGCACCCTATTGCTTGAGTACTGAGCTATTTTTAGCATCTGAGGCTGACACACTCAGACCAACTGATCTATCCTCAGCACCTAGGGCCATGCTCAAACCAATAGAGCCACTGGAGGGGAAGAGGGAGAGAAAAAAGGAGAGGGAAGGGGAGAAAGGCAAATGGTCACTGCTCCTCTGTGCCTGACTAGAAATCAAACCTGAGATATCCATACTGATATTCTATGCACTGAGCCACTGGATAAGGCCCGTGCTGACATCTTTAAGACTTTCTCTTGGATAGATGATACATAGATAGATGATAGATAGATGATGATGATAGATAAATGATAGATAGATAGATAGATAGATAGATAGATAGATAGATAGATAGATGATAGATAGATAATAGATCAAAAGGCCTATGCTCTCTTTTCTGATAGGAATATGTGCCCAATTTTTTGACTACTGTCAATAATATCTGCTGCTGCTGTTGTTAACAACTTCAGAAAACAGTATAAGTTCCCCAGACATGTCAGACTTGAAATCTGATAGAGAACAGTGGACAAATAAGGGATCCATCACCTCTGTGATGGTTCAACTGAGACAGAACACACATATCCTGACATACACACTAAGTGTTTAAAATAAGTAATTCCCTCAAATAGAAGCACTGAGAACAGCAGTCCCAAGTTTTGTTACTGGCCTTAGAAGAGCTAACTGTTCACTTATTTATAAATGTAAACAAAACCCAACTAATCCTTAACTTAAGGAAGAGAGACACAAGAGAGGAAATGGTCATAGATGGCCTTCATGAATTTTTTTCCCCATGTGAGGCATGGAAACTCATTTTTAGTGTTGGGGTTTTGGCTGAAATATTCTCCTACCCAGAGGCCAGCTCTGCAGAAGTCATTTTTAGACCTTTGGAAGTAACATCTGCTCTAACTCTGAATATAGTTCCCTTCTCTCTGCTTCTCCCTCCTTGTTTTTACCTCCCCACTTATTAAACTGATTGCATGCAACATTAATTTTCAGTCCTGTCACATCTTGCACTGCTAACAGTGGTCAGTATTGAATTATGGGAAATGCAAACGCAATTTTCAGCAACCTAATTGCTTCAGTGAGACGTTACATTAAATACCCATGGCAAGCCAATTGTATTCAATTTCCATAACAAACTGTTGGGATTTTATTACCAGAGTCCCTAGCATCTACTCACATGACTCTTTCCAAACTGCTCTATCAGGCTGGTCTTAGATAAAGCAAATCCCTTGCCAAAGAAGCAGCTCCCAGCGAGTTATTAGTATGTTTTGTATCAAGTGGTCCATGAGAGTGACAGACTAATGCATTCCATAAACATTGATTGAAAGCTTCTAGTCTCTGGTCTTCAAAGAACTCAGACTAGATAAGAGGGAAGACAAATTATAAACAAATAGCTATAATAGTTTAATTTATACTGGTAGATGTCACTTCCAGATAACTTGATAACTTAGAAGATGCTGCAGTTTCAGAAGGCTGAGATATTCGCCAAAATCTTAAAAGAGAAATGAACACTGGAGTTGGGTGAGGAAGATTGAGTAGGAGTTTATTAGTCAGACATAATAGAAAAGAACATTTGGGGGGGGAGGGAAGTACTAATGACCTGCATTTATTGAGAACTTAATTGTGCTAGTCTTGTTTTGAAGCACATTTACATGTATTGAAACATTTAACCCTCACAGAACCCTATGAGATATTATCCCCATCTTGTGAATGAGGAAACTGAGACACTGAGAGATTTTAAAAAACTACCACAATAGGGATGGTTAATTTTTTTTATGTCAACAATAATTCACCTGATAGGTTGTCTGATTGGAGATTGGAAGAGAGATTTCATCCCCAAATGATTGGAAAATTGATGATGTCATATCCAAAAGTAGGTCATTAATTTAGAGGGAACTGGCTTGGCGAGGGGGGAGACAATGAGGGGTTTTCTGATGACTGAGATGGTAGAGAAACAGTCAAGCAGCGATACCCGGGAGGCAGTTGAACAGGTAAGACTAGAGTTCAAGACTAAGAAGGAGGTGAAGAAAAAGGTTTTGGAAGATTTCCCATGGAGGAAACAGTTGAAGTCTTGAGACTGCATGGGATCTGAGAGCAATAGAAAGTAGACAGAGACAAGATCAGAGGATCACACTCAAATCTTGGGGAAAGTCTGTCTATACTTGGGAGGCGGTGAGAGAAAGTAAAGGCACTATAAGAAAAAGAAAGAAGTAGGCGCAGAAGACTGAAACCTGCAGGGAAGAGCATTTCAGGAGCCAAGGAGTGTTTGCTCCATCCAAATACCCAAGAAAAATCAGCAAAACAGGCACTGTTCAGAGCGGTTTCCTCCCCTGTGTAACAGGAACGATAATTATTCTGAGGTAATTCTGAGGATTAAATGAAATCATGTATATTAAGCCTTTACCATGACATTCCGTACAAGAAAACCATATAGTCAACATCTGTAGTTGCAAATATCATACTTACTATTCAGCACCCAACAACGCTGAGTGCTTTCCTAGTTACACATTGAAATAAGATGCAGCTCTTACTTTCAGAGAGATAGATATCCATACAGAGAAAAGCTTTGAGCAGGTAAGAACCATTTTATGGTATTATGTCTAGGAGAAAGCTGTGTACACTGTAGAAAGAGCCTCTGAGAGAGAGGGAGGTAAAGTAAACACTTTGTGAATCCTTTGTCAGGTATAGAGGCTAGGATTAGCCTTACGTATTAAAATTGACCATTAGACATTAAGTTTGCTGAGCTAGTTCATGGAGTGTTGTATCTGTATGATTGTTATGTTCCTTTGCTTACACCTAGAGGAACAGACTCTTTTTTGGGGGGGCGGGGAAGATTCTTAAGAGAGAATAATGAGCTTTTATTTTTGTAGGCTGAACAACAGTTGATCATTAAATCCAATTTACAAATGAGGAAAACAAATAAATTATTTACAGCATGACAAAAATAAGATTAGGCTAAATCCAACAGCTTTCTCAGGGCTACTGTGTACTCCTTAAGGAGGGGATCACATCACCCTTGCCCGAATCCAGGTGTTTCAAACTTTCTACTCCAAGTATCCTCTGAACCTGCAGGCTGGGCATCACTGGAATGCTTGTTTCACATTCAGAATCCCAAACCCTATCCCTGGCTTACTCAGTCAGAATCCGCATTTTGGCAAGAGCTCTAGGGACAGTGCGTATAGGTTGAGAGGAACTGAGTTAGAATATTGTATTGGGGCTGAGGACCTCAACCACATTCCCCATGATGCTCCACTGCACCACTGAATGATATCAGAGCATCATGAAGCAATTTTCAATTTTGGTTTAGCTTACAGTCCATGTAATGGAGGTCACAGTTAGAACGTGGCACCACTGTGATTCCCACCTGAGTTATGTGATGTGGGTTCACACAAATGAAAATGTTTATTGCAATTGACTCGGTGTTTATGCCCCTCAAAGTTCACATTAAAATCTTTTTATTATTATTTTTTAGCTCTGGCTGGTTGGCTCAGTGGTAGAGTGTCGGCCTGGCGTGCAGGAGTCCTGGGTTCAATTCCCAGCCAGGGCACACAGGAGAAGCGCCCATCTGCTTCTCCACCCCTCCCCCTCTCCTTCCTCCCTGTCTCTCTCTTCCCCTCCCACAGCTGGGGCTCCATTGGAACAAAGTTGGCCCCGGCGCTGAGGATGGCTCTATGGCCACTGCCTCAGGTGTTAGAATGGCTCTGGTTGCAGCAGAGCAGCACCCCAGATGGGCAGAGCATCGCCCCCTGGTGGGCATGCCAGGTGGATCCCGATCAGGCGCATGCGGGAGTCTGTCTGCCTCTCCGTGTTTCCAGCTTCGGAAAAATACAAAAATAAATAAATAAATAAAATTTAATTTTTATTTAAAAAATTAAATTTAACAGAGTGACATTGATCAATAAAAGTACATAGGTTTCAGGTAAACATTTTTATATCGTTTGAACTGTCAGTTATGTTGTATACCCATCACCCAAAGTCAAATAATTTTCTGTTACTATATATTTATATTTGTCTCTCTTTACTTCCTTCCCTCACCCCATCCCCTACATCCCACTCCCTCTGATAACCACTCCACCTTTATCTATGTCATGTGTTACAATCTCAACAAAAGGTCATAATATTAGGAGTTAGGGTCTTTAGGTCATGAGGGTAGAGCCCTCATGAATGGGATTAGTGTCCTTGCCCCTTCTGCCTTGTGGGGTTACAGCAGAAACAACTGTCTGGGAAACAGGTTCTCACCAGACACCAAATCTGTCTGTATTTTGATCTTGAACTTCTTTGCTTTTAGAACTGTGAGAAATTAATTTCTGTTGTTTATATGCTCTGGTATTTCTTTTATAGCAGTCCTAACAGACTGAGACACTAATCTATTAATGATAGGGGTAGAAGTGATTATTTTGACACTGGAAAGTGCTTTTACCTGAACCAAATAAAACCTGGAGAGTCCTACTAGAAATCAGAAACATTGCCCTGGCCAGATAGGTTGGTTGAATAGAGCAGCATCCTGAAGCACAGAGGTTGCTGGTTCTATCCCCAGTCAGGCACATACAAGAACAGATCGATGTTCCTGTCTTTGTCTCTCTCTCCCTTCCTCTCTTTCTAAAATCAACACAATAAACATTAAAAAAAATAAAAAAAAATAAAAAATATTGGCAAATAGCTTCATGGATGGTTTTTCTGTCATTTGCTAACTGCATGACTTTAGGCGTTTTTTTGTTTTTGTTTTTTGTATTTTTCTGAAGCTAGAAACGGGGAGAGACAGTCAGACAGACTCCCGCATGCGCCCGACCGGGATCCACCCGGCACGCCCACCAGGGGGCGATGCTCTGCCCCTCCGGGACATCGCTCTGCCGCGACCAGAGCCACTCTAGCGCCTGGGGCAGAGGCCAAGGAGCCATCCCCAGCGCCCAGGCCATCTTTGCTCCAATGGAGCCTCGGCTGCGGGAGAGGAAGAGAGAGACAGAGAGGAAGGAGAGGGGGAGGGGTGGAGAAGCAGATGGGTGCCTCTCCTGTGTGCCCTGGCCGGGAATCAAACCCGGGACTTCTGCACGCCAGGCCGACGCTCTACCACTGAGCCAACTGGCCAGGGCCCTTTAGGCATTTTTTAACCTATGTTTAAGTTTTCTTATTCATAGAATTTGGATAATTATTATGCCTGTATTATACAGTTGCCAGAAGTTAAATGAACAAGGGTATATAGTTCGAGTATGAGTCCCAGTGAGTGCTCGATAAATATTACTTGTCTATCATTACATAGTAATTTTTTTATTATAACTGAGTATTTATTATCTAATCTCTTATACAATAACAGTAAAGACTTTTGAATACTTTGGGCAAAATTTACTAATTTGAAGTTAAGTGATATCGACAAATACTGTGATATTAGAGACGCAGAAGTCACTTAGACATCTATTTTCTTAGTCTCTGTTCTGTGGCCAGTAATGCTATTCTTTTTGTCCCAGCTGTTTTTGAGACAAAGTACCCCCCATCTTTCTCAAGGAAATGCCGTCAACTCACCATCCCCACACCATACAAGTGCCTTTTTTCACTGCTGCAGAAGCAGATCTGAACAGATGAACACAGCACCACGTGAACACATGTTTATTCCCCTTTGCCGCAGTTCCTCTTACTTCGCATTTTCTAGGAGCACATTTTAGGATAGAAATGCCTTTATTCCATTTATATTTCATCGATTGTCTGGTTTATGCTCTGTTTTTACAATCTAATTAAACTTGGTGCGTCGACTCAGTTTGAGGCAGGACAGCTGTGGAAACTTCATTTATTTACTTTGAGTGGAAAAGGGTGAGCTGGCACGGTGGCTTTCCATTGGATGACTGCACACGGTCGAGGATGAGCATGGACGGCCTCCTGCCTCCAAGATTAAATCCTGCGATCTTGCCGCCAGAGTGGAAATGGTATAACTGACTGGAGCACGGCATTTTTTCCAGGAGGAAAATGCCTGCTCCTTCCCTCCCGCAGGTCTCATTTGGAATATTTAATTTTGAACTATTGGCCTGTCACCTGTTAAATACCATTTCCGACGTCTTTCCACTCCTTCAATGAGATTGAAAGAAACTCTTAATCTTCTTTCTCTAAAATGCATTATTTTATTGTTCTAGACTTGACAACATAAAAGCAATCCTAGTGTTCTCCTTAGAGTGTAGAACACTAGAGCTGTCCAGTTGTATTAACTGTATTCTGTTTTCATTCTTTGTCCGCTGTTGTGAGTCCTTTGTCCATACTCTCGGGAGGCCCTGTCAGGAGACTCTAGAGCTCACCTGCAGTGCTTTCGTCTAGATGCCCAACCTCCCATTCTGACCGCTCTTCATTTACTAAAGGTGAAGCTTGCCTTTTGGGAGCTCCATGAGCCACAGCAGTGTCTGCACTCCTACTGGAGGCAGAGCAGGTGACATGGCAGATGTTGGCTGAGCCACTGATAAGGATTAAAAATTCCAGACAACCTAAGAGCCCTGTTATAACCTTCACAATACTGTTCCCTCACATGGAGATTTGAAATTATGTGGTCTACATGGCTTCTTCTAGGGTTAATATCAGTTCCATTTTCACAGTATCAGTGTGACTTCACAGGTGCACAGGAAGATCGAAGGGTGGCAGGAGGAAGTGTTTCTATTTGTAGTTTTGCTACTGATTCATTGTACATACCAGGTTTCAATTTCACTTTATACTCCATTTCCAAAATGAGATAGAAATACACGGGATAAACTGCTGTTCAAATCAGTTAAGTCTTCACATCCTCAATAGCTCCTCTCTGAAGTCTCTCAAGATTCCCTTTGCCCTCTGGGTGGATCTGAACATGTTCTTTTATTCCCAGCTGTGCTATGTATCCAGTTTTACAGACACGCATCTATAAGCAACACAGTTGTGTTACACTAGAGTACAGCGATGAACAGCTCAAGCTTTGTGGTAACCCTGTTCTGGGTTCAAATCCCAGTTTTGCCAACTTTTCAGCCCATAGACTTTGAGCTGGTAACTGAGCCTCTCTGACCACACAGTTTCGTCATCTATAAATATAGAGATGATAATAATACTACACGTGAGGGTGAGATGAAATGTAACTAGAAAGTTTGTGTGAACTACCATGTGTAATACTAGCCCTCCCTAGGTATGAAACAAATAGTTATTTTACTTACTTACTAGTTTACATGTCTGACTTGATAACTTTTACAGAACAGGATTTAGACTGTATTCCACTTTTGTGTCTCTATAACATAGCGCAGTGCTCTGCATTTAGTCGTTGAACGAATAGTACATGGAAAAAATATATGAGTGAGTACATAATCAGTTCAAGTGTATACAATGTATCAAAGCAATGATTCCCAGCTAGACCTTTTCATATGGGGAGTATTCTTGAAAATAGCCCTTTTGCTAGCACGATAGTTGCCTAAGCTAGATCTGTAAGGCAGCCTGGGGCCTGAAGCCCCGGGCAGTTTCTAGGAGTATTATAAATGTCAGCTGTATTTCTTCCTTCATGAGTTCATATTTTCAATAGTCATTTTTTTTACCTCTGAAATAGCCCACATGCTTCCTGATGTGCAGTGTAGTTTTAAGTGTTCTCCCTTTTCTTAAGAAAAACGACAGAGATGCAGCAAATCTCTTATGAACCCACATTTTCTTATGTCTTTAGCTCAGAAACTCTGTTTTCTGCAGATAGGCAGATTGCAAACATTTCAGTGTTGAACAGAATTGAAATATGACATTTTCTCTCACTGATGCATTGCTTATTTGGGGCAGAAGTAATCCCTCACTCGGATTTCTTTCTTTATGCTTTGCTGCCTCTTGGTGAACTAGCCACTTCCCTTGAGTTTTCCACCTCCAAGCTTTCTCAACACCTTGAGACCTGATCATAATATCCCTTCCTGCCCAGGTTTCTAGATGACTCAGGTAAGGCAATAAGACCTATACCAATCATGTTTAAGGGTTATTATTTTACATTTTTAATAAATAAGGAAAGAAAAGGAGCTATAGAAAGTAGAGTCACAGATAAGATTAGTGGGCTGACTGGCCAATTAGCAGACCACCTAGAATTTACAGGTAGCTTTCTATCAGATAGCCTGGGGAATGAAGAAGGATTCTATCAGATAGCCTGGGGAATGCAGAAGGATTCTGTCAGATAGCCTGGGGAATGAAGAAGGATAGCCTGGGCTGAATCCTGTACATGTGTGGGAGGGAAAAGAATGACACGTAGATTACTTAGAAAGCACCTTTTCCTTGGAAGCTGTAAGCATGTAGCTATAAGAAATAGGTATTTTAGCTTTCAAACATGGCAATTCATGACTTTTCATAGCCTCTTCTTGAGGTGAGTTTCTGACCACTTGGGTGGTAGCAGAAATATGAGGTTTTCTAAGTTATGAAATTTCTGTGACAGTTTTGGGAAAACATCCTTTAGACTACCAGACTGTGCCACCTAACAATATTATCAATTATCAATGGCTCCCTGGTAGCCAAGGGTGAGGTGGGGCATTTTAGTCAGCACAGCCTTTGTTCAATCTTATATCAACTCAATCATTTATTCAGTAAATGTCAGATAGGACTGGGTCACACTGTGATCTGACCACTTACTGTCTCTGTGACACTAGGTGTGACTATTCATTTCATTGGACTTCAGTTTCTTCATTTTGAAAGTTTGAGCAATAATAACTAACTCATCAGGTCCTCAGAAGATCACTGAGGTACCCTATACAGAGCTTCTAGGATGCTGACCTGTAGGTGGTACTCAAGAGATGGAAGCTGAAAAGACTGTTCCTTTTTTGGATAGTATGGGGTGACATCTTTCATTGTCAGAAGTGATTGCAGGTGTGCAGTCTCCATAGTGGCATTTTAAAATTCCACTGTAGGATTTAAAACTTATGAGAAGTTGAGTTTTGTTTGATTTTAACTATATTAGACAAAAAAAAAAAAAGATTAAAAGGGGGAAATGTAGGTTTCCTTTTAATAGCTCTATTAATAGAGGAGAAAGAAGTCACTGAGACTTGTTTGGAATACAAAGTAATGGAAAGCTTATAGGCAAATGCTTGATATAGGTAAGAGTGATTTTTTTATTGTTGTTGGTTTTGTTTTTGTTTTTTGTATTTTTTCGAAGTTAGAAGCGGGGAGGCAGTCAGACACTCCCGCATGCGCCCGACCAGAATCCACCCGGCATGCTCACTAGGGGGCGATGCTCTGCCCATCTGGGGCATTGCTCTGTTGCGGCCAGAGCCATTCTAGTGCCTTAGGTGGAGGCTTTGGAGCCATCCTCAGTGCTTAGGCCAACTTTGCTCCAATGGAACCTTGGCTGCGGGAGGGGAAGAGAGAGATAGAGAGGAAGGAGAGGGGGAAGAGTGGAGAAGCAGATGGGCACTTCTCCTGTGTGCCCTGACCGGGATTGAACCCAGGACTTCCACATGCCAGGCTGACGCTATACAGCTGAGCCAATTGGCCAGGGCCAAGAGTGATTTTTTTTTTATAAGAAGATAGTTTAGAGGTTTTAAAAAGTAGTTATAGGTCTCACACTTATGGAAAAGTGGAAATAATATTTTATTCTTGTATAATCAATCAAGAATTGTGGACTGAATTTCTATGACTGTTTTATTTTGTTTGTTTGTTTGTTTGTTTTAATTTTATGTTTATGATGCAGAGAGGTTTTGCCTTCCAAAGACTGGCTCTGAGAAATTTATTTAGGTACAAGCTAAAAGCTGTGTTTTCCCTCATATAGTTCCTGTGATATTTTTAGAAGTATCACTTTCTTTCTAATATATCAATTCTGTGAGTCTTTGAAATATCTGTTATCTCTAGATGATATCTGTTTTCAACCAATCTTCAGATTCTTCTGATTGGGTTTTGCAGGAGGGTCAGAAAGGATGAATTTGTCCCAACCCAGATCCTTTGCAGGCCAGGGCCTCACTCATCCAGGTGAGGACTGGTACTAGGCAGGTGGAGGAGAACTATGTCCTACAGCCCTTTGAGCTCAGGAACACCATGGCAGAGCCAAGCCTTCCACTTTGAGAACACTAGTGGTAAACAGATAGAGCAGGTTCTTATGATTGTTAGATTCGGGGAGGTTTGCTGTGGCTGCCAGAGTATAACTATTGAAGGAGCAGGAACAGGGAGGTGCTGATAGGGCCCCTGTGAGGCTGAGAACAAAGATCAGTGTGCTGTGGCTGCCAGAGTGTAACTATTGAAGGAGCAGGAACAGGGAGGTGCTAATAGGGTGAGGCTGAGAACTAAGAAGATCAGCACAACGGAGGACAAACATCCTGCATTCTATTGGTCAGAAACCCTTATCAGAAGTTTTATGTTTGAAATTTGCCACTAAGCTAAACCCTGCCCCTGTTGCTATGCTACGTGCGACCTCCCTAGAGAATAGCTAACTGCCACATCTGCTTCTGTAAATGCTTGCTCACTTAGGATATATAAGGACCTAGTTGTAAGCGCCAGGCATGACTCTCATTTGCAGCTCCTTGTGAGTACGGTGTCTCAGACATCTTGGGAGTTCGCCCCTGCGCAGGTTAAACTTGGCCAATAAAGTAACATCTAAACTCCTGTAAGTCTCCGACGTTTGTTCTCATACCCGGTCGATGCAACAATGATCAGGAACATAGGCAAGAATTAGGTCAAAAGTCCAGAATATTGTGTGGAAAAGACCTGAAAATAACTATTTTAGATGAAAATTGTACCATTTCCAAGAATTATTTAGATACTGAAAGATCTCTTTATAGAAAACTGGGTTTCTCGGCACTGTAGGAACTGAAAAAAAATGGTTGTTACAAAAATTCACCCGTCACACACATTTTTATCTACTAAGATTTCCTTTTTCTTAGAGAGCCAGTGATTGTACAACTGTTTTATCCATTTTTTAAAAAAATTTTATTGCATCGGAAAGTTGTTCTCTCATGTACCAGTCCAGTTTCCTGTTTGGAATTTACGGGAAATTATAGAAATCCAGAGCACTTAAAGGTGGGGATAGTTACTATATTCTCTCAGAAAAATATCCTCAGATAACTTTAAAGAATGCTCAAAACTATGCTGCGGACTTCATTTATGTTTGCATCATTTTGATTTCTCCTCCTTTGTTAAAGAAACAGAGTGAGGGAGAAAGTGGGGAACAACAGGAGATCGTATTTAATTCCCCAATGAAAGAAAAGAGAAACAATAAAATGATTTTTAAAAAATAAAAGCACCACCATGCTGGATTGTTATGGTCACCTATAATGCTCAACTTCCCTTATATCTGACTGGCTTTCTGCTGCTTCTGAAAGACACCTCCCTCAAGAGCATCCTCACACAATTGTTAGAAATCCTAATATGTCACAATGTTACCACCCTTCCTTTCCTAGTGTTCCAGCTTAGAGAGTTTAAAAAACTCTGGTTAATTAATATGGAACCTTTCAGGGCATCCAAGAATCTTGGCGGGGGAGGGGGGGAGGGGACTAGAATTTAATTAAAGGCACGAGCTACATGGGGACTGTGAGTCTCAAGTTCCAGGAGGGAGTCAGACATTGTATGGACGCTGCTGGTAGGCGGTAAGCGGGGTGGCGGAGTGTACAAGGACAGAAGGAAGGTGACATCCAGGGACCTAAATAAGGAAGAAGAGCAAGGAGACTGATGATGACATGTGGCTGAGCATTCTCAAAGGCATGGTACAGTGTGTGTGTGTGTGTGTGTGTGTGTGTGTGTGTGTGTGTGTGTGTGTGCAGGCGCACGCGCGCGCACACACACACACACACACACACACAGACTGGCTTGAAGGTAGCAGCCGTTTCCCCTGATAGAAACGTGATGATGGCAGCAAGAAAACCTAAACAGAGAATAATTAAAGAGCAAGGGGGTAGCTAATGAAATGAAAATAACTCTAAAAGGATGAAAAGAAATAGTTGTTAACACACCATGTGGTTAACCTATGAACCCAGCTGCTGTGGATACATTATAACACAGAGTCTACTCTTGCAATGCAAATAAGCTGCTTCCTGAGTGGAAATGGGGCTCCTTGGGAAAAGATTAACTTTTCTGTCCATGGGGGCATGATTGAACTCCCTGGAATAGTAATTTGACAAATGGCGCCATTGTGGTCCACAGCGGATGCTGCTGGTTTCCCTTAGAGGCGCCTGTACTGCAAAACCATGAAGAAAAACATTGTTGCACTTCTTTTTCCTCTCAGCAGAAGAATGACTTTGAGCCTGCTCACTTTTGAGAGTGCCAACGGAGGAAAGAAAGCTCTGGAGGGTTTGGTAATGTGTGACTCACACAGGGCAGTGGGATCCTAGTTCATAAAGCCTTTCGCAGGGGAGACCGCTTACTGGTTTGGCTCACACTGGATTTGAGGGTTTTGACTGTTCTTTTCATTTTGGTCCACCTGATTCAAGTTAAAAATAAAAAAGAGTTTCTTCTACCTGGAACTGAGTTAGTTGTGAGTGTGACATGGGGATTGGGTGGATATTTGCATACCAAATTACACGTGATCTGTGTGTGTGTTGCTAATATCACTTCATTTCTCTTCACGGAGATGCTGGTTAGCATCTTAGCCAGGTAAGGCTGAGGGAATTGTCTCAATTCCCAATGTTCTGGGACTCCTGCTCCCTTATTTCTTTATTTTATGTGGCATCCACTGATTTTTTTCTAAGCCCCAAGCCATTTTGCAGGAAAATATTCCTCCCATAAATAAGAAATTTAGACCAGAGGCAAAAGAATCTCTATCTCTCTGCTTGTAAATATTGCTTAATGTTCAAAGTTCTCAATCCTTCTATCGCTTGCTACTGTGGTTCCTAATCTGACCTTGTATAGATGCGTTTAGACCTGGGGATGCTTGAATTGAAAGGGAATAACTCTGTTTTGGTGCTTGCTTTGCATAGTAGCACTGCGTAAATGTTCTCCCTGATATAACTTTTTCAGGATTAGAAGTTTTTATACCAACCTAGCTTTTGCCAAGGAAAGAGCACCAATTTTTTTTTAACATTGTACTAACTAAAAAGATCTCCTTGTGTATGCTAAGGTCATCTATTCCCTTGGTCCTTTATTTACTGAGTGCCTACAGTGTTTCTGCCAGGGCTCCAAAGGGAGCTGCTCAAGACAAGGTCTTTGTCCTTATGGATGGCATATTCTAGTGGGAAGAGGCAGGTGCTACTCAAATAGGTAAACTGTAAGACAGTTGCCAGTGGCAGTAAGTGCTGGAATAGAAAGGATCAGAACAAGGGCAGGGTACATTTTTGCTGGTTGAAAGGAAGACGCATCTCACTTGAAATCTGAGGAATGAGATAAACCAGTGATAACAGACCTGGAAGAAGGGAATTCAGGACAGAGGGAGCGGAAAGTTCCAGAGATGGAAACAAGGAGGCCAGGGTGGTCACAGCAGCATAAACAGGGGAACCCCAGGAGGGAAGGGAAGGTGGGGACATGAGATACATGGTTGTTCACCGACATGTATCACTGACAATAGCAACCACTTTTTACAAAACCCACATCATAATAAAAAATAAAATTATATCACTATTTTCCTATCTTTGCCTAAGACTTTGGTTAAACAACAATAAAAATAATAAACTTATTCAATCCACTGCATGTTTTAGTCACACTGTTAAGTATATTATAATCCACCCACCAGCTTCATGGGTTTTGCATCTACGGATTCAACCAACTGTACTTCAAAATGTTTGAAGAAACGTTACATTGTTGCTGACATGTACACTGTAGTTAAGCCTACAGTGGTTTGATGGTTGCATCTGTAGTGGACATGTACAGACTTGTTTATTCTTTATTATTCCTTAAACATACACTATAACAACCATTAACATAACATTATATTAGGTATTGTAAGTAATCTAGAGATGATTTAAAGTATACAAAAGGATATACATAGGTGACATGCAAATACTATGCCATCTTACGTAAAGGACTTGAGCATCTGTGAACTTGGATATAGATGGCCATCCTAGAACCAGTCCCCCAATCCCTGCAGATACCGAGGGATGACTGCATATAGATAATCTCACTTAACCCTCACACGAGAACTAAGTACTGATGGAACCAAGATTTAGAGAAATTAACCAATTTTTCAAGACTTATCACAGCTAGTAAGTTGAAAAACCTGTAGTAATCTTCCTTTGGCTTCTTTACAAAGCCATAGACTTATTTCAAAACTATACACACACATAACACTACCATTACACTCTTACTATGGGCCAAGCACTAAACTGGATATTTTACTCATGTTACCTCAGCATATATAAAATGATCCTCTGGAGTAGATCTTGTTCCTATCTATTTGCATGTAGCAAAACTGAAACATAGAACATTCAGAAGATTTGTTGAAGTGAAACATTAGTAAGCAGCAGTGTTGGGATTCAGAGGTAGGTCTCTCTGAGTTTAAAGCCCTTTCTATTCCAATGTCATCTGTACCTCCATCTGGAAACCTAGGTTTGCATTGCAGGGGAGCCCACTTGATAAGGATGGCTTGTGGGGGCAGGAGTTAAACCATGCTTTGTTTTACCAGTATACTTGTATGTTCGCGGTTGGATAAAATCTTAGCCATTTCTTTTCCCCACCAAATACACGCGTCTCTATGAGCTATTCCGTGATAGGTCTGAACTCAATATGACCTCACTATCAGGTGGGCCCCATGGCACTTGTATTACTCTTTCTTGGTTCCAATTATTATTGTACATGTTTTATTGATTATTTCTACGCACTTCCTGTAGGCATACTTACTCCCTGAGAAATAGGACTGTATCTTCCTCATCTATGCATCTAAATAACATCTAGCTGCTTAATGTATCACATAGAATAGGTGCTCAGTAAATATTTATCAAAGTAGTTAATAGATATTTCAGGAAATATGGGAAATACCCTATCCCTGCTATTCATTATTTTGGACTTAAGCATTTGAAAAAAATTGTTAGGAAAGCCACAAAGGAATATTTTTAATGAGACAGATAATGAGATGGTCTTTTGAGATAAGAGAAAAACAACATCAGCAAAAGATGGATGGCACCAGCACTGTGCTGCTTTCTGCCATCTGATGTTTCTGTTGTCTCCATGGAAAGATCAAACCTAACGTATTCTCCCACTCTTGGATAAAAAAACTGGCTGTGTTTTTAACCTCTACTGATTGAGTTTGGGCTACCCAGTACTATGAAGTCACCTGGGCCAACTCGGGCCACTACTGGATGTGAAATACTCCAGGAAACTGACATATGAACATTTCAGCATCTTGCACTCTATCCAGTGTCACTTCTGATATGCTAAGAAATGTATCTCTCTCTCTCTCTTTCACACACACACACACACACACACACACACACACACACACACACCAAATAAAAACAAAGATCTTGGACTTCCCTTGATACTTGTAACCCTAATCAAAGAACATTAATCTAATGAAGCATGTTCCCTTCACCAAAAAACAAGAATGGGGACATATTAATTTCCTTGGGATGTCACACAAAGAATCACAAACTAGATGACTTAAGACAACAGATATTTATTATCTCCTATGTCTAGAGATTAGAAGTCCAAAATCAAGGCAGTGCCATATTCCTTTTAAAGGCTCCAGCTAGAAAAGTTTCTTGCCTCTTCTTAACTTTTGGTGAGCACAATTGACTGTTGGTGTTCCTTGGCATGCAGTGTCATCACTCTGGTTACTGCTTCTTCTTTCATCACATGGCACTCTACTTGTGTGTCTCTCTTGTCACATGGCATGCCCCTCTGATATGGACACCTGTCATATTGTATTAAAGAACACCATAATGACTTCATCTTAATTTGATTACATATGCAAATACCCTATTTCCTAATAAGGTCATATTCACAGATACTGATGGTGAGAACATCAATATATCTTTTGAGGAGACATAATTCAGCCCATAACACCAAGTTATAACTGTACTTTTTGAGAATTTCTGTGCATTGATGCTATGATCAGCAAATGTATCATTGCTACTATGCTGAGGTGTAGGGGAAATCAGTGATTTGATCTCTGTGATAGGTGGCCCTTGCATTTTCTTGCCCCAACCAGCGCCACTTTGCTGTCATGACCACCATCAGCTGGGATCATTTTTGTGTTGTGTGGAATGTGTGCATTGGCTTTTGACAAAGTGAAGCCTAAGTCCTTGGTCTTTCAGGAACTTAACCGAGGATAGAAAGGCAGAGAGCCAAGTGCCTTCTCTGAGATTCTCTTTTGATTTTACATCCAGAGAACTGAAGCATCACAGATGTGGCACTTGATCTAGAAATAAGAATATTCCCTAAGGGAAGCATTAACTCTGTTCAGATTACACTGAGTATAAATGCCCAGGAGCATGGTATCCAGTGTCCTCTGACCATCGATGCAGAGGGAGACAAGAGGAACCCATGAAGCAGATCCTGTAACACCCCAGGGACCAAATTCCTCCATGGAGGATGTTGATGGCCAATTTAACAAAGGCATTTGAGGACCTCTGATCTGTCCTGTTCATTTCACTGCTCAGAAATGATAAATGATTCAACTAAACTGTTTATTATCAGGTGGATGACCAGGACACAGCACATATAAGGAAGAATGTATAGCTTATTGATTCCTTTTTAAGTGATAGCTCACTGAGTTTCTTGATTTGATATATGCAGTGGGTGGTATACCAGTCCTGACAGTGCAGGCATTGAAGTGCAGGCAGGCAGCCTGGGCAGAGAATTCCGTATCCTCCATTGAGAGGCTGTAGGATTTGGGGCAGGTTCCACCCTCTGTGAAACAGCAGTGATAATGACACCTCTACCTCACAGAGTTGACATGAGGCTCAAATGCATAAGCATTGAAAGCACGTAGAACATTGCCTCACAGAGATGAAGTGTTAAGAAAGTGTTGATATAATAATTATTGTTATTATCCTTCATAATCAGAGCATTGCAACCATGCTACATTCAGGTCTGGAGCCCCTTTGGACTGTGAAGGTGCTTAGCTCACGTCCCCTAAACCTTGGAGAGGGGGTGGGAGCTACAGTGGATGTGGAGCAGCAAGGGTAGGCAAAGGCTGAGTGTAAAGTCACCAAGTAGTGTAGTAGAGAGGCAATGGTACTGAAGACAGCGCCAATCATTGAGATGTCCTGGATATTCCCAGAGAAAAGGATCCTGGGTCAAGCAGGTGGGAAATGGAGAAAGCAAGACCAGGACTGATCAGTTCTTCTGTGTCTGTATGGAATGCCTGACCCCAGGGCCAATTTATGAAGGTTATTTTGTTGGAATTATGATATTCTAAGGGACTGATAAGGGGTATAGATAATTTACTTCCATAGTATACATACCCATGTCTTTACACCTGTGTCAGGTGCCATCTCTTGTGTTTTGAGTGCAGTTGCCTCTGGGCAAATGTCTGTCACTCACCTCTTTCCTAGTCAGTGGCTTCTCACATGCCACAAGCCTGAAAGACATAACTGTTCTTGTCGGGCTCATGTGTAAATCAAACCTCATGTGCCTTCTCTCTCCTTTTTGTTTACCTCGATGAGACCGTCTTCCAATAGAGGAAGAACCTGGACTAAGATTTATGAAATCTCAGATTCAAGTCCTGCTTGTTTGTGTATTCCTACTTGTTTTGTGATCTCGTTCAAGTCTCTTGATTTCTTCAGATGAAGCAAAGACCCATTTTAAAGATGGGGAAACTAACACTCAAAGAAGTCTCTAGCTAGAAAAGAGAAGAATGAGAACTCAAAATCTAGGTCTTCCACAATTTAATACCCATGTTTTTCCTGCTCTGTGGCACTTTTTATTCCAGAATTGAAAATGATTAAAGATATAGATATGTAGATATTTGTATATTTTTAATAATTAATCTTAGAACAAAAACATACTTGTACCACTGGCTATATATTTTTTGTATACTCAGTCACCACTACCAGCTAGGTTTCCTCAAGGGACCTCATACTGATGACGCTTAAAATCACTGTTGCGCCAGGTAAGTGGGAAACGGACAGCATGACAGAGTTCGGGTTGGGGAGCGGGTTTGGGCACTGAGTAGCAGGCAGCACGGCTGCTTGGCAGAGGACTAGAGGAGGCACTGTGGCTTACCCAGGCCACCACGGTAAAAATAGCATGGAACAGCTGGTGAGCTGTCAGGATGATCTTAAGGAGGAAATGTGAAATGTCTCTGCTAGGTGCATTAATGCAAAGCTATTTGGACAGAACTGGACTGTCAGGGAAGCAGCAAGCAAGGTGGTAACTCACCCATCCCCGGCCTTTCATTGCTCTGTAATGTGGCTCTATGTCACGGGCCTCTTTCACATACATGTACCCCATCGGCATATTCTCCCCAATGACCTAACCCGCAGCTGTGGGTACGTGTGCACACGCCCAAAAAGATAGCAATGAAGAAAAATGTTTGTTAAGCACTTAGAGATATTTCATCTAGAAAGAATTTAAGGAAGTGTTGCACAGGTTAGGAATTATGACATTTTTAGAAGAGAGACCTTTTTAAATAGTCATGGTCGAGTCCTAATGTTGCCCTGGCTATTTCGCGGAGTAGTTTAAATCAATGTCTGAATTGAATGTTTAACTGTCATTAAAACTTTGTCATGATTGGTGAATTCAGGGAAGGGACAGAGGGGAGAAATGCAGACAAGGAAAGGACACAGATGGGAATGACAGTCTTGAGCAGGGTAAGAAGTTATTTCTGCCATAGGAGATAAATAAAGACCAACTTCTTGTATCACATTGCAAAGTTGCTCAGAACAGTTTGGGTAACCAAAAGTAGCTGACGTAATGATTTTTGTTGTTGTTATTAGTAGCTAAGGAAAGAGCAGTTATAGCCAGAAAATCAGGTGTTGTACTTTTGGATATGACCTTGAATAGAGGCTGCTACCTTCTGGCTTCCACTTCAGAAAATGAATCCTTCTTCCTCCCTCTCCTCGGGGAAAGATGAATGAATCAGGTGCTTCAGAGACTTCCGAAGAAATGGCGTTAGTGAACACAGTAACTGGGCATGTGGAGTGGCACCGTTATCCATATTGGGATTCTATTGAGGTTACTGTTTTTGTCCCCACAGTGTAATTCTTTGGAATAGAAAGCAAATAGCAATAATTTATATAACAGATGCAATGAGAAAAAAAATAACAGAGGAAAAATTAACATAAGCCAAGGAGTCCAAGTTAATTTTGTGAAGTAGTGAATTGATATTTCCTTGGACCTTTAAGTGACTAGTAATTTTTCCAGGTGTGGGATATCGAATTCTTTCCTTTTACTGATATAGGAATATTCTGCAAATTGTTGTGAAGCATTGCTTATATGTCATTTTAAGTGAATGTGGATACTTCTATATGGCTATTTTCAGAAATTCTATGATACTAATGTAGTTGATGCATCATTTTGGATTCAAGCAAAGAACATGCATATCAGCATTGAGAGTTAATATTTTTCCCAAACTATCAATGCTTAGTCTTTCCATTCCTAATGTCCACACTAACTTGACTATTACCGAGAAAAATATATTGAACCTCATAATGGCCAGACCATGTGTTGCTTATGGTCTTCATACTGCTACTCTCCTTTTGCTTAGATTTCACAATGTGGCCTTTTTCTTTTTATATTGATTAACAATAGATCTTTGCAAAGTACTTAATGTAGTACCAAAATTATTTTCATATATTTTAACTCCGATAAACAAAACGAGTTTTGGCCTTGCTAGGAAATTGAATTCCCTGAAAAAAACAAACAACAAAAAAACAACAGCCCCCACACACTCTTTAAACTCTTTAAAAGCTCAAGCTTGGCTTCACTTCTAACATAGGAAGTTTCTCCGTGATTTATGTTCTACTTGTCAGGGTCCATTCATGTTAAAGATAGAGTAAAACGTCACATGATCATGATGTAGAGGAAACAGGAATAATTCTGACCATTGATTCACCAGAAGCAGAGTAGACTGATTGTCTCAAATAGAAGGAAGTCTTCTAAACTCATGACATATCCAAAAGACTCTCCCATTGGCTTTAAGGTAAGAGAAGTGGTTCCAATAGTAACTAATAAAAGCTGAACAGACAGCCAACCTTCCTTCTAAATTATTAGTGTCTGTATAGAATGGATTATAATACCAAAATTTTGCAAGTTTGGAGGTTTAAATTATGAACAGAGCAGAGATCTAACTTGGCATTTTCCCCTTCAATATATGTGGAGGAAAAAGAAAGCTCTCTGGCCATTTCCTTGCATTTGGATCACAACTTCAAAGTTAGTGTCAATTATAAGATGTTTTTGAGCCTTTTGTTTCCTAAAGCTGAGTATTTAGTCATTGTTTAATAATGTTGCATAACTAAACCACACCAAAATTTAGTGGTTTTATGATGTCAGGTATTTACCCCCATGTTTCATAGGCCTACAGGTTGACTGAAGTTTGTCTTATCTCAGTGGGGCTCAACATGAGTGCTCTTTGGGCTGCAGTTGAGCTAAAATCAGCTCCAGGCTGAAATTAGGTTCTGGTCTGCCCTCTGTGCTTTTATTCTGGGGCTCAGGGTAAAGGGTCATTGGCTACCTGGGGCATACTCTTTTTCATGGTACATTGTAAAGCACAAAAGGGCAACTCAAGCTGTAGACGCTTCTTTAAAGCCTCTGCTCGCATTCCATCCACTTCCATTCTGTTGGCCAAAAAGGTCGTGTTGAAATGCTGTAGTCATGGGGGTGGGGAAATAGTTTCTTCCCACAATAGGAAGACACTGCAAAGTTATACAATATTCCAGGAAGTGAAGAAATGGAACAATTTGACCAACCGTAATTACCTAATTGGTTATACTTGATAACAAAGTTTATACTCTTTTTGATGGTTAAGATATCAGAAGTCATCTAGTTTAACCTCCCTCCAAATGCAGGAAATTCTTTCCCCAGCCATCCTGACAGATGCATTTTTAGTGGGCTGCTTAAATTTTCCCATGAATTTTCAAGGCAGCCTGCTTTATTGCAGGACCATTCTAATGGTGGAGAAAATCTTATTTTCGTTTGAAATTTGTCTCCCTCTACATTCTTCCCACTCCTCAGAAGTCTAAACTCAGACACAAAGGTGAGTGAGTGTGCACTGCCTTCTCCATGGGAGGGTGCCTCGTGAGGACAGCTGGCTCTTTCCCTTATAAAGTCTTGGCTTTTCTAGTTTCCATCCTCATTCCTTAAATAGCATGAAAGCATTTCCCCAAATCTCTCCACTCTTGTCATGTTGCTATAGACTGTCATTAAAGTCTATTGATAACTGAAGCAGAGTATGGATTAGACAGCAGAGAGCTCTGCCTCTGCCTACTCCTGGTGAGCACAGGGAGAGAGATCATTGCTATCTCCAGTAGCAACACTCTTCTATCCATTTAAGAGTTTACCTAAAAGTGTATTTTTAAATAGAAAGTACACCCCACATCTTGCTCTTACTGAGCTCTTGGTCATCTAATACCTTCATCTCTTCTTCCTGAAATTCATTTTGACTGAATCATTCCAATGTTATATCTATGTAATTTTTAAAAAAATATTTTCTTTTCTTTAAGATTTTATTTTTATTTATTTTAGAGAGAGGAGGAGGAGAGAGAGAGAGAGAAAGAGAGAAAGAGAAGGGAAGGGGGAGGAGCAGGAAGTATCATCTTCCATATGTGTCTTGACCAGGAAAGACCAGGGTTTTGAACCAGTGACCTCAGCATTCTAGGTCAACACTTTATCCACTGTGCTACCACAGGTCAGGCTATAATTTTTAAAATATGAATCAATCTATATGTATGTTAGTTAACTTTTATTGTGTTTTATTCTCTGTTATCTCAGTCTTTCTGAGCATTTGCATTCTGACGTTCAGTATATCTCTCCCACACATAAGACAGGTGTGAACTTGTAAACATGACTTGTCTCTCTTTATCCAAGTCATTGATAAAAATGTTGACCAGGTAGTTGTTAAGGACTTAGTCCTGCTGTCAGTCCTGCAAGATCTGGCCACTGTTTAGTGGGCCATCTATAAATCCTTATAATGTGTAAGAATTACTCATTATTCTTCATTATGATGTCAGAGATATCATTAGAGACCATGTGTGATGCTTTGTTTTGATTTTTGCACTCTCTTCGTGTTTTTTTTTCTGGTCTTCCCATTTGGTCAATGTATTCTCAAGAAAATGAGACTAGTTTGGTGTGACTATTCTTATTGTGCTAGCTGTTTGTATTGCCTCTGATTTTCTAAAGCCCAGAAGTCACAAAGTCAAATGCCCATAAAAGGCCCAACATGTAGTAAATATTTAGATTAGAAGGCTTGTGTGTGTGTGTGTGTGTGTGAACAGAAATATTCACCCTTTACCTAGAAGAGTTGGCCAACTGAACAAAATGCTTTATGAGTCAATTTCACCTGCCATTTTATAATTCCTCTTCTGAATATGTTGCCTGATCTGTTACTTGTGTGAACATCTATCTTTTTTCATTTTGAAAATGATGAGCAGATTAGTACATCTCCTAGCATAGATTTATAAAGGGCTATAAAGGTCCCAGTTTAGTCCCAACTCAATGTTTTTAAAAAATCTCTTGTACAATGTCTCTAACAAATGATTGTATAGATTTTTTTTTAATCTATCAAATTAAGCTGATCTCACTACATCACAGTACAGCTATGACTGTTCTTTTTTTCCTTTCTGTCTCAGAGGAAAAATTGGTTTGTACCTTCTCCAAAACAGAGTCTATCTATGTCCTTGGCCTTCTGCACTTTGGATCTTCTGGGTTTCCTGCCATCTGTTACCTCATCCCCATTGTATCTGTTAAATTTTCCTTCCTCTACCTCTTCTCCATCTGTTCACAGCATGATCAAATGCAGCTAAAATATCTCTTTTGTCATTTTACTCAATGACTTTTCAATACCGACTTGAAGAGGGTTTGTATTCCTTAATACAATATCCAAAGCCATGTTATGACATGGCCTCAACCTACCTTTCTATCCAGCAAAATCCATTTCTCCCTAGTGTGTACACTATGCTCTGGCCAAGCTCATCTACTGATCAGACTTCATGTTTCTCTTAATCTTGGCTTTTGGCCATGCTTTTCCCATTGCTTAAAATGTCATTTTATCAGCTTTGTTTTCCCTCCTTTTATTTGTTGAAATCCTAAATGTCCTTCACAACCTAGTCTGTGAGTCACCTCTTTCATGAAGCCTTCTTTGCTCTCCTTAGCTGAATAATGATTTCCAAAAAATCTTGTTGAATTTTGTTTGTGTTACTGCCTTTACCACTTTCTACATTTTAACAGATTTTTGGTTCATGTCTTGTCTCATCACTTAACTGTAAAGTTGTTGAAAACCTACACTGTTTTCTATCCATCTTTATATCTTTAAGATCTAGCACAATTCTTTGCATGTAGTATGTTCTCAGGAAATGCTTATTGGTTGATGGAATAATTACTTCTGAGATGCATTAGTAATAATTAATCTAAGTTTGTTTGTTTTTTTCAAAATCAAACTCAATTCCCCATATTTTGGAACCTGCTACTCTTGAGAGATAAACCATTTTTTCACTCTATAAAACAAAAGAAAATAGCTTTTATTTCTTATCTGGTATGTTACAGATAATTGAGTAGTTTTCTTTCACCAATATTATATATGTATTTTCCTTATTTTAGCTTCATAAATATCCTTTTTGGCAGATTTTTGTTGTTATTTTGATGACAAAACAGAGGATAAAGCATTTAGATAAAGTATTACTTATTTCAGAACTAGACTTAGATGTCTCGTGGGAGGACAAGGCTCTTGGACACAAGTGATGGGGAGAGCTGATAACTGGATAATAAGACTCCTGGGTCTTTTTTCATTCTATTTTTGACTCACTGGGTGAGTTAGGCAAGTTTATCTTTGGCTTTTCTATTTGTGAAACTGAGATTCATATACAACTGTGTAAAATATGTGTCCCCTTACTTACCTCCCTCCAAGAGATTAATGAGATGATTTCTGAGGAGCACTTTGATTTTCTCTGATAAAAGAAATAGATAAGTATGAAGTGAAGCATTTCCTGCTTCTCTGAAGGTTTTAAAGAGGGTGAAAGACAGCCTTTTAAAAATTATCAAAGTAAAAACTAGAGGAAGGAAAAGCCATATGCATTTAAAATCAAATCAACAGTTAATGTAGAACACCTAATGATCTTTTGATATGTGCATTGTACATTGCAATTTACCAGGCACTTTTATGTATACTGTCTCCATTAGTTCTCATAACTACTCTCTGTAGAACATGGATGAGTCTTTTTATTGCCATTTTTAAGATAAGAAAGCTAATACTCAGGAAGGACAAATACTCATATGTAACTTGATTCCTGTGTAACAGTCCAGGGTCAAACTCAGGTTCCCTGGATTCCAAACCCAAGTTCAGTGATCTTGCATCTCTTTGGTTTGGTTGACATGATAGCATTCAAATTGTGCTATCTACATTCTATCCACGTTGAGCATTAAATTGAAAGCTTTCTATTGTTATAAGCTTTTTCATATTACTCTAATTAATCTCTTTCCACTTTTTATTTTTTGTCCTTAAGTAGATCATAAAAGTTATGTTAGAGTTGCGTATATTTTCAGATCATCCTATCAATTGGTTACCTGAAAGCCTGAGGTGGGTTCCCTTTATTCTCTTCTTCCTTATAATAGGCCCTTGACATTCATTTCGGTTTCCATTCTTCTTGATAGTTGCCACCTACTACTGCATTCTTGGTACTGAGCATCAGCACAAGGAGTATTTGAAAGGCAGATGGTTCTGTTCATTTTGGAATCAATGCCTAACACAATATATTGTACACAGTAGGTCCTCAATATGTCCTTGCTGAAGGAATGGCTAGACTAATCAATAATTTTAGGTGGGGCAGAAGTATAGAAAGTTGGTAAGAATGCTAGGAACATTGCCCTGGCTGGTTGGCTCAGCGGTAGAGCGTCAGCCTGGCGTGCGGGGGACCCGGGTTCGATTCCCGGCCAGGGCACATAGGAGAAGCACCCATTTGCTTCTCTACTCCCCCCCTCCTTCCTCTCTGTCTCTCTCTTCCCCTCCCGCAGCCAAGGCTCCATTGGAGCAAGGATGGCCCGGGCGCTGGGGATGGCTCCTTGGCCTCTGCCCCAGGCGCTAGAGTGGCTCTGGTCGCGGCAGAGCTACGCCCTGGAGGGGCAGAGCATCACCCCCTGGTGGGCAGAGCTTCGCCCCTGGTGGACGTGCCAGGTGGATCCCGGTCGGGCGCATGCGGGAGTCTGTTTGACTGTCTCTCCCCGTTTCCAGCTTCAGAAAAATACAAAAAAAAAAAAAAAAAAAAGAATGCTAGGAACAAAATGTTGGTTCCTGATAGTGGAAGATCTGAGATTCTGGGCTGAAGAGTTTGAAATTTGCTGGCGATAATAGAATTCCTGGTACCAAGTAATGGTTTTTCTGGATTTTATATTTCTAGGGCAGATTCCACTTGAAAATTCAGAACATTTCCTTTTCTTTTTTTTTTTTTTTTTGGAGTCTTTTCAACTCCACTGGGACCACCTCCCACCAGTGCCACTTTGCTGGAGACGTGTGATATGTAAGACAGGCAGAAAACTCCAGTGAATGGAGAAGGCCTGTTAAAGGCATTGATTTCTGTGAAGGTTCATTCAGTTTGTTAACTAAATTGCAGGTTGTATTGCTTGGCCAAGACAGCAGACAGGCAGTTCCGCCCGAAAAAGTAGTGTCTTCAAAATGACAGGTAGACTTCAGCTTCATTGGAGGCGGTGGCTATCATCATTGCCTAGACAATCACAATGAATATAGTGATTATATACATCCCTTGGAAGGTGGGGCTGATAGCATAGCTGGGCTGTGCTAGAAAATCCAGGCTGGGGCCTGATGTAAACGGCAGAAAAGCAGACCTCTGGGCCTCTTAAAAAGGAGGCAGAAGTTCATGATCTAAGGAAAGTTTCATGGGCCTGCTGAAAACCTTACCAATTAAAATCGTAATTTCTAGGCTTGTAAGTGATATTTAACATTTTTCTTTCTAATGTTTTTTCTGGCATCCCGATGTCTAAAACTCCCAGACATCTGGATCCAACAGCTGCATGCTGCTAAGAGTTCAACAGTCAGTGGAAACAGTGGTAGTTAACTGGTTAAAGAAAGGAAGCTTCAACATGACCATAAAGCAAACATGTTGAAATTCCCAAATGTCTACCAAACTCCACATAACAAGGCCTCCTTAGATGCTGAGGATTGGTTCTCTAGTTCCTTTTAAGCGTCCACCTGTATTGGTACGGCTGCCTAGAGAGGGTTTATTTAGGATTCTGATATGTTAGAAAAGGGAGGGCTCCCCCATCTATATTATACCGTGAAGCAACTGCTATTCTTCGAAAGAAAATACTGGGATGACACACCTTGTGCCTTCTCTCCAAACCCTTGTCTAGTTGGTGGGATCAGATGAAGGATCTGTACATGTTCAATAAGACTACTTTTCTGTCTTAATTCTATTCAGTGGGTTCTTTTTCCTGTATTGGGAATACCCAGGCTAGTTTTATCTTTGTAGGGAGCAGTGGGAAAGGGAATATGACTAGAAATAAGAGTAGGAAACCTGATATGTAGCCAGGTCCACCTCTCATCCCAGACCCATTCCCCAGTTCAGCTCCACAAGCAATGAAGTCCGCAGGTCCTTTATTTAGCCTGTGTCCATTTCTCAATTGGCTTGGAATTCAGAATGGAGAGGGCTATGATTTATTGCCCACTTAAACCTCAACATTATGGTAGAGTAGCAATTCTGTTTTTCTAGCTGTTATATTGCAATAAACATTTTTGATTTATTTGGCAAGTGTGTTATATAACTAAAATAATTTGTTTCAATATCATGGTTTGCTCAAAATTAAATGGTAGTTCTAGAGCAGTAGCCTCCATTAAATTTTTTTGATGGTTACAACCATACAAATATATGAGCTCACAGAAGTAAAAGTATGTTTGCATAAAATTTATATGTACCTTTCTGTACTGAATGGTCTACTCTTATGCAACTTTCAATAATGCATTTTAGTATCACTATGTTTGCCAGCATTTTTTAATCTTATTGTTTATTGGCTAAATGTACAATTCCTATTGGTGGGTTTCTAAGTCAAGCTGAAGGTAGCTACCACACTGCAAAATTCAGAGGAAGTCTATATTATTTAAATTGGACCATTGGAGGTTGCCTAACAGTGATAGATTTTGTTATTGAGCCTGAGTCTATGGGAAGTGCATTAAAACCCTGTGCTGAGTCACCTCTCTGAAGCAGCAGTTAAGTTATTACAATTTGGCAGGTGCTTTAGATGTGTGGGTGTAGCCCAGCCCTTCAAGGATAAAGAAGGCTAAAATTCCTTGACTATCTTTTGTTATGTACTAGGTTCCTGCATAATTTGTTTTATCTTTATAACAAGCTCTTGTGGTAGGTAATTTTTTCCCAACATTAAAGATGATAAAATTGAGGCTTAGAGTATTTAAACTTTTTGGTCAAGAATACATAGTAAGTGATGGTATTAAGATCCAAAGCCAGAAAAGCCAACAGTGGATAACAAATAACAGCTGATGCCAACCTAAGAAGATCTAGAAATAACACAACTGAAAATTGAAGGCAGACAACACCAAGCCTAGACTCAACCAGCTCTACAAACAACACACCCAAACACACAGACATAATGAGGAAACAGAGAAGTGCAATCCAAATGAAACCACAAGAGAAATCTCCAGAAAAGGAACTGAGTGATATGGAAATAACCAAACTGCCAGATGCAGAGTTTATAATAATGATTGTTAGGATGCTTAGGGATCTTAGAACAACAATGGATGGTCATTATGAACACCTAAATAAAGAAATAGCAAGTATAAAAAAGGATATTGAAATATTAAAAAAGAAAAAGTCGGAGATGACAAATACAATATCAGAAATGAAGACCACAATGGAAGGAATTAAAAACAGGATGGATGAAGCTGAGAATTGAATCAGTGAGTTGAAGGACAAGTTGAAAAAAGGCATGGAAGCAGAGCAGAAAAAATAAAAGAGACTCAAAAAGTCTGAGGAAACTCTAAGAGAGCTCTGTGACAACATGAAGAGAAATAACATTCGCATCATAGGGGTTCCTGAAGAAGAGAAAGAACAATGGATAGAGACTTTGTTCAATCATATAATAGTGAAAAATTCCCTAAATTAATGCAGGAAAAAACTCTCACAAGTTCAAGAAGCACAGAGAACTCCATTAAAGAGAAACCCAAAGAAATCTACACTAAGACACATCATAATTAAAATATTAAAGCTAAGTGATAAAGAGAAAATATTAAAAGCTGCTAGAAAAAAAGGCTATCACATACAAAGAAGCCCCCATAAGAATGACATCTGACTTCTCAACAGAAACACTTGAGGCCAGAAGGGAATGGCAAGAAATATTCAAAGTAATGCAGAACAAGAACCTACAACCAAGACTACTTTATCCAGCAAGGCTATCATTTAAAATTGGAGGAGAAATGGCCCTGGCTCAGTGGTAGAGCATCGGCCTGGCGTGCAGCAATCCCGAGTTCAATTCCTGGCCAGGGAACACAGGAGAAGTGCCCATATGCTTCTCCACCCCTCCCCCTCTCCTTTATCTCTGTCTCTCTCTTCTCCTCCTGCAGCCAAGGCTTCATTGGAGCAAGGTTGGTCCGGGCACTGGGGATGGCTCCATGGCCTCTGCCTCAGGTGCTAGAATGGCACTGGTTGCAACAGAGCAATGCCCCAGATGGGCAGAGCACCACCCCCTGGTGGGCATGCCAGGTGGATCCCGGTTGGGTGCATGCAGGAGTCTTTTTTTATGTTTCCAACTTCAGAAAAAATAAATAAATAAAATTAAAAATAAAATTGAAGGAGAAATAAAAAGCTTCCCAGATTAAAAAAAAAAAAAAGAAAGAAAGAAAGAAAAACAACTCAAGGAACTCATTACAGCCCAACCAATGCTGCAGAAAATGTTAAGGGGTCTGTTGTAAACAGCAGATCAAAGTGGGAAAAAAATATAGCAAAAGAGGAATACAGCTTTAAAGAATGAAATGGCAATAAACAAGTATATATCAATAATAACCTTAAATGTAAATGGATTAAATGATCAATTAAAAAACATAGGGTAGCTGCATGGATAAGAAAACAGGACCCATACATATACTGTCTACAGGAGACACACCTTAAAACAAGAGATGCACGTAGACTGAAGTAAAAGGTTTGAAAAAAAATATTTCATGCAAATAGAAATGAAAAAAAAGCTGGGGTAGCAATACGTATATCAAACAAAATGGACTTTAAAACAAAGGCTATAGTAAGAAATAAAGAAGGCCACTAAATAATGATAAAGGGAGCAATCCAGCAGGAAGATATAACCATTATAAGTATCTACACACCTAATATAGGAGCACCTAAATATATAAAGCAGACTTTGATAGATTTAAACGGCGAGATCAACAGTAATACTAAAATAGTAGGGGATTTCAATAACCCACTAACATCACTAGTTAGATCCTCAAGAAAGAAAATCAACAAAGAAACAGCAGACTTAAACAACACACTACATCAGAACTGGATTTAATAGATATCTTCAGAACCTTTCACCCTAAAGCAGTAGAATATACATTCTTTTCAATTGCTCATGGTACATTCTCTAGAATAGACCATGTGTTAGGGAATAAAAGTGGTCTCAACAAATTTAAGAACATTGAAATCATATCAAGCATTTTCTCTGATCATAATGGCATGAAACTAGAAATCAACCACAACAGAAAAACTAAAAAATTCTCAAACACATGAAAACTAAATAGCAGGTTTTTAAATAATGAATGGATTAACAATGAGATCAAACAAGAAATTTAAAAATTCCTAGAAACAAATGATAATGAGCATAAAACAACTCAAAATTTCTGGACACAGCAGAAGTAGTACTGAGAGGGATGTTCATAGCACTACAGGCATACTTTAAGAAGCTAGAAAAAGCCCAAATAAGTGACTTAACCCTGCATCTAAAAGATCTAGGAAAAGAACAGCAGGTAAAGCCCAGATGTAGTAGAAGAAAAGAAATAATAAAGATCAAAGTGGAAATAAATGACATAAAGGCTAAAGAAACAATACAGAGGATCAATGAAACGAGGGGCTGGTTCTTTGAAAAGGTAAACAAGATTGATGAACCTTTAACTAGACTCACCAAGAAAAATAAAGACAGGACTCAAATAAATAAAATTAGAAATGAGACTGGAGAAATAACAACTGGCACAACAGAAATACAAAGGATTGTAAGAAAATACTATGAAGAACTGTATGCCAAAAAACTAGACAACCTAGATGAAATGGACAAATTCCTTGAAACATACAATCTTCCAAAATCAATCTGGGAGAATCAGAAAACCTAAACAGACCGATTACAACAAATGAAATAGAAACAATTATTAAAATACTCCCAACAAAGAAAAGTCCTGGGCCTGATGGCTTCACAAGTGAATTCTAACAAATATTCAAAGAACTAACTCCTATCCTTCTCAAGCTATTTCAAAATTTTCAAGACGAAGGACGACTTCCAAGCTCCTTTTATGAGGTTAACATAGTTCTGATTCCAAACCAGGCAAAGGTGACACAGAGAAAGAAAATTATAGGCCAATATCCCTGATGAATATAGATGCCTAAATCCTCAACAAAATATTAGCAAACAGGATCCAGCATTATGAAAAAAATCCCACATGATCAAGTGGGATTTATTCTGGGGAGGCAAGGCTGGTACAATATTTGTAAATCAATCAATGTGATTCATCATATAAACAAAAGTAAGGAGAAAATCTACATGATAATTTCAATTAATGCAGAAAAAGCATTAGATAAAATTCCAGCAATCATTCATGATCAAAACTCTCAGCAAAACTGGAATACCGGGAACATACCTCAACATGATAAAGGCCATCTATGAGAAACCCACAGCCAACATCATACTCAATGGGCAAAAATTAAAAACAATCCCCTTAAGATCAAGAACATGGCAGGGGTGCCCCCTTTCACCTCTTTATTCAACATAGTTCTGGAAGTCCTAGCCACAGCAATCAGACAAGAAGAAGAAATAAAAGGCATCCAAATTGGAAAAGAAGTAAAACTATCATTATTTGCAGATTATATGATATTGTATATAGACAACCCTAAAGTCTCAGTCAAAAAACTACTGGACCTGATAAATGAATTCAGCAAGGTGGCAGGATATAAAATTAATACTCAGAAATCAGAGGCATTTTTATACACCAACAATGAACTGTCAGAAAGAGAAATTAAGGAAACAATCCCTTTCACTATTGCAACCAAAAAAATAAAGTACCTAGGAGTAAATTTAACCAAAGAGATTAAAGACTTGTACTCAGAAAATTATAAAACATTGATAAAAGAAATCAAGGAAGATACAAACAAGTGGAAGCATATACCGTGCTCATGGTTAGGAAGAATGAACATCATTAAAATGTCTATATTATCCAAAGCAATTTATAAATTCAATGCAATACCAATGACATACTTCAAAGATATAGAACACATATTCCAAAAATTTATATGGAACCAAAAAAGAACACGAATAGCCTCAGCAATCTTGAAAAGGAAGAAAAAAGTGGGAGGTATCACACTTCCAGATATCAAGTTATACTACAAGGCCATTGTACTCAAAACAGGCCTGGTACTGGCATAAGAACAGGCATATAGATCAATGGAACAGAACAGAGAACCCAGAAATAAACCCACACCTTTATGGACAACTGATATTTGACAAAGGAGGTAAGAGCATACAATGGAGTAAAGACAGCCTCTTTAACAAATGATGTTGGGAAAATTGGACAGCTACCTGCAAAATAATGAAACTAGACCACCAACTTACACCACTCACAAAAATAAACTCAAAATGGATAAAAGATTTAAATGTAAGCCATGAAACCTTAAGCATCTTAGAAGAAAACATAGGCAGTAAGCTCTCTGACATCTCTCACAGCAATATATTTGCCGATTTATCTCCCTGGGCAAATGAAATAAAAGACAGGATAAACAAATGGGACTATATCAAACTAAAAAGCTTTTGCACAGCTAAAGACAATAAGAACAGAATAAAAGACAAACTACACAGTGGAGAACATATTCGACAATATGTCTGATAAGGGGTTAATAACAAAAATTTATAAAGAACTTGTAAAACTCAACATCAGGAAGACAAACAATCCAATCAAAAAATGAGTGAAAGAAATGAATAGACACTTCTCCAAAGAAGACATACAGATGGCCAATAAGCATATGAAAAAATGTCAATATCACTAATCATTAGAGAAATGCAAATTAAAACCAAAATGAGATATCACCACACACCAGTCAGAATGGCGCTCATCAACAAACACAGAATAAGTGCTGGCGAGGATGTGGCGAAAGGGAATGCAGACTGGTGCAGCCACTGTGGGAAATAGTATGGAGATTTCTCAAAAAATTAAAAATCGAACTGCCTTTTGATTTTAGGAACTATCCCACTTTTAGGAACATAGCCTAAGAACATCATAGCACTGTTCCAAAAGGAGAAATGCACCCCCATGTTTATGGCCACATTGTTCACAATAGCAAAGATCTGGAAACAGCCCAAGTGTTGGTCAGAGGATGAGTGGATTAAAAAGCTTTGGTACATATATACTATGGAATACTACTCAGCCATAAGAAATGATGACATCGGATCATTTACAACATGGGTGGACCTTGATAACATTATACTGAGTTAAATAAGTAAATCAGAAAAAACTAAGAGCTATATGATTCCATACATACATGGGACATAAAAATGAGACTCAGAGACATGGACAAGAATGTGATGGTTACGGGGGGGGGGGGGAGGAGGGTTTGGGGAGGGAGGGGCACAAAGAAAACCAGATAGAAGGTGACGGAAGACAATTTGACTTTGGGTGAGAGATATGCAATGAAATCAAATGTCAAAATAACCTGGAGATGTTTTCTCTGAACATATGTACCCTGATTTATCAATGTCACCCCACTAAAATTAATTTAAAAAAAAAGGAAAGCCGTGGCCAGAAAAAGGTACTAAAGCTGAAGGGCCCCTGCTGCAGTAGTCGTCCAGACTCCAACATTGATGTGGACCATCTCCACGCTGCTGCTCTGAGCTCTGACCAAAGGCAGCCAAGAGGAACACGCCCATGGGGCCCCCTTAAGCTGTACCCAGACACGCCAAAAGGATTTGTGAGTAACAAATTGCCTGTGTGATTATTGCAACTTAAAAAAAGAGAGAGAGAGAAAGAGAGAATCAAAGCCTGACCTGTCTTAATAAAAAGCCTATGATTTTTTTTTTTTCTTTTTTTTCATTTTTCTGAAGCTGGAAACAGGGAGAGACAGTCAGACAGACTCCCGCATGCGCCCGACCGGGATCCACCCGGCACGCCCACCAGGGGTGGTGCTCTGCCCCCCAGGGGGCGATGCTCTGCCCATCCTGGGCGTCGCCATATTGCGACCAGAGCCACTCTAGCGCCTGAGGCAGAGGCCACAGAGCCATGCCCAGCGCCCAGGCCATCTTTGCTCCAATGGAGCCTTGGCTGCGGGAGGGGAAGAGAGAGACAGAGAGGAAAGCGCAGCGGAGGGGTGGAGAAGCAAATTAGCGCTTCTCCTATGTGCCCTGGCCGGGAATCGAACCCGGGTCCTCCGCACGCTAGGCCGATGCTCTACCGCTGAGCCAACCGGCCAGGGCTCTATGATTTTTATAGTACATTAGGGGGTTAAAAAAACAGAAAATTCTGCAAGGGGCAGGCTGATAATACAAGTGATTAAAATGGAATGTAAAAACAACAGCAGGGAAAACTTGATAACGGGCAACAACATTGAGCCTTTGCATCTATTAGACCAGGGGTCAGGAACTTTTTTGGCTGAGAGAGCCATGAATGCCACATATTTTAAATTGTAATTCCGTGAGAGCCATACAACGACCCGTGTACGTTCTGCATTATCCAATAAAAATTTGGTGTTGTCCTGGAGGACAGCTGTGATTGGCTCCAGCCACCCGCAACCATGAACATCAGTGGTAGGAAATGAATGGATTGTAATACATGAGAATGTTTTGTATTTTTAACATTATTATTTTTTTTATTAAAGATTTGTCTGTAAGCCAGATGCAGCCATCATAAGAGCCACATCTGGCTCACGAGCCATAGGTTCCCGACCGCTGTCATAGACACTCATGAGTGGTGGAGACTGATGAATGAGAGAGCCTGTGCCTTTTTCCCCAACTCTGACCTTTGTCTTCTCAAACCATATTCCAGTGTTGATAAGTCTTACCATTTTCAAAAGAACTTAGAAATCTAACTATTCACAAGAGCCCTTCTGTGATTTTTAAATGCTGAAAACAAATCTACTTTCAAAACTAACTATAAGTTACCACCCCCCCCCCCAAAAAAATAATACACATCTGAGGGCCTGATCTAGCCTGTAGTTTCTGAATGTGTAACCTCTGCATTATGCAATGCAGCTGATAAGTACGACTGGGGGAAATTATGAGCAGAAACCAAACCAAAAACAGTTTTTACTGCCCTTCTGAGTAGTGTGGCCCCCAGATTTAGTACATTTGTGAACTGTGCACTCTGGGGTGGTTGTGCAACTCCCAGTCCTCACTCTGCTCTTCACCGCAGGTGGAAATGAGACCTGTGTGTAATCCACACTTGGGTTTTGATGGCCTGAGCCTTGTTTCTGTGTATTCCCTGGATAGGCCTGGCCGTCTGGTGAGCAGAGGGGTTATAGTTCACCAGCAGTCATCTTTTGGCCATTTATTTTGAAATGCATCCAGCTGTCTGATGAAGGGGGTATCTCTGCATGCAGCCAGGTTTCTAAGGTATTGGCCTGCAGAAAGTTTCTTGAGGTCAGTATGAGTGGCAAGGAATACAAGGTAGGGCAAAAGTGGGTTTACAGCTGTGAGCACACAAACCACAGTTTATTCTTGTATCATTCATTAATTCTCATATTATTTTCCATATGAACAACGTGTAGACCTACTTTTGGCCCACCCTGTACATCTATGTTTGAAAGTCTGGGGAACTGCTTTTTCTGTATTCTTTCAGTTGAGGTGTGGCAGATGCATTTCGTTGCACTGGTCTCATCCCTTGTCTGTATCCCTATTACTTCTTTTCCTCTCCTTTTCTTTTTTTCTGATCTTAATCACTACCTTAAATGACTCGCATGTATTACTGGGTTTCTGTATGACTCGCATGTATTACTGGGCTTCTGTATGACTAGTTAGCAACAGAAAGATAACTGCTCACTGCTGAAACATGGTTGCTTTAACGTCGCTTGGATGCTGTCTTCCCTGCTGGCCTCTGAACCTCTGGGCCAGGATCAGCTGCAAGTGCAGCGCAAATCGTTGCTGAGAGATGCCTAAAGCAGAACGCTGGGGAGTTAGCGGGAGGGCACACTTTGGAAATAAGGGATTTGACTTCTATTTATTTTGAGTCTATACTTTTCCAAATCCCATAAATGTAACTGTGCCATCAGCAAGGAAACATTTGCCATGGGGTTTAGGGAGGGTCCTTGGGGCAAGAAGGAACATATTCTCTAAGATTTAGCATGTTTATAAAACTTAAAAATGTTTTCTTTCTGTTTGTATACACTGAATCCTGGAAAGCTACCTTAATATTCAAAGGTTTTTGTCTTGGCAAAATTAGAGATCTTTCAGAAAGCAGACCAGCTGGTTGATAGTGGAAAATAAGTTTTTTCAATAGCTTCCTCTTTTTCCCTTTTACAGACTGTATTTCATTTTCTCTAAACTCTCTAAACTCCCCCCATTCATCCCTACCTACTCAAATGCATCAACCCAAACAACTAATTTTCTTGTTGAATAAATACTGGAGAGATTATGGGATAAATGTAGTATAGATCTAGATCAAGATGGCTCTAGGAAGACATGCCTGTAGAGTTGTATTCAGCTCTATACATCTATGCACAGTGGCTGGAAATTTGGACTCTCTAGCAAGCGAAAGTCTTTTCATGACAAAGAATAGAGTACCTGGCCCTGGCCGGTTGGCTCAGCGGTAGAGCGTCGGCCTGGCGTGCGGGGGATCCGGGTTCGATTCCCGGCCAGGGCACACAGGAGAACCGCCCATTTGCTTCTCCACCCCCCCCTCCTTCCTCTCTGTCTCTCTCTTCCCCTCCCGCAGCCAAGGCTCCATTGGAGCAAAGATGGCCCGGGCGCTGGGGATGGCTCCTTGTCCTCTGCCCCAGGCGCTAGAGTGGCTCTGGTCATGGCAGAGCGACGCCCCAGAGGGGCAGAGCATCGCCCCCTGGTGGGCAGAGCGTCGCCCCTGGTGGGCGTGCCGGGTGGATCCCGGTGGGGCGCATGCGGGAGTCTGTCTGACTGTCTCTCCCTGTTTCCAGCTTCAGAAAAATAAATTTAAAAAAAAAAAAAAAAAGAATAGAGTACCTCATTCAGCTTTGGGCTGAGCCAAGCCTAGGAGGTCTGTCCTGTCATTTGGTCATTCCTAGATCAATGATACCCTAAATACCTAATGACCAATCAGTTACATTCCCTGGAGCTCATGTTGATTGTAGATCATCCCGATGTTTGATTCACTCTGGAACCTACAGCCCATTCTATGTTAGGTATGTGATTGATTCACATTCCTGGAGGCCCTCAGTGGAAATGAAGTCTCAGGGTTCCTACTGACAATACAGGGACTGTCCGAGGGCTACCTGAGAACTTGACTATAGATACCTTGTGACAGACAGAGAGGAGTCCGGATTCCCTTAAGCCATCATCACTTTACTTAAAAAATAAAGGAGAGGGTCATAGAAACCAGCTTTGGGTATGTTATGTTTTAAGGTTTCATTCATACACACAAAACTCTAACATTGTATTTTATAAGCTTTGGATAAAGTCTTCTGGCATCTTGATACTAATAATAAAATTATAGTGTATTCATAAAGAACAGAGAGAAGGAACACCTGTGCCCTTTAAATGCCACAAAGTGACTACTTCTTCATATCGTGTGTGGATTTGTAATAAACTCCATGGATAACTGAGTCTGTAAAGCCGTGGCTGGCCCCTGGATAACTCACAGTGCACACCCTATCATAGAGGGCTGGTGACTTCCTAGTTTCTCAGAGGTATTGTCCCCATTTGGCTGAAACTCACTCACTTTATAATTTGCTGTGGATAGTAAATTCAAGTAAGAGAAGGAGATGTTTTATCCAATTATTCTATCAAGAGAGCGTGCTGCTTTGAAGTAATTCTCAATGCTGGTGTGTTGGAGGCCTTTCCGAAGGCACAAGTCAGCTCCCTGTGACATGTTTTGAAGTCTCCCACTTGGGTTACTTACTAAACTCACCCAGTCCCGGGAAAGCATTCTTCTTTTCACACATCTGCTCGGGTGTCCAGATTACCCTCCCCTATGGTGGCTTTGACGCTGGTCTGGAGACCAGCAGACCTGCCTCTCCCCTTATGTGCTGCAGTGGTTTAAATTTAATTTTCCGGCCCTGGCCAGTTGGCTCAGTGGTAGAGCGTCGGCCTGGCGTGTGGAAGTCCCGGGTTCGATTCCCGACCAGGGCACACAGGAGAAGCGCCCATCTGCTTCTCCACCCCTCCCCCTCTCCTTCCTCTCTGTCTCTCTCTTCCCCTCCGCAGCAGAGGCTCCATTGAAGCAAAGATGGCCCGGGCGCTGGGGATGGCTCTGTGGCCTCTGCCTCAGGCACTAGACTGGCTCTGGTCGCAACAGAGCGACGCCCCAAATGGGGTGGATCCCGGTCAGGCGCTTGCGGGAGTCTGTCTGACTGCCTCCCTGTTTCCAGCTTCAGAAAAATACAAAAAAAAAAAAAAAATTTAACTTTCCCCCCATCTCTGAATCCACCTTTTGAATTACAAATGCTGATACAATCCAAGAGAGGATGTTACAGTAATGATAGTAGACAAAGAAGAGGACCATAAAATATCATCTGAAGAAAATAACCAGCTGCAACACTATCTCCAGGGCACACACCCCAGCATCCATGCATGCAGACAGCCCCTGCTGATATATGGGAGTCTGCTGGCCATTTTGTTTACGATAACTAGGAAAGGAAAAATGAGCCCTATTTCAGTGCGTTCATCCTAAGATGATGACACAGTAGAATCTCCTCGCAGGTAGACCAAGACAGCTCAGTTAATCACCATTTTTCACTCAGGGGACTCAAGTGCCGTGCAGATGCATTGGGGCCCTGGAGACGGAGATATTCATTGGGTCGCGATGCTATTCTCTTCTCTCATTCCATCTAATGTAATAAACGGCAGTCCTGGCATCCAAGTGATATGTGCTGGCTTTTAGAGTCCCAAGCCTTTAACATGTACATGATTCACTCCACAGAACTAAACAAATTTTCAGAAAGAAATGTCATATCATTATAATTTTAATAACTTTACAGCTTCGCTCCATCTCCTCCATTACCAGACTACTCCTAGCTACAATCATCTTTTGCCAGAAGCCTCTAATTTATTTCTCTGTATCTGCAGCTGCTCACCTTCAAACAGTGTTGTGTTGAATTGATTTTAGTATCTAAACCACCCTTAATGGAATCTGAGATAGATTAGTGCATGCCTACATTTGGTGATTTCTTTTGTATTTTGTCTTAGCATAGTAGAAGTGTGCTTCCTTCACCTTGAGCAGGTATAGGCTCCTTGCCCTTTGACCTTCCCACTTATATTTGAGTTGTTCTGAATGCGTTAATGTAAATTTTTGGTCAAAAATTGAAAAAAGAAATCATAACTAGCCATAAATTATGCAGGGTTCTATAACAAGGTTCAGAGAACTTTTTCTCTCGTGGGCTGGACTCACTAGCCACATGATTTCTGTCTCAACTACTCAGCATTGCTGTTATAATGCAAAAGCAGACAAAGACAGTATGTAAATGATTGAGCACAGCTGTGTCCCAATAAAACTTTATTTCCGTATATAGGCAATAGCCAGGTTTGGCTTGCAGTTTGCTGACCCCTGCTTCAAACCAATCTGTCTCCAATTTTTGCATACCCATTCTGCGAAGGAAGTGTAACAAAATGTAGTGAGCGTCATCAGGATTTCTGATCATCCCAAGCCCTAAATCTCTCAATTCTGAAAAGTATATATCATACTAAATCTTTTTTTTTTTTTTTAACTAGAAAATGGTATAATGGTTAGTCAGGGAATTCATCAATGGAAGTGACTGAGAAGGCTTTACTTATTGAACCAAAAATTTTTAGTTGAGGTTTATTATTCACATTGGTTCATTCACCTTGAAACCATAATGTTAACTCAATCTGTCACTTGAAAAGGAAGTAACTAGTAAAGCACTGTGGGGAGTCACTTCATGTTTCACCGCAACTACAGAGAAGGTCTCGAAAGGGTGTTTGCTGTTTACAGGTCTGTCTTCTGTGGGGGGCCTGCCATGCATCCTCGGGCTGGACTGTCGAGCTTTAAGAGAGGGAGTTTCTCCTTTGCAGCCTGCTCAGAACTGAACAGACATCTTTGTAGAAACTGATTAGTCTGCAGAGAAAGATCAAGAGACTAAACTGGAGTTGGAACTATCAGCTCATTTCATTGTCCCAGGGGAGAAGTACTGGGGGCCTGACTTACTTAGGGGTTAGCAGCAATCACTAAAAGAAGGGGGTTTCCAAACCAGACAGGGAAAATAACAAAGGACATGTATTTTAGACCTACCACTTTCTGGCTGTGTGAGCTTGCATTTCCAAGTTTATATCTGTAAAATGGGCCCTTGAGCACAGCATAGAGTAGGAAGAGTGTCTAGAGTTGATCCACACATGCTCACTGCTTACCCTGTTCTTTAAGGACTAGACCACAATTTTAGATGAAACATAGAATAATGGACGTATGTGTACAAACAGGCATGCATTAGTGTACACCTGTGTATTGTGTGTATGTGTTGTGTGTATGCATATGCATATTATAGAAGGAAGATTGTGGGGAATAATCTAAAACATACAGGTAAATATTTGTAAAATGGTTACTATCACGCATTATATTCTTTACGGATATTTGTTGAATGACTGATATTTTGGACTCTCCTTGTGAAAAGTTTCTTAATAATGGTACTGTTGATATCACGGGCTAGATATGTCTTTGTTGTATATTGTCGAATATTTAGTAGCATTCCTGGCCTGGTGTGTACCCACTAGATGCCAGTAGCACCCCACCCCAAGTTGTGACAACCAAAAATGTCTCCCGATTTTACCAAATGTCTTTGGGCACAAAATTACCCCCAGTTGAAATTACTACCCCAGTAGAATCAAGTTATTAATATAAGGAAATAGTTCTGGCAAACACCTGGAGGGCTTGTAAGCATGGAGATTGCTGGGCCTCAATCTAGAGATTCTGATCCTAGGGGTCTGACATTAGATCCAATAATTTGCGTTTCTAACACCTTCCCAGGTGATGCTGCTGCCGGTGGTCCCAGGTCCATGGGAAATCACCAAATGTAGGCATGCACTAATCCATCTCAGATTCCATGTAAGTAAGAGGGTCATGAAAAATTTTAGATGATTTAAAATGCACTTCCTAATTCTGAGGATTATAATGTTATTACCATTAGCACAGGGCTGAAGGTCTTTCTGTTAGGCCCACTGGGTGGTTTTCTCACAGCGATGGTAGAGATCTGGGGTGAGAGCAAGGCATTAATGGGAGATGTTTGGTCTGCCCTGGGTTTCAGTCGCCACTGCCCTGGCAGCTGTCACCCGAATCCTGCCAGGAGACTGTTCCAAGTCTCAGCCTCACATTGGGGCTCCTACAAGAATGAACTTCAATTTTTGCTCTATTGTCCGACGAAACTACCGAACAAGGCAGTGTGACACTGGGGTCTGGGAAGAGAAGTGAATGTTCAGAGTGGACTTGAAGGACATGATGACTGAAGATGCCATTTTGTGACAGTGACCCTTAGGGCTCTGGCTCTGACTTGCATCTTATTTACTTGTATCCTTTGTCTTGTCCTTCCTTGATTCCCTCCTTCAGGTCAGAGTTCCTGTTGTCCTAAGCTGTCATCCCTGCTTTCTCCCTCTCCTTCTCCTTTTCTTTTTTTTTTTTTTTTCCTTTGCTTGTAGTTAGAGATGAAGCTGTCTGGAGCTATTTATCAGTCTTATCTCTCTTGGCCCTCTGTTAGTATTTCAGACTGTGGATCTAATCCGCTTTAATTGATTGACTTCGAGCATCCAGACATCAGCAAAACACTCAAGCACAGCTGCACCCGGGGAGAGGTGGTTGCAGTTTTGCTGGGCCAGTGCAAAGGTCATGGAGATCTGTGCAGATTTAGGAAAACATAATTAGTTTCCAAGCCATTTAACGTGAATTTTCTAGGGACAAACTGTATAGATTCTGGAGTTGGTGATCTTGAATGGGAGAGACAGTCATTTCAAATAGAATAGTAATCTGTAGGTCGTGTGCAAGGGCCTCTGAATTGCTCATCATCTCACCCAGTTTCTCACCCAATTATCCCACCAGCGGATTCACTACTATCACCAATTTCACCTGCCATTGTCATCATTGTTATATCTTCTGTTTAGAACACTTCATCTTCTTAAGTACCATTTTTTGTTGATTTCTCTTAAATACATTGAACACAGGCATTATTGTTGTTGTCTTTGTATTGTTATTTTCATTTTTCATTCAGATAGCTTGAGATTCAGACAGTGGAGGGGCCTGTTCAAGATCACTTGGACAATAAGATGCAGAGCTTTGACTGGGCTCACGTCTTCTGATTCTAAATCTTAACAGCTTCTGGAACCCAGCACAGTTTCTCCTTCTGCTTTCCACCCTTCCTGTCACAGCCACACTTAAGCTCTTCGAGGAAAGGAGACTGGGTCATTGCCATGGGATGATAATGAAAGCCCAAAGCCTCTCCAAGCCCCACAGCTGGAACCTTGTCAGTCTGGTGGGTCCTGAGGGGCTTGTTCTCCCTTTCAGACTTCTGTGGGAGAAACATCCATCTCTTACATCTCTTCAATTCTTCAATAGTGCATGGATCTGCACATCCAGCATGCACCCTCAGTGCTTATTAGCAGACGATCTTCCTGGGGCTGAAACAAGGAGACCGTAACATTGAAAGAATGGACCAATGGTTTTCACTGAAAGGCAATAGTCACAAAAAGAGCCCTAGTGTGTTCTAATGTAGTGTAAAGGACTTCAACAAAATTCTCCCTTAGCTGGAATTATCTGATGAATCAAGTAAATGGTACATCATGTCTTTGTATTTTACTGATTTCATATATAAAGCACAAGGAGACCATATGTTTGCCTAACATTTACTTAAAAAAAATCTGATTATAGATGACCAATTCTCTACTTTATATTATAGTATTCAAATCCTGTTTTGCCCTCCATGACATAAAAATTTAGCGCATATTTTCTACCACAATCACACATTCTAATTCATTATTTATTGATTCATTTAACAAACATTTACTGAGCACCTGCTAGAATTCCTATATTGGAGAGACCCACAACTAAGGTTAAATGGACAGGTTAGGCAGACATAAAGCATATACAATGTAATATATATGCCATTTCATATAGATAACTCCAATTACAACATCTAATACATGTGACCAAAATATAACATGGTGGAAAATCCATGGGATTTATAGTCATATATGTGTCTTAAACGTGTGCCCTGTTAGTTGATGAACTCCCAATTCATCCACCCTCCATATTTAACCTATAAAATCTGAAGGGTAATCGTAAGAATTAGAAAAGTATTCTATTAAGCATTATTTGCCAAGCACCGGCTCTGTCCATCAAGGTTGTCTGGGTTATGCTGCAGCAACAGCTTAAAGTATTTGGTGGCATCAGGCAAACATGCTGTTTCTCAGTCACGTTCTATGTCTATTGCTAGTTGGCTCAATGCCATCCTCACTCAGTGAGCCGGGCTGAAAAAGAAGACACTACCAGGAATTGCTGGGTGGAGAGATGGAGAGAAAATGGGAGAAATCGGTGGGTCTCATACCAGCAATGAAGTGCGTGGCTCATGAGTGACACCTCATGGATAGATCAACACTGGTCTCTTGGCCCCACACATTACAAAGGGGCCCAGGGGTTCTCTCTTACTATGAGCCCATAATGGGAGGACCAGAAAAATGTGGTAAGCAGTGCTGCTGGTAACTTTATTTTTTAGGACTCAGACTCTGAAATGGGTGTGGCAGCCCTGGCTATGTCTGGACCTGAGAGGGATCTTGTCCATATCATTCTCCTCCTGTTACTGCCTCACACTGAACTCGCAGATTCTGTATAAAGCCTGGGGGTTAAGCTGTCGGGGATTGCTTCCTTTATACATGCCCCTGCCATACATTTGAGAGTCCCAACTCCGATTCTGTCAGCTGCAACATTCTGAACGAGCAGGTGGTGCCATCTGCTTCCCCTGGAGGGCGTTCAGGAATGAATGAAGCAGTGGCCTTCGGGGAGATCTTGATTCCTGAGGATTTTTCTTGCCCTTGTGTAATTTTGCTGCTGAAATGTGACCCCAGTGTTGGTAGTACCCATTTTCTGGGTTACCTCCACAGCACTAGCTACATAATGTAGCTGATAAGAGAATCAGAAAACTGGAACCTGGCTAATTTGGGAAACCAGGTAGGCTCACAAACAGTCCTTTTTGATGAAGAATGACTTCCTAGCTATTTAAAGACAGCTATTTGCTGTACTGTTCAGTTTGGTTTTTTTGTTTTGTTTGTCTATTTTCTGAATGCACTTGAGAATTTTTTGGTAATGTCTTCTGATTCACCACTTGTCTTTGTTTTTAATATTGAAGGAAAACATAGATTGAAGTGATTGACTGGGTAGCAACTTTAATAGTGATGGGTATGAAATTATTAATGTTTATAGCCATGCTGTTTCAGCAGCTACACCTTGCTTCTTGGTTTATAAAAGGCATCAGGGAATGTGAGGAGAGAGCAACCACCAACTCATGACAGGAAATCAGCCTTACCAGTGTTGTTTTGCACTGTTCCATTTGCTAAAGTCTGCATTTATCTCTGTTGTATTTCTTGTTGACCATGTGGCCCAACCAACAGCTCTTCAGCACATGCCACTACTTTCAACTGCACTGATGAGGGAAAGAAAGAGGAATAATGACTGACCTTTACTGAGGCCCCAAAGTATGCATAGCCACCTGCTGGGTGGTTCACACCTATGTGTTCTTCTAAACTCTTCACAACAGGCTCCAAAGGTAGCCTTTCCCTTGTCCACACATCCCTTTTATAGCAGGGAAATCAGATGTTAAATAACCTGCCCAATGTCATATGGCTTTCAGAGCCATAGGTACTGTTTGAACGATGCTGTACTAAGAGCCATGTTTGTTCTGTTGAAGTAGTTAATTTCTAAACTAATCAGTGCTGTCTGTGGTCAAATGATTGGATGGTTTCTTCTCCTGATTTCTTTTATCCCTAATATTTCTATAATATTTTGTTATTTGTAAAGCGCTCTCATATTCACCTTACCATTTCAGTCTTACAACAGCCGTATGAAGTATGCAAATCCTATACCCATAATATATATATTACCAAAAAATGGGTCAGAAAAGTTAAGGAGCCTGCCCAAAGTCAGTCAGGGCTAACTGTACAGCCAATGTTTTTTTCTCTCTTATATCTTCTCTTTTCTGGATACATGGACCACGAGAGTTTATTTTCATAACAGCTAAGTGTCATCGATTCAAACGTGGGCAACTATATGGGTATTTGCTACAAGGCTTATAATGAACTGAGACAAAGCAGTTAGCCACAGATTCTAATGCCACTGTGGTCCCGTGACAAATGATAAGGAGGTTGCACTAATGGCATTTTATGCGAGTAAAGAGACCACATCTGAGGTCTACCATAGCCACATTTACCACTGCAGGAAACACAGTGCCACATCCGGGTAAGGGTCTCCCCTGACAGAGCTATGTGCTTGCAGGATTAGGAAGACCTCTCTGAAACAGTGATTATGGTGGCAAATGTGTGGAGCCTCAGATAAGGACCAAATATTTGTTCTGGCAGAGATTGAATCTTTTATTTTCCTGAAACTATTATGGATCTTGCAGAGAATCTACCCAAGAGTATATCTCACTGATCAGCCAACTCACTGAGCCAAAACTGTACTTTGCCACTGCTGTGGCTAAAAAGTGACAGAAGGCTGGTGTAACGGTCTCCTCTTTCCCCCTAAAACTGTTCTCCATCCAGGATTAATCAGTGATTCATAGGGGAGTTGAATCACCAGCAGTCCCTTTCACACATCCAGGATTTACACAATGGCTTCTCACTGAAAAACAGCGGTGCAGTGAACAGCCCATACTTGGGTGTGCAGAGGAGTAATGGTATCTGCAGTGATGGTTTCTTTTTTTTTTTAATTAAATAATTTTATTTTTTTAATTGGGCGACATCAATAAATCAGGATACATATATTCAAAGATAACAAGGCCAGGTTATCTTGTCGTTCAATTATGTTGCATACCCATCACCCAAAGTCAGATTGTCCTCTGTCACCTTCTATCTAGTTTTCTTTGTGCCCCTCCCCCCCTTTCCCTCTCCCTTTCCCCCCTCCCCCCGTAACCACCACACTCTTATCAATGTCTCTTAGTTTCACTTTTATGTCCCACCTATGTATGGAATAATGCAGTTCCTGGTTTTCTCTGATTTACTTATTTCACTTCGTATGTTATCAAGATCCCACCATGCAGTGATGGTTTCTTAACTCCTCTGGTCCTCCTTTCAGTTTTCTAAACAAATGCATACCCAGGTTACTATCGCTTTGCTTATTTAGGGATGAGGGTGACTAGGTACCAACATATACACACACATACACACACCCTTAAAAATAAATGCCAATTGTTTACATTTAAAAAAAAAAAGTCATATTCTCATTTCTGGATTCCTAGAGAATAAAGGTGTAAGAATAAAATGGGTCATAATATTATTAATTATGGGTGTGAAATATGCAACAAAAAAAAACACCCTGTCATCAGGTACATCTATCTATATGTCATATTTTAATTCTAGGTACTTTGTTTAGTGCTGAACGTGTAGAGGTGGAAATAAAACAGAACAAAACAGAAAACACACTGTCACAGTACACAGGTGTGTAAGAAATCATAAGTGCATGTAGTCATGTTGGAAGGCACCTGAATTACCTTTCCTAGGAAACAGAACATGGGAATTACAGGCGTCATGTTACACTGCATGCTAAGGAGCACAAAGGAAGCAGTGACATCCGCCCTGTAGCTCAGCATCCCCGCGTACTGAGAGCAGCCTTTGTTGATCAGCCTAGATTGCTACTTGCTAAGATCAAGACTCCTGGATATTTGTCCACTCTTTTGTTGGGCACAGCATGCATTCAAATAGTAAAGGAAAATTGACAAGTTGAGAAAAACCTGTCTTTTGAAAAAAAAATAAGTGAAGCATACCAAACTAGATGGAGACCAGTGCCTAACTTCTCACCAGAAGTCTTAGTTTGTTTATTTTAAACACAGTAAGTGCTTTAATACCCTTATATTTATGTACTGAATGAATGAGTAAATGAACCAAATTACTAAATCTGAGATTGAGTTAAATCTTTCCTACATCTTAATTGAAATTGATTCTGGACTTCTCTTTCCATACTCTGCTCTTTCTTCTTCGCCTCCACCTTCCCTCCTCCTCTTCCTTACCCTTCTCCTCTTCCTCTCCCACCTTTTCCCCTTCCTCCTCCTTGTACTTCTTCTACTACTTCTTGTATTGAGAAACAGAGAATATCAGACTTTGTGAACAAATGTTATGACTCGGTCTTGTAGAACACCAGAACTACAACTAAATTGTATTACCTTTTGATGTCCAAAGTATTGCTTACCCAGTAAATCAGACTACTCCTTTGCCTATTCCTTCTGGTACCCTACATGCTGTGATACATTTCTAAGAGGTTGACAAAGACTATATCATAAGGTTACTTTCATAACATGAAAGTCTCATTGGAATACTACCTCCAACTCTTAGTTATAACCAATTATTAGAGGGGAAGAGTAAGAGTTTTACTAGCATTATTACTATGCTTCAGTGTTTCACTTCTTAGGAGGTAGATGGTATCACCTCCTTCTTCCCCACCACCATCACCAGCACTATTCTTATCACCTTCATTGCCATAGTGTTGGTTTTCTAGAATTCATTGTGTTTTCCCTCACAGAAGTCTTTTGTGGCCACAGAGGTCTCTTCTGCTGTGTAACATAAACCTATAGCACTGCATATTACATTTCTCTTTTGATTAACCCAAGGAGTAGAGCTATAAGTGTAGGAAGGGTGACAGCCATCTGATTCTGAAAACCCCAGCTCAGTTTCACTGGCCTGTACAGAGGACACACATTTTCTATGTGTTTTAGATCTAGAATGGTATTATCAGGAGTTGATCCATAATGCTAACTTCTCTGCCATTGACTCCTGATGATTCCGTATCCCTCCCATTGAATTTGATTAGCTGAAATGTGCAAGCAGGCTTATCTGTACTCTTTAATCCTAAAGATGAATTGTGAGGTGCTCTAGGACCTAATGTTTTATTAGCTTCTCCTAGAAAACAGGCCTGAGTCACTGCACAGAAGTGAATTTTGCTGTGTTACTACACAGTTGTTATGTAGTTCTGTGGTTCCAGCTTTAATATCTGCGAAGGACCATCAAATGATGTAACCTGCACAGTGCAGTGTATGAGACCGATTTGGGCAGCTTGTACTGTTGGTTTTTATGTTAAGGATGAAAGCCCATGGAGAAATGTATGGTACTATTATTTGCTTTGTGCCAATGTCTGCCTCTGGGTACCGGAGCATTTATTGTTATTTGGCAGATCAACTTTAAAGGGAGGAAACCTTGTGGTTGGTGATAACTATGTCTTTTGTGTTTCTCTATTACAGGAACAAGGGAAAATAGGAGTTGTCTTCAATATTGGCACAGTTGACATCTCCATCAAAGAAGAGAGAACCCCTGTAAATGATGGAAAATACCACGTGGTGCGCTTCACCAGGAATGGCGGCAATGCCACGCTTCAGGTGGACAACTGGCCAGTGAATGAGCATTACCCCACAGGTACACGTCTTACTCTCAATAGCCCTGCTCTTTTATGCTCTCCAATTCTTACCTCTAAATGGTAATTTTCTCATGACCATCACTCAGTCATGAAGCGTACCTTTCTATGTTTTTGTTTGAGAAGAGAAGTTATTTCTTTAGGACTTGGTCCAGGGTAGGGAGCTTCTGGAGACTTACTAACTATGCACTGAACACGTTTTGTCAACGTGACTAATACTGCCTGACTGGCTCATACCAAAGACAATTGCTGCAGGGTTTCCAGGTCACTGCAAATGATAGGCAGTGGAAGGAAGGGGCACCATCTCTATCATGAGCTATTGCTGATCTTCACAGAATAATCAATTTGAGGTCTGGACTTTGTGGTACCATTTAGTTGATGTGGTTGAAGGTACACTTGGCCAGAGATAGCAGAAAGACTTTGAAAGGAAGCTCTCTAAACTTGAATGGATGAGCAATAAGTCAGGATAACAGAGAAAAACTAAGGGTGTGATTTCATTGATTTGGTTGACATTGCCAATTCGTTCTGTTTTGTTTTTTTTTTACTTACACTAAGACTGCATTGTTATTCAGAGATCGGTCCTAGTAGGTGTTTTAATAGCAAGCATTCTGGTGTGGGAGGGAAAGAGGTTAACCATCCATTTAAATTTTATAGTCAAGGAGCACTTGCCAACAAACTTCCAGAGCCAGATGGCCAACTCAAGGGCAATGGGACGGAAGGCTGCCTTCTTTAAAGGAGATCATTTAAATAATCCCTTAGTTTTTCCTCCTATTTCTTACTTCTCCCAGGAAAAGAACCATGAACCCTGATTTTAAATGTTTCAGGAATGGAAAGGAAAATACTTTGGCTAACGGCCTTCACTTCACGATTGTATTATCACCTGGTGGATACAAGAGAATAGCTCAGAATACTGAACTTTTCATTCATGTGGGCATGATGCTATGTCTCACTGTCAATCTCTTACACTCCCCATAGCTTTCCCACTTTTATCCTCTCATTCTCTTTATTGTGAAGTGGGCACAGAGAAGAGAAAGCCAGGAGCACATTTCCAGAAGTTTAAAAGCTGTTCAGCTAATAATCACTGCAGACCAAGAATTCTGAATGACTGGAAGGCTGTGATTATGTTTTCATGCCTAACTCAGCATTAATATTCTTTAAAAACCAATCAGAAGTAACTGTGCTTCTGGGGTTTTCCCCGAATAACCTATCTTCTTATGCCTGGGTTAAGAATTATGTCAGCATCCACATATAGCATACAAGACTCCCAAGATATTGAAGGAGGAAGCCCTGCCTAGTCCTTTCTCTACCCACTCCGTCTCCATACAATTTCCAGCTCTGCTTTTGCTGAGAGTCTCTTGTCATACTCTTAGCACTCCTTAAATTAACTCACAAAAATGACCTTATGCATTTATCTCTGAGCCTTTGAAGAGAGCCAGAGGTGTTAACAACTACTATGAATTTTTATCATCATCCAAATGCACTAGATACCAATAGACCTGATTGTTAAATGCTTCTTGCTTGAACTCTGGGGTGGGGGTTGCAGGGAAGTCAAACTAGCTTGAGATCTTAAAAGCTGTTTATTTGCTCATAGGAAAAATCAGTCTCTCTTCATGCATATTATCTTTGGTGCTGCTAGGGCTGCTGGAAGATTTGTTATTTTTTTATTAAGCATTTCAAAGGTTTCTAAATTGATATTAACCACTTGCCCTGAGCCAACATGGAATCTATGAGGTTGCTACCAGCAATGAAAAGGCTCTTTAATGGTCATTTAAAAACCATAGATATGTAAGAAAACCAGTGACCCTTATTATGTGCCTACCTCTTTGCACCTTTAGTTCCAAATTATGGGTTGCTTCCTATGTTTTTGAAACAGAGAAAACCCTGCTTTAATGACATTGCTTCCCACTGAAAACTGTTATTACTGGTAACTATGGATAACTGTTGCTTTTTAATAATAAGTGTTATTATTATAAGACATGATATAGTATAGCAGTTTCAAGTATGGGCTTTGGAGGCAACTGGCTGGAGTTGACATCCTGGTGTCATTAGCTGTGACTCTAATATAGGCTGGATGAATATACTTTGACACGCCCTCAGCACAGAAATCATTCATGCCTCTTTCCATCTGTCATTCAAAATACAGTAATACTAAACACTAAGTGAGTCAAAGGCATGTAAAAAGCTCAACAAAATTCTGGGTCAATTAAATCAGTGCTCAATAAATGTTAGCTATGAAGATTACCAAACATTTGGGTAGCATTTTTTTTTTTTACTATTACATATTCACTCATAAAGATGACTTCATTTTGACTATTAAATTGGGTATAGTACATATTCTTATTCTACGTATCAAATTGAAAGAGAGGGCCTGGGAAGATGCTGGTCTTCCGTAATGTCACAAGTGAACAAGGCATAGAACCAAGACCAGACTCTCCTGTTCTCCACCGGGCACAGCTTCCACTGTTGCTCTGACAGCAAATTGGAGGATATTTTGAAAAGTACATAGATAGGAAGGGGCATCAATCTTTTGTTGTGTCATTTTAGGTTTTATTCCTTTGTTAAATGTGTCACGTTTACAAAGGTGAATATCAATAACCACACAGAGATGGTTATTGTGAGATGTGGAGTTGAAAACTCTCCTTTCAAAAGAGAAGTTCTTTTAAGCTGTGCTGAAAGACTCATCTGTAATGAGTTCAAGCTACCCTCCTGAGAACAATGGTGATGTGCTTCCATGAAGCAATCGAAAGAATGATGAGTATTTAAAGAAACTCTCACTTTACTTCGTTGCCTAGTTTGGAAGGCGGTATCGGAAACTTCAATATTCTAGTTTCACACTCTGCTCTTCCAAGACTTCCCAGGAGTAGCTCACTTTTGAGCTTGGGATACCTTCCTTTCTCTGCTGCCTGCTTCCCTGTGAGACTGAAAGCATCCATTTAACAAAATACAAAGCGTCATTAGAGCAATCTGGCAGTGCTTAACTAAACCATATTAAACCATAAAAGCAACATACCTCCCTGTATCTGGGCATCAAAGAACAAAGCCACCCTGATACAGTTTCTATGGACGTGTTCCCTTCTCATTTTTCCAAGATATTTATTGATTTATTGGTAGTAATAAATATAAAAAAAAACATCACAGTGAGTTCAGTTGTGTTATTTGATAATTGCTAATGTTTAAACTGTAAAGAAATATGGAATGGCTCCCATAGAATATTCACAAAAGTTAGCTCATTCTGAAAACAAGCCATCAGGCCATTGTTTCCTTTTAACAAGTCCCTGTGTTTCAGGATGAATGGGCCAACTCCACAATGTTCTCATGGGCATGTATAGGATTTTATGTGGCTCTACTGAAACATCCCTCTGCGAAATATACTACTCACAAAAATTAGGGGATATTTTTATCGCTTCATTTGAAGCTTCATATATTTAGAAACCAGCAGGACACGGGGCATGAAGCAAACACGCTTTTTTGTGAATAAGGAAGACTCCAAAATGAAAGTAGTTTTATAGCCATTGGAACCTTATATCACTTGATTCTGGGAGATAGTGCTCAAAAGCACCTTCTCTCTTTGAACCTGAAAATAGAAAGGCCAAAGAACAGGACAGGAAAATAAAAGAAGCACCAGCCCAAAGCTAGCATCTAGACACTGACAAATGTTCCTCATAAGGCCTCTGATTTCTGTCTTGACACAATGCAGTGGTGGGAACAAGGGAGGGGAGGGGAGAGGTGCGTTCAGAATGAAAAACTAATTTTAGATCCAGCTGTAGGCCCCCTGAGAGGCTGGGCTTCCTGGGATTGTTAAAGATCCTTCCTCTGCTCTGAGTGGGTGGCCGAATTATATCCTCAGAGCTATTAGAACCCTGAGCACCGTGCAGAAAGGGGCTTCTCAAGTCAGAGCCAGGCTTCCTGGAAAGTGAAGACTGATGAACTGAACAGCTTTCCAAGTTCTCATGGCAGGTGGTGCTGAGGAGAGCTGGGTCTCAGTTGTCTGTTTATGCATTTCTTCTTGATACTGCATACCAAGTGCTCTTAACTGAAATTCCCATCCTGAGTCAATAAAGTGCCCACTGGTAATCTAAGCTTAAATCCTATTCAACTACCCAACTGAGAACGTGAAAAGGACGTAGAAGTGGCTCCTCTTCTAGGACCCTACATAAGAAAACTCCCTCTTGGCCCTGGCTGGTTGGCTCAGTGGTAGATCGTCAGCCTGGCATGCAGGAGTCCCGGGTTCGATTCCCAGCCAGAGCACACAGGAGAAGCGCCCATCTGCTTCTCCACCCCTTCCCCTCTCCTTCCTCTGTCTCTCTCCTCCCCTGCCGCAGCCGAGGCTCCATTGGAGCAAAGTTTGCCCGGGCACTGAGGATGGCTCTGTGGCCTCTGCCTCAGGCGCTAGAATGGCTCTGGTTGCAGCAGAGCAACGCCCCAGAGGGGCAGAGCATCGCCCCCTGGTGGGTGTGCTGGGTGGATCCCGGTTGGGCGCATGCGGGAGTCTGTCTGACTGCCTCCCCGTTTCCAACTTCAGAAAAATACAAAAACAAAACAAACAAACAAAAAAACTCCTTCTTTATATTTGAATGTGTCAAATTCTACAAAACCTTGTCTTTATAAGGGTTGTAAGTAAAAACAGTGTTGTAATGCTTACCTGTGCTGAAAATGCCTTATATGCATTATTGTATTGAGTCTCACTCTACCCTATAAGGGAACTGGGTTTGATATTATTATGACCACCATACCCATTTTAAGGTTCCATCATTGAGGCTGTAAAAGGCTAAATAACTTACCCAGTATCACACAGCTTAAGGGGTAGAGCCAAGATTCCTGTTCTGATCCTCAGGTGGCACTACCTCAAATTTCCTGCAAATTTTTCCATTCCTCGGAGTCATGCTTTTATTGACTGACTCTAGGATTTTAGGTTTTTGTTTTGTTTTTGCTTTTCCATCAAAAATATTCTCAACTTGAAATCCCTGATGGGCTAGTTTAGTTACTAGGCTTTCTCAACCTTGGCGGTGTTGGCATTTTGAACTAGATAATCCTTGGCTGTATCAGGCTGTCCTGTGCACTGTGGGGCATTTAACAGCATCCCTGATTCCACCAGCTGCACACAAGTAGCATCTCTCCGATACCAGATGTCCTTTGAGGGACAAAACCGTCTCCATTTGAGAATGATTAAGTTAGAGAAAATTTCCAAGGAGTTTAATTTTAAATGCTGAATGACCTTTCACAGTTTAGACAGTATACATGGGTATAAGAAAGACATTTTTTGTCCACATCTCATCCTAGGTTATTGAGACTTTGAAGGGTTAAAAACGAGTCTATGTATTTGACTTGAGGCTGACAGCTCTCAGGCCTTGGGTTTTCGTTAATTCCTAGCCAGAAGCTTTTCTTTCCTTTTCTTTCCTTCTTTGGCTGCAAGCCTTTGAAGCCTTGCCAGATTTGAAGCACACATTAAAACAAGGCCCATCTACCTGCTCGGTTCATCGTTCAGGACTCCTGTTACCTTCTGTGCAATGGGAGAAGGCGCATAGGTAATGAAGTTTTGCAACAGGAATAGGAAGTACAGACACAACCGGGAAGAGAAGCCACTGTTGCATGGCTCCCAGCACTGCAGAGATATAATGACGAATGGGGAGAAGCTTACTTAATGCATTGTCTGACCATTGCTAGGTACACTTTTTAAACCATCTTATATAAATAAGTTCTTTCAACATTCTGTCGCAAAACCTGTCCATTAATCAGTCAGTCCAGTTGCATCCCAAATATTTGCACTGCTAAAATTGTTCATTCTTTCCAATTGTTCAGGAATAAAGTAGGATTCACAAGTAGGCGAGTTTCTATTACCAAGGGACTTCCAACATGGAAGTTGGTCTTTGGTTGGGGAAAGAAAGAAGTGTTTTTTAAATCTTTTCAATTTGAGTATGTGTATGTGTACGTAGCAGTGTTCTTTAACTTGGCTGCAAATGAGATTCTCCTGGTAAGTTTTTATAAACTGTGTGTGCTCAGGCCTTAGTCACAAATCATCTCTTTTAAATGGTCTGGGTTGTGGTCCTTGGATTAGCAGCAGCAACCCGGAGCTTCTTAAAAATGCAGACTCTTTGCCCCACCTAAGACCCCCTGAATCAAGATCTGCATTTTAACAAGATACCCAGTGATTTGTGTACACAGGAAAATAGGAGAACCAGTACTCCAGGAATTAATATTCTTTAAAATCCCGTCGTGATTTTATATGCAGCTGCTTTTGAGAATCCTGATATTTAGAGTGCTAACCGTGTCTTTTATTTGTCTCGCAGACTATGCTATTCAATACAGTAGCTTTTAACCACAGGTAGCCATACTTACAATGTGGCTGGTTTGACCGAGGCACCGAAGGCTTATTTTTACTGTGAAGTTGTTATGAGCAAGGCACTGAGGGATGCAAATATATTTTTTCATTCAATTCTCAGATTGGTGCTATGAGGGAGCTGGCTGGTAGCTTATACTGGACAGCTAGAACAGGAATATAGTATCTTTTATTTCCTTTTACCTGTTTTGCATAATGTAAACTTGCATTTACATTATTAATAAAATAATGGGTCTTTTCTCTCATCTACCTTCTGAACTCTTCAAATGTATTTTGACCTTACATGATCACTGGGATAATAACTTCACTCGATACTGAGGGTGGTTGTCCCAGTAATGTCAAAAATGGCAGATGCTACTACTACCTTCGCTCTGCCAGTTCATCCAGATGATAGTGGCTGCCTACTGTTGGGCATTTATTACATATACCCTGCTTCATGTCCATCTTCTTTTTTTTTTATCAAGTGAGAGACAGGGAGGCAGAGACAGACTCCCGCATGTGCCCCAACCAGGATCCACCTGGCAAGCTCCCTACTCGGCTACGCTGTGCCAATCCGGGGCCGCTGCTCCATTGCTCAGCAAACAAGCTATTTTAGCACCTGAGACAAGGCTATAGAGTCATCCTCAGTGTCTGGGGCCAACTTGCTCATTTGAGCCATGGCTACAGGATGGGAAGAGAAAGATAGACAGAAAGAAGGGAGAGGAGGAAGGATAGAGAAGCAGATGATCACTTCTCCTGTGTGCCCTGAGCAGGAATCAAACCAGGGACTTCCACACGCTGGGATAACACTCTACCAATGAACCAAGAAGCCAAGGCCTTCACATTCACCTTCTTAAGCCCTGATTTAACCGTTGAGGCCAATGTTAGTTTTATTCTCATATTACAGATTGGGAACAGCTGCAGGGATCTTAGATAGTTGCCTGACTCATGGAATGAGTGGCAATGCTGGTGATGTTCTAAACCAAGGCCACCAGGCTTAACAGCCCCAGGTTTTAATTGCATTCTGCTCCTTCCATGGGGTTCTTTTGGTCTTATCTCAAACCTGGACAATTTAGAATTTTTCCCTCAAGTTAAATCTCTAATTTCTGCCAATTTAGAAGTCAGCACTTCCCTGAGCATTTATGACATCTGCCTTCCTCCGCACCATCAGTTAGGCCTTTGGGGACTTTGGCAGCTTCTTTCTCTAAGTGATCCCATTTTACCTGCTAGCACTATATCTAAGCAGAAGGGAAGAGCTATATTAGATGGAATTCTGTTTTACATTTTAATATTCTTGCTTGAGGAATGGAAGAGTGATGAGATGGTGCTTAGTATTATTTTCTTCTATTTTTTTTAACCAGGCAATCTTTTGCCTTCTGTGAATTTCCAGGCACAAGGTAAATAGCTTTGTACAAGTTACAAGTTAAATACAGATGCTACTTGACTTACAATGGAGTTACATCCTAATAAATCCACCATTAGGTTGAAAATACTATAAGTTGAAAATGTATTTAATACACTTTACCTACCAAACATCATAGTTTAGTCCAGTCTACCTTAAACGTGCTCATAACTCTAACATTAGCCTGAAGTTGAGCATAATAATTCAACACAGTGAGTACACTATAGAGTATTGGTCATTACCCTCTTGATCTTGGGGCTGACTGGGAGCTGAGGCTTGCTGCCAATGCCCAGTGTCATCAGCGAGTATCTATTGCATATCACTAGTCTGGGAAAACATTTAAATTCAGAGTTCAAAGTACAGTTTCTGTTGAGTGTATTGCTTTCACACCACCATGAAGTCGAAAAGTCTTAATTCAAACCATCATAAGTGAGGGCTCGCCTATACATTCATTGCTATAAAATCTAGAGCCTTTCTCTCCCTGTCAGTGTCTCCTAGAAGCTGATAAGTAGTTCAAGGCAAAAATTTCAAGATTTCTGACTAATGCTAAAATTAAACATAACTACCCAGAAGAAAAAAGACAAGACTATACCACTGACCTTGAACAACATAGGCTTGAACTGTGTGGGTCTACTTATACACATTTATTTTTATTTCTTGCAATAATTACTGTAAGTATACTTTCTTTTCCCTATGATATTTTAATATTTTCTTTACTTGAGCTAATTTTATTGTAAGAATATGTATATTATATATATATAAAACATACAAAATACGTATTAATTGAGTGTATGTTATCAGTAAGGCCTTTTGGTCAAAAGTAGGCTATCAGTAGCTGAGTCAAAAGTTATACATGGCTTCTGGGTTGTGTGGCAGTTGGTGCCTCTAATCCTCCCATATTTCTAAGGGTCAACATAGGATTAGTGTTTATGTTTATGTGTGTGTGTGTGTGTGTGTGCGCGTGCGCACGCACGTGTGCACACTTTAGGGAAACAGAGAGAGAGAGAGAGACATACTTTGAAAGAGAAGAACATTTGGGAAAGAGAAAGAAAACGCATAAACACATGTCCCTGAGACATTAAGTAACCCATAAACACATGTCCCTTAGACATTAAGTTCAAGATCATCTATAAAATAATTACATAACACAAAAAAAGAATTTGTTATAATAATAAAGATGTATATCAGATAATATAGTAGAAATTATAGTAACTAAATTATTTATCTGGAATTGATTTGTGAAGAGAGCAGTGGTTTTGATGTAGAGGGTTATTAAGCAAATAATAATTTTTCTGGAAACTTCTATAGGGCTTCACAAGATACACAACTTAGTCTTGGGTCATAATTTGTTTTTCTCATCTTTAGTAGTATTTAGAGGGGAAGGTGAACTTTAATGAATTTAAAGGCACATAATACATATTTATTTAACTGTACGTTAAGTATTTTCCACATTTGATAGTAACTTCTAGGTATTATTTAAGGAAATATGTTTCCTAATTTTTATGAATAATAAGTATATTTATATTAAACCAAATTCATGGAATAGTGTTTTCAAGATTAGAAATACAGTGTGCTCACCTTTTATGTGATTTTTAATTTATATTCATTTGAGAAACTGTAACATAAAAATACTAGTGATACCTCACTCTATGTAAGGCATATGTAATTATACAAATTCTTCCAAATTAAAATAATCATTAAATATTGCATAATTTCAAAGCTAGACTGAGTGAATTACAAAGAATCTCTAGTTTAGGTAGTAAATAAAAATTCTGGCATGCAGAATTTGTCTTTAATTATGAAAATCTAGAATTATTATTCCAACATAAAGTGCAATTCTCCTATGCCATTGTCCCTCTGCCCCAGAATTATATGAACATCGAATATCCTAATGCTCATACAAGAGCATAACTTTATTTATAGAAAAAGTTTTCAATTTTCAATCTCTTCAATTTAAGTTTTGTACAAGGATGCAGGGTCCCTCTCATTATTTAAAATCTAAAAAAAAAAGAAAGAATATTTAGTTTCTTAGAGAAAGGTGATACACAAAAGTAGCCAATAATAATAATATATATTCTTATACACTACATCATTTATAATTCTATAAAGCACAGAGGGTAATGAAAGGCGCTCCAAACTGTAAATCACTCAATCGATTGTAATCATATTGCAGCTCTTCTCAAAGAGATAAAGACCTTCCACTCCTCTAAAGTCCCTGTCAATACCCCAGCAGGCTGAAGAAGGGGGAAGGAGGGTTAGAGGAGGAAGGAGAGAAGGAGTCAAGGACAAAAAGGCACTGATAATCTTCATGGAGTTCATGTGCACTGGATTGGATTCCCAGGGGTGTGTGCAGTTTGCTCCATGACATGGAGTTCTTTTTCACGTGGTACTTTTACAGCCTTACAGTAAGTCCCTGAAGCTCTGTGTGGGCCTGGCTGGAGGGACTTGCCAAATGCCCATGGTTGATAAACAGTGCTGCATAAAATCACTTAGTGACTAGGTACATGAGTGGAAAATAACAATTCAAGCCAAAAGCTAAAGGTTGTATCAAAACAACTGATAGAAATCAATTGATAATGGGCCAGAAAAAAAGTAATTATATTGTACTTTCAAAAGGCAGAAACTCTTTAGAAATCTTTTTACTAACTGGTGTTGCTTTTTATATTTTAAAAATGTTGCTAATCTCCTATACCCATCAGCGGGGTAACTTTGAATGGAGCAATCTCCTTATACATATATTCATTCACCCTTCAACAAATATTTATTCAAAATCTACTTTATGTGTGAATCCGTACTAGTTATGGATATATGATGTAAAACAAAGCACAGCTCCAGCCCTCAAGGATGTCATATTCTAGTAGACTAAAAATGCATGTACACAAACAAGATAGTTTTGATACTTACACTTTATTGTGCAGTTATTAAATGCCAGGCACTGCACTCAGTTCTTATATTAAATTTCTCCAATAGCCCTAAAAGTTAGAGACTATTTTTACTATCATTTTACAAATAGGAATATGGGAGTTTGTATGATTAACTTTCCCAGGGTCATAAGCTAGTACACGAAGACCTGAAACTCAAGCCTTTTTTTTTTTTTTTTTGTATTTCTCTGAAGCCGGAAACGGGGAGAGACAGTAAGACAGACTCCCGCATGCACCTGACTGGGATCCACCCGGCACGCCCACCAGGGGCGATGCTCTGCCCACCAGGGGGCGATGCTCTGCCCCTCCGGGGCGTCACTCTGCCGCGACCAGAGCCACTCTAACACCTGGGGCAGAGGCCAAGGAGCCATCCCCAGCGCCCGGGCCATCTTTGGTCCAATGGAGCCCCAGCTGCAGGAGGGGAAGAGAGAGACAGAGAGGAAGGGGGGGGGGTGGAGAAGCAAATGGGCGCTTCTCCTATGTGCCCTGGCCGGGAATCGAACCCGGGTCCCCTGCACGCCAGGCCGACGCTCTACCGCTGAGCCAACCGGCCAGGGTCACTCAAGCCTTTATTTTTTAAAATGCAGATGTAAGTAATGCTCGATCTACTGCACTACACTATATTGTACCTGCAGTTCCAACTAGTGCATGAAGATGCTTTTATTCAGGTGAAATCTGGGTTCAAGGGCTCACATAAGTGCCTTTAGAGCTTGAACTTGGGGGCTGTGACCCTGGGTTCTATAGGACAATGGTAACACACTCTGCTACCCTAACTGGGCATACACAATCCTAAACTGTTGTTCGTGTCTACGGCCATACCACCCTGAACGCGCCCGATCTCGTCTAAACTGTTGTTCGTGCGTTATTTCACTTACTGTCATCTTCCCAATGGTTTTAAGGGAAAAGAATATTAATCTACCTCTTTTACAGGTTAAATAAACCAAGGCTCAAGGAGTTGGAGCACCCATGTTGTAGTCACAGGGCCACAAAGTGTCAGTGCTAGGATTCTATATAGGTTTATAAGTTCCTACACTCCTATCCTTTTGTGCTACCCCACTTTCCATCCATTTCCCAGGAGCACTCCAGTTTGCATTGTGTATGTAGAGCTCAAATTCATTTGGTTGACAGCTCTAAATTCACATGCAAATTTACTATTGTTTCCCGTACCCCAGTGCATGCAGCACACGCTGTAATCACATTATTAAACATTTACTAGAAATGTGCTTCTGCCCGATGCACAATTGCCAGTCTCAATGTTTAATTAAACTAGAATTTGTGTTCATTTTAATCACATTATAGAAATATGGTGAAATCTTCATTCCAAATGCCCTCAAGTGTCTGAGAGCTGTATATTTATCTTGTAGAAGGGGATGAAGCTATTACAGCATATTCTTGCATAAAGGATTTTAGGGGAATAATAGTAATAGGTTACACTGATATAGTACTTATATTTTGTGGCAGGCTCATGGATTACCACGTTGAGTCTTTCTCACAGCGTCCTAGAAAAATGGATTCCGTTATTGTTCCCAATTTAGAGATGAGAAAACTGAGTCTCGGAGAGGTTAAGTGACACCCTCTCCAGTCTCATACAACTAATAGGTGATAGGATCAACTTGGATTTGAATATAAATGTGGAGACCCTGATAACTTTATTTAAGAAAGTCTTTTTCTAAATATTAGAAGTTTTTAAAGCTATACGGTCTTTGTTGCAATTATTTAAATCTGCAAAAAAAAAAAAAAAAGTCACACACAATACATAAATGAATGTGCAGGGTTGTGTTCTCATAAGATGATTTATAAAAAAGAAACTGTGATGAGTCAGGTTTGTTCCTTGGTTGTAGTTAGGAGTCCCTTGATCTAGATTATACATATTTTGAAGCCTATAGCTTTGTTTTCACTGATCCATCAGCTTTATTTTATGGATTGTTTCATCTCTGCTTAGAATAAAGGGAGAAAGATAATCTCTAAGTGGGTGAGGGAAATCCCAGAGACACTGGAAATAGTACTGCTAAGTAGACCTGTCTAGACCCACTGTTGAGGTTAATTCAGAATAAAGAAATACAAAAATGGGACAGGCAATCCGTTTACCTATTCTTAAACAAACAAACAAAAAACTAACCATACCCTGCTTTTCTAACTGAACACCAAAGACATAGATTCAATTTCATCTTCATTCGTGTTATGCCATACATTGCTTTTAGAGCAAGATTTGAAAGTAGCAAACAGAAAGCATTATTATTTCTTTAGTTCTGTTACATCCACTTTTAAAAACTAGAAGTTGCAGTGATCCAAATACACTTTTCTCCTCTCTCTTTAGCAAAGTTAACATACTTTCTTTTCAATTCATGGGTTTCTATTAGCCCCTGTTTCTGCTGCCCTACCCTGTTCTCAACCCTTCTGCATACAGGTGCCAACTGATTTCTTGCATTTATATTTCCTTCTACTTGCTTCCTGCTAAGTCCATCTAAGTCTCGGAGAACAACCTCTTTATTTTCTCAGCATTGGCTGTCCTTTACCTGTGGATGAGCACTTCCTGCTTGAGCTTCTGGTCCATTCCTGCCATTGATCTGCCATTATGAGGGTGGACTCTCCTTAAAAATGAGTCCTCCTCGCCCTGCTGTTGAATTTTAGAAATTTTAACATTTTAATGAATTAGGGAAGTGACTAAAGGAACGAGAACCACGTTATAACTGTTTACTGGTGTACATATACACACAAGCATTCACAAGTTTAAAATAAGTATTTAAAAAATAAATTGGTCCTGGTCAGTTGGCTCAGTGGTGGAGCGTCGGCCTGGCGTGCAGAAGTCCCGGGTTCCATTCCCGGCCAGGGCACACAGGAGAGGCGCCCATCTGCTTCTCCACCCCTCCCCCTCTCCTTCCTCTCTGTCTCTCTCTTCCCCTCCCGCAGCCGAGGCTCCACTGGAGCAAAGATGGCCCGGGCGCTGGGGATGGCTCCTCGGCCTCTGCCCCAGGTGCTAGAGTGACTCTGGTCGCAACAGAGCGACACCCTGGAGGGGCAGAGCATCGCCCCCTGGTGGGCAGAGCGTCGCCCCCTGGTGGGCGTGCCAGGTGGATCCCGGTCGGGCGCATGCGGGAGTCTGTCTGACTGTCTCTCCCCGTTTCCGGCTTCAGAAAAATACAGGGAAAAAAAATAAAAGAAAAAAATAAATTAAGGCAGACTAGACTTTATTTATACAAAAATGAGGGTTCTTTCACATTTTACTGGTATTAATTTTGGTTATAATAAAATTGTCAATCAAAAGTCAAAGTTCTCTCTCCCAGAATAGAAAACACTTGACTTTCTATAGCTCAAGCACCGTGGTCACAGTTTTGTTAATCCCCCTTTTTTTGAGACAAACTGCCTGTACAGTGGTTGCCAATGAATATTAAATAGTACAGCTGTAGTGAGATTATTGGAGACTTCCTCTGATTTTACTGTCTGCATACACACAATAACAATATACACCAAGGTAAAGAGCAGCCTTTACAAGCATTAAATATACTTTTGAGTTTGTTTTAAATGCAACAGAAAGTTATCAAATGTTTTATTATGAATAACTTGTAAGGTTTTACTGGAAAATTCTTCTTCGTTGAAACAAATCAGATTTTTTAAAAATACTTTTCCATCGCTGAAGTGACCCTCCATTGGTTTCAAAGGATAGATGTCTCAGTGTGCTTAGACAAAATGATCAAAGGGAAGAAGGAGGACACTTAGGCATCCATGAAAGTTTCAAAAAAACATACAAAACTAAATATAAATCTAACATAAATGTAAATGAAAAGTAAAAGTAAATCTAGACTCTCAGAAAAGGCAAGGTTTTAGAAAGATTTCATTTTAAAACCTATATAAAACTGTCGTGAGATGGTGTTGGAAATAAAATAGGAATTTATATAAGTGAAGTATTAACAGAAATAGAATCTGATGCTTTCAGGCTTTCAAATGAATAGCTGGATCTTTTACTAAGTTTTCTGTGTGGTAAGGATAGAGTAGGACCTCCCAGAGAAGTAAAAAGGGAGGTAATATATGGGAAAGAATATATTTTTCTTGGGGATCAATTAAGATCTCCTAGAGGAGATAAACCAAGTGAAATCTAATAGTCTTGCTTCATTTTGTAACTTTCTCCTCTGTGACCATGGAGAATTTTGATCTTTAAGTGGATCCATAAAGGGAATTTTGGTATACTCTTAATAGATCTATTCTTGAAATAAGTCAGTTGAACTGAGTAAAGTGCTCTGCCATGATGTTGACTCAGAGTTCTAACCAAACGTGATCCCAGACCTTCACAACAATTCTCTCATCTTCTTTCCAGTCTCAGTAGTTTTTGTTAATTCTCAGTAGTTGTATGCAATTTATCCACAACACATTTCCAAGTCCACCTCCCTAGCGGTCTGGCTGAAATGCAGTAGTAGCTTATACAGGCCTTTGACAAACACTGTGGCAAAAACAGTGATGACCTTTTTAGCCCGTGAATCCCGCTCATTCGGGTGGCGGCATAATTGTATAGCTGCATCATTCTGTCAGGTTACAGTGGCTTTCATTTTTTCTGGTTAAATGGGACAATCAATACAAGTGCTCTTTGTTTTTCGCTCTTCTGGCTTTGATTTCTTGATTTATGCCACTGTCTCCACTGCAGCTATGTGAACAAGCACGCTGTTGACTAGAGGGCTCGAGAGTCGGAGCAATAATTGGTATACCTTCAAACCTCACTGCCTCCTGGAATTGTAATATCAGGTGAAATCACGGTCGACACAGCCAACCTCTAGGGTTTCAGGGACAGAAGCAACCCTGGTATCTATATTACTTTGTTACCGGAAACCATTCAAATGCTTCTTTAAAAGTATTCTAAGCATCCATCTCTTGTAAGTCCCTGTACCAAAAACTGAATAATAAGAATCAGACCATTATTCAATTAGAACAGTCATCAAAAGAGGATAAGTGAGCAGGAAATCTACACTTTTTTTTTTTTTTAACTACTCACTATGTCTAGGCTCTCCTTTTTCAGTTATTTTTAAAATAAATTTATTGGGGTTACATTGGTTAATAAAATTATATATTAAGAAATAAAACTTTGGACAGAGCCTTTGCCTTTTGGTTTGGTGGGAAATTTTAATTCCTGTTTAGAAGTCTTAACATTTGTAAGGATTCTGATGTGATTATTTAAGCTACTATCCCTGATAACCACAAATGAAAACATAAAAGCAAAAAAGTGCTTTCCTCTGACTAGACACATTCCTCGTCCTAATTATACTGTATGCTTACTAAGGTTCTAAGTTTTTTTTGTTTCTTTTTTTTCTTTTTTTTTTTTTTATAAATAAATTTTTATTAATTTTAATGGGGTGACATCAATAAATCAGGGTACATATATTCAAAGAAAACATGTCCAGGTTATCTTGTCATTCAATTATGTTGCATATCCATCACCCAAAGTCAGATTGTCCTCGGTCTCCTTCTATCTAGTTTTCTTTGTGCCCCTCCCCCTCCCCCTCCCTCTCTCTCTCTCCTTCCCTCCCCCCCTTTTTCTTTTTTCTTTTTTGACAAGATAGCAATGGTGCATTGATAGAGATAGCATGATCTTGAGTAGACAAATTGAGTCACTCAAAAATCTTTTTAAAAATCTCTTGGATCAGGCCCTGGCCGGTTGGCTCAGCGGTAGAGCGTCGGCCTGGCATGCGGGGGACCCGGGTTCGATTCCCAGCCAGGGCACATAGGAGAAGCGCCCATTTGTTTCTCCAGACCCCCCCTCCTTCCTCTCTGTCTCTCTCTTCCCCTCCTGCAGCCAAGGCTCCATTGGAGCAAAGATGGCCCGGGCGCTGGGGATGGCTCCTTGGCCTCTGCCCCAGGCGCTAGAGTGTCTCTGGTAGCGGCAGAGTAACGCCCCAGAGGGGCAGAGCATCGCCCCCTGGTGGGCAGAGCTCGCCCCTGGTGGGCGTGCCGGGTGGATCCTGGTCGGGCACATGCGGGAGTCTGTCTGACTGTCTCTCCCCGTTTCCAGCTTCAGAAAAATACAAAAACAAAACAAAACAAAAAACCTCTTGGATCATTATTGAAAAGAGGAAAGTGGGTTTCTGTAAGGGTGAAATTCAAAGTAACCTAGCAATTAGAATGGTGAAAATATAAGGTCATCCGGTCTACTTCCCTGGTTGGTTTGAAAATTTTGACACAGGGATAACTAATCTGACTAGTAAAATGTGAAATATTGCAGATGATAAAGTTTGTCTTTCTTCCACCAAGAGAATAGATCTGTTTGATTTCTTCTCTTTGGCTGGGGCTGGGGGCTGGGTGAAAAGGTGGAGGGACTCAGAAGTACAGATTGGCAGTTACAGAACAGTCACAGGATGTAAAATACAGCAGAGGGAATATAGTCAGTAGTATTTTAGTAACTATGTATAGTACCCAGTGGATACTGGAAATATCAGGGGGATACTTTATAAAGTATATGATTGTTTAATCACTATGCTGTACACCTAAACTGATACAAAATAATATTGAATGTTAAAATAAAAAAAAAGAAGGAAGAAAAGAAAAAAAATCCATTGGTGGAGTGAGGGTTCCACAATATCCTACCAACAAGTCCAGTCAGCTCTTCTTACCAACCTTCTGTCCATCTCTCATTTGAATAGTGATGGAAGGAAGGGTCAGATAACCAGCATCTCAGCCCCTTATTAGCTCTGTTCCTTACTACCTGTAGAGACCACCCCTGCCACTCTCCCTCCATTTTCCTAGTCTAAGTCTAAAACTGGGGATCAGAGAAGTATGAATCCTTCTGTAGTTTTCCTGCCCTGCCCCAACTCCCTCAGCCTTGACCTTGCCTTCCTGTCTTCAGAGCACTGTTACTACTGCATTCCTTCCCGAGGGTTTGATATTCTCTCTTTAGAATGAAGAAGAGGGTTAAGTTAGGTCCCAGGGACCCTCATCTCCCTGTCACCATTCCAGGACTTAAGGCCTTCACCCACCACAAGCTCCTTTCCTCCACAGATGGCAGCTGAGCACTGTCCTCCTTTGGGGGCCTTGACCAGACCAGCACGCAAGAGAGTGCTTTGTTTACCCAGTCTTACCTTCCCCATTCATCATGGTTGTCATTTAATATCTGGTGTAGAACAAACCACTCCAAAACCCTATTTACTGGCTCACCTGTCCACACATCATGTGAGTGTTTTCTCCTGTTGCACCCTGGCTTAGATGGATCTGGGTAATTCTGACGACCTCCCACACCTGGGGAGGTCGAGTGGGTTGAGCTGGCTGAGCTTGGATGGCTGGGGTTTCTCTTCTGTGGTCTGTCGCCTTCCAGGAGCCAGCCCGACCTTCGCCCTGGGCCTGTTTCAGGCTTCAGCATCGTGAGAGGGCAAACATCCACACACCTAGGCTGTTCAGTCTTCTGCTTACATCTCATTTGCTGATACTCCCTTGCCCAACAGAGTCAGTCTCAGAGCCAACCCAGAATCAAGAGGTAGAAAAATAGACAAGCTGTGATCAGAGGAGTGACAAAGTCCTATTGCAAAGGAGCGCAGGACTTAGAATGGGGGTATAGCTATTCGTCAAATTAACACATTGGCCGAGAACTTGGCAAAGGCTCTGGCTGCTGTAATTCACGTTCCCTCTTAAAATTTTCTACCTCTCCATTTTAAATCTAGGCCTCAACCTGAGGTTGTAAGCTAGTGAGTTTCATTGAGGAATTGTCCTTTTCTTTTCTTTTTTCTTTTTTTAAGTATATGACATTTTAGAATTAATTTTGGCTCTTCCTGCCGTATCACACAGGCACCTTTTCATTTCTATCTTTTCTAAGCATGTCTTACTATTTTGCCTTAAATAACTTTTCAAAAAATTAAATGCCTATTTAAAATTTTAAATATATTTTATTCCCTTCTGATGCTTTCAAATACTTTATCTGCTTTTGTTTGTTTATATCAGTGTTGCTTATAAAATGTGTTATCAAGTGTTTATTTTTATAGGTTATGTTCTTCCTCTTATTTCTTTTATTTATTTATTTTTTTAAAAAAACAAGACAGGTTATAAAAACAGCCCCATGCTGGTCTATACATTCCCCTAGATGTGTTCCTCTAAACTCAGTACATTGCTGCTTATCATTTTTCTTTGTTCGCAGCCTGATTTGAGGCCATGCCGTTCTCACAAACAAATCAGTTTGAATTAATTTGCTAAGTAGAGTTAACAAGGTATTGTATGAATTCAAGATATACTAAAAGGGCTGTATTCCCTGAAGTTACTTAAGTTACTTCTTCACTGGGAAAATTTCGGTTCTTGTACCATATTGCAGCAGTGTGAGCCTGACCTTTGAACGTTGCACTAAATGATTCATGGCTGCCAACTGGCTTATTTTATGAAAAGCCTTGGAAATGCCACATAACCAAACAAGTAGGGGTATAATAGACAATTCTTTAACTAATACATTTTGGGGGGTTGGGGGGGGTGATCCTCAAGTTCTACACTTGCTAATACTTACCTATGCTGAGTCTTATTTCTAATAATGTCCTAAGTGGAAGTGTAAGAAGTGTTAAAATAAGGGAAGTTTCTTGCATCATCTTTGAAGTCTCCTCAACATAAAATTGTAAACGCCTCTCAAACTGTGAAATGTTAAGTTCCAATGAACTCTATGCCCATAAACTGCTTTTTAATTATAACACACACACACACACATACACACACACACACACACACACACACACACACACACACTTTGCCAAAGAGGGGCTTCAGTGTTATCCCGATTCCCACTCTTCTCCCCTCTCCCTCAACCCACATCTTCATCTGTCATCAGTAGGTTCTCTAGACAGGAGATTTTACTTTAGACTTTAAAGTCTTGAGCCAACAAAGTACAGTAAACAGAAAATTTCAGTCCTCCTAACAGGTGAGGAAATGGCAATCAAGTTTCTTCAAAGGAGCTCAAATTTCTGGGTATTAGATAAGAAAAACTTCTTAGGATGCTTAAGGAATCTGAACTCCAAGCCCCTGTTAATATTTACTCAAAAATAATGTTGGGAGTCAAGTAGAATGGAAAATTTGTTTGGAAAAGTGTCCTAAATTTTATATTATGTAAAGGATTGATATCTTAAACTTCAGACTGATTTATAAAAATTCTCTCAAGTTTTTCATTTGACAGATAGTTGGTATACATCTAACTACCTGAAACTAATACAAAATCATGTTGAATATAAACTGAAATTAAAACATAATTTTTAAATATCAAATTTAACAAAGATTCTGATGATGGCCAGGGACTAGCATGGGTTCATTGACATAACTCTTACTAAACTAGTCTGAATTCCCTAGATAACATTAGTGCAAATAAGAATGTTATAAATATAGCATCTCTTTATTTTCCTGAAAGAGTATAAAGTAAGGAGAGCTATGACAAGCATCTTAAGCAGGTCTACTTCTGGTTGAAATGAAATGCTTGGGTAAAACTTGGAGTTACTCTGTATCTTTTGATGTGTAACAAGTTACCCCAAACCTTGTGGCTTAAAACAACAAACATTTATCACAGTTTCTGTAAGTCTAACAGCTTACTTGAGTGGTTCTGTATCAAGGTGTCTGATGAGTTGAAGTCACGATATCAGCTTGAGCTTCTGTGGTCACACAGCTCATCTAGGCCTAGAGGAATCTGGTGGCCTTAGTTCCTTCACTTGTGGGTCTTTCTATAGGGCTTTTTAAGTATCCTTACACTATAACACTAGCTTGCCAGAGTGAGTTGATGTGAGAAAGAGAGAGAAAAGAAATAGAGGAAGTCACAGGGCTTTTTATGATCTAGGCTCTATAGTCACACACTGTCACTTCTACCACATCCTGTTACTTAGAATTGAGTCACTAAGCCCAGCCCACATTTAGTATTGAGAACCATGCTTACAGAAAGCAGTTTTCAAAGATTTGTTAACTTTTTTTTTATTTTTTACAGAGACAGTACAAGAGAGAGAGGGATAGATAGGGATAGACAGTAATGGAGAGAGATGAGAAGCATCAATGATCAGTTTTTCATTGCAGCACCTTAGTTGTTCATTGATTGCTTTCTCATGTGGGACTTCAGCAGACTGATTAACACCTTGCTCCAGCCAGCAACCTCGGGACCAAGCTGGTGAGCCTTGCTCAAACCAGTTGAGCCCGTGCTCAAGCTGGCGACCTCAGGGTCTCGAACCTGGGTCATCCGCCTCCCAGTCTGACGCTCTATCCACTGTGCCACCACCTGATCAAGCTTGTTAGATTCTTAAAACCACCACATAATCCTCCTATTCTTTACAATTTTTCAGGGTTTGGAATGAATGCACAAAAGATATGCTTATCAAATTTTCAGATAATACAAAGCTGAGAACTGTATTTTCCACAAGAAACAAAAGACCTAGAGTTAAATACTTTCTTATCAGGTTGGAATGCTGTTATAAAACAAAAAAGAATAAATTTAATAAAATGTAATTAAAGGACTGCTTTGAAGTTCATAAAATGTATTGCATGAATACAAGATGGCCCAAACTTTCTGGGAAGCAATTTAATCGAAAACTGTCTTGACTTTTAGTTGGAAAGCTTAATATGTGATTATATGACTATGCTGTGATATGGTTATTTGTACAATAGTTGCGAACCAGTATATTAACCAGGTCAAGGGTAGACATGAAGTACAGGGCTTGTGTGAAAGACCTATAATTTATAAACACCAGAGATTTCATAACATTAAAACAGGAGTCCTGGAACATACATTTACTAAGGCATCAGAAATGATATTGTTGTGACTTTCTTGTGCATGAAGATGAAAATATTTTTAGGTTTTTTTCCCATTGAAATTGTCCTCCCAAACCTCTTACCTAGCCTCTGAGCTGTATAGGGACACCACACGTGTATGTTTTAAATGAACAACATTTTTTGAACAAACATTTTAGTATTCTGGCTTTAGAAATGTTGAGTTTGGTATCTTCTGCAGGAGAAGAAATACAGAAAAAGAGAATGAAGAGTGGGGACAGCAAGGTAGCTAGAGAGACAATGAGAGAGACCAACATGTCTAAAGAGAAAAAGGAGATCTTACAGAGGATGCCAGGTCGTGGGGAAGAGGGAGCCCCCAAGGAACACTGTGGCTTTGGCAACAAGGAAACAGTGACAAGAAGAGGAAGGGCACTTGGGGGAATCTTGAAGGCATCGTATGCCGAACTGCTGAAGGCGGAACTTCAAGGCTCTGCGTTGAAAGGGAAATTTGAAGAGATTTGACGCTAAAAATTGTGTAGTGAAGCCATGCTTGTTAAGTTCGCCTTCTTTTTAAATTTATCCCTTCTGAATCAGATATTGTTATCACAATGGTAGTAAATCAGATAGTGGGACTTAATTTGTGCCAAACACTGTGCAAACTGCTTTCCATGCATTACTTCTCAGTGAAACATCACAACCTGATGTTTCAGTTGTTATTATAATCCTCATTTTGTATATGAAGAAGCTAAGGTTCAAAGACAAAGATATGTAACGTGTTTACGAGAAAGGAACTAGACAAAATCTGGACAGTCAAAATTAACGGGACTAATTTCAGGGCGTATTTTGAAATAATTATAGAACAAATATAGCGACTACATTAGAGAAAGGAAAGCTCATTCTACGGTCACGTTATGTTTTGTTAATTTATTGCATGCCATTTTTTAAAGTGGCTCTTAATCGATGCTAGATAAACCTATTATCATACTGAAGAAAGTTACATTAGATATTAGTTAGAAATATTCTCTTAAACTCTAAAAGCAAATAAAAATATTGCAGGCAGCTGGACCTCGGTTTTGGGGGGTTTTAAAAATCTTTCTGGGAGTGAAAGTATCCTTGATGGAAGCGGATAAGTGCGGAGAAATTTCAAGAGCAAAGAGCTTTAGAAAGAGAGTTGAGGAAAGCTTCAAAATACAGGGAAAGATTGGGGATTGGTGATCTATGTTCTAACTGTTGCATCTGGGCTCCTGGTCTTTAGTATAATAAACACTTCAACAGACACGGCACTTTTATTTCAATTTAGGATATGAAAGAGAACTTTAATGTTAATACGTTTGCACACAATCTCACTTCAGCTAGTCTTGACACAGGTCCAGGAATAAGGACATATTCACTTGATTAGCTGGACATAGAGCACCATGGTTACATCTCTAGCATGGTTCCCAGTCTGATTTCTTAGCCTTCCAGGACTCAGAGATGAGGACTGACTGCATATAGGCATATTAGTGAGAGAACATAGAGGCCAGAGTTCAATAGAGACATCAACACTAGACAGGTTCTGGAAGGTTCTCCAGGCTGGGATTCTCCTCATCCTTTCTGTACACACACACACACACACACACACACACACACACACACACACACACACACACACACACACTTCTCTTTACTGTTTATTGGGAGAAAGAGCTTCCATTTTTGAGCCTTAGACATATGTAAGGAAAGAGCCTGAAAATTAAAATTAACCGAAGGCTCCCCATTCCTGGCCCCCTGCTACTCCTAGAGCTAAATGCTTGCCTGGATTATTATGCTTAATTCGTATAAAATCTGGCAATATAAGCATTATTATCTTTATCTTTTTTTTTTTGAACCGATGAAGAAACAGAGGCATCTGGATTAAGTAATTGTCTAAGTTTACAGAAATGGTAAATTCTAAGATAAGATGCATCCAGAGTTTGTTGGTTGTCACAGCCAGTGCTGTTCTCACTCACATCTGAGCCGTCTTCGCTCGGTCGATTGATATTGTGACTTTGATATAGGAAGTAAATGATGATATGTCTGTCTATGTATAGTTTCTATTTCTGAACATATCTAGAAAGACGAGAGGCAGTGAGCTTCATCAGCCAAGTCTGCAGGTGGCTGGCTGATTCACATTGCTTTCCAAGGGCAAACACCTTATCACTTTGGAAAGATGGTTCTCCCTGGCTCATGGAACCCCTTAAGTGAGTCTGGAGAAGCTCTCTTACTTAATAATGTACTCTGGGTCTATTAATTTTCTTCCCCCAGACGATCAGTTTTCTGCTCCAAGAGATTAATTCCTTTACCTTGGCATACAAAAGGATCAAGGCTCACAACATATAAATAGCGTTGGTTGTTTTTTTTTTTTTTTTTTTTTTTTCAGCCTCTAAGGTATGCTGTGAGGATTAATGAAATGATGTTCATAATTGCATTTTGAGCTCCTTGGTCTAAAGGCACTTTATAAATATAAAATATTAGTTCATTGTTGAGTTCCATCCATCACTTAAAAGTGGCCAAACATTCTAGATGCCCTTTGGGTAACATAAGACCACTTTTTCTGACTCTTAAGAGAGTTTGTCTGGGTCAGCGCCAGGAACAAGACGAGAGCTGAGCTCAGAGAGTTTCCCCAGTCCCTTTTCTTTAGTGTCTTATATTTGCTTTGAAACTCACAGAGTGTTCTTTGGGGAGAGAGACATTGTAAGAACCTCTGAAAATTCCTACTACTTAAGCCTACCCACATCGATTTTCTTTTGCCTCTGGCTCCAGTATATAATATTTATTCTTTGACTGTTCATTAGACCAACACTCTCATTTTTTTTTTTTTTTAGTGTCAACAAAACAATAAAGAAAACTTTCCATCTTTTATTTCTGGACTCAAAGCAAAATGCAGAAATACCTCTGGCATTAATTTTGTACAGATGAATGTCATTACTATATTCCTTTTAGCATGGCCACGTGCTTGACAGTATTTCAGACGGTATTAATAGTCTACCTGCAGGAAAGCATTTTCTTGGCAGCCTGGTTGCAAATTGCCAGAACCTTTAAGCCACTCTTCCTCATCTTAGCAGCAGTATGTCATCATTACCCGGGCTGGACCTAAAAATCATATTTGTCAATGCCTGAATTGCTCTTTTACTTTCAGTGGGTTTAGAAACCCACTTTTGGAAATGGGATTCGCTGAGTATATTTCAGAAGGCACAGAAATATAAAAAGCAACAGCTAGAAGATTTAGGAGATATTTAGGATGTTTTATTTTATTTTTTTTGCGATCAGTTGATCTTTAGATGACAGCTTTTATGAGACCAAATGGAATATGGGGGCCGGGTAAATTCTGAGAGGGTGGAAGCACATCATGCAACCCCTATGCTTTCTTTATACCATGAATAAAGAGTTGAAGCATATTAACGATAATAGTTTAAATAAATTGACTACTTTTCACATCCTAGGTTTTACACATGCTCTATTTCTTATCCTATTCCAAGTCCTATAGGAATTGGGGAAATGGGGAAAAGTGAGGCAAAGTGACTTGTGCAGGGTCACACAGCTACTAAATGGATAAAGTTAGAACTCAAAGCCAAGTTTGCCTCTAAAGCCCAAGGTATTAGCTCCTATGCTGTATTTATTGTGGTTTTAAGAAAATTAGTATAACATCTAATAAATAAGACCTATATTTGGGCAAATAGCATGTAAAATGCTATTACTTTCTGTGCTATATATACATAAGTTTTCTCTCTTTCAGTTTTTCAATCAGAAAAATGTCAGTTCTTTGAGACTGCCAACAAATTTCAAATTTTCTTTGGAACCATAAGTAGAAACTGACATATTAAGAACTATTCAAGGATCAATTTGATTTCTTGGTCTTATCTTCCTCTGTTCTCTTTTCCTTTTATCCCAAATGGGTTCACCCAGTGTAGGAACCATGAAGTATTTCTATATAACTATGGGAGCCTTGTGTATGAACCAGTTGGACCTTAATCTCATCTCATAATAATCTGCTCTTCATAATTTTCTGATTCAACAGTGCATGTGGTATGAGTCTCCAGGAGTTGAAATACTTGACAAAAGAATAGACAATATAAATGCAAATAACAATAGAGACCAATGGTATAAAAATATCAATAGCTGATCAAAATTGGATAGGGGTATACAGACACATATATTTTAAGTAGAATAATATGTGGCTAATTTTTTTTCCTAAAATTCAGTCCCATTTAGGTGAATGTCAGATCCTTATAAGTAATTTAAGAAGTACCTATTTGAAGATCTCTGTGCAACTTCAAGATTTCTCAATGTGATTGAGAACTGAACTCATTACATTTTTTTTTGTCTAATTAGTAATGCACATGTGCCTCTTCTTAATGACATTATGACATTACTATTCATAAGGCCATCCTCTCTGGAGGATAGCATCACTTTCTGTTGAAGAATTGATTTCACTCTTTGTTTAAATTTTCATACTGGTTGCTATATGGAATGTACAACTGAATGTTATTAAGGATTTGATATGAATGTATATGAATTTGATGAGGCTTCCTCAGCTTGCAGAGTAGTCCCTGTGTATGAAGTCTTATATTTAGAAGGTTGTTTGCTCTTCAATCAGTCTAGCAAATGGGGCTCGGGGCAAATGAACTCATTCTTATGCACATGTTTCTAAAACCGTTCTCTCTAATGTTTGAGATAAATTAGAATAAAAACCAACAAGAACATGAAAAGAGACTAAGAACAATGTTAATGTGGCAATTTAAACCAATTTGGTTTTCCAAATGACCTTCCATCTTTCAGGGCATTTAACAGTATGCAAGCTCGCTCTCCTAGTGACAGATACTATCAATCTGGTGTGGGAAACTTAAAACTCTTTTCTAAATGTCTTTAAAGCTGAGGTGGAGAAGAATGACTCTCTCTCTCTCTCTTTCACTCTTTGAAGGGTGCAATGTTGAATTGTGGCTATGCTGTCCTCCCAACATATCATTTCTTCATTGTTCAACATAGTTTCCCTTTTTTTCTAGCCTATCCAGTATTCCAAAATGATCTGCTTTGGAGCCTTATGTTTAAAAGAGAGTGGGTGGTAGGAAAAAGATGATTAGGAAGATCCAAATTCTATGTATTTGGAGAAAGTAAATCAATGAAGTTTTTTAATGCATTAATTTGGTACATCTAGAACCCTGATAATTTGGAACTTTGGTTACATAAGAATTCTCCCTGCAGGTTACTAAGAATATTTAGCTTTATATTTGCTTCTGACTTCAGCAATCCATTGAACAGTCACCAGAATGAAGCTAATTAATGTGTTTAATGTTCTAACCCACAGTGACAGATAGAGAAAACCCAAAGTAATGAAATATACTCAAGGTGGATCTGGCACAACCTATTTGAAATTTCTCACTACACTATTCTGCCACAACTAAAAGTTGAGAGGGGACAGAGCATATAAAGGTGGATGACATCCCTCAGTCAGGATACCTGTCTGCTTTAGGTTAGGATTAAGAGTTATAGACGTATATTCTTTTCAAAAAAGCATTCTCTTTCCATAAAAACATGTGAGAATTTACCCACCTTTATTTTGAACTAATAGACTTCTGAGTACCTTACCAGGGAGTATCATATAATAATTTATCTCTAATCGGTAGCTGGAAACAGGTACAACTAATTTGTTTCAACACGGGCCTGTTGAAATACCAAGAAATTAAATTGCCTTTCTACTTCTTTTCTCCTAGCATGCACCCTTAATTTGGGGGGGGGGGGGTGAAAATAATACCTTGAGCAGAAATTTAAATTAGACACTCTAATCCAGCAAGGTTGATTGTTCTCTCCATTCACTGTACTTTACCCTTTGATGTGTCCATGTGTTTATGCTCTGTGGCAGCCAGTCAGGCTCCCATAATGTTGGCTGGAAACAGATCCATAGTTGTCTCTTCTATGGTTTTTTTTTTTTTGTTCCTGCTGTTTTATTCCTGGGTAGTGAGAATAATGAGTCAGCTTCGCAGAATAAGTTATTCATAGGTGAAATGAATGGGGAACCTTGCAGACATGTCCGAATATCGCCACTCTTTTCTTCTCCTGCCCCTGACGAAGGCAGGTATGTGTTTCCTCACATGTGGGATCTGCCAGTAGTAACTTCTCTGTGGAGGTGGCCCTAAGATTAAAACTCCATGGTGAGAGCTTCTATGCGCTTGGTCTAAGGATTTTAAGTCTAATATTTTTTTTTTTTCTGGCTTTTAGACACTTTTTGTAAATGGTTTCCAAGCCACCTGTTTGGAGATTTTGATTTTACTTTTAATGCTGGTATTTTAGAGTGGGATTCGCTAAGTTCTAATATAGGGTCCAAGTCAAAAGTCAGGGATTAGAATTCCCTAGTGTCTGCCTGGTAACTGTGAGGTTGGTTGACGAGATAGAACAGTTCCCAACGCATAGTTTCTTTATTTGATGATTTGAGGGTATATTCACTAAGGGTGTATTTCCACAGTACCACTCCCTGGGTCTGTTCTAATTATGGAAACCACCTGGCGGTGGTAACAGTTATGAAATGAAGAAGAAGGTATACCAGCAGTTAAATACATTATGGTTGAGGTTTGAAACTAATTAGATATTTCATGCTTGGAAGAAGTGTCCCTAATAGGCTTTATGAATAGGTACTTATTCAGGAAGGACCTCTTATAGGAAGATAAGAGAGAAAGAGAAAAAGAGAAAGGTAACCATATAAAAGCCTGTATCTATTAGTAATAATAAAGCATGGGTGCTCAAAAGTCTATAAATGCAATATCACTATATTTTAACTGTTTGTATATAGAGATATATACAAATATGAGACAAAAGGAGACATTTGTAATCTATTTTACACAGTTGATGAGATGCTGGGGCCTCCTTTATGGAGTAAGGAGTCTCCCTCCACATCAAGGCTTAAATTATCTTCCTTGGCTTTCCTCTGCCAGAAAGCAGAGCAACTACAGACACTTGAGAGTAGAAAAGGAATACATGGCCCAGGCTTCCAGTAGGATTCAGCAGAGTGGCTAAAGCAATGATGGTCCCTCCCACATAACAAAGTTGATCTGGCAGGTGAAGTTCTCGTAGTTCAGGGAAATCTCTGTGTCTTCACCCCTTGGCCCAATTAAGATGTAGCTGGGGTGAGACAGAAAAGAGTGAAGGTACACCCATTTCTATAAATGTCCAAACCTCTTACTGATTCCTGTCCCATGCCACATTCCCAACACATGCTGGAGCACTGCATAGCTAAGACTAACCTGATGTCCAACCTGTCAGTCTACAGAGGACAGAGTGACTTCAACTCCACCTCTACTAATAGTAGATAAATTGACATCTATCACTAAAAACTTCATAAAACAAACCAAAAAAGAAAAAAAAATAGGAATGTTTTCTTTTAATGACTTATTGACTTTTCAGATTGTTCTTTAAGCTGTTTTTTAAACTTTAAAGGCAACACTGATAATGAACGCTTCCAAATGGTAAAACAGAAAATCCCCTTCAAATATAACCGGCCCGTAGAGGAGTGGCTACAGGAAAAAGGTAACCGTCGTTAAAACTTTCATTTTAAATTCATTTGAATTCTAAACCCTCATTTTTAAAGCCTGCAAATAAATGTTCCTTAAATGATAATCGCCTGCTGCATAAATGACTGTTTTAATTTTCATTATAATTTGTGTCAGCTTCCACCTGCCATATGTTGATAAATCATGCTATAATACATTGTAATACATTGCCATTAAAACATAGTTAAAGGGACTAACATCTCGTTTGCTATCAGCGTGACAACCACAAACAAAAAATTCCAGGGACCTCTAAAAAGAAGAAAAAAAAAAAAAGAAATGTATTATGGCAATTTAACTACTGCATGACATCATTTGTTAATTTAATTTATTTTAAATAACCTCTTCTACCAATGCTTTCTAAAGAAATTTCAAAAGTGCTTTCTAAACTTACATCTTGAGGCTGTTTTGGCTTTACTCTCTGTAGCATGGCTAACAACAACAAAAATCATAGACTCATGTAACCTAAACTACTTAAAGCAAATGTTATAGGGGAGCAATATCTTTTTTTTAAAACATTTGATTATTAACAAAAAAAAAAAAGAAAGAAAGAGAAAGATGAATTTTGCCTTTAGAACCAAATCTACAGAGGCAAAAGTATTTTATAAGCGGTAAATTGTGTCTAGTTGTTCTCTAAAACTAAACACAAGAGCAAGCTTATTTTTTACTTTGGTTGTGTGAAACCCTTATGTATTTGATGTTTATGCAACAATAAAAGTATAAGTGGTTAGGACAATGAGTTGGAAAAGGAAAGGCTCATGAGAGGCAATGTAGCAGTTTCTGATCTGTGGAAGAAAACAGCTACTTGTCTAATAAAAGAGAGCAGCGGTTATACCTGAATTTAGAATTTTTTTGTGTGGCTTCTATTGGTTGTGAAAGACTATTGTCTTTCAATAAAGAAAAGTTTCTCTCTTTAGGAAGCTATTTATTCTGTTTTTTTCCTGAGCCAGTATAAGCTTCTCTTGCCTCAAGACCTTACGTGAGTTTTTAAAATAGAGATTTGAGTGAGTTATACATAAAAAGTAATTGGGTATATTAGTATACACCTTAAACAAAGGGCTACTGTAGTTTTAAAGGGTGAAAACATTCACACCTTTAAACACGGAAAATCCTCACTGAGTCATAACTGTTTGCCCTGTTTTAATATATGTGGTCTAATTAAAAATAAATTAAGAATAACTCTAAAAAGCAAATAATTTTGTCTAGTAATCACCAGCTCATAAAGTCCCTTTAACATTTAAATACGATGATTGCCTCACTTTTTAAAAAGGAAATGAAAATTAGATGCATGTCTGAGTCTCATGTGCCTGAGAGAACTTTTTTGTTTTTTTTTTATTTAATTTTATGTTAATAATATTTTATTTTACTTCATTGCCTTTTGAAGTCTAAGTTTAATAGCATGCCAGGCATTTTCATTTGTATAAACCATTACAAAATTATTAGTAGGCTTTTAGTTTTCTTACAACAGCATTGTTATCAGTTGGTTTTCTTCTAAAAGGATGCTTTCAAACACAGCAAACTGAAGTGTGGGGACAGGGGACAGGGGTGGTTCAGGTGGGATGGAGAAAGGCATTATATGTTCTTACGGAAATACGTATATGTTTATATATATGCACATAATATTGAAAAGTAATATTTGCAAACTGAACAGTTTTATCCTTCTACATTATGTTAACTGAAATTACTTTTTTTGTGTGTAATTTGGGTGAGTAACATCTCATTATTCTATTGCTTTACCCCTTCCTCTGTCTAGCTAACTTTTTCTTCAAAAGAAGTAGAAAATATATACCAAAAAGCCTGGTAAAGACAATGTAAAAAAGAGGGTAAAGACAGAAGGATGATTAGACAGATATATTAGGAAGTACTTGGAATGCCTCTTTAGAGTGCTCGCTGTCTCTGGGAAAGAGACCTGGAGCACGGCCTTTCCAGGTCTGTCTTTTGGCTCTGTCTACTATTGATTGACTTCCTGACCTCAGACAATCCACTTAACCTCTTTATATCTCAGATTTCCCATCAGAGTAGAGGATAAATAATACTGCTTCATTCCCGAGGGTGTTCTGAGGTTTAATTAATTAGTCTTTGTGCAACACTGACTGGAGAAATGCAAAGAGTTCATTTTAGCAATATTGTGAACTTGATGTCCAAGTGAGGTAACAATTAATGGCTTCCAAGAAGATAAGCACCCAAAATAAAACAAAAAGTAGCTTTCTATAAATTCTTTATTGGCATTATAACCAATTTTTTATTATTAATCCTAGAACAATTCTCAGATTAGGTTCTACATATGATCACACAGACACACACACGAACGCAATTGTTCATAATCACCGACAATAATGAAACTGACATTGATTTTGAGGAAATTTTCTCAGAATAAGAAAGATGACACTTTCTCATCAGTCCTCATATCCTTTACGAGGAGAGGGTAGTGATGGTGGTTTCTTGCTTGTTCACTTACGCCTGCTTAGCTGAGAGCGATGAATTGGTCAGAGGAAAATATGGCAGGAGACAGAGATTGTCCCACTAATTCTTTAGCGATGGCCACCTAATCCAAGGTACAGAGAGCTAAGAAAGCGTCTTGAAGTAGAATAAAGGCATATCTAGCCAGAAATAGCCTATGAAAGAGAGAAGCAAACACAAATTCAAATATTTGCTGTGGCATGGTGGCAAATTGGAATATAGACATCTTCTTCCCTGTCTGACCCAACCAGTGTCCTATTCTCAAGAACTGATAAGTCACAGGTTTCCGAGAAAGCAACAATAGCCAAAAGTGGAGCAGTGGCTTCATGTTATAGTCCAGGAAGCATCTTTCCTTTCTCCACATGTGGGTCAGCCTTGAACAAACAAAAGTCACTTTAGGGAGTAAAATATGGCAGCTGAAATAAAAGGGAGCCATCATTTCTAGCCAGAATAATTCAGCTTTGCAGCTCAGTTTTCTCTGACCCTCTTCTTATTTTTAAGCCTAGGTAGAATAATATCATGAGGGAAATAGATAAGAACCATCATATCATAGGTATGAAGTATTGTACTAGCAGAAAAATTCTAAATAATACAATGTTCTATTAGTCTAACCAGTAAGAGGCATTAACTGGTCACCAGTACTGGACTACATACAAAAAAAGAGATGAATAAATATTATGGTTGGCCGACAGTTGTATGAGTGAAAGTTCTAGCTTGGTACGGGGACTATCTGATGTAAGGCACTGAATTTTAGTTCCAGATACCCCCAATTTTGCAGCTTGTTCTTATTTATCGACATAAGCTGCCCCAAATGACAATGTGAAGGTGAGGACATATTTATTCTCTCCTTCCATCATGGCAGTTCTTAGGGTAGTAAGCTTAGGGCTCTCAGAAAAGGCTGTTGTCAAAATAATAAATAAATAAACAAACAAACAGAAAAGATATGCTCTCCAGTGTTATTGTACTTCGAACTTTGTGTTGCATGTTGTGTAAGAAACGAGGCCCAAGGACTAGCACGGATGCACATGCACAGGGCACTGAAGAAATGTGTGGGAAAATAATGAAAATCTATTAGATCTATTTTGATGGCACCCTGAGGATCTGGGCAATTCTGTTACATTAAGGCCAGAAGATTTCATTGTCATGCTCCAGATATTCTTATAGAGTGTAGATCCTTTTCACTGTAAAAAAATGCTCTGGCTAATTCCTCATTCTACAGTGCTCAAAGCTTCCCAAATCTTATTATTTATAAATCATACTTAACTGATATGCCCTTGAGAGTTGCCCAATGAGTGGAATTGACTTTTGTATAAAGAGTTCCCTCTGAACAGATGTGTTTTCCTTTCTTCGCCTCTTCCATTTTGTCCATTAATATTGAGGCAGTATTAAACATCACACACCAGGAATTCAAAGATAGCTAATCATCATGTAGACATAAAGACCATGTAATGGCCGTAGAAGTTAAGAGACCAAAAATCACATTTTGCCTCTATTCATATTAGAGATTGTGGAGCAAACCCACATCAAACCTTTAAAAATATACTCCCTTTTATTAAGCAGGCAAGAATAATAGAACATTGTTTTCAGTCATTTATAGATAAATTATTTCAGAGGATTAGATTAAGAATGAGTAGAGGACTGTTTGATCACTGAGTAAAGTGGAGAAAAATTTAAAAAGATATATTTAATTCTATTAGTCAGTTTGCCCCTTTCTCTATATAGAAAAGCAGAAGGAAATAATATGGAAAAACGATAGCATGGAAGGCTTAAACAGCATTTTTTTTTCTGGAAAGATCTAGAAGTAGTTGGGAGGAAGATAAGCAGAATTGCACTATTCTAAACTCTATCCTGCCATGATTTCATTCTGAGAGCTTTCTATTCACAGAAGCATAAATGGATTCCCAAATGGGAAGTCCAAGTAAGGTGAGCTGCTGTCAGTCTTCAACCCATTAACACATCTCAATTTTATTTTAAGGACTTTTATACATTGCTTCCTTTTATTACTATCCATTCCTTCTTTTAAAATACCTTGATTTGGAATAATAACTTTTTCTTCCCAACCACAAGAACATTATCAGTGCTTGCTTATTTTCCATATTCTGGGGAGAGATCTAGTTGTATGACCATAATCTTCTTACTCTAATATTAATAGAGATAAGAATTGATTTCTTAAGATATTAATTAAACATTAAGTATAGATAGAACAGTATGTACTATGAAGCTTCTCAGGGAATAAGATATTTGGTGACTAAATGTATAGTTTTACAAGTGTACAATGAATTTAAATCTCTTCATTGTAATATAATTTAATTTCAGTTAATTCAATGTAATTATTAGACCTAGTTTTTTAATTCAGTATTCCAAGCACCTCATAAAGTTTTTGTTTGCCATATATAATTTCTTTTGGTAATTGTTATGTTATTTTGTAGGCTACAAATCAATGCAATAGGCATTTATGATTTTATTTTCCTCACCTGACTTAGAGGTTCTTTCTGTTGTACACAACTACTTGACCGAGGAAACTACAGTACTATTCTGCATTGAACCAAGGTTCTCTTTCCTCACAATAAAGAAATAGAGACTTGATTATTCAGATAACCTAGGATATTCCGCTAGACATTGGAAGAGATAAACATAGAGAAATGTTACTTGCCAATATCTACATTGAACGTTTATTATCTAATTTCCTCCCCTCCCGTTACTCAAGGAAGCCTATTTTTAGGACTGGTTCATTCAGATCAGGCAAGGCAAAGAGAGGAAATGTATGGGAATAATGATGTTTCCTCTACCCAACCCACTAGGCCGGCAGTTAACCATCTTCAACACCCAGGCACAAATAGCCATTGGCGGAAAGGACAAAGGACGCCTCTTCCAAGGCCAGCTCTCTGGGCTTTATTATGATGGCTTGAAAGTACTGAACATGGCAGCTGAAAACAACCCCAATATTAAAATCAATGGAAGTGTCCGGCTGGTGGGAGAAGTCCCATCCATTTTGGGAACAACGCAAACAACCGCCATGCCACCAGAAATGTCTACAACTGTCATGGAAACGACCACCACCATGGCTACTACCACAACCCGCAAGAATCGCTCCACAGCCAGCATTCAGGTAAGGCTTTCTACAACTAATCCTTGATTTTGCTTTTCTGTCCTTGAGGCATTGCTGTTAGGGTCAATGTTTGCATGTAATGAGAGAGTCTGAAGTACTATGTCTATAGGAAAGATACCTAAAGATACTCATAGTAATAAGACCTAGGAGTACAGAGAGATGAAGTCACTGATGAAGAAGCTACAAAGTCTTGTGTGCCCTCGTGGGTAATTACTGCTGTCATATGTGTTCTTGAAATGGTAAAGCTAATATTCAAAACGAGCAATGGACAACACTTTCAGTATGAAGTACTCCTTCCTCTTATTTATTACCTATTTTGCTATTCTTTTTGATAGCAAAAAGAAAAAAGAAAAATGTGTTATCATAGGAAAAAACCATATCCTAGTACAATTCTGTTCACATCATCTCAGTAGCTTTGCTGGAACATGAATTATTCATTTTGGAAGCCAATGGGTAACATTAAATCAAGGGCAATTGGAGCTAGAGGTTTAACTAATCCTTATGAAATGCAGTCTTTGTATTTGATATTCAGTGCTGATTAATTACATGTTATTTTTTGTCCATTTGTTTCCTTTATATTTGACCAAGATCCTAATTACATTAGAAAATTTGAAGGTCTGTGTTTAGCTGTGTAGGAAGTCCTTATTTTGTGGTAATGTTTTTGTTTTTTCACTTAAAAGTAATTATACTCAAGCTCAAACTTAATGCTTTTCTGACTCCCTTGACATTTCATAAATCTAGTTAGTAGGGGTACAAGGTTAATCGAGTTATTAACCTTCAATGCTCTGGCATGAAATAAGACATTCCAAATGTTTGTGGGGAAATTACCCCTAGCCTAGTTAATATTTGTAGAAAATTCAGCAGAAACCATATTTTCCTTTCTGTTTCTTAGTTTTAAGACATTATTTAGGGGCTCGGTTGAGTCTTTGACATCACCCTACCATTGACTTCAGTGGGCATTATAAACTTAAAGTCAATAGTCAATAAACCCCCTATGTGTTCTCATTCTTCTGAATTGAGTTGGGGGAGGTAAACCTGTTGTCTTCATTTTTTTTTTCTTTGAGAAAAAAATAACCAGACAGTTTTTCCCTGACTCCACAGGCATGATTTAAAGCTGTATGCACTGAAAATATTATCAGGCTAATTTTATGTGTTTCAGAAAGGTTACAAAGAACCTGGTGAGTGTAGCCATCTCATAACCCCATGTGCTATTTCATACATACAAACATGCTCCAAAAAAAAAAAATAACTTTTTCTCTGATATTAAAGCAATAACTCCTGATACTTCACTCTACTCTCTGAAAAGAAGATAAAAGGCAATATATATTTCTATTATGACTCTCCATAGCTCAAGAGCAGATCTGTTTATTGTTGGGGAAAGCATCGTTCTGTCTACACAGTTCTTGGCAGACTTGTTTTGTTTGTCAGAATACATTCCACTAATTCTGTGGGAAGCAGAGGAGCAAATGGCTTTCTCTTCATAGAAATGGCTGGTCCTATAGTCTTTTTCAAGGTCAGATTTTCACTGACCTTAGGAAGATTTAATGTTACACCAGATTCAGGGAGTAAGCCACAGTAATTATCAGGTTTTGGCTTTGGCTTTCCCTCTTGCAGATAATACATAAATGGGAGCAGATTAGGTGAGTCTTTCTAGACACTGAGAGTCTAAACTTTTGGAGAAGTGTAGGGTACACAGGGCAGAAGTCTTGGCAGTGATTCTGACCCTAAACATCATAGAACTTGTTCTCATTTTTGAGGATGTGGATAGCAAGAGGATACTCTGTAACAGCTCCTGTCTGGTGTATATTTCTTTTCCTTTGAGTCCAGTAATAATTGGATTACATCTACATGTTTTTCCTTTTGCTTCTGCTGAGACTATAAAAGTGAGTTATAAATCTGTTGACATTCTTTGTTTTTAAGGGAGTGTGAAAACATCCTCTTGGGGGAAAGCCAACAGATTAAGAGAATTGGATTAGACTGAGATGAGGTATAAAAAAAAAAGCCCCATGTTCTTCATAAAGACTAACTAGAGGAAATAACTTTATGCCAATGGTTTTGGACATTTTTGTTTTTGCCAATGAGCCATCAGAACTCTATCCTGGGCTTTGTAAAAACTCAATACCTTGCCTTATCTACAAGTCTATTTTGATCTCAAGTACATTCTACAGACTGCATCAAGCTTATGTCAGGACTAGGAACCCAACAACTCTTGGATTATATCCATAGTTTAGAACAATTCTCAGACTCGAAAGACTTTGGATGAAGAAGATCAGTCTCAGAAGTTCTAATACTCTCTGTGTAACCCAGCTAATTTTCTTTGATAAAATGGACTCATGGGCCTGACCTGTGGTGGCGCAGTGGATAAAGCGTCGACCTGGAACGCTGAGGTCACCGGTTCGAAACCCTGGGCTTGCCCAGTCAAGGCACATATGGGAGTTGATGCTTACTGCTCCTCCCCCCCTTCTCTAAAATGAATAAATAAAACCTTTAAAAAAAATGGACTCATGAAGGTTTAATCTCTGGGAAATACTTAAGAAAAAAGAATTGGGGAAGACTGAATTTGGTATTTATCAGGCCCATCCTTCACTTTCTGAATGATACTCTGTTCTGCCCTCCTTGCTTTGATAACATTGATCCGAGCAGGACTGTCCAAAAGGGAAGCTCTTCCAGGAGAAACAGAATAAGGATGTGAATATGGAAGTCTGAAAGACTGGTTGTTCGAACATCTACCAGTTCCTTCTTAAAGCATAAACTAAGGAAACTTCATTTGAGCAATTTGTTTCTAATAAGCGTTGGTTAGTGATGATTTTCCAAGAAAGAAAACTGCAGGGTGTTTTCGGTGCTGCTCTTAACGGTGTGAATGTGAAAAAGAAGATTTTGAGTTCATATGGCCCTCCAGTGAGTGTGATAACCCCCTGGGAGTAGTTGGCGCTTTGATCTTTCTGATAGTCTTGTTTGTTACAGAGTTCTTTGTGAATTTCATGGACTCTGTTGAATTACTAATAGCTACGGTGTCCAAGCATTGGGTCTTTGCCCTAGATTAAGAAGGATGTCTTTAGGTGATTCTTGAATAAATAATAATAATAGTGGTAATAATAGGGTAGAGAAAGCAGGTGACTTGGTGATGATTCTCAAGAGAAGGTCTGGTACTTAGAAGGTGCTCAGTATTTGTTGAATAAACCAGAAAACAAGATAGGCTTTATTATGTACCTTATCATTATCTAACAACAGAAGTGGCATGGCTTGTGGAACCCTTTTCCTCCAGAATGATCGGTGTGCTTTGGACAATTTAATTTAATTTTATTTTTCAGTGAAAAAGCTATAGCAGTGATTAGATGGATGAAGATGGAGTTAGACATGCCTGAATTTAAAATCTAGTTTTTCTTCATATTAGCTAAGTGATCTAGACAAGTCACATATGCTCTAGTTAGCTATTGCTGTGAAATCAACTTTCCCATTAAACTTAGTGACTGAACGCTACAACTATATCATTGTATCTTAGTTTTGAGGGTCAGAAATTTGGGCAGGGCTCAGCAAGGCAATTCGTCTACCCCACATAGAATTGAATAGAATTACCCAGTTTCTGCTCTGGTTCCTGGACGGTCTGCCATGACTCACATGCCTTGTGCCTTTGTGGGTGAACTGGAAACGCTGGACTCAGCAGGGTCCATGACTCTCCGTGTAGTCTCTCGAGCAGAGTGGTGGGACTTCTTTCATAATGGCTCATGGCTCCCAGAGACATTATTCTAATGAACAGAGCCAGAACACTGGTACGATGTCACATCCACCATATCTATTGCTCAAAGTAGTCACAGACATTTCTCAGTTTCAGGGAAGGGGACAGAAGCCTTACTTCTCAATGGGAGGATTAACAAGAATTTGCAACCAATCTAAGTCTACCCCATTGTAAAAATGGGGGAGTAGGGTCCAGAAAAAAGTTACTACTAGTACTTATAGCACGTGATGATTGTGAATTAATGCTTCAGTTAAATGCTTAGAACAAATATATCATGAAAGTAAGACTGAATGTTTTTTAACCTTATTACAATATTCTATCTCAAATATTTGGTATGCTAGTCAGTATTTCCTCAAGTAAGAATCTACCTTAAAAAAATAGCATTGTCTCAGTTTCTTTTTAATTAAGTGAGAGGAGGGGAGGCAGAGAGATAGACTCCCACATGCACCCTGATCGCGATTCACAAGGCAAGCCCCCTATAGGGGGCTCTGCCCATCTGGGGCATTGCTCCATTGCTTGGCAAGTGAGCTATTTTTATCACCTAAGGTAAGGCCATGGAGCCGTCCTCAGGAGTGGGGCCAACTCAGTCAAATTGAGCCATGGCTGTGAGAAGGGAAGAGAGAGAGAGCAGGGAGGAGAGGAAGAGAAGCAGATGGTCACTTCTCCTGTGTGCCCTGACCGGGAATCGAACCCAAGATATCCACATTCCTGGCCTATGTACTACCACTGAGCCAACCCACCAGGGCTGGGGTTGTCTTTATTGATTGTCATGTCTGTAGGTCAGAGTAGAAGTTTGAGGAATAGGGATTTGAAGGAGAGTCAAAGTAGAATTGGGAGGCTAAACTTAGTGCTGGCAATGCAGTCTCTGAGATCTCAAGTCTCTGATAATCTACTACCCATCTTTAACTTTCTCTTCCATTTTGAAACCAAGCTAGAGATCTATGGGTCTTGGAGATTATGTTCTGCTATAAAATATGTCTACCCACATATATTTTTGGGGTTACAAAGAAGAGGAATTCAGGATCCTTGCCATTATGGAGCTTACAATCGAAAGAGAGCAAGAGGGTTTGACTTAATCTATCACTATGAGGCAGTGACTTACAAGTGGTATTGTGTGCTGGGAGTGAAGGTTTGTGTATGAGATGTCTTGGCTGGATTTCATGGCTGAGGTAGGTATGGAATGGGCCTTGTAGACAAGTACAAGTGGGTACATGGTGAGAGGAACAAATCTCAGGTTGGCTGAATGTCAAAAGCTAAATTATCGAAGTCACAGATGATAAATCCTGAAGGAGATAGCCAAGTCCAGCCAGAACAGTGAAAGGCCAGAGGGAATTTGTGAAAGACAATAGATCCAGACTGAGAATCTTGGCCTGACCCCCCCCCCCCCAAATGGGAAGGAACCAAAAGGAGAGGACGGGATTGGGTTCCCTGTGGTTCTTACTGCCAGGGGGGTCCAACAACTATGCAGGCCTTCCCTTATATTACAGCTGACACTCTGGTCTGTGGGTTATGATCGTGGCACTGATTGGTCAGCTTCTGAAGTAGAAAAGTTAAACCAAGTCCACGCTCAAGTTCCTTTGTCCTCCTTCAGTGTAAAAGACAAAAGAGAGAAAGAAGAGTCTTTGAGTGATAACTTTCAACCACCAAGACCAGAATGTTCCTGTGAGAGAGAAAAGGGCTGAAAAGAAAACAGTTCCAAGAATAATGTGCATTCTCTTACCTAAGACCTCCAGACCGAGTTGTTATCAGTAAAGAAAGAACGCAGTGTGTTCTGTGCAAATCACCATTTGGAATCACTTATAAGCTATTAGCAGGATACTGATCGTGACGTATTTTTATGTGTGCTGGGCTTTGGTAAAGTCACTTTGACATAGGCCCGTGCTACTTGGCACCAAAAAAATTACCAGAAAAACACAATGCTCAGCCTGGATTGGAACTATCTTAATAAACAGTAGAAATGCATGACTTGAGAACTTTGTGAGATTTGATTCTTGTCTCATTCTCACAACTTTGGTGGTCAAATGTGAGCTACTTTAAAAAGTTCCAGACAGAGGCTAAAATTTTTTTAGGCTTTGTAACACTACTGATATGGAAAGTCCTCTTGTGGTCTGCTTATGGTTTTGGCCTGGAGCTATAATAAGAAGCACACTTCAGCCTTGATGTTGATAATGTCAAAACAAAACAATGCAAAAACTTATGATTAAAATTTGATCGTTCACACTGCACTTTCCAGGTAGAATGCCAGTATGTTGAAGGAAAGAGAGTGTACTTTAGAGTCAGAAATTCTGCATTGGACTTAATTGTGTTCTCCCAGTCACTTGGCTGTGTATCTCTGGGTAGGTTGCTTAGCCTCTCTAAGCCTTCATGTCATTATCTGTAAAATGGGCAAAACAGTATCTTTCCCAGAGGCTTGTTGTGAGAAATATAAATGACCCTATGTGGGTTTTCCCACAAGGTTTTACCAAATGCCAGAGGCATTAGGAAACCACTTCAACCCAAGAGACTCTTCCAAAACTCGCAGAACCTCATAGAGCTTATCCTTCCTACATGGTTAGATAAGGACAAGAAGAAGAACTTTCTCTACATCCACACAAACTCAGTTACCCAGGATTTCCGCTAAGGGTCCCAGATTGACCCAGAGCCTGAACTCGTCAATCAAAAGAGATTTCTAGAGGAGATTCCTTCATTTTCTGGAGTTGAGTTTGACTTTGCTGAACAGTTATTACACAAAGGGCTGGAGCATGTGAAACTGCCATTTTTGTAGAACAGATGGTCAAATATCAGCAATTTCATACGATTCAACAAAATATAGGACACTCCCCCTTTATATATAGCATGTTGCTATCAATGGCATTGTGAGGCTTTGGCTTAGAACACTGAATTTTCCCAAGGTTCTTTGAATAAACAAACTGTCTTAGATTGGGATATAAGAAAATTCTACCTAAATACCATGCCTTCACAGGATATAGCTCATGTTGTATCAGGAGCAGTTCTACTTACCCAGAGAATTATCCCCTCTGGGCCCCCCCATCATTTCCCTGATGCCACCAGCTTCCTGGAAATGAGACAAGGAGTCCACACAGTTTTCAACCCCTCCCTTTTACCATCAGACAACAGAGCCTCCAGGGGGGGGTTATTTTTAGGACCAGGGCTCAGCTAATACTGATTAACAGCCTTATCTAACATGTGGCTCTGGGGCTTGCTTCTTCCCTGCCAAGCCCCATGACTGGGGAAAGCAGTGAAGCTTTGTCAGAATAATTAGACTTGTGAGGCCCTGTCAAGAAATATCTGGTCTCGGCCCTGGCCGGTTGGCTCAGTGGTAGAGCGTCGGACTGGCATGCAGGAGTCCAGGGTTCAATTCCCAGCCAGGGCACACAGGAGAGGCGCCCATCTGCTTCTCCACCCCTCCCCCTCTCCTTCCTCTCTGTCTCTCTCTTCCTCTCCTGCAGCCAAGGCTCCATTGGAGCAAAAAGTTGGCCCAGGCACTGAGGATGGCTCCATGGCCTCTGCCTCAGGTGCTAGAATGGCTCTGGTTGCAATAGAGCAATGCCCCAGATGGGCAGAGCATTGCCCCCTGGTGGGCATGCCGGGTGGATCCCGGTTGGGCGCATGTGGGAGTCTATCTGACTGCCTCCCTGTTTCCAACTTCAGAAAAATACAAAAAAAAAAAAAGAAAAGAAAAGAAATATCTGGTCTCCTCCCCACCCTCACGGGAGTACTTTCTCTTCCCCCCTCGGAGAATAATTTGTGGAGAGGGAAATTGAACTTTAATTTACTTGTTACCTCCTAAGACTCTCTGGTGACATTTTCTCTCTGGAATGGCACTGTTCTTAAAAAAAAAAAAAAAAAAAAAAGGAACCTCCCTCGTAAAGACTTCCATGTTGACAGTACAAATAAGCCAGGGAGGAAAATGCAGGGTGGCTTCTTTTCATCCCCTTGTTCATACTTTCATGTTGGTGGGTGAGATCAGCACTTCCCAAAGCCGAGATTAGCCACTTAGAAAGGGTTCTTGAAGAAGGTCCTTACCGCAAAGAGGTTAGAAATCTTCAAGATGCTAGAAGGACATCCTCCTAATTAGGTTATAATACCTTCCAGGGTGAACTTCCACCAGAACAGCTGGCCATGTGCTGTATCTTATTTTGAGCCCACAACTGGGAAGGAAGTGGGGTCAGTTCTTGGCCAGTCACTGTGGAGGTTCGCAAGTACCATATTCTCCCATGTATACTGATCACAAAAATTAGAGGATATTTCAAAATGAATATGAAGCTATAAAATATCCCCTAATTTTCATGAGCAGTATATAAGACACGTCCATGTATAAGATGCACCTTAATTTTGGGGCTTGAAATTTGAAAAAAAAAAAGAGAAAGTATTACATAAAGTTATTGAACTCAAGTTTTAGTCATCATAAAATTCATACAACTCCTCATCACTGTCAGAACTCCCATCCATTAGCTTGTCCTCATCTGTATCTGATGACAAATCACTGTCTTCATATATTGCCTCATCCTCAGTTCCATCTATGGCATTTGAATGCCAAAACCACTGTATAAGACACATCCAGTTTTTAGACCCTAAATTTTTCCAAAAAGGTTTCATCTTATACATGGGCAAATACGGTATTTTTAGAGCTCCTGGTGCTTTTTCCAATCACCTAACAGATTGCTTGTGGCCAAAGCCAACATTTTTCTTTGTGGTATTTGAATCTCCTCCTTGGTATCTCTCTGACCATATTTTCCAGTACACTGCTCTAGGCACACAGGGCCTCTTGTATTTCCTTGAACATGGGGCCAGGATAAAGAAAAGATAAGTAATTTAGGCTTTTTGCAATTGCAGAATCCGATAAATCTGTATACAAAGATCAATATTTTGTTTATCATGGATTTTTTATATGGATATTAATGTTTGAATAATGCAATAAAATAATATTTATATTGATGACTGAGGATTGGGGCACCCCCTTTTAATGTTACTTACACCTTAGATGAATGCCTCATTAGTCCTGATCCTGTTCGAACATATCAATAAGTTTGTGTCTTTTCACTTATTTTCTCTGCCTGAAGCAGCTTTTCCAGCTATCTGTAGGATACATTCTCTAAACTTTATTCAGATTTCTGCTGACATGGCAACTTCTAGAGAGATTCTCCTCAACCGTGCTTTATAAAACAGCACTCTCTGTTACCCCCTGCTTTGCTGTTTCTCATAGCAGTTACATGGTCCTGATATTTTATCACATATTTATTGGTTTATTGTCTCTATTTATTAGGATGTGAATTCTAGGTTGGCAAGATCTTTATTTCAGGCTATAAGGGCACAGTAGCACAGAAGAAACCCTTAGTCAATATTGGTCAAAACATGTGAATGGGCAGCAGTGCACCAGCACCTTCTTAGGGAGCGCACATGCCTCTTGATCCTTACAGGTTGAGTCCCACTTCCACACACCCTGCTCCCCAGAGAACTGCTCTCAAGTGAGGCTCACCAATGGGAAAGGTCAGCAACGTGGTTTTGCGGCTCATGAATCTTAGCCTTAAGAATAAGGAGTTCCGGAGATAATTCCTTGTCTCTGCTGGGCCAGATTGTTCTTGTTAGTTTTTGGTCCTTAATTTGCTTTTCTTAGGCTTTGTTTGTCATCATACCAGCAAAGGTTGGGTTGATTCAAGCCCTAAAGAGTTTTCAAAGCACTTTTGGAAATGCAATATCATCACCAATATCCCTCTCTATTTTTTTTCTTTTTTTTCTTCCTTTCCCAAATGACTTAATTCTTCTAAAATCTACCTTTAAATATAGGCAGATAAAATTATTTTTAATGGCCCACTGCTTTTATTCATTGATATAAATAGGAAGTTATCTTGAGGCTCATTTGCCTGATTGTATATGTGTGGGTAAGTTGGTGAGAGTCTTCTATCTGCTTTCAGTTACCTCTTTTATTTTTTCTTTCATGGCTAAGTATGTGGTGGAAATGCATTTACTCCTGGCCCTATAATTCAGCTGCCTCCATAGTTACCTATTTTCTTCATGATCTTTTGAAATAACAATGATGAAAGATACTATGAGAAACCACTAGAGTGAGAGTAGGAACAATCTCTTGACATTCAGGGCCTAGAACAGTGCCTGCCACAAAGTGGGTCTTAATACATGTTTGTTGAAGAAACGAAAATGTATATATAAATGAATCCTTGTCCATAGAGAGGGCAATGTTCTTCATGTTCAAGGTGGAGAGAGACAGCTGTGAGAAAGCAGCCTTGTGTGAAGGAAAGGAGTGTGTTAAAGCAGGCAGGCACTGGGAGACTGCTCATGGATCAAGACATGGTTCAAACCATAACTCTAGACAAACCTTCATTTACCAGCTGTGGGATTTGAACTAAATTACTTTTTGGAGCTCAGTTTCATCATCTGAAATACAGAGATTAAAACACCAACTTCATGGATAGGTTAAGCCAGTGGTCGGCAAACTCATTAGTCAACAGAGCCAAATATCAACAGTACAGTGATTGAAATTTCTTTTGAGAGCCAAATTTTTTATACTTAAACTATATACGTAGAAACATTGTTATTAACTTAATTAGGGTACTCCTAAGCTGGCCTTTGCGCCTGTACATGGTATTTTATGGAAGAGCCACCCTCAAGGGGCCAAGGAGCTGCATGTGGCTTGCGAGCTGCAGGTTTCTGACCACTGGGTTAAGCTAGTGTGAGTCAAGGGTTTAAATTGGTGTGATCTAATATAAGGTTATTATTATTGTTGTTGTTGTATTGCTTTAAGTTAGAGTCTAATCCAGATCTCTTATTAGCATCTAAACTTTATTTTTTATGTAATTGTTAATTATTCATTTGACCTTTGACATGGTAATTAGCCTCTAGAGGTCTCCAAGCTTTCCTCATCTAACCAGTGAAAGAGCAGGTTTATATTATTCCCACTATCTTTTTAAAAAAATAGTGTCTAACAATGTGCCTTTCACATATAGCAACAGTTGAATAGACATATAAATGAATTAGAGGGAAGAAGAAGAAGAAAGTGGAGGAGAGAAGAGATGAGAGCAAGCAGAAATACTCTGTAATTTATGTTGCTGGCAGGTCTATCTGCCCATTTCATGAATTGGATGGCTAAGGTTGAGAGAAATAAATAGAATATCTTCTTTCTAATTAAAGTGATAGTGTAAATAATGATTTCCTTATATATCCCCCTCTTTGCTGAAAGCTGACAGAAGGGGTTCCACAATAACCATCCTTATGTAGAAGATAAAGTGCTTAGTAAATGTCTCTTGAGTTATCAAAAAGAATCAATGATTCCAGTTTAAACTGAGGTCCAAGAATTGATTCTATTTTTTTGTCTTAAAATACATATTTTTTTTCTATTTATATATGACAGGGAAATGACTTCCAGCAGCAATCACTGTTAGCCCAGCTTCAAGATGGATATTTCCATTTAGTCTTTGACAAGGCAGTAGGAGGGGCGGGGATGTGCTTTCATACCTTTCTGGTGCACGTTTGAATGATTGTAAAAATTAGAAACACTCTGAGGCTGTTATGACAACCCTGCCTTTTGAAACCTTCTAATTAATGCCTTGGGTTGTCTAGAGAGCTGGTTCTGTTAGCTAAATGGAGAATGTAAGGTTCTCCTTGATTTTTCATCATCCAGGGATGAAATGGTTGGGGAAGTGGATACACACCGTATCTGTGGTGGCTAGCAGTCACTGAGAGAATTACATAATGGAAATTCGATTGACTTGTATATACACTGCAGCCTCTTCTATCTTTCATTTCATCTGATGGGGTGTGTGTGTGTGTGTGTGTGTGTGTGTGAGAGAGAGAGAGAGAGAGAGAGAGAGAGAGAGAGGCAAGTAATCATGGATATTTGCGTGTACTAGAATAGTGCCTCTTAAACTGTTATGTGTATGCTGATCACTGGGATGATTTCATTAAAGCACAGATTGTGAATCATGATTCAGTTCTGGGGTAGGGCCTGAGATTATGCATTTCCAGCAAGCTCCTAGATGATGTCATGCCACAGTATGTGACCTCGTTTTATGGAGCAGTTCTTGCTCAATACTGGTAGCATCTGTTTACCTATCTCTTCCAAATGGTCTCCCAAAATATAGTGCAGGGCTCTTCAACACAGGAAAGCTTGTTAATCCAAAGCGTTATATAAGCAAAAGGGTAGATCTCCACTGAAGATTTGCAAAGAAAAATTTATCCTGTCAGTCCTGCTTCTGGTTCCACTTGTCCCCCTCATCCTGTCCCTTACTCTGCTCCATACCCCCAGGCCGGATGGGAAAAAAGTAGGTAGAATTTAACTTGTTATAATATGTATTCACCTTTTTGAGAGGTGACCTCCAACCAAAGCAGAAGGATGTGAATGATTTTAATCTGCAGTAACAATGGGGAACCAGTCCGGACCATCTTGAGCAGTATAAATATATAAAATGACAGATTTCTCTCCTCTCCTCTCCACTTCCTCCTCCTAGATACTGAGAGAGACACATATTCATGCACCCACAACTCACACTATAATGCACAATGAAATTTCACCCAGCCTTTATCTTGGAGCTGCTGTTCTGATGATTAATGCCCCACTGGCTGGGAAGCTGTTCTGCTGAAGAAAGACAAGGAGAGAGTAAGACACATGAAATAGATCTCCGAGGCCATTTCTCATTATTATTATTATTATCATTATTAGTCCTTACTGCCCTATCTATCCTGTTAGAGAATGCTTGATCTATTGGCAAGGGGGAGGGGATGGCATTTGAAAGCGGATTTCAGAGCAAGGACAAAGAGAAATAAGACACTTTTTTTTTCTTTTACTAAAAAGAACTGACCTGGATGGATTTTTATTGTTGTTGTTGTTATTTTTGTTTTGTTTGTTTGTTTGTTTTACTATATTAGTTGTTTTCATTTTAAAGCCAATTATAATAGATGTCTCCATCTGTGTCTTTTGTGTTCCACCCCCGTCCAGGCATTTATTTTTGTATGTGTTCTTTTGTCTGTATTGAGTCTCTGTTTGTAAGAATCAATATGATATGACTTATGCAAATGACGGAAGACAATTGGACTTTGGGTGATGGGAATGCAACATAATCAAATGTCAAAATAACCTGGAGATGTTTTCTCTGAACATATGTACCCTGATTTATCAATGTCACCCCATTAAAATTAATAAAAAAAAAGAATCAATATGATATGACTTATGCAAATGCTATTCCTGACCACTTATGCAACAGACTGGACAGAATAATTTTATTGCTTTGTTACTACCATAATATAATTGTTTTTATATCCTGGTGGGGGTTTCAAGTGTTTGAAAAGGTTAATTTTTAAAAAATAATTTTTTATGTATGTGTTGTATATACACCATAGTGATTGATTCTCTCCTATTTCTCATTCATACAAAGGGCAATTTCTGGCTTTGTCATTTACGAGGAGCCTACAACAGTCATCCTTGTAGGAAAGAAGGGACCACAAAGCATTATCATAACACATATTTCTATGGATAAAATGCCTAATTTATAATCTAGACAGAGTTTAATCTGATTAGAAAATGCTGTATTTCCAAAATAGAGTATGAGGATCTGGGATTTCTAGCTGCAGTGCTCAAATTTAACTTCAATGTTAGTTGGATTTTGCAGGCAGTGAACAAATAGAGTAAATTGAGTACCTAGTATGGGCCAGGTACTGTCCTAATCACCCGGGCTACAGAAGTAGACAAAACAGACAAAGAAAAAATAACTTACTTTTTTAGATTTTATTTATTCATTTTTAGAGAGAGAGAGAAGGAGGAGAACAGAAAGCATCAACTCCCATATGTGACTTGACCAGGCAAGTCCAGGGTTTCGAACTGCTGACCTCAGTGTTCCAGGTCAACGCTTTACCCACTGTGCCACCACAAGTCAGGCAAGAAAAAAACACTTTTTTTCCCCCCTCATGAAGCATATGTCCTATTCTACACACACTGGGTACCATATGAGTGCCAAGCTTTGAGAAAATAAAAAACGAAATAAATACATTTCTGCCTGAGGGAACACACAGTCTGATAGGTTCCTAAATGTTTTCTAAATCTGAGAAGACTCATTTTTTAGTCAGTTTTCTTTGCAAACCTCAGCATGCTGATCTGCTGTTACAGTTGCAGAGGCAACAGCCATCTCTGTTTGTATAGGTCGACCCTAAGAATAAAGACTTTAATTACTACTGGAGAAAGACAAGTTTTCAAATGTAATCAATGTCTTTTTGATTAGAAAATAGCACTGGTAAACCACGTAACAATAAAGCGATTGCATTTAAAATGTATTCTGGTCTCGAGGACTAAGTTTACCATATTGATTGCAAATGTTTTGTTTATTGTTTTGAAATTGTGGTCTCACGGAATTGTTACATTGGAAGGTTCTCTGAGATGGTCTCCCTGCTGAGCCACACACAGAAGATTCAGAGACCAGCCAAGCTGGTTTCAAGTTCTGGTGTCTTCATTTCAAGTTGTAGGGGCAAATTGCTTACTGCATTTTAAAAACTTTAAACAACAATCATGCATTAATTTCATGGTTTAATTTTTTTTTTTTATCTAAATAATATATTTGCATAGCTTAAAACCCAGTACTCAGACCCCCTCGTAGGGTAGAGGGACAGTTATGTAAGTCGCTGAGAGTGTCAGCTGAAATGCCCTTGACTAAAGAAGCCGCCTTACCAGAGGTCAAACTCCTACCTGGGGGTTGCCCATGTCAAGTGAGTAGTGGATAGGCTGGGAGGATATATAAAGACCTAGTACCTTGTCTGGATGACTGGGAAGAGCCACCAGCTTGAGAACTCCCTGTGAGTGTTAGGGTCAGCTGGGGTTTTTGTTACAATGCCTCCTTTTCCCAGATGCCAAAGGTGCTCCCCTCAAAACTTCCCGCACACCAATCTAGATTTTGGAGTTTGTTGACTGAGGAACTCAAGACAGTATCTAAAGGCCTAAGAGAAAACAAGCAGACATCAACAGAAGAAGTTTCTCTCACCTCACCATGCCTTGTAGAATTGCTCCATACTTGTACCCTTTTAGATACTATTTTAGACAATGCCCTCCATTTCTAATAGCACGATTTGTTCCTTTTTGTTGTTGTTGTTTTTGTTTTGTTTTGTTTGTTTTTTTTATTTTTATTATTAATTTTAATGGGGTGACATTGATAAATCAGGGTACATATGTTTAGAGAAAACATCTCTAGGTTATTTTGACATTTGATTATGCTGCATTCCCATCACCCAAAGTCCAATTGTCTTCCGTCACCTTCTAACTGGTTTTCTTTGTGCCCCTCCCCTCCCCCAACCCCCTCTCTCTCCCCCACCCCGTAAGATTTGTTTCTTGACTTTGCAGTTTTACATATTAGCTAATGATTTCTGAGTTCTGGGAGAAAGGATTGACCTTTTTCACCCCCTTTATCTCCCGACATACACACAGTTTCTCTCCTCTAATTTTCCAATAACTTTTATCTATTGAGAAAAGTGTGAGATCAGACATCCACTCATTTATACCACAAATCTTCACTGGGTGCTTAGAGTGTTCCAGACACTATTCTAGGGACTGAGGATACAACAGTGAAAAAAGTAGATTAAATGCCCACCCCGGACATAACATTCTACTGTTGTGATTTTATTTCCTGTCCTCTGCAACTTCTTGTTAATAAATACCCTCATTATCTCATCAGCTTATTTTTCTAACCGCGTATGAGTGTCATAGTTGACACAGCTATAAAGCTCCTCTCCACATAAACATATGGGTAGTCTATTCTTTCCATCTTTTCCTGGAGATCCCCCCACCAGAGCCTTCTGTCCCACTCCAGCTGAGCTCAGTGCTCTGTGAGCCTGCTTGTAGCTTGTTATCCCACATCTTCCTTGTTCCTTATTCTGGGAGATCCCTGGATGCACTTTTATGTTAAATCCCACATTGTGTCTTTCTAAGTTGACTCCCTCATTTTGAAGGTGTGCATCTTCCTGTGGCTTCCTGAGAAAGGGCAGGTGTAAAACACAACCACTGAGACTTGGTCTGTCTGAAGAATGTCTGATCCATTCCCATCCTTGATTAGTAGTCAGCCTGGGAGGGACTTGTCAGCTGGAAATCACCTTCACTAATGCATTTGAAGGCATTTGCCCAATATCTTCAGGCATCCAGTGTTGCACTTGTCATACAGTTTAATGCCCAGTTTCTACAATACACCTGTTTCTCTCTCTCTCTCTTCCCCCTCCTCTCACTGAAATCAGAATTCCTTATTAATAGACCTTACACTAGCACTTACAACTCAGGTCTCCAGAACTGTAAGCTGCTGCCCTCTGAGCCCCATGCTCATGCTCCTGTACCATTGTTGTTGATTCAGCTGCCCTATGTTGCCCTCCTGATTTTGGTATCGATTGTTCAGGCAAGCTATCACCAAGTATATACAACACACATACACTATAAATTCAGGAAAACATAGTATTTTGTGAATAGTACCTGATATGTGGAAACTTGAGTATTGTGTGTATGTATATTAAAACTTACTATCAATGCAAAATTCCAGTAAAAATTATTGTACTACTAACTCCTTCTGTATACTGAAGTAAAACTTTTAACTTTTTTTTGTTCCCTTTAGGGTCTTCCATTTTTGTAGGATATTTTGTTTTGCTTTTTTACTTTTACTCTAATACTTATTCTCTAACCACCTCAAAGAGATTATGAATTAAATAGTATGTGTGAGTGCATTAACTACCTTGCATCCAAAAAATGAGCATAGCTTATTCTTCTGCTTCACACCAGATGCTGATATTTTTGAGAGGGGCAAGGGTTAGATGACAGTTGTCACTTTGGAAATTTTATGCTATGAAATATCAGCATCTTTGCATGCCATCAAGTTTCATCATACAGTGTTTGGTGATAAAGTCTGTTCATTTGGCTTGCAGCTTATCACTGTAACATATTTATTAATTTTACTTAATGTGTGCTAATTGATAGATGCTGTGGAGAAAGAATTATCCCTGCATATTTAGTGCCCAATTATACATTCTAAGAATGTAGATGGGCCTCCACCCCCCCAAAAAAACTAAATAAGATAAATCAGTGAATTAACATTGGATATATATGAATACATATGCAACAATTATAACTTGATTTAATAATTATAGAGTATGAGCCAAATGTTACATCCATTCCAGGAGAGATGATTGGAACCCAGTGTGAGAAAATCACAAATGATTTGCGTAGAGATGGTGAGGATGTCCCCAAGGCTAATTCTATGGGGAATCATTTCTGTCAACATTTCTAACCCAGAAAACAAAGATTGATGGAGGCTCTGAAGTAGATCAAAATATTTGAAGAAGAAAGAGGACAAATAGCAGAATTTACTCTCAAAGCCATACAGGAAGCACTTATGAAATGTTCTTTTGAAGTCCTGGCTGGTTATCTTAGTGATAGAGCGTCGGCTTGGCATGTGGAAGTCCTGGGTTTGATTCCCGGCCAGGGCACACAGAAGAAGCACCCATCTGCTTCTCCACCCCTCCCCCTCTCCTTCCTCTCTGTCTCTCTCTTCCCCTCCCACAGCCGAAGCTCCATTGGAGCAAAGTTGTCCTGGGCACTGAGGAAGGCTCATGGCCTCCTCCTCAGGTGCTAGAATGACTCCAGCTGAAACAGAATGGTGTGAACATCGCCCCCTGGTGAGCTTGCCAGTGGATCCTGGTCGGGCACCTCCCCACTTCTAACTTTGAAAAAATACAAAAAAAAAGAAATGTTCTTTTGACTCCAGTAGCTGTAGGAAGCTTCATGTTTTTAATCTGGCAGGTTTGGTGTGAATGTCCAGACAACTTACTTTTGTTTTGTTTTAATCAGTAACATGAATAATAATTAGAAGGATGTACCAATCACATAAAGTGATGCCAATCATGACATTGATAAGAGGAAAATTAAGCTGTGTTTGTATGTCTCTCTCTCTCTTTCCTTCATTTTTTGTGAGCTAAATTCTTCTGTTTTCCTCTCCAGAATATTTGGTATTTTTGTAAGAGAGTTTTCTTCTTTTTTCTGTTGTACACATTTTTTCCCCCATCTCAGCATGCTTTTCAAATTCAAGAGACATTTTTCTTTGCAATGTACAATAAAAGGTGATTATGTTAGAAAATATCAGAGATGGCTTTGTCATGTCTAGTGTGGGTAAATCATGTTGTGTCCTTAAGCACTCAGTAAATGAGGCCGAGGTAATGATTTAACAAATGAACAAGGCCTTCACCGGATCTCCCAGCCTTCCCCCAAAACTCCCTGAGGAGAGAAAGATCCAGGTGGTGGGTGCAATTACTTTTTCTTTAAAGGACTACAGAGATTCTGGCAAATCTAGATGTTTTGTTTTGTTTGCGCAGCAGAAGCTGCCTTTGCAAAGCAGGTCTTAGTAGTCTTCTTTTCAGCATTTAATTGAATTCAAGATGGCGGTAGGGAATTAAAAGGGGAAGATGAATTGCACAGTAAATAGTTAATGGGCACTGCCTACTTCCAGGCTCTGGAGGGAGATGGAGAGGTGAATAAGGCATAAGTAGGCTGCCTGTCTTCATGGAGCTGACATCATGGGAAGGAGCAAAACAAACCAATTTCACAAATACATATTTATTCACAATCATGACAAGCGGGGAGGAGGAGGGCAAGCTGCTAAGAAAGCAGAAAGCGACCTGAGCTAATGTCCTGACCTGGGAAGACCTCTGTGAGGAGGCAGTGTTGGAGCTCTGCAGCTCAGGATGAAAAGTTAGTTGGGCAAACGAGGACAAGGAAACGTGTTATAAACGAACAGCCTATGCAAGGGTCTTGCCATGAGAATCCTACTGTATCGTGTTTCCCAGTCTCTGGTCTACAGTTTGCATCTAACGTCTGGGACTATATCAGATTTGACCGTGTTAAGTGACCGGAAACACTTCAAGGGCTAAGAGAAGGCCACGGAAAGGGTTCCCAACAAGAGGAAGCACTGTCTCGTTACGTATTACGACGGAGTGCGGTGGGGCTGGTTGAATTTGAAGGTTTCCAAAGCTTGTGTGAATGTCATGACCGTGTTAAATGGGCTTCAAGCTCTCCTGTTGTGAACCATCTTGATTACTGCCTCTGTGGGATGCCAAAGGCACAGGCTTCCTCCGTGAAAATCCGAGACACGTGATTTCAGGCAAAGCCTCACAGACACATTCAAAAGGATTGATGGAAATACATTACTACACCGTGTTGATCACAGTTTTAACCATGTTTGCTAATGAGTGACCATACACATTGAACAGATCATATCATTGTTGTGGATGTCATCTCACTAATGTCATGGAAACTGTCATATAATGTGATACCGAGAAACCGTTTAGTGTGTATGTGTGTTTTGCTTCCCACAATTTATAGCCATCTGTGTTTCACCCACTTGCTTCTTCCAGAGAATACTACTAACCAGAAATCCGTAACTGGGAAACTTCTCAAGCTTCTTATTTTCTCATGGCTTGTCTTGTTTCTTTTTCTCCTGCTTGGTGGAAACTGCGGAGTTCAGTAGTTTTCCCACAGTCTAATTAGCCTCTCTATTTAATTTTAATAAAAACTCTGAACCAGAAGCTGGAGATAATGTGCCTGATTTAATTCCTACATGTCAATTTCTTTTTAATTGTTAATTCTTTTTCCCTAGTTCTTCCCACTCTCACTGCCCAGGCACAGCTGAGGCTCGGGTTATTATAAGACTTTTATGCCTACGCTGTCAATTATGCCTCCTGCTTCAGGATTAAATTCATTTATTATCATTGTTCTCATTATTAGTAATAATAAGGGGCATCTCCACCCAAACCTGGATGAATAGATGTTTTCACAGTTGTTACCTCCAATCTTAGCTTGTTTTAGTTTTTTTTTTACCCAGATAATTTCTTTCTTCTTTAATGGCACGGGGTGTTCAGTTCCCTATATTGCATATAAATGCTCTATTTTAGATTGTTCAAAAGACAAGGCCTTCTTCGACTTCTTAGTGTGGAGAACTGGCATATTTTCCATGGGTTGAATTCACCAGCTAGTGGCTCACAAAGGAGTTTTCTTTGATAACAAGTATTTGAAGAAGTATTTGAATGGGTAGAGGACATCTATGAGCTATCTAGTCTTTTCCTTAGAAAGGGCCCAGGTCCTCACCCTCAAAAGCACGTGTGGCTTTGACTTTCTCTGCTGACCCCATAAAGAGGACTTATTTTTTTTTTCCTTTTTAATGAAGGCATCACTATCACTAACAGAACAGCAACATGGTATAACCGCCTTAAAAACTGTCTCAGCTCCTCAGCAACACATTAATTCATTCAAGCTTCCATCCCAGACTCAAATCTCAATATGTCTCGCATGCTTAAAACACCTAGAGAGCCTCAGAAAAAGAAACCAGAGAGAAGTTTGGTGGAAAGGTGTTTTTTTTTTATTTTAATTTTATTACTTTGCACTTCATCCTTTTAGCAAACCTGCAAAAAGCAATGCAATTTAATTCTGAGTATGTAAAATGTTTGCACTTTAAATTATAAATGCCTCTCAACGATATAGTCTCTGCAAACAGCATTCTGTGGACTTTTTCGAAAAATAAATATGATGGCTCATCACCCGGTTTAAGGTACCCAATCTACTGCCCTACCCTTTCTTATCTTTATTTTGTTTTCTCACTGTGGCTCACTTGATATAATTTCCTAATCCTCCTTATCTTGAATTATAGCCCCTCAGACCATTAAATCTTTGCCTAGAAAATGAAGGCTGTGGCTCAGAATCCCAGAGAGAACAATTTGTTAGAGGCCCCAGCCTCTCAGCTTAATCATTCCACAAACATGGGTGGGGAGTGTGAGGTGATTTCTGCCAGGGACCAAGTGCTCTTCTAGACTTGGAGGCTGCAACAAAAAACCAAAACTGAATATTCTCATTGTGATTCTAGTTCTTACAGAACATGTATTCTGGGAGCGGGGTTGGAGACTGCCAACAAATAATTTAGCAAGAACACTGACAAATGCCATCAAGGAGATAGAGCAGGAGGATGTGTATGACAAAGGGCGTGGTTACTGTGGAGGCCTTAGGTGGAAACATGCTGGGGGAATTTGAAAGGAGATGAATATGGCTGGAGAGAGAGGAGATCTGGTACGAGGCAAACTCTGAGAGGTGACCAGGGGATGGATCGTCCATAGCCTGTTAGGCCATAAAAATAAATGGGATTTTATTAAAGTTCAATGGCAAACTGCTGGAATGTCCTAGGGAGTGAAGTGACGTGATGTGATATATGCTTTTGAAAGATCACTTTGGCTGCCATGTTAGAAAAGATTGTAAAGGAGTAAAACATGGGTCTTAGATACCTATTTTGTGAATATGGCATCAGTTCAGGTAAAAGATAATAATGGCTTGAACTCTAATAGCAACCAAACCCCCCTGTATACAACCACCCGGCCTGATGGCCTCACCCTGTCTTTGCAATGTCCTGAACTGTGAAATCTCTGACACCTTAAACCCTAATATCTCAGCTCTCAAATATAAATCCAGTTGCTTTCCTACATCAGCAAGGTTCCGCTGGCTTATAAATTGCTTCTCATCCTCAACCTCAGCTGCTTTCTTCCTCTGTTGTATTCATTCAAGCTTGTTCCAAACGGTTTCTCCCCCTTTATCTGACTGGAATGGTGCCTTCAACCTGGTCCTAGAAGTCATTTCTTTCCTTACCTTGATCAGCAGCCTTCTTACCTCGAACGTTTTTTGGTCAGCAGCCCTTCAACCTCCCAGTTCAGTCCCTTTCTCTAACCTCTGCACCACTGGGTTTCAAATGCTACTTTCTTTCCAAAGAACGCATCTGTCATTTGTGAGTTTCTTCTAATCCCTTTACCTCTAAATTTACCCACATCACCATCTCACTTTAAGAGAATCTCTTCGACTCATTGTTCAAAATCCTGTGTTCATCATTTTTCCACCCTGGCTTCTTCCCATTTAATGCCTTCATTTTCCACTGGTGCTGTGGCTATTATCCCTTTTGGCCTATAAATGTATCCAGGAATTTCCCAGCTTATGAGACAAATGAAAAGTAAACTTCTGTGAACCTGTTCTCTACTCCTTCCTTCTGCACCCTTCTATCCTCAGAAAAGGATGCTCTCTTTTTTTTTTTTTCTTTGTACTCAAATTTTCTGAGTTTTATCATCAGTTTCCTTTTCTAAACAAATAATACATTTATATTTCAGAGAAGTCACAGTTAAATGAATTCCAGCCATGACCTAATCTTTCAGGGAGAATCATAACTGTAAGGCTCCATGGGTCCCCAGCCCTACCTTCTTTTCTTCCACATCTGCCACTTAACATTCAAGTCACACCCTTATATACTTTTAGACACATGTTCTTTATACCTGGGAACATATAATATGTACAAGAGCATGCTCCTTCATAACTACAATAATAATAAGAACAATATCAACATTTCTATGGGGTAACTGAGGAGAAAATGTGCTCATGTATTCCAAATGCTCAGACTAGTGCTGGCACATAGTAAGCACTCAAATACTGTTTTTACATTTTTACCCACTCTCTTTGTCTGCAAAATAAGTTCAAGACTTAGTTGTAACTCTGTCTCTTTGGTGAGTTACCTGCCTTCTCTGCCACCTTACCTCACTCTGCCAGGCTCAAGTCGGTGCCCTATGCTCAGGGACACCGTAGATGGTTTACTTGTAATAAGCATAGCTGCATACTTCACACTGGTGCCTCTTCATACTTCTGCAACAAGTAGATTGAGGTAGAGAATTTAAGGACCCTAGCCATGTTTCAAACCAAGCTGTGGCTGAGTCGCTGTTTAACACTTGAGCCTCTAGAGAAGCCATCTGTGCTGCTGTGTGAGTCCATAATGAGTTCTCAATTAGGTTCCTAGTCCATTTCCAAATCTTCTTTCCCATTGAGATACTTCAAGCAGATATGAATGGGCCATAAATAAGTTGCCTAAAGATAAAGAAAATTAAACCAATTATCCTCTTCTAAGTGGTATCAGAGTATTTCAACCAACTTGAGAGAAATTCTTCAGAATGGTATACACTTTGTGTGTGTGTGTTTAGTGTGTGTTTACCGTGGGAAATATCTGCCTTTCGAGATCAGAGAAGAATATTTAAATAAATAGTAAAAGTAGGAAGCTTTTCAAGCATGTTTGAAGCCCCTTTGTGAAAAATACATGTAGATAGAGAAAACCTAAGAATAAAAATATTGAGTATTACTCAGTACTTTATATTGATAGTGGAGGCTATAAAAAGTAGTATTTATCTGTATGTGTGTTCTATACTGATGTGCTCTATCTCTCTAATTAGTCAGTTATTTTTAAAGAGCTGCAAATAAACCCTATAAGAATATCATAAATGCATTCCATTTAGAAAGATTTTGCAGATAAATTTTATTTTTGTTCTTCCAACATCCTCTTGTAGCCTTAAAAGCACAACAAAAACACCTTACTATTAACTACTTACAGAAACAGATCATTACTGCCTGGTAATATGTTAATTATGCTTATCATTCCTTCTCCTCCAACACCATTATGCTCTGGGATAGAAAAGGTGGGTGCTATGTGTGTCGCCTTGGAGAAATGAATAGTTGGAGTAGACAGGCTTCTCAAAAGAAATAACGGTATTTTCATGCAAAATTTCCCAAGTAGAAAAAGGGGCAAGAAAACGGTGAAACTATATAATGTATAAGCAGAATTATTAATAAGAGCACTGTAACTTTTGCTTCCAAAGGATCTTTCAACATGTAGACAAACTGCAGAGTAGGCCAGACAGAAGCAACAGGATTAGGGGAATGGAAAGAATGACTTATGAAAAAAAAAATTTTAAGGAGCTAAATATGTATAGGTTGGCTCAGTGACAATTCAGAAGCAATGACATTACGGACTGCAGAAATTGGCAAGTGACTGGCCATAAGCAGAGCAAGGGATTACTCAGGTCATGCAATGAAATCATCGAAGGGAGAAATATAAACTGAATATCTGGGTTCTTTGCTCAACTGTGGGACTTATTAGCTTATAAAAGACCTATCGTAGAATGTACTTCTTGGAATAAAGCAGCAGTTTTCAACCGGTGTGCAACAAGAATTTTTAAAACATGCACTAACTGACTATTTTGTCAGGAGCACTGACCTCTTTCACCTTAGATTGTCAAATAAAAAACAACAGCAGCCAACACAATAGCCATGCAGTGTCAATGACTCAAAATTATACCTATTTTTTGTCAGATCAGCAAAAATAAAATTGGCGTGCCACAGAATTTTGGTAATTAGTTTATGGGGGCCATGAGATGAATATCGTTGAAAATCATTGGATTAAATCAAGAGGCAAGGTATGGTAGCATGAAGTCTCCAATAGTTCAGTCAATTCTGAGCAACTTGTTGTCAGAAAATACTTCTTACTCATTTTTAATTCCTAGGATTTAACACATTATAAGAACTTTATAGAGAGATTAAAGCATGCTCAGTTTTAGTAAGAAGACATTGAAGCTTTTATATCTCTGATGGTTTATTATAAGATGACCTTGAGCAAGTTAATCTTTCTCAGAAACATCTGTAAAGTGGGTATTATTAATATCTACCTTAGAGGATTGCTGTGAGGTTTACATGAGTCATCTTGACATCTCCTTTCACCTACTTAATAGCTGTAAACCCACTTCTCTCCATCATCACTTCTGTTGTCTTGTTTACTTGAGGAGTTTCATAAATAGTTTCCTGGACTCCAGTCTTGCCCATCTTTAGTAGTTTCCACAATGCAGTCAAAATAACATTTTTCATTGCATAAGCCATCTCCTAGTTTAAAACCTCAGAAGGATCCCATTGCCTTTAGGTTAAAATTTGATCTCCATAGGATGACATACCTCATGCTAGCATCTACCTCTTTCTAGTTCCAACTTCTGTTATCCCACCCCTCCTACATAATGCTCTAGCTACACTGACTTGCTTATCAGCATGAATTCTCAATTTAATTTTCCTCTTTTATGCCATAAACATGCTACTTTTTCCACTGAGAAGTCACTGTCTACTCCAATCTCTCACTCTTTCTCTTCTATCTAATTTGCAGTCTTCTCAGAAAACCTAGTTCATATTTTACCTCTTTTGTGATATCCTACCTGAGATCCATGTGCCTCCCTTGTGTATTTCCATAGCACTGGACCTTATTATTATCTTACTATTCATTTTACTCTATTGTAATTGTCATTTCATATCTGCCTCTTCTAATAGACTATAGGCTTCATTGGGAAGATACCCTTGGATTAGTACCTGCTACTCAGTAAGCACTCAACACATTTTTTGAATAAAAACAATGAATGGATGGATGAATAGATGGAAGGATGAGTGGAGTGTAACAAAATAACTGAAATATGAGATATCATCAGTTAATGCCAGTACTATTCCTTTGCAATTTTGAAATTAAAAAATTCACTTTGTTGTCTCAAATCACTATGGTCTTGAATGAATTTTATTCAATTATTTATGTGTGCTTGTATTTATACCATTCACCTCCATCCATCACATTGGGATGGTATCTAGTCTAAGAGGAAGAGCAATAACGTAGGGGAGGTGGGGTAGATGTGGGCACATAGCAGACAGAAATATGCCAATAGAGTAGCTTTGCAGCAACACTTGAAAATACTGTAATATTTTAGGTATGAATCTTCATTTTTACAAGTAGATGCTTTATTGTGAATTTTATTAAAGAGAGGTGGAAATAAGAACAAAGGGGACTGGAATGGAGAATATAAGTAGAAATGGGGGAGAAAGAGACAAAAAGGTAAACTATTCTTTTTATGCATTCCTTCTCCCTCTCTGGTGCTTGCTCATAGCCCAGCTGCTTAACCCTAATACACATGGCCACCCTCCTCCCCATGTCTAGAATTTGCTCTAATTGTTTGGTGCATTGTAGCATCCTAGATGATCGATTGCCCATGCCAAGAGCAGAATGTTAAGATTCATGAAATTCGAGTCTGCTCCATTAATAACCTGAACAGGGTTGGTTCTCCTTCCTCCTTCCCCTTTGTTCTCTCCCTTGCCAAGTCTCCATTCTCACGCTTTTGTGTATGCGTGTGTGTAATGGAGACCAATGAAATTTCAGAGGAGGCAATGAATCGCCACCTAAGCCTATGCCTCGGGGTCTTCTGTGTCCCTTTGCAGCTGTGTGATAAATTGCCGTCTTTAGAATTAATTGTTACCTTTTCAGGAAGTGTTTACTCATTTTTGTCTCTTTACTGGTTCATCAGCTAACCTCTACGATAGAGTCAAACTTTCCTTCCTCTTCTCAGGAGCTTAGTATGAGGCTAGAACACCAACTGGTGGAGTCAACAGGAAGCACAGATGCCTCCATGTTGGTCTCCAGCACGCAAATTTAGTGCAGACCCCAGGCCATGTCATCTCAGTTGCCCTTTAATGAACTTGCTCTTGTTTCTTTTCTTTTGGCTCTGAGATTTAAAATAAATAAATAAATAAATCTTTGACATTTACTCTCAGTTCAATCTCCCAGGCTCCGGGAAGAAGGAATATTTTTTCAGGAAAGCACTTATCTCTTCTTTGTCAGGTTTTTACTATGTTCAAGAGCTGAAAGGAAGTGAGCTAGTCCTCATGCACCTCTTTATAAACATCTCTGAACCTGCTGGAGTTTCCAGAGAGAGTACTGACACACAGAGGCAGCCCAGTCCTTTTCTGATACTCAGAAACACTTTGCCCAAAACAGTCTGCCTCAAGGATGGCTCTGAAGGGCCCAGGGTGAAAAGGAGTTCAGCCCGGGCTGTGCTGCACTTTTATTGATACCGGATCTCTTTAAGCCACAGAGATCCAGAAACGTTGCAATATACTCTTTGTAACTAGTGCCTCTAATAGGGCTGTAAGTGTAATATATTCAGTGATTCTCAGTCAGGGATGATTTTTCACTCCTCCCACCACCGACCCCCAGGGGACCTTTGGCAATGTTTAAAAACATTCTTGGTTTTCACATTGGGTAGGGGAAGCTTGTGGAGGTCCTGCTGATATCTAATGAATAGAGATCATAGATTAGGACTACACAATGTACAACAATTTTGCAATATGTAAATCCAGTGTAATGTACTATGGGAAATTCTTAGAAAGTAAGTAGGAGCTATAACTTCCATACTCTTAGCATTAAAGAAAAAAGCAGTCAACATTTGTGTTTAAGCTCTGATTATATGCAAAGTTGTATGGTAACTTCAAACAGTGGCGCGGCTGTGATCTTGAGGGTGGTGGTGAAGCTTAAATTTAGTAAGACACTTCCCTGGAAGGTAGCTTCATTGGTTATAGCATCATTCTGATATGCCAAGGTTGTGGGTTCGATTTCCAGTCAGGGCATATACAGGAATCAACCATTGAATGCATAAGTAAGTGGAAAAACAAGTCAATATCTCTCTCCCCCTACCTCTCTCTCCCATTCCTCTCTCTCTAAAATCAACTATAAATAAATAAATTAAATAAATAAATAAATAAATAAATAAATAAATAAAGTAAGACATTAATGCAAACCTATCAACATTCAGTGATATCAGATACGCTTAAATTCAGGACTGAATTTGATGATGTAGTGAGGGCTGGAAAGGTCTAAGAAGATTTAATGAAGAAAAAGGAACCTGATCAGAGTCTTGAGATGAATGACCGAGGAGGCAGACAGGCCGAGTTGATTGATCATGATGGGTGTGCGAAGGATGGAAGGGTGGAGAGTCTGGCACGAGGATGTGAAGGAAGCCCACTGCCTGCACTCACGGGGGAACCTTCAGGTGGGGCCTGGCAAAGGCGAGTTGCAGAAGTTGTAAAACTGTTTGGGAGATCAGATTTTCAAGTCTGGTTTTCTAGTCTTTCAGGACTGTTTCTTGGAATAACTATTTTTGATCTTGAAAACTGATAAACAAGATGTGGGCCAAGAAATTTAGAACTCCTAAGGGACTTTTAGATTGACACCTGTCAGAATTTCCATTTTGCAAAATAACATGAGGGAAAAATGACAGGTGGGCTTGAGAGACAGATAGTCTTTGTTAGGATTTTAGACAAAAAAACCATTACAGGAGTTTCTTAAGGGAGCCCGCAGTCAGTGTGTGACTTGCTTCTTTCTCTTAATAAGGCACATCCTGACTACTATTGGCTAGAAGATGTGAATGTAACTTTACCGAAGGCCTATGAGCTTGAAGTGGAGTCTTGAATTTCATTGTTTACTTTCCAATAACTGGCCTAATGACACTGGGCAAAAATGCCAATGTAAAGGTTAGGCTGGGTCACGTCATGCTCAGTTTAGAGGTTAGGCTGGGCCGCGTCATGTTCAGCTTAGAGGTTAGGCTGGGCTAGGTCATGTCCAGCTCTAACCTTCCCCATGATTCCCCCATTGAGTTCCTGCTCCATGCTGAGAGGGTAGAGACAGCATGGCATATCCAGGGCACATTTTGTGATCTTTCAGCGCAATGTTGAAATAAGCAATGCCAGCAGTCTTCTGTTCACCTTAATGGCCTGGTACACCTTATGAATAAACAACACCCATTTTTTTGTTACTGGATCTCATCTGCAACACGTTTATGAAGTCATAATTCTACAGTATTTCTTGACAGGGATTCTGGAAGGGGGGAAAATGACAATGCAGTTGTTTGCTAACATCTGGGCTCATTTTTTGCACATGGGTATGGCCTGAAGGTGAATTGTCCCGAGGCAAGAACCTAATCCAATTTGTATCTCTACCTAGAGGTACTTACAGAAACTGTCAGATGGTTCCCACACTGACAAATCCCAAGTAGAGTTCAGACATGTTTTGGGGGAAATTCCTCCTATCTTTCCAGGGCCAAGCTTCCCGTAACATTTTTACCAGTCTCCTGTTTGCCTTTGGAGCATGCGAACCAGGGGCCGAGGAAACAGTTTTCTGTTTCTCTTGTCTAATTTGCTTCTTTTAAAAAGTGAATTTTAATGAAAAGCCACTCATATGATTTAAAGAGATTTAGATCAAGGACCTCAGCCAGAATTTGCTTTAAAATGTCCCTGACTCAGTTTCCACATCTGAGCAATAGCTTCCTTGGTGATATCAGTGTTGTTTTTTCTATCATAAAATTGACCTGCTCTGGAGGAGTAACAACATTTGATTCCACGTTATTGCATTCCATTATAATCATTCAAGCAGCAGAATTTAAAAAAAAATGCTTCATTTGCAACTCTTTGTACACTAACCACAGCACATCACTTTGACAAAGGATTGCTGTGCTGTATCTGAAGAACACAAAGCTGCCCTTTAAATTAACTAGTGCAAGTTAGTTGCTTGGTGCTAGTGAAGAGTTTATTATCTGTTGGGTATAATGATTACTTTCCCAAATACAGTGCTTAGCAGGTGCCTTGCATGAAGCTTGGAGCTTTGTGTGCACAGGACTATTCTTTCTGCACTTATAGATGAGGAAATCACAGTGTAAGTTACAAAGTGTGTTGCAAGTCCAGAGGGATAAGTGCCTTCTGCACAATCCCTTGTTGAAAACTTTCTAGGCTTCTGGAATACAAAATATTAAATATATCGTTGGCCCCTCTTATCTTCCAGGGATACATTGTAAGGCCCCCAGTGGATGCCTGGAATGCCACATGAGTTCACTACACCTTTTCAGCAGAGAGCAGGGGACAATGACTGCAACCACAGGGTAGCAGGGGTGCTTGCATGCTAGGCCCAGAATGACAGAAACACAGAGGAACACAGACCAAATGACCTAACTTGTTTCGGGATGCAGCCCCACGTAAGCACACAGGTGATTAGTGTAAGGGAAACGTCGGCAGACCTAACCACTGAGGCTTGGAAATGAGAGCGGCTGATGTCTCATTTCTCTTTTGCTTTGCTTTCCTTCATCTGCTGCGAATGATCTCTATTTTCTTGTTGCTGTATTATGACAATAAAAAAAAAAGAACACCCGGTGTGCAAATGTTATACTTTTTTCTTTTCAATTTTTTATTGAATTTATTGGGGTGGCACTGGTTAGTAAAATTATTCAGATTTCAGATGCACAGTTCTATAATACTTGATCTATATACTGTACTGTGTGTTCACCACCCCAAGTCAAGTCTCCCTCCATCTTCCTCCACCTCTCCTCACTCTCGTCCCTCCTGCAATCCCCACACTGTTGTCTGTGTCTATAAATTTGTTCCTTTTCTTTTCTTAATCGCTTTGGTTTTTTATCCAGCCCCCTCACCCCAGCCCCTCTGACAGCTGTCAGTCTGTTCTCTGTATCTATGAGTCTGTTTCTATTTTGTTTGTTAGTTTATTTTTGGTCTGAAAGGAGGAAGCTACCTCCTGTGAAATCCTGGATTAATCTTTTTTTTCCACCCAGAACTTAAAGGAAAGGCTAATTTATGAGCAACCCTTACGTCAGGCCCTGACCTAAAGCTCGGATCCCTGTTACCTCCTCAGAGTCCTGGGTGGGGGAAGCAAGTCATTGCATCCGAGCGCAAAGCAAACACTGCAATTCTACAGGGCCTCCTTTTTGCGGTAAAATGGACCATTGCCTCTCAGATTGCCAGCTGAGATGCATCTTCTCCCTGAAGCAAAGTGGTAAGCGAGCCTCTGAAGCTTTTCACCGCTCAACCACCGCTTTAGGGCAAAACATTTTTAGAGCTAGAATAGTCCTACGGTATGTTAACTGAGTAGGTGTTGCTACCACATCTTTGAGTAGAAAATTAAAAGCAAAAATTACTACATGGAGTAGCAGAGTCTGTACGTTTGAAATTGAGACCAGTTAGCCTTCCTACCTGAAGAGAGCCTGCAGTGAGCACGGAGGGAGGAGTTTCAGCATGGGACCAGGCTGGGACTAGGGTCCATGGGGCTGGTCCCACTCACACCTGCTAGAATCTCTCCCCTGCTAGGAAGCAGCTCTCTCTCCTCCCCTATTGCTTTCTCTGATGAAGAGAAGGTCGTTGGTGCTCACCGGTTGAGGGCAGCCCTTTCCGCATGCAGGAGGTGCCTTTGAAAAGCCGATGGCAAAAGAAGGCTTTGAAAGCAGGGAGAGACTTTTTCATTCGTGCAGTCCCCAACCCGAACACTGGTTCTCTGCGCAGTACAAGCGGTTTCAAAGTTATCTCCCATGCTGATATGAATGTGATAACACAGAGCAGAGAGGTGCATAATGATTTCCTTTCAAATGGCTGCCACACCATTTATCTTCGCACACTGTCAAAGACCGATCTGGCTGGGACTGCGCAGTGGCATGGAATAATTAATCTCGTGCTGGGGAAGGAAGTTCTTCATTTGTCTCCTGAGAAATTAGCACGGCGTTGACAGGGAAAGCGAATGATATGATGAGGAAGGAGAAGGGGTGTGGCATTTTTAACTCCAGGTGCCAAGCTGTGTAGTCTTGATTGAACACCTACTATGTGCCAAAGACTGGGGATACTCATGATACCTGCTCTGGTAACTCATAGTCTCTTGGGGGTCATGTATTCTTTCTAATGGCTTGTCACCTTTACAAAAGGCCCAAGTGATGCTTGTAGCATCACCGAAGAAGGGTTGAATTTCACCCAGTGTCTGCACTAGACTTTGTAAAGGCTCGCCTTCTATAACGTAGAACTCCCCCTCCGCCACCACCAACGCAGAGTGGCTTTAATAAGGTAAGAATCCAGAGGTTAGTGGTCTCGGACTAAATGGATGGTCTGCCCCTCCCATCATGCAGTTCCCATATCTGGATTAGAGCTGTTCCTACTTTCTAGCAAGTGAGAAGAGAGAAAGGGAAATCACCTGCCTTATCATGTTGGGGGTAAGACCCTGGAGTAGCACTCATCACTCTGCTCATATTCCACAAGGCCACACCTGTCCACAGGGCCAGAAAGGCAAGGAAACACAGCCACTAGCTGGAAAGCCATGTACCTTGCTTAAACTAAGTTAGGTGGTTCTCTTTCTAAAAGAACCAAAGGAACCAAGATTTGGGGGAAGACTAAGCAATCTCTGCCACCACAGAGGTATTGGGTAAATTCCTTTCCGCTTCTCTGAATTTTCAGCAATTCGCCTCTTAGATGAGGACACTGAAAGAGGTGAGCATACAGTCCACTTCATTTCCAAAGTCAAAGTAACAGCAGGAGGCTCCTCGTTCTTCCTGAGGTCCCACCATACAAGAGGCCCAGCGATGGGCTCTGTGCTGGCAGTCTTGTTTTGAGCCAGTTTCTTTTATTTGGAAACATCAGATGTTGACCCTACACTAGGATTCAGATGAGAGCAGGGCATGGTTCTAAGAAGCAGTGAGTGGAAAGAGTCAAGCCTGTAATCATCTTCCTCTGAGGCTGTGAATGCACTACTGACTGGGCCAAATGGAACAATGGTGTGATCCATGTGAGCCAGAAGCAAAGTACTAGACTCAGACAGTGGGGGGGGGGGGGCACCAGGGAAGCCTTCTGTTGCAGAGAGGTCAAGGCAGGCATGTTTCCTTGGGACAAAGGGGACGCTGGCCTGGGGAGACAAGCTTAAAGCCATGGGGAGCATATACTTGTTTTGAATGGACAAAGCAAGCAGCCAAATTATACTACCAAGGAGCCAGGCAGTGAATGGCTTCTCCTGTTTTTTTTCATAATGAAGGGATAGTGCTTCTCTCAAGACCCAGGAAACATGGGCCACAGCTTCCCAGACTGGGATTTTGGAACATGGGTGAACCATGTTCAGGTGGCTAAACAGAGCCTGAAGTCATCATAGTCCTGAGCAAGTCCCAGCCAATCACACGGGTCTCCTCCATCGCCTTCATTTCTGTGTGCGCTGCGATTGGAAAAGATTGCAAAGCACTCGGTAGAGCCCCCCAACAAGAATGTTTCACACTAGGCCTTTGGGAACGTGCTCAGCTGGTCATTCCGGTGATTTAAATAGATTGTCTTTATTGAGACACACGGGCAAATCAGCTCTGGCATTTCCATTTCCTCTGTAAAGTGAATTGTGGAAAGAGGTTCATTATAATAATTAAAGAAGATTTATGCAGTAACTGCATTCGTTCCCCTGTGTTCTGTTACCCTGCTAATATTTTATGAACAAAAAACATGAGTACAAGATAGTAACTATTTAATTCCACAAATCTGCTCCTGAATGAGTTATTTATAAGTTAGAATTTTATAAATAAATTCTTTTATAAAAATACATATTATTTTTAAAGTTTATTAATTTTTAAAGTCAATTACAGTTGACTTTCAATATTATTTTAGTTTCAAAATGTGCAGATAGTTTTTGAATGGGCCAGATTAGAAAGACATTCAAAACAGTTAGAGGAAACTTGCCCATTATTTGATAAAGTGGCCAGTCATGCCCCACAACCTAAATATTAGCTTTGACAGTCTTTAAATGAACTCTTTGGCCATTGGCAAATACCTCGCCTCTCCATATAGAGAAGTCTGGTTTCTCCACTGTACGAGGAGTGTGGGTGGGAATGCGGCAGGAGCCAAGTGACGTACGTCAGTGCCTCCTCTGTCCTCTGACTTGACGTTCCCTTTGGAAAAACCCACAACTCAGACAGCACAGAGTGAAAATCTCCCACCACAGGAAGACAGTGTGTGGGTTGCTAAAGAGTGTGGTTTCTGTGGTTGGAACCGAGAAAAACAGTGGTGTGTACTAAGCTCTTGACCCAACTGCGTGGGGTAGATCAGATGAACAGAGAAGCCACAGCCACATGATCTGCTTCCATCTGGTGTGCTTCTCTAGAAGTTTCCCAAATTACAACAATAGCAAAGACCTATTAGCTTCAACAGAGACCCTCATAAATAGTTAAACAGACACAGCTCAAGTTTGAAGAGTCGCCTAAGCAGTGATTTTACTCGTGTTTCAGTCATTTCCTCAGCTTTTTATATAAAAGATTTCACAGGAGCTTCATATAAAATGGTATAAATAGTAATAATTATTATGCATTCTTTAAACCACATGTCCTATTTAGGACCAATAATTACATTTTCCAATTTAACATCCATTCTTTTCAGATGATGTGTTCCTACTCATTCTTGAAAACTATCATAAACTGAAAGCTGCTATAAACACAAAATTCTTAACTAAGACAACAAATCTGAACTCATTAACTATTTCTACCCAGAAAACTTCTTCGTTCTCCAAAAGACCCATTTTTCAACTTCTTCTTTTTTAAATTAATTTTTTTCTTTTATCTCTGACTTTCCTCCTTTTAATTAACCATTTATTTATTTATTTATTTATTTATTTATTTATTTATTTATTGTATTTTTCTGAAGCTAGAAATGGGGAGAGACAGTTAGACAGACTCCCGCATGTACCCAACCGGGATCCACCCGGCACACCCACCAGGGGCGACGCTCTGCCCACCAGGAAGGGATGCTCTGCCCCTCCAGGGCGTTGCTCTGCCGCGACCAGAGCCACTCTAGCGCCTGGGGCCGAGGCCAAGGAGCCATCCCTAGAGCCATCTTTGCTCCAATGGAGCCTTGGCTGCGGGAGGGGAAGAGAGAGACAGAGAGGAAGGAGGGGGGGTGGAGAAGCAAATGGGCGCTTCTCCTATGTGCCCTGGCCGGGAATCGAACCCGGGTCCCCCGCACGCCAGGCCGACGCTCTACCACTGAGCCAACCGGCCAGGGCCACTTTCCTCCTTTTAAAACCACAATTATCAGACTTTCTTCTCTGTTATTTCATGTATTATAGCCCAATTTAAAGGTACTGTTTTTGTTGCTTCTTTACAGTATTTTAAATATTTTGGCATTAGCTAGAATAATCCCTCTATTCCTCACTCCCACTTTTAATCTCCCCCAATAATTTCCACTTATAGATATAAAAATATAAATGAAAGGAACAGCTCATATTTTTATGCCTACTCTTACCCTTTATCTCTATTTCTGTTTCTATGCATAGTTTCCTGGTGAGACCATGGAGTACACCAGGCAGTACTCAGGTGGTCTTAGACTCTGATGAATCTGTCCTGTACCATGTCATCAGGATTCCACTATATGTCTGATAAAGTTACTCAAGCTAAGGTCATTATAATCAATTAGATCCAAGTGTTTATCCTAAATTCTATATACTAATCTAGTTCATTTAGTGGAATATTATAAGTCTTTGCATATATAGATGAAGAAGTATATGGGGCGTGGTAAAGAAAAGTATATTTCCTGTAAGAAGTTCAATCAAGGGAGCTTAAATTGTGTCGCTCGGGTGTGATTCTCATCTGCTCGTATGTAAGGCCAACCTTGTCTATTAGGCAAGAGGAAATTTAATTTGCAACCTATTTTATTAAAGAATAAATTAAAGTACCAAGTGGGAATTGCAATCATTGAAAATAATAGGACATGGGCCTTGCCTAGATTTAAAACTGGGTCTTTGTGAGTCTCATTCATAATGACACCGTAATAATAGCTAAATGTGTTAAAGACTTATGAGCCAGGGACTGTTTAATATACTTTTACATTTATTAATTGACTTCATTCCCACAATACCCCTACGAATACAGTTCTTTCATCTCCATTTTATGTATGAAAGAACTGAGGAATAAAAAAAAAACTTAGAAGTTTCTCTCAGTTCATATAGCTGGTGCACTTTGGAGGTGTGATTTGAACCCGTATACTCTTAATCACTATTGACACTGTATTAATGTGGTTTGATGAAACGATGAAAAGAGCAATGACCCTTTAGGCTCAAAAGAAACTGCTGAAACCCATATTTTGGTATTTTATATATTAGCAAGATCAATTGTTAGAGAAGTGTTACATATAAGGGTCTTGCCCTTGGACAAAATTAAAACTTTCTAGTGATTCGACTACTATGACCAAATTGCAAAATATTCAGTTGATGAATAATTAAATCCAGATGTTATTTTCAGCAACAGCAGCGGCAAAAACTGGAGGTGGGTGATGAGGGATGATAGACGTGACAGACTTAGTATTCATCAAAGCCATCATAATTACTTTTGAAAATAAAAATGTATTTTAAATGCCCGCCCTCCACTAATCTAAGAATTGCACAATAAAAAATAAAAATCTGCTTGCCATTTCCGAGCCAGCCATACAGAAACCTCTGTGGCAAATGTAATATGCATAACTGGATTCACAGTTTTGTTTTCTTAAGGTGAAGTAATTTGGCTACCATTAAACTCTTTGGGAAACTGGTTTCAATAATGTTCTTTAGTTATCAGGCTACCATATTTTTTTTTTTTCCTTCAGGAGAAGGAAAAAGAAAAAAATGTACCACTAAAACCTGTACTGTGTATAATAATGAAATTGGTCCATTTCTGCACAGGATTGCAACAATTCTTTATCACTCAAGAGGAGCCGAGGTGTGAAAGCAGGCGGTTTCTCAAGCTATAGGAAATTGCTGAATTCACAGATTTCTATTTTAACCAATGAACTGTTATATATCATATGAAGCTGAAATTTGGTTTGTTGGGGGTTTTTTTTATGACTATGATTTGGTTTTAATAATAATAGTTGGAGGGGACAAATTGTAAGGGAAGATGTAAGTGTACTTTTGTTAATTTTTTATTAGAATATGTGAGAAGGGTCAGCAAAAAGGAAAACAAGTTTATCTTTGTACTTGTGCCCTTATTTCCCTGTGATTTTCAGCACAGACATGTTCCTGCTACTGTAGGATCCAAAGATATTGCATTGCCTTGCTTGCTCTGAGAATGTGCCAGAACCTGGTTCCAAGGCTGATACAATTAATTAAAACCATAACATAATTTTAGCTAGCTGCAATGCATTCCTGCAACCATCTTTTTGGATTGTTTATTTAATATTGACTGATTTGCAGTCGCTGAAGATATCAAGTCTTTTCTTTAATATCTTTCATTAGAGACGGTACAAATTTATTTTGACCAGCTCATGGTCTGGACCTTCTCTAACCTTGTACATTTCTGAACAGATTTATTTCTGCTTTGCATTCTTCGCCCAACCAGCTACCTCTCCAATATCCTTTTATAATTTATAAAGTAGCTCTTTTCTGCTGTTGGTAAAAAAAAAAAAAAAAAAAAAGGCATCTGATTTCTGTGTATGCTCTGGAATTTGGTTTAAAAGTGCTGGCTTTTAATTTATGGACCAATGCATGATGTAGGGTGTATCAATTTGGGAATGCTGAATGATGGAAATGTCATGACATTTACAATCCAGATGTCAAGGCAAGCTGGGAGACGAGCAGCTTGGCTGATAATTAGATGGCAGGTGTCCAAGCTGTCTCACGTGATACACATTATTTTTTTGAATATTTGAGATTCAGGAACCTAGCCCTGAAAGATAAATAAGAAATCACCTCACCTATACAATTTTCTTAAGTGTCATAATTGTATTGCCTTTTTAAAAATGTATTTTTGGAAATATCATATATAAGAAAACAAAAATCATTCACAATCTTTAATTTTAGTCTATCTCTGTGAAGGAAACAAAACAAAACATGAAGGAACTGAAGCCCAAGACATTTAAATGATTTCTAGGATTATCCCGCTAATTAGGTCAGAAATGAAACCAGAATCCTGCAGTCCTAATTTCTTATTCTCAAAACACAAAATCCCAACCATATTGAGATATCATTGACATATAACATTGTGTAAATTTAAATTATACAACATGTTGATCTGATACACATGTATTGCAAAGTGATTAGATTATTTAGTACCTCCATCATATACAGTTAAGTTTTCTTTCTTTGTGGTGAGAACATTTAATATTCACTCCGTTAGCAACTTTCAAGTCTATAATACAGTATTGTTAACTATAACCACCATGCTGTTCACCAAGAACTCATTCATCATATAACTAAAAGTTTGTATTCTTTGACCAACATCTCATTTCACCCACCCTTCTCCCTTATTCCTGAATTTGATTATAAAGTACAAGGTAACCCATTCTTTGATCCTCTTGAGTCAACAATTGAACCAAATCCCTAGTGCCTTCTTAAGGAAACTAGACACCAAACTCTAAAGCTTTGGTTGAAAAATTATGATTAAACTTACATGGTACCAAAGCAATAGCCTAAAGTTAAAAAAAAAAAATCTAGTTTGTAGAGTTGATTCATTTAATTTAATTTAAAGAGAACTTGGAACTTGGGGGGGTGCAGGGGAGTGTACCTGAGTTCTACCCATTGAGCTCTCTATTCCAGATGGAGCACCTTGTTACTATAGGATATTAAGGATCATTGAACCTCTCTTCCACTCTGTTTTGCAGTATTTTCCATGGCTTTAGTGGTTCAAGTCCACGACCCTGTGGTTTAAAGGCAAAAATGGAATCTATTACCACTTTGGTGGTTTTATACACAAATTTGGGAAAAGAAATAAAGCTGGTCATTATGTACATTATTTTACAATATAAATACATCAACTGCTGGTTTGAAAAAGAATGTTTTTTTTTTTTCCCCATAGCAACAGAGAGAGCTAGCTATATTGATGATATTTTGGAAGGAAGTCCTGGTTGAGTATAAACATGCCTTGAAAAATCAGACTTTAAAGCCTTGTATTTCCCGGGCTTGACGTGAGATTAACCTCATTGTTGAGAGAAAGGAAAATTTTAGAAGAATAGGTTCAGTGTCTTGTGAGTTACGGAACGAGGAAAGGAAATGGGTTTTTCTTGTAGTCCAAGGGTAATTTTTGTACACATCACTCAAAAGCAAGCAAACTTTCAAACTTCGAGTTTCGCACATGGCTGTTGTCCTCAGAGGAACGGTTGGGTGTAAGTCAGAAGGAAATGACTGGAAAAGAATACAGTTATACAATGTCTGAACACTTCTCATTTGAGGATCCTACGGAACTTCTGCAGAGCTGAAGATTCATTCTGTCCTCTGATCTAATAGGGTCCTTGAGGGGGAAGTCTTCTGTGTTTGCTGGTTTTTGCTAGGATGTTCTGCTAGTTTCCTGTCCTATTACCCTGTCATCTTTTTTGAGGGCTTGATGATTCTCACCAGTGGATTCAGCCCTGTCCTTGACTTGTATCCCTCTTGGTTTGGGTTGAGGAGGAGCTTTGGCATAGCTTTTTGCTGCTTGTTCTTCTTGGACTTTCTTGAAGGGAACACCTCTACTTCTCCAACCAGGATTCCAGTTACTGGGGTCCTACCTTATTCCAATGATCTGAGACCTTTATGAATACCCCTCTTCACCTAGCAACAGTCTAGCTTAGTGCTATCTTGTGTTTCCTAGTAGCCAAAACTAAAAATTAAAAAGAAACAAGTGAAGTTAATTTTAAGGCTGTAAGAAGTTATAATAATAAAATCGTGGGAAATTTTGTATGAAATGCTGAAACAAAGGTACCACTGATATAATGTCCCTAAGTGTTTAGAAGGGTGAGTATCCATAAACATAGCCTAGATGAGTTATCAGGATATATATTTTGAAATATTAGTTTAAAACATTCTTTATTTCCTAGCCTGTTCAAGTTTTTTTTTTTTTAATTTATATTAGACTTACAGAAATGCAGAAGTAGGTTTATAATGCTCAAAAAAGTCTTAAATGTTCAGCAAAATAAATGAGAGCTTGCTCTGTTGACTGCATATATCTATCAATAACATGTATGGAGATATATTGTAGATATACTTAAATAGGACTCATAAAATAACAAAGCCCAACTCTATGGGTGAGAGGAAAGAAGTAGCTTTTTAAAAACTTTAATTGTGGTGACATTGGTTAATGAAATTAACTAGGTTTCAGGTGTACAATTCTATAAGCATCATCTGTATATTGTATTGTGTGTTTACCACCCCAAGTCAACTCTCCTTCCATCGCCATTTATTCATCCCCACCCTCTTTTACCAAGATGTAACTTCGTAATGAACTCAAATAGCAAATGTGTCCATCTAAAATTAATCACTAGCTATGTCCACATAACTCTAAAACCAGCGAATTAGAAAGTAAAATATTTCAGTTAATCTTCCCAGCTATTTGATGTATTGATATATCAAATGCCAAATATTCAAACATCCAAGCTGCAATTACTTTATTTTTATTTATAAGCTTTATACTTATATATAGTATTCCTTTCCCCAAAGACCAACTTCAGAATCCAAACTTTTCAATTCACTGCTTAGAAGTGTAGTCACACCATTTCAGATTTATGGAGAGCTCAGTTATTGGCCCTTAGGCTCTCTACTTTGTGGCTTTGGTGTTGAGAGAAATATTGGCTCTCTAATGGCTTTCAGTCACTCATCAGTTACCCACAATAACTTAGGATATCTTCTACAACTGCAAAGTAATGTTAATATTATCCTAATGTTGCTTCATCTAAATAATGGAAAATTTGACATATCTAACGAAATAAAATGTTGAATTACCTACTGTCAGATCTTTATGGCACTGACCCCCTTTTTAGTAAAGTGATTGAAAACATTGACTATGGTAGTATTTTATTGCTATCAGCAACTATCATGTCATTATATAAATCTTGACTTCTCCCACATATGTTATGTCTTAGTATGGAGTTTATGTTATATTTCACTTTAACAATTTTCTAATTGCTGTCACTTTTTGTCAGGTTGCATATTTTGTGGCCTACAACATTGATTTTATCTTAATGTCACTAGTAGGAATTGATGATCTTAGGTTTGGCATAATATTCATGAAACCTATATGTCACATCATTGTGCAGTGTTCTTATGAAAGTATTCAAGTACTTAAAACCAAAGTTGAGAGTAATTTCAAAAATGACGAGCTTCATTCTGAATCCATCATATGGTACTACTATTTTGAAGACTAGAATGAATGGATTAGACCAACCTTGCTACCAAAGGCCAGATTCTTTTTAGATCATAATTCATATCCAAGCTAACATCTTGACAAGGAAGAACTATCTGGGAATGCTACCAAGAGGTGCTTGAGAGAGTGTATTGGCCCACCTAATAGTGTAGCAGGCTGAATGATGTCCCCCAAAGACATCAGATCAAAATTCCTCAAACCGGTATGTATACCTTAATGGAAAAAGGGTCTTTACCATTGTGAGCAGGTTATGGATAGTGAGATCAAGAGGTAAACCTGAATTATCTGGGTGGGTCCTAAATGTCATCACAAGTATATATATATATATAAGAGAGCGAATTAGAGGGAGATTCTCTGCATGCACAGAATAAAAAGTGATATGAAGATGGAAACAGGGATTGGAGAGAAGCAGCCATAAGCCAAGGAAAGCTGTCAGCCATCAGAATCAGTCAAGGGTAAGTTCATCCTTAAGGCCTCCAGAGGGAATTCAGCCCTTGATGCCTTGATTTTCAGCCCAGTGATACTACTTTACACTTCTGGATTCCAGAGCTGTGAGAGAATAAATTTCTGTTTGAAGCCACCCAGTTTGTATAAATTTGTTAATGCAACCACAGAAAACTAATACATCAGACACCTTAAATAATAGCAACAACAATAATGACCAGAAAAGATACAGTACACAAAGTGTGAGTAAGCATTGTATTATTCTAACATACAGCGTAAATAAGACTAGATTTCAGTATGAAAATTGCAGTTTCAAAATAAGTCTCCTGAATTCCCTCCCAAGCATACTGGCAACTTTTAGCTCTTACTGGAAAATTCTGAAGGCATATTAGGTTGTAATGAAGGTATATTCTGTGATGGAGGAACAGAAATGGAAGAATTCAGTCATAGCCTGGAGATAATAATATGAATAAATAAAATATGAGGGGGGGGAGGATAATGGAGTGAAGTTAGGGACCTGAGAAAGTTGAGAAAACCCTTAGATGAGGTCAAAAGTAAAGTGTGGGAGAGCCATTTAGAACTCTGCCCTCAAATGGAGAGATGGGGTCGGAGGTTCTCTTGCTTAACATGGTCAGCACATGCTGTGAGGGCAGCGCCAGCTACCAGCAACGGCATTCTAGTAAGGGCAACCCCCAACTTTATGTACCTTACATTGTTTACCACTCATCCCCAAATGAAACCTGTTTCTAAGAATTCCATCTTTAATGTGCCTCAAACAAACATATTCTCAATCAGGCAACTTTTTTCATGTGGCTATATCACTGGACTGAAAGCCTGGTTATATATGGTGTTTTTTTTTTAATTTGTCTCTCTCTTGAGTTCCAACTCACAACTGCCTTCTTAATATACAGTGTGTCCGTAACGTCATGGTGCACTTTTGACCAGTCACAGGAAAGCAACAAAAGATGATAGAAATGTGAAATCTGCACCAAATAAAAGGAAAACCCTCCCAGTTTCTGTAGGATGATGTGGCAGCATGTGCACATGCGCAGATGATGATGTAACACCGTGTATACAGCGGAGCAGCCCACGGCCATGCCAGTCGAGATGTGGATGGTACAGAGGAAAGTTCAGTGTGTTCTGTGGCTTGCTAAATTCGAGTCCATGACCAAAGTGTAACGTGAATATCGGCGTGTTTATAACAAAGCGCCACCACATAGGAATAACATTACTTGGTGGGATAAGCAGTTGAAGGAAACCGGCAGTTTGGTGGAGAAACCCTGTTCTGGTAGGCCATCAGTCAGTGACGAGTCTGTAGAGGCTATACAGGATAGCTACCTAAGGAGCCCTAAAAAATCTGTGCGTGAGCCCACATCAAACTGCACTGAATAGGTATGAAACTGGGAGAGTTTTCCTTTTATTTGGTACAGATTTCACATTTCTATCGTCTTTTGTTGCTTTCCTGTGACCGGTCAAAAGTGCACCATGACTTTACGGACACACTGTATGTCCAGAAGATGCTGGCTGCCCTTCTTACTCACTGGCTACTCATTGTTTTCTGTACAAAAACCTTTCCTTTTCCTTTTCTTCCTCTGAGTTAGGGGAGCACTATTCCTCTCCACTGAGTTTCAGACCCTGTGCTGAAACCAGGGAATTATCTTTAACTCTGCTCTTACCCTTCATATCCAAGTCACTCACAGCACCACTATCTTATTTTTTTTCTTCTATCATTTATCTCTTTTGTTACTGCCCTACTTGGGACCCTAATCTCTCTTCTGATATATCATCATAACCACCCAACTGGACTCCCTGATTCTAGTTGTTTTGTGGTCCAATCCCCCTTGTCTCCTGAGTTCTCTTTCCAAAGCTCCATCACTACTTGTCAGTCAACTTGGAAACATAGGGCAGATCCTGAGGCCTACAGGGCAAGTCTCAATTTCTAAGCATGAATTCATAGCTTTTCACACCCCAGCATCAGTCTGTCTTTCCAGTCATTTCTCTGCTACAGCAACATTCCTGCCACTGTTTGCATCTCCTTGAGTTTACTCATATTGCCACTGGGATATTTTCTTCTGCGTCCTCCTCCTTTGACCTATCTGTTTGTCTTTCAAAGCCCAACTGCTCCATGAAACCTTTTGTTTTCTATGGTTTGCTGACACTTATTAATTACTCTATTTATGCTTGACTTTGCTTTTTGTTACATAATAGAATGCCTGCTTCTTAATATACATCATTTTTTTCCACATCTATCTTTGCCTTTCTACAACACTAGATTGTAAATTCCTAGAGGCTAAACTGCAGGTCTTTGTCCCCTAAAACCAAGCTTAAATGTCACCTTACCCATGTTGACAAATGCTTGTTTTCTTTATCTCAGCTCCAAAAATGTTAAAAATGTATATTACATAATTTAATATCATTTTAAAAATTAATTCTTGTACCAGTATCTTATCTCCCAAATTAGACTGTAGCCCTCTCAAGGTTAGGGAGCATGTACTATATTAAACGCTTAAATAGTCCTCAATATATTAGATAACAAATACTTGTTGGATGATTCAGCTGATATATCGTCTTAGCAAAATTAAAATACCAGGTTCTTCAAATAATAAGCTCTGTGACCTGAGAGAAATCATTATCCTCCATGAGACTGAGGTTACTGTTTTGTGAAATGCATGACACAATCATTCCTTAAATGTAGAGATTTATTGATGTTTCCTTAAATCATAGCATTTGTTTTCATGCTAAATCTAAAACAACAATCTGCAAAAACTGAACAAAAACAAAATATTTGCTATCAACTGCATGCCTTCTGAATGCAACATGAGAAACATTATTTAATATAATTCAGTATTCTAATTTCTTGTCAGAATTTTAAGAACTGTGTCAGACAGCATTTTTACTGTAATAAGTTCTAATTTATATATTATATATATGCATAGTAAGTATATATATGCACATACACATACATATATATATTTGTACTTAGCAAATGTGTAATATATATACATATATACACATATATACATGTAGATTTGTTTTTTAGCCAATATAAGAGTGTTGCACTAATATTTATGTAAAATACCAGTTTGCAAGCTTATCTCATGTCAAGATCCTCATATACCTTTGTCAGCTACTATTTTTCTTAAAATCTAAAAGGGGAAACCTTAATGTATTATTGTACCCATTATACCTTGTTTTCTTTTGCTTATTCTTTTCCAATATATTGTAGCAGATTGAGCAATAAATATATAAGATTACTTTCTTTGGTTTAGAATTACAGTCTTGTTTGTCATTGTTAGAACAAGAGATTACATTAGCACTACTCTTCAATCTTTTTTTTTTTTTAACGTTTTAACCATGAGGTAGTGATAACAGAAAGCATTCTAAATCTCCTGGATTTTTCAAGATATTAGACCTTTTGTTAATTGAATTGAGAGATGATTGCACAATGATTACCTCAATTCAGATGCTGTATACTTTACCATGATGATAATTAACTCCTTGTACAGAATGGGGTTGATATGTGCATGAGTTAGTCTCTGTCTCTCCCTCTTATCTTCTTTCTCTCCCTCTTCCTCTTTCTCATCCTCCCTCCCTCCCTCCTCTTGTTTACTGTAATTAAATCATTTTGCACAGAATACAATCTGACAGGATTTGTTATAGGGGCTTTCCCCTATATTGATATGTCGATCAAAATACTTCTAAATAAAAGTAAAAGTTAGGTCATTTTTTTTTTTCAAATTCCTAGGTGATTTCTTGCTACTTCACTTATTACTCTGATTTAATTATGTTTGGGTTTATGAAGAAAAGGCCATACCTGATCCATTATATGATATTTTCATTTCTAAGTTCATTTGTCCCTAAATGGCCCATAATGAGTCAATGATTTCAGAGCCTATATTACCACCGTTTCTTCACACTGAAATTAAACAATTACAGGGTCAGATAATCAAACCAAAGTATGCTTTGTAAATACGTCTTAATTCCAGGATAAGCATGAAAGAGGTATAGCGTAACTCACAAATACATACATGTTTTTACAAGCTTGGTATATGATGGTTTTATTTTTTCTTAGATGACAAAAACTGAAGCACAAAGAAGCTAAGCAGTATTTTGTGGGTTCCTTTTTTATAATAATCTAATCAATAAAATATTTAGAGATGAGAGGATATGATTCTTGAGTTGCCTCAAAACAAATGGGCTAGAGTAGGCAGATGAGATAGAAATGAACAAAGTCAGCTCTAAATTGCTCATTGCTGTGGTAGCCTGAGTGATGGATACAGGAAGGTTCTGTAGTATGACATATGTCCAGGGGCCCAGGTTAGCACCCTGGCTCTGCCAATAACATATGCTGCATGACTTTTGATGGTCACCACTTTCTAGACTTCATTATTCTGCCAGTAATATAAAGACGTTAGATAAGATCAATGGTTCCCAAGAAGCTCGACGTACCTGGACAGCTTTTTAAAATTTTACTGATAACTCTGAATTATGTTTGGATTTAGTAGCTAAAGGTAAATGTGTATTTCAGAACAACCTCTCAAGTAACTGCGATACCACCATAACTTAGCTGCACAAAAATTTGAAGGGAACAGTGAGTAACTTGAGATCCTACTCCACAACAATTACTGGGTCTAGGGTGGAGTTGGACAGATAAAATATATTATGCTCACTTTGTTAAAGATGGTGCTGCCCACATGGAAGCCCGTTGCCCAGGTGATATTAATGTGTGTTAGGGGAGGGCTGTGGGCAGGCAAGATGCTTGTAGCCTGGGGCTTGGTTTTAGGACTAAGCCTTTCCCACCCTTTTTTGATGTGGGGTGGTACAATCCCATCATGCCCCAGATAAGTGACTTTGTATTAGCGACTTCCCTATTTTGTATATTGGATTAAAGGTTTTGATTTCTACACTATAAAATGGGGCAGAACGGGAGCTTGCTTGCTCAGTTCCTGAGATTAGCATTAGAGGAGAGAGCAGAGAAAGGCCATGTGGAGAAGGCCAGGAGAAGCAGCCAAGCCAAGATGGTGGAGTGCTGAGGGAGAAGCCAGTTTGTGCAGAGTTTGTGCAGGGAGAAGGAAGGAGATGGGGAACAGAGGTGAGTAAGTCTGGTGAGCTAGAAACCTTTGATTCTAGGAAACTCGGATAAGTCAGTAGCTTTGTGAGCACTGAATGTGAGTGAGTTTTGGAGCCCAGTGTGTGTTTTTACTTGCCCACCGAGTGCAAGCTAGGATTAAAGATGATGGCCCACCAGTTTTTGGCTCCGTTGTTTCTTTACCGACTGTCTGAATCCAGTGCGAACCTGCATGGGCCAGGCGGCTGTGATGGTGGCCTTGGATACTGGTTTTACAGGTGGGTTCTGAGAATATGCATTTTTAAAAAGTTCCCCAGGTGACACAGTTGAGAAACACTTTTCTAAATTATCCCTGTGGTCTCTTCCTAATTTAACATCCCATGATGTTACATGAGCATGATCTTCTTTTTTTTTTTTTTACTTCTATTTTGTTCCATTACCTGAACAACTGGTCATTTGATTAAAAGTATATAATGGTCAAGAAAATAATGCTAAGTTTCTTGATTTGAGTCATGAATCAAGGTAGAGCTGATTCTGGTTTAATTAGAATTCATATTTGAAACCTGTGAGAGCTATTACTAAGAAAAATAGTCAACTCTATAAAACAAGTATATATAAAACCAAAGTTCTTATTGGGGAAAATAATTGCCTGATTCAATTTAACTTATCAATTATATAATGACTATTTAAAACAGATAAATTATTTTAATATATTGTCTCCAGTGTTGCTTTCCAGTGCTTCCTTTGCATGAAGTTTTATTCTTTATGCTGCTCCTAATAGCTAGATTAATAAATTGAAATGAATGAGATTCTTCCTTTTCATCCACCTGTTTTTAAACAAAAGCCTATCTGCTACATAAGCAAGGAATTATGTGACAATTATTGTTGACCATCAAGCTTCTTTGTATCGTGAAAAAGGTTAGATGTGACTGTCAGAAAAAAATATTGTGATAAATGTCTGCCTTCAATAAGGAGCCATAAATATGGGTCAGAAATGGTCTAGTAGCCTTCATGATTTTAAACCACAAACTTTTGTTATAATAAGTACTTCCAAATCTAGAAATTACAGTAGTTCTGTGGCCCCAAATGACTTTTTTGGAGAAAAGATAATGTAAGTAAAGCTGAAAAGCAGTCAAGTCCTTTAGTTGTTTTCTTCTTCTTTGCCCCTCCAACCACTTAACGTTTCTTACCCTAGAAGAAACGACTTCACGAAACATACTTGTGACTCCATCTAATTGCATGTGGTATTGATAAGGGGAGAAGCATAAGATGTTAACAGGGCATAAGGAGTATATAGAAAATATATATAGAAAACTAACTCGTCTCTAGGGCATGGCATTGCAAGGATAATGAGGAAGTTGGAGCCAGCTGGCTTGGCCTTTTGTGTTTTGTCTCATTTTCAGAGCTTTTCTAGAGCTCAGAAATTACTGTAACATTCTATAAATGTTTATAATACCTCACTAATTTTTTTTAAAGTTACTACTGCATAAAAGAATTAAGTAAAATTATAAATGAGTCTCAGCCATATAATATAACCTAACTCTGCCCCTATGAGCACTGTAGTGTAAATGTTATAGGAAGGGAGAGCCTATTCTATGACTATGTTGTAAATCTAAGGGTGACATGTAAAGTGTTATGAATGGCCCTGTGTAAAGCCAATAGCCATGGCCACCATCACAGCCTCCTGGCCCGTGCAGGTTCACATTTGATTTGGACAGACAGTAATGAAACAATGGAGCCAAGAACTGGTGGGCCATTACCTTTAATCCTAGCTTGCACCCGGCAGGCAAGAAATACGCACAGTGGGAAAACACTTTCCTTTTTATTCAGGGCTCCCAAAGCCACTGACTTATCTGAGTTTCCTAGAATCAAAGGTTTCTACTTCATCAGCCTTATTCACCTCTGTTCCTCATCTCCTTCTCTCTGCACAAACTGGCTTCTCCTCCAGCATTCCACCATTTTGGCTGATTCTCCTCTCTTCCATGTGGCCTTTCTCTGCTCTCCTGCAATGCTAGTTTCTGGAACCGAGTGAGAAAGCAAGCCCCGGTCTGCCCCATTTTATAGTGTAGAAATCCAAACCTTTAAGCCAATCTACAAATAGGAAAGTCTCTGATACAATGCCACTTATCTAAGGAATAAATGGGATTCCTCATAAGAGTGCACCACCCCTATCATGCAACAGTCAAGGGTGTGGGGAAAAGCTTAGTGTTGAGAAGATCTTAGTATTAAAAGGATGGGAAAGGTTTAGTCTTAAAACTAAGCCTTAGGCTATAATGACCCTGCCTGCTTATAGCCTGTCCCCCACACCCAATGCAAACTATAAGCGATCAAACATATACATCATATTTGCAAACTTATTTGACCCACACCCTGGCTGGATAACTTGGTTGGTTAGAACATCATCCCAGTGTGCAAAGGTTGTGGTTTCAATCCCCAGTCATGGCACATATAGGAACAAATTGGTGTTTCTATCTCTCTATTCCTTCTTATCTCTCTAAAATCATTTAGTGGTTTTTTTTTAAGTTTTAAAGTAATAAGAATGACATAAATACAGATGCAGGTAAATGCTTCAAAACCAAAGTATTTTATTAGAAGAAATTTCTAACTCAATACTTTGTTCCTATTGCCAATAGCAAAGCATGTTTCTGGGGAGGGAAGACGGTGCATTCCTAACAATGGAGTTGCTAGGTACATTATGTTTTAATAAGACTCTTTCCCTAGCAACACAGCTCCTGTATAGCTTTGTGGATTTTGTTCCTAAATTTACAGGTAGTTAAGTTGAAGACATCCCTAGTTCTAGCTAGTTCTAGTTAGTTCCTTGTTCCTAACTAGTAATAGAGCAGGCTATGTTAAGGATAACTGATGTTGGAGAAAGTCAGGGTAGGGTGGATGAGATGACCAAGAGACTCTGTTCCCATTGTCTTGGAGTATCTGGAATAGGACAAACATCCTGAAATGGACCCAAGTCAGGCCTGAGAGGAGCCACTAGAAAAACTTGCTGAGGCAGGGTCTCTGAACCAGGGTTGCTCAGAAGATAAACTTACTATCCAGCATCACTTTAAGTAAAAAGTTAGAGATAATACTTATCCAAGGAGGAAAACCTCTGGTGAAAAACATAACTGTTCTTAGTTACCTCAATAAAGAGTAGAGGGCTAACAATTTGAATTCCAACAGAGGATAAAGGACTGAATAATGTAGTACCAAGAGGAGAAATAAGGGAACAAGAAGTTCAAACACAGAATGAGCTCTCCAGTTGTTAAATCAGTGTCTCAATGATCCTATCATAGACTCGGTTCTTTCTCTCTGAAATCCTCAATATGTCAGCTTTGCCCTTAGGTGTACCATCCTCTATGTAAGATATCTATAGCTATTCCAGAGGTCAGATCCATAACTGACAACATCTAGAACAGGGGTTGGGAACCTATGGCTCACGAGCCAGATGTGGCTCTTTTGATGGCTGCATCTGGCTCACAGACAAATCTTTAGTAAAAAAAATAATAACATTAAAAATATAAAACATTCTCATGTATTACAATCCATTCATTTCCTACTGCTCATGTTCATGGTTGCAGGTGGCAGGAGTCAATCACAGCTGTTCTCTGGGACAACACCAAATTTTTATTGGATAATGCATAACATACACGGGTCATTGTATGGCTCTCATGAAATTACATTTTAAAATATGTGGCGTTCATGGCTCTCTCATCCAAAAAGTTTCCCAACCCCAATCTTGAAGAAAGAATCAGTTCTTAGGTGCTTTTCCAATACCATTAACCCTTACTTCCCCTGTCATTTATTGTCAGGATTAACCTATATGTTCATTCTTAAACCATTAAAGGGAAAGGAATATCATGGATACATTACACTGAAATGGAGAGTCAAATACAAATTTACTCAATCAGCAGAAAATGGGGGAATTCATATCTCAATCCACATGGCCATGAATCATCTGCTGTAATGAGTCCTAAATTTGAGATTGAAAGAGATCTTTAGTACATGTAAATTTTTTCTATGGCTGCTATAACAAGGTACCCCAGGTAGAGGGGCTTAACAGAAATTCATGTTTCGCAGTTCTGAGGGCTAGAAGTCCAAAATTAAGGTTATCAGCAGAGTCATGCATTTCAGAAGGCTGTATCTTCTGGTGGTCTGCCAGCAATCTTTGGGGTTCCTTGTTATCTTAGTTTGTTTGGGCTGCTATGACAAAATTCTATAAACTATGCAGCTTATAAACAACAGAAAAGTTATTTCTCACAGTTCTGGAGCCTGGGAAGTTTAATGTCTAGGGACTAACAGATTATGTGTCTGGCAAGACTTGCTTCCTGGTTTGTAGATGGCCATCTTTTCTCTATGTTCTTGCATGGCAAAAGAGCAGGGATCTCTCTGGTGTCTCTTTTTTTAACATACTGATCCCATTTATGAGGGCTTTGCTCTCATGACCTAATTACCCACCAAAGGCCCTGCTTCCAAATACTCTCACAATGGGGATAAAAATTTGAATACATAAATCTCAGGGGACACAAACATTCAGTCCATAGTACTTGACTTGCAACTACATAACTCTAATTTCTGACTTCCTTGTCACATGGTACTCTCCCTGAGCGCCTCTGTCTTTACATGGCTGTCTTTTTTAAGGACACCAGTCATACTGGATTAAGGCCTCACCCTACTCTAGTATGACTTTATCTAACTTAACTAGTTACATCTACAACCTCGACATTTCTGAGCAAGTTCACATGCTAAGTTACTGGGACGAGGGCTTCAACATGTTGATAGGGTGAACAAAATTCAACCCACAACAGTAGGCTTTTCCAGACCTTTCCAGTTTGATTCAGTCTCAATCCAAATCCATGGGGTTTAGCCTAATGAGCTCGGGTCCTCTTCTCTGAACTTCCTGGAACATAATACTCCCTAGAGGCCCATGATAAGCATACAGATTCCTGGGCCTCCCACAGACATACTGAATCAGAATCTTGAAGGAGGATAGTTGGAAGTCTGCTTTTTGGCAGACTTTGATCAAGCAAGTTTGGGAAACATGAAGTTAGGGGGATCTAGCACTTACTGAGTTTCTGCCATGTTATTCTGGGTCATGAGAGACATTTTGTATATATCATCTCATTTAAGCACCACATTCACTCTGGGGGGCTGCTCTTATCATTCCCATCCCATACGTGAAGAAACTAAGGTTAATTAAGTAAGAGTGGAACTGGAATTGGTGCTAGATCTCACCTCAAAATATACTCTTTCCATTCTGCTAATAGTAAGTTTAAGAATCTGGAAACATCCTGCCCACTCTCTCTGACTCTCCTGATCTTATTCCCAGGGTTAAACTGTCTTCTTTTGTCTTTGTTTTTAAAAGGAACAAAAGACAGCTGGTAGCTCTCCTCCATTTGGTTTTGCATGTATTAAAAAGCACCTTCCTTCCTACCCCCTTAATACTTTACTTGTGGGTCATTTGTTTGTTTTGTTACTTCATTTAGACACTCTAAATCTACTCCATGTTCCTTCAGAGCAGATGAAAGTCTGTGGAAGCAGACTTCCTCTGCTCTTCTACCTTCAACAAAGCTGAAACAAACGCTATCTGCCACTGTGTTTCCCTTCCATCATCCCTCAGGTACAAAATGGGTCATTTGACTCCCAGCAGTTTATACCAAAGTCAGCCGGGGACGAAATGAAACTTCAAAGCTTTCTACAAACGGAACTGAAGTTAAAAGAGTTGCATATATAACTGATCAAAGGGCAGGTAGTTTACGGAAAGTGTAATGTGAAGGAACTAGGACATTGTTTCCCTGAGAACTTTATCACTAGGATTTTATTTTCAGTGCAATGAGAGGCTATTGAAGGCTTTTAAACCAGATGGTGGCATGATTAAGTTTTATTTCTAAAAATTATGACGGCTAGCCTGACCAGGCGGTGGCGCAGTGGATAGAGTGTCGAACTGGGATGCGAGGACCCAGGTTCAAGACTCCGAGATCACCAGCTTGAGCGTGGGGTCATCTGATTTGAGCAAAGCTCACCAGCTTGGACCCAAGGTTGCTGGCTTGAGCAAGGGGTTACTTGGTTTGCTAAAGGCCCACGGTGAAGGCACATATGAGAAAGCAATCAATGAGCAACTAAGGTGCCGCAACGAAAAACTGTTAATTGATGCTTCTCATCTCTCTCCGTTCCTGTCTGTCTGTCCCTATCTATCCCTCTCTCTGACTCTCTTTCTCTGTCTCTGTAAAAATAATAATAAATAAATAAATAAATAAATAAATAAATAAATAAATAAATATTATGACGGCAATTGGGAAAAAGTGGATTGGTCGGAAGAGGCAAGAAAAAGCTAGAAGGTATTTCACAGCTTCTCCAAAAAATAATACATGAGGCCCACAGACTCTGAAAACTTGGTTCATATCCTGCCTTGTTTGCTAATCTAAAATATTCTGCTGTGGAATTCCACAGGCTCAGGTTATTTGTCCCTTCAGTTTAGCAATGCACAAGGACTGATCTGTGAGAGTCATGTAGTTATCTTTCTAATTTGTATAAACCTGCCAACTGATGTATCTGAATGCCACTAGCCTAACATCATGTTGCTGCTGACCTCTGGTTGTAAGAACTGGGTTATTAAAATGAAAACAAAACTAGAGGATTCTCACAAAAGTAATCCTACATTTGATTTTGAGTCACTGATATTTATAATCCATTAGTATACCGTGGATAAAAACTTGGGCCCTGGAGTCAAATGCAGCAAATGCAGGTGGCTCTGCCAGGCTTTTCCTTCGTGGCATTGAGTAGGATATTGAAACTCTGTCTTAGTGTCCTCATCTATAAAATAGGAACAATCATATCTACCTGGTAGGATTGTTGTGACTTCTAAATGAGACTGACAAAGAAAAGGGCTAGGATAGTGCCCACAGTAGGCTTTTAGTAATTGAGTGGTATGGTGGCTGTTTTATTAATATACACTGATAACTTTACTTAAATTACTAATCAGAAAGACTTAGATTGGGAAAAGCATAATTGTGGATCATAAATGTTGAAAACGGAAGAGGAAGGAGTCAGAGATGCTCCTTCCCACAGTTCCTGTGCAAAGCCATCCAAATGTTCCCTCTCTTCCTTTCGGTCATTTTCCCCCAATAAAACAGAGTATTTATTACCCCCTTCTGACAACCACATGAAGAGTTGCTTGCCTTGCGCCCTGCGCTGAATTATAGACGATGTATTAGAAGCCGTATATTCACTCCGTCTTCCCCACATGTACCTAATAACCGCACCAGAGCTCTATAAAGAAGAGGGCTCTGGCAGGTTTACTCTTTTTATTTCCTTGTTGTTCTCTCCACTGTGATCTCCATGCTCGGCACGGGTGCCCTTGCCCTTTCACCCCCTTTTTTGTCTTAGCGCTATTGCCCAATGCATAAATAGACAATGAGTTGGGGCGCTATCTTGTGCTGACCGAAGGAGAAGGAGCCCGTTCTCCCCCATCATCAATATGCGGTGGACTGAAGTGTGCAGGCATCGTGATCGCAGCAAGCTTACAAAGGAGAGCAGGATAAATGGAAAGGGAGGTGCCGCAAAGGCCGGGGGCAACCTTTCCACTCCAGGTCGGGAAGAAGTAGGTGATTTTTATTTATTTTTCTTATATTGTGAAGAAAGGAAAAATGTGCAGTGAATCTATTGAACTGCTTCGGGAGGGAGGCTTTTCTCTTGACCTAATTGAGCTGTTTGGAGGGTGCTTGAAAGTTCACATCCAGCCCGTCAGAACCTTGCCTGCTACGAGCCTTGAGAAGTTCATCGTCTCTGGCATTGTTAGCGTAGATTGTCAGGTATAGGATGGTTGTCCGTTTCGGACTACAGGGACTGAGTATGGAAAGAATGTGTGTGCACATTTGTCTTTGGACAAAGGAGCTGTGTGGCTATGCATGAGAACTGTAGGGGAAAAAAAAGACATTTTTCTCTATCCCTCTTAGGTTCTCCAGCTGGGCCTTTGTTACTTAGACTGGCAAGAGATAAATTAACGCCTGACCAGGCGGTGGCGCAGTGGATAGAGCGTCAGACTGGAATGCGGAGGACCCAGGTTCGAGACCCTGAGGTCGCCAGTTTGAGCATGGGCTCATCTGGTTTGAGCAAAACTCACCAGCTTGGACCCAAGGTCACTGGCTCGAACAAGGGGTTACTCGGTCTGCTGAAGGCCCGCGGTCAAGGCACATATGAGAAAGCAATCAATGAACAACTAAGGTGTTGCAACGAAAAACTGATGATTGATGCTTCTCATCTCTCTCTGTTCCTGTCTGTCTGTCCCTATCTATCCCTCTCTCTGACTCTCTCTGTCTCTGTAAAAAAAAAAGAGAGAGAGAGACAAATTAACAAGGGAAAAAGAAACAAAAGGTTATTAGCATGGGTACTGTGCACATACACATGGGAGCACGCAGTGATGAGTAACCCAAAGGGTCGGTTAGAACTTGGGCTTGTATACCATCTCAGGCTAAGTAAAGGGAAAGGGTCCTGGGTGGTGGAGGCAAGTTATAGAAAGGTTACCAGGACAGAAAGGTTACCAGTTATAGAAAGGGACAGTAAGGTTTGTAATGTGGACTTGAGTCAGTGCCTTCTCCACTGACAGGAATTCTCAATGGCCTTTTGCTCAAAATGATCTCTTTGCCAAAGAGACATATTCTGGGGCTGCACACTCTGGTCCCCTTCAGAACCAGGCAAACCCATACCTGTATCCAGATGGTACCTGTTAATAGTATCAGTGCTGGATAATCTATGTCAAACAGACAAATAACTTAAAAACAAAAGAATCTGTGATTATCTACCATATTGGCATCTGCTTCCAAGTCTTTGAACATGTTCTTCCCCTAATTGAAGCAATCTTGCACTGCCATCGCCACAGGCTTCACTTTCATCCCTCTTCCTGAGTTCTCAGGTGAGGTGTCACCACTCTGGGAAGGTCTTTCATACCCCTCTTGATACTGAGGTTAGAGGTACCCCCTGTGTTTTTCTAGTACCTTGATTTGCCATTCAAAACACTTAAAGCACTAAACTGATTTCTTGCATAAATATTTGAATATATTCTTTAGTAATTCATACATTCTGTGAGGTTAGATTGTGTTGATCCCAGAATTGAAAGCCATCTGTGGTGTGTAACAGATTGACAATAAATTAATTGCAACATGATTTCATAACTGTGGTTTGGGGGAGGGGGGGAGAGAGGTTGTTTGACAGCCCAGAATGCTAACCGTGACTTGTGGGTTGTCAAAAATCACTCTCTGATAATTTTGAGGACTTTTATTTCATGCTTCTCAGTTTATACATATCTTCATGATTGTTCTTCACAGGCTATGGAATTTCCAGTCCTTAAAATTGATCAGTTGAGGATAGGTCAGTAGCAGAGAGAAGATAGATTAAGATGAGCTCTATATTTCTTTTTCTCATTAATGCTCAGGGTTGGGAGGAGGTGAGGACTGAACCCAAGCAGAGAAAGTATATATTGGGCACATTCAAAGTAAGTCTAGATGATGAACCGGGAAAGAGAAGCAGGGAAAATTATTTCAAATTTCTTTTATCTTACACATTATACCCTTACTGGTTAGCATGTTTAAAATAATGGAAAGACGCTCACTCTTTCAACTACATTTAAACTTGACTATGTCCATGTATTTGTACTCTCACCAATAGTCTATGCTATGGATGTAGACCTTTTCGTTGCTGCATTTGGACTTGAAGTCTTTTTGTCCTTGTTCTATGTGACTTTAGACTTTCAGCAAGTTGTGTTTGTGATTCTCTAGCTTACCTCTGGCATACCTTGCAAATTCACTTGTAACCAAATCTGTTTAATGAAGGTCACAGAAACTAAGTCAACATGAGTCTTGGATTAGAACTCAATGGTCCTGATTTTTTTATTCACTAAGATGCAACCACCCCCACTCCACTCTCTCAACCCCCTCTCATCAGGACAGCTTATAGAATTTCATACCATTTTATCTTATTGATTGAGTCATTCATCTCTCATTCTGCAAAGTCAGGGTCCTTGAGTACTTCTGTGGAGCCACAAGGACTATTCCTCATAAACCATTTTGACTTTGTCATTGACATCATTAACAACTTCTGATAATATGTATATTCTTTAAATGTAAGATGTCAGAGTGACCAGGAAAGATCTTAGATAGGATACCAAATCTTTTCCTCCTGAAATAGACATGAGAATATAATGTTCTCATCGTGATAGTGATATTATCCTTCTTAATAGAACCTTAAATTCTTCCTTAGAAATTCTTATTCAGCTACCTAAGACTGCCATCCTTGTATGCCTAAACCATATATGTGTGTATGTATGGTATATAATTCATTATTATTATTATTTTTACTTTTCTTACAATATAAGCTAGACCCTTCCACAATTAAGCCCCCTACTTTCTGTTTGGTCTTATGTGATTTGCAAAAGGATTTTATTCCTGTCTTGGTCTAGAAATATCTTGTTAGCATTTTTATGAACAAATATCCTGAGGATTTTGGTTTTCTGACACAAATAGTTTACTATATTTCTCTATCACTAATTTTTAATTCTTTATTTTAAAAAGCCTTTCCACCATTTCTCCTGTTTTGCAGCCATTGGGTTTTTTTTCTATGATATTAGAGAGACAAGTGCAAGTACATTTAACCACATCTTTCCTGTTTACCTGGGTGGCTCTGAAACACCAGGTAAGGTTTCTGAAGACGTGGGCAGGGATTGAATTCTCGCAAGTCAAGCCATTGCTTAAGGATATGGAGGAACTTGCTATTTGAATGAACCCTATTATGAACCTTTCTCCAAAGTAAATAAGAACTCTTATCTTATCTCCTATGTAAATGCTTATTTCCACATTTAAACTTAAGCAGTATCTATTTGTATAGTTATCTTTACATAATGGTCATTCTCCAATCTTATAATTGAAAATTAGGTAATTTTCATTTACCTTCTGGTTACTATGCCTGAAAAATCTCTTATCTCTTTATTTTAGTATTCTCTTGGAGGAACTATAATAGTCCCTGAAAAGGAAATGATTATACCTCTAGTTCAGTCTGAAAACAAAGTAGGCAGAACATATACTAGGGAATGAGGCACTTAGAGCTAGATTAAGTGAACTATTGAATGACTTTTAGGAGAATTTCAATAAATCATAATTTTCCCATAAATTTAAGTGTTTGATTTTGGAATTTAATTCTCAAACACACTTCAGTATGTTTTCCTTCTTCCTTTCCCACTCTAGATTGACACCATCATATAAATGAGAAATAAGTCATCTTGCTTTTCAGTCATTTACAAAGGAAGTTTTCCTTTTTTTGTTCTGCAAAGAATAATAATTTTGCTTTTATAGAGGATCCATTCTTCTGGGGCCAGATGAAACATCTGAATGAAATAAATATCAAGCAGAATTAAATGTGAAGATGAAACTTAACTTGCCTTTTTACCATTAAATACACATTTAAAAGAAGTACTCTTCTTTTATAGATTTCCTTTCTTTGTCATAATGACTGAGTCAAACCAGAGAACTATATCTTAATATCCTGCCTGAGATAACACACTGGTTTCTGACCTGTGCCAAAGCAGAAAATGTCAGTGAGAACTGGTGAGCTTCCAGCCCAACTTTGTTAAACCTCATAAACTTGGTCATTTCAAAAATCATCTGCCATCTTGGTGCTCCCAGTAACAATAATTCACCCAAGGAATTGGACCAGAACCATTCTTTGACTGAGTTTTCCAATCTGCTCACAAAGGAGGTCTGAAAATGAAGCCAGATGTCAAAACTGGCTTTACTACTGAGAACCTGGAAGTTTAGCTATGGGGAGGGAGGGGAAAATAAGATGTTTTCCAATGATCCAGCTTTTGTGATTGGCCAGCGAGTGTTTTGTACTTACATGAAATCCACCCACTGAAGGTCAGGCTGTAATTGAAGTACTGTTTCAGTTGTGATCTCTGGAGCTCTGAGCTCCAGCTTCACCTTCAGAACAAAACAGGGCAGTGCCCACCACGTACGTCCAACTGGTCCATTTTAAGAGAGTATTTGGGTTGGCCACACCTCTCCTCGAAGGTGGATAACTGTGGGTGTGCACAAATTAAGTGTTTTTTTAAGACTATTATTTATTGCTCTCACATTTGGAGCATATTCAGATGAAAGCAAAAACAAAGGCAGTTGTGAAAGAAGGACACCCAGGTAGATGCCACATCTGGTCTTTGTGCATTGATGTTAGAGCGACGTAGGTGAAATAAGACACCTCAGTGCATTCATTAGTGGTTTGTTGGTGGTCCCCTTTTGTTGAAAGGTCCAAGCAGAGACAGTAACCATGTCTGATCACTGATGGATTTCCTGACATTATTGAGCAGGACAGGCCAAATTAATGGTAATATTGTCTGGCTGATTTATCATAAATTCTCCCTGCAGTTTTAATTAGCTCTGCTCTTTTTCCTCCTCCCATTTTAATCTCAAGCATATGTGTATTTTTGTATCATTAATTTTGAAAAGTCTACAAAGCACTTGGTGTCATCTATCTAGTTTCAAAGTAGGTGCTGCTTAAATATAGTGGGAAGAACACTAGACTAGAAACCGGGACTCCTGAGTTCCTATCCAACTCTGTTACTAACCTGTAATGTGATTTTGGACATACCTTTAGCTGTATACATTTTTTTGCTGGTGCCAGTTTGCAAACCTACTTCAAGTCTTTGGGAAATAAGATATATACTTTTTACTCCATTAAATATGCATTCTCCTTTAAAGCAGAAAGTGTTAGGAACTGACATTAAGTGAATTTGCTAAGTATGTAATTTTTTTTTCCAGGCAGGTAATCCTTTATGAACAGGATAAGATTACCTTCAGGGAGCAAGTTTAGCAAAATGCCTTAATTTTAGGTCACAAAGGTGATTTCCAAATGACTCTTGTAACCCCTTTTTCCTCCTTGACATCCTAAAGGACAAGACAAGTATGGACTGCACATGATGGCTATATATCTAAACAAATGCCCAGTTGCACTTAAGAAATGTGCAACACTCTGTTCAAAATCCAGAGAGAACCAGATGTAGAATGGTCAAGCTGAAATTGAAGTGAACTTGACACATTCACTGTTAGAAGATACCTTAAAGGTACATTAGTCCAACCACAAAGCCTTGGTCAAAACACCTTTCACCTCTTAAGATTTGGCTTTCTCCAACAAGTTTCCTAATTTTAGCTGCTCACGGAAGCCATTTAAACTCTAAGAGACTCGGCTTTCTCATCTATAGGAAAGAGAAATTGGACCCAATTATCTTTAGATCTTTTGAACCTTAATAGCCTCTTACTCTGCTACACGTTTTCAGCATTTCGTAAATCTGCGCTTGGACAAGAAGACATAAAGGGGAAAACAAATAGGCAATAATGAGATTTTTAAAGTAGTAGTAAAGTTAAATACTTTGAGGTTTGGCATAATGATCTAATAGTTTACTTCCTCCCTGAGAACAGGAAGTGAAGGAAGCCTATTCACTCTTTCAAGTCAGAACTTCTTGTTAAAACTGAGTAATAAACTTTTTTATAATAAACTGGGTAATACTTCTTACTTAATGAGAAGTGGCTGAAGCTTAAGGAAGACCAACTGCTACTTCTCACAAGCAGCCAAATAACGTGTCTTTGTTATTGACCTCACATACTTCCAGAGACCCTCTCTCTTACCATTGACTGCATTACTTCGCTGTACTTTTACAATCACAGGCAAGCCCAATAAAATGTAGAGCTTTATTTTCTAAAGCATTGCTTCTGGGGGTATTTAGATTCAACAAGAGAGCATCCTACCTATGTTTTTGTAAAGTCTCTTACTCAGGACAATAAAAAGGAGCTTTCTTTTTTTTTTTTTAGCCTTGTCCAGGAAAGCAGGTGTCTCTTGAAAGTCTCATTCCCACTTTCATTTGGGGCATGTTGAGACTGGGTACATTAATATGTGAAAAAGACTTGTCCAATGTAAAAGGGGGGGCGGTTTATTAATAGGGCAAAAAATCAAGAGTGATCACACCCAACTATGGGCCAGCAGCCATAATACTTCCCTTCAAAAAGAAGCAAGGTGAGCTAAGACCTAGTCATAATTATTCTAAAACAGTGCAAAGAATATTGATCTCTTGATATATGGCTAACAACTGTCTCAAAAAAAAAAAAAAAAAAAAAGACTCCAAACTTCCTAATGCAAATATCAGTTATAGTCCCAGGGATTTTGAAAAAAAAAAATTAAGTTCTAAGCCCTCAAGTATAAGTTTGAATAACTTAACCTTTTTAAGAGACCTCTCTATGAAATATAGCTTTTTGGCCTGAGGTATTTTCTTTGGAGGAAAGGAAAAGAGTAAGAAAAATAAAAATAAATTTTAGAAGAAATAAGGAGAGAAGAACATTCAAACAGAATAGGACTAAAAATATTATTTCACAAATAGCAAGTGTGTGTGTGTGGGGGGGGAGATTAAAACAAAAATAAGTTTGCTTAAAATGCAAAGAAAGAGATTATCCAAGGGTAAACCTCTTAGTTCTGTTTTGGTGAAGAAATTGGTTTCCTTCCTCCTGCAGGCTTTGATCAGGTGCGATCTGCACAGAGTCAAAGAGGCCAATGGCACACACTCTCTGCTGGGTTGTCTTGACTTATCCTTCTCCACACTGACCAGGCCACCCATCACCAATGGGAGCAGCACTAGGACGCATGAGGGCATGCCAACAAAATCTTGATTGGCAGTCTGGCATCCCCTCTGCCCCATTCCCCCTGGCTGAAAAGTGCCCCTTCATGGTCCCTGATAATGGCCCCAGGATGGATGCACTTCATAACTGCTCACCATAAGAATGTGGAGCAAAGGGGCTGCACCCAATAGCTTTTACCTTCTAACATGGTAAATGAGGAGTGGAGTGTGGGTATGGCTGAGAGCGAGAGTGAGCAAGCAAGGATCCTCTGGCGAGGTAACAGAATAACAATGAGAGATAATGCAAAAAGCAGAGACATTTAAAAATATTTTTATGCATTTAATATTTGTCTTTTCTTGTTGTTGTTGAGTCACTAGTAACTAAGCAGAGCATTTGCCACCCAATGGACCTTCCTTCACTAGTTTTCCAAGTTACAATACCATGCTAAAGAGGCAGTGAACTTGGTGCTCAGTTCAACACAATTATCCTACATCATATCTGGGTATGAAGAATGTTCTTCTCTCAGAGGTGACACAGATTGTTTGATTACAAGATGAGGAAATGTGGCCTGCTGTCCTCTGAAAGCCTTTCTCTTTAGATCATGGAAGCTTGAACAACAAAAAAATGGGATAGATTTCATTTAAATCCTAAAGTGTCTGCAGAAATTCATCTCACTAGAATTTTTTCCCAGTTAGGCAATGGTATCTAATCTTCTATCATATAATTTGTATTTTTGACTATATGTGTTATCTTAGTGGCTGAAATGCTTTGTACAACAAAAAGAAAATCTTTACTTTTGTGGGCTACAAGCCAGAGTTTAGAAGGAAGAGGCCTTTATGAAACACATTTCCTGTGACTTAAGAGGCTCTTTGAAGACAAAATCCTGAGAGAAGTTTCAGCTCATTCCTGACCCCGATCCTGTACTTGACATGAGTCATGTTTTTAGCAGGCACTCCCGTGTGACTATATAAATTCACTGTGTCAATAGTCTGCATCCTGGATTAATTTGTATAAGGTATCTGGGGGAATGCTGACTTCATTATGGAAATAAGGTTAGTGGGTGCCTTGGAACTGCCTTTTTAGAGTTCTGAAGCTCAGCACATTATTATTCTCACTTCAGCCACGCTCTGGAGGGATCAGTCTGGTGACTTCATGAGCCTAAGTATTGGGAAAAAATATTAGCACGACTGAATCAAGCAAGTCCTGATATATTACTCCTTATAAGAAAGTTAGTGCATTAACTCTCTCTTTATCACTGATTGGATCAGAATTGCATATAATCTGATTTGTGAAATGCTGTACCTGCATATGAAAGTACAGTGTGTCAATAAGGAAAACCCTCCCAGTTTCTGTAGGATGATGTGGCAGCATGTGCGCATGTGCAGATGATGACGTAACACTGTGTATACAGCAGAGCAGCCCATGGCCATGCCAGTCAAGATGTGGATGGTACAGAGGAAAGTTCAGTGTGTTCTGTAGCTCGCTAAATTCGAATCCATGACCAGAGTGCAACGTGAATATTGGTGTGTTTATAATGAAGCGCCACCACATAGGAATAACATTACTCGGTGGGATAAACAGTTGAAGGAAAACCGGCAGTTGGGTGGAGAAACTCCATTCTGGTAGGCCATCAGTCAGTGACGAGTCTGTAGAGGCTATACGGGATAGCTACCTAAGGAGCCCTAAAAAATCTGTGCATGAGCCCACGTTGAACTGCACTGAATAGGTATGAAACTAGGAGCGTTTTCCTTTTATTTGGTGCAGATTTCACATTTCTGTCATCTTTTGTTGCTTTCCTGTGACCGGTCAGAAGTGCACCATGACTTTACGGACACACTGTACTTAGAAAGAGGAAAATGCACAGACTCAGAAGTTGTTGAGGAGAGGAGATTGCATGAAGTGTAAAGGCGATGTCAAACAGTCTGTCCGTGAATATGACCCAGAGCTTTTAGATTCTTCCTGGTCTCACCTTACTCCCATTTTAATGATTTTTTTTTTTTCTAAAGAAAAGGCACACTTTCCAGTGACTCCAGAGTTCATGCTCTGATGTGAGGTTAAAAGCGTTTATATATCCATCCCTTTATAGCTCTTATGATCTTGATCAGCTTATTTATCTTCTCTTAGTCTCCACGTCTTCCTTTGTGAAAGGAGGATCAGATAGCAGACTGACCTTGCAGCAATGTTTTGAGGCTTAAATGTGGGAAGTCATGTTACTCATTTAACACAGTTCCTGACACAGAGAGAGACCCAGTGAGTTAGCGTAGCCATCTTTCATATTTTCATCATCACCATTTGTCAAGACAGATGCAAAGTGATGGTATCATTCAAACATTTACGTGGAGTCGTTAAATGGGCATGTACTGTCTGTGTTTTCTTATTTTTTTATTTGTTTTTAAAACAATAGGGCTAAGCCACAGGTTGCATTAACATTGTCTAATGCCATTCACAATGACAGTGAGGATGTTTGAAGAGAAGATGGCAGTCAGGAGGAAGTGAAGATGGCAGTCAGGAGGAAGTGAATTTGATCCCTTATTTCCACATAAGTGCCTCACTTACCGTGAACATTTTTATTTAACCTTTCTTCTGCTTCATCAGTTTTGAAAATGAAGAAATCATATTGAGCTACCATGTAGCAATGATACAATAAGTTAGTTCTAAAGTGAAAATTTAACTCTTTTGTAAATGTAGAATTATTAAATAGTAATTTGCCTTGCCCAATGATACTTAGCTTTTTACAGGACAGAAGTGTTAGGGTCTTATCTTTAGTCCTCAAAACACGAAACCCTGGAACATTGTTCCTCATTTTTAACCCTATTTCTTCAGCGCCAATTGCAAGCATGTTTACAGTCCTTGTTTTGATCCTGGTAAAGCCAAAGAAGCGAAGTGAGATACACTCAGAAACAGATTTTCCCTGGAGGGCGACTCAGCCTTCTTAGAGATAATCAATACCTTGAAAGGGGGACAACGTTTAATCTTTGGAAACAATAATCACATTCTAAATATTGGCATAGCCGATAAGAGACGGAGCTGCTTCGTTGTTTATCTTGCTCGATACCTTGTCTCGTGCTCCGAAACTGGGGCTTCCTTTGGGGACAGAATCCACTACGGTGACATTTAGAATCACCTAATAAGTCATGCTTTTTTATTTTTTTTTCCAGACCTCATTCCTTCATCCTCTAAGCTTTAGGCAAGAGAGCTGGCAGAAGAGAGCATTTCCCTGTACACTTCCACATTGCCCTTACGCAGGAAACTTTGAGTGGCGTGTTGAATGGCATGTGTGTTCTGGAAGAGCGCAGTTAGCTGAGTGACTTTATCCACCCCCCAAAAAGTATGAAATTAACAACATGCAATGCCATTCATTTATGTAAACCTGTTTTCAAGATAGCATTTATCTTAGCATATCCTCTACATTTGTCAAAGTCTGGAAAACTACTTACCTTGACACTTTTGGAGGGCCCTTATTCTATTTTATTCTCTATTGTGGTGTTAATATTGTGATTAAAAAAAAAATTACAGGTGTTGTAAGTTGGTATTACCCTCCCACTTCTATATCTTCTTCCGATATTCACACACACGCTCGTGCGCGTGGCATACACACCCCCACAACTACAAGTCAGTTAAATCATTTTAGCGTTTCTATTTTATCAAGTGGAATGGAATGTCCATGCTTTAACCTGATGACATTTAGACACACTTGCATCAAGTACCACAGTTCTAGCTGCAGAGGAAGCTCAGCTCCAACCTATCAGCTAAAGCTGCTGACTTCTGCTCTTGGAAGGCACAAGAAAAGAACTATGGCTGAGCTTATAGTAGAAGAAAAAAAATAATGTCCTTAAGCACTTCACTTCCGGCCTATCCAAGTCCTGCCAAGTCTACCTTTATACGAAAATTTCACTCTCGATACCTTCACACATACTCTCCGTTCTTTTTCAACAGAATAGCTTGTTTGCTTTTCTGTTTCTACTCTTTGTTGAACATTTACAGTATCCCAGTTGCTAAAGCGGGCACTTTATATTATTCATTTCACTCATTTACTCTTGCAATAACCCTTTGTGGGGTGGTACTGTCCCGTTTATGGCAGCTACTCTGATACAGTGAGGGGGAAACACAACAAATGTGTGCCTAGTAATGCCTTCACCATGCTCTAGCATAGAAGGTTGCTCATGTAGGTACTGTTTCCCCCATCAGACTGTATCTCATTCTTTATTAGATTTTGAGCAAACAGGATAGTGCCAGGATAGTCAAGATTGCCCATATGAATGAATCCCTGCTTATAAGTCATGAGAACCCCCCAAAATATCATTCTATCCAGGGACTCGCCCTTCTGTACCAAAGATCACACGTTCAACATGATCAGTTATTTAGTAAGACGGAAACATCTAATATTTCTTACATGCCATATTTTCAATTCAAAAGGTTTTATAAACTTCAGGTTCTTAAAAATATGAGTGTGTCTATAGTTTTATCATTTGATAGCAATAATAACTGTCCGCACATGCACTGACATGTGAAGATGTTACCAATACAATGTGAGGTGGGAAAACAACAGGTTTCATAACAGTGTACACAGAATAAGTCATTTTTTTTTAATTTTTTTTTTTTTTTGCATTTTTCTGAAGCTGGAAACAGGGAGAGACAGTCAGACAGACTCCCGCATGCGCCCGACCGGGATCCACCCGGCATGCCCACCATGGGGCGACGCTCTGCCCACCAGGGGGCGATGCTCTGCCCATCCTGGGCGTCGCCATGTTGCGACCAGAGCCACTCTAGCGCCTGGGGCAGAGGCCAAGGAGCCATCCCCAGCGCCCGGGCCATCTTTGCTCCAATGGAGCCTTGGCTGTGGGAGGGGAAGAGAGAGACAGAGAGGAAGGTGCGGCGGAGGGGTGAAGAAGCAAATGGGCGCTTCTCCTATGTGCCCTGGCCGGGAATCGAACCCAGGTCCTCCGCACGCTAGGCCGACGCTCTACCGCTGAGCCAACCGGCCAGGGCCAGAATAAGTCATTTTTTAAACACCGATGCATCTTCAGTCATATTTTTTTAGTCTTCATTCATTCTTATGTTATCAACCTCCTATTGTTGGCTACTTGGGCTATTTCTAATATTTTTATTAAGTATTATTATTAGAAGAAGAAGGGGAAAAAAAGCTTATACCAAGTATCCTAGTACAATCTCACTGTGTGCCTTATTATTATTATTGTTGTTGTTATTATTTATTAAGTGAGAGGTGGGGAGGTAGAGAGACAGACTCTTGCATACACCCCAACTGGGATCTACCTGGCAAGCCCCCCCCCCCACTGGGCAATGCTCTGCCAATCTGGGGCCACTGCTCTGTTGCTCGGCAACCGAGTTATTTTAGTGCCGGAAGCAAGGCCATGGGGCCATCCTCAGCATCCAGGGCCAACTTGCTGGAACGAATTGTGTCATGCTGCAGAAGGGGGAGAGAGAAAGAGAGAGAAGGGAGAAGGAGAAGGGTGAAGAAATAGATGTTTGCTTTTCCTTTGTGCCCTGACCAGGAATCAATCCCAGGACTTCCACATGCCAGGCCGACACTCTGCCATTGAGCCAATGGGCCAGGGCCAAGTCGACTTATTTTGTCAGGATAACAGGACCCACATGGTGTCCACTTCAATGCAGTGGTTTGGTGTGAGTTGCCTCTCTGCCTCGAGGACCGGGCTTTACCTCTGAGAGCAGTGACTGCCACATTATCTAGTGACTGCAGTAATGTGAGTTCATGTGACAGGACTACTGAAGCCCGCCAAAGGTCATCTGCATCTTATTTATCAGTGAGTTCTCTGATACCCCTGAGAAATACTTATCTTTTCCAAAAGCCTGTCCCTGAGCTGACATCCTATGATCAGTGGCAACAAAGGCCAAGTGTTCTTATATAGAGAGTAATTGCGTCTAACCTGATACATGTTACCACTGGGCCAGGGCCTCATCAACTCTGAGTTCTGTGGGATTGGGTCAAATTAGGACAACAAAAGAGAAAGAAAGAGAAAACAAAAAAGAGTGCCTCAGATGCAATAAAGACAAAGAACTAACTCTCACAAGCAAGCACTGACTCTCTCAACCATAGCACTAGAATGGGACAGACGTTTTAAAATAAATTTAATTCACAAAAATTTTTTAAACAAGGTACTCTAGGAAGTAGAAGCTTCTTGCTGGCTTCCTTGCTGGTCATATCAAATATATGGTCTTATACAGAGTTTCTTAGCCCCTGGGCAAGCTGATCCTGCCCAGGACCCTCATATTAGAACCAGGACGGACTCACTGGTGCTGGTCATATCAAATATATGGTCTTATACAGAGGTTCTTAGCCCCTGGGCAAGCTGATCCTGCCCAGGACCCTCATATTAGAACCAGGACGGACTCACTGGTGCAGACATGTCTTGAGTACTGACTGTAGCTAGCACCATGTTATTTGCTGATGTTGACACTGCCACAAAGCACCAATAGGGGTTACCAGGTAAGAGGAAGCAGAGTAATGCTGGCAGAGGGAAACACATACCCAGAAAGCAGTGGTCAACCTACATGGCTCCTACATGGAATAGCAAGTAGTCTGGCGTTGCTGGAGGTGGGTTGCGGGCTTTAGAGTAATGGGAGATGAGGCTGGGTAACATCGCAGGAAGTGACAGACAGAGGCCCTTGCATCTCCATAGCACTTAGGTGCTCACCTGTTTTTTTAATGGGCACTGAACTTGCACCCCAGTATGAATTCTTGTTATCATCTGTAAACATCACTCCAGTGCCTTCCCATGGAGCTTAGATAAGACTAAGTCCTTCACGTGGCCTACAAGCTCTGATACAGTTTGTCTCCTGCCTCATTCATCTCATTCCTTACCAGGCTTGCCTCTTCTTCCTAACCCCATGCTGTGCTCTGGCCATATTGTCTTCCTTGAGCTTTGCTAACGGGCCACATTGCTGCCTCCTGACCAAGGGCCTTCTGCACATCCTGTTTACATGAAATCCACTTTCCTTCTTGTCGCTCTTGCATATTTATTCTTCTTATCCCTCAACCCACAGCTCAATTACTTTTTACTCAAGGGATGCTGCCCCCAATGACCTTACTGGATCTAATATCACACTTAGATGCTCCCATAATGCCATGTACTTTTCTTTCACAGTACTAAAGGAGGGATAATTAGCAGCGGTATTTTGATATAATTATTGGATTAGTTTTGGTTTCCTCTAACTAAGTAGCATGGTCATCAGTGAATTTGTCAACATCTGTTAGGGTGCTTACCATGTGCCTCACACTGTCTGAGGTATTTTCTATGTATTATTTCATTCCCATAATTGTCTCTATTACACAGGAGATAAATCTGAAGGAATAGTAAAGTTAAATAACTCACTCAAATTACACAGCTAGTAGTTGATGAAGTTTGAATTTGAACTCAGGCAGACTGGATCCAAAATTTTTTAAGTCTTAATCACTGTGTTTTCACTGACCTCTAAGGTCTAGTTCTAACATGTAGTAATTGATCAATAAGTATTTCTTGAAATTATGAAAGGATAAATCAATTAGTTATTGAAAACTCCACATATGCTCAACGCAACTGAGGGAAATTAGGCATGGCACAAAAGAACCATGATAGACACTTCGTTGGCAGGAATACATTCCAGAGAAGATTCAGGAAAGAGAAACCCTGGAGTACTTTGTGTGATCTGTGATAAAAAGCTTATAAAATGTTAACTAAAGAGATTAGTTCTGTGGTTTATGTGTCCGTCATTGTGATCTTTCCCAATATTGACTTTTGGGTTTGTTCAGTGTCTATGATCCTGAAGGCTCATGTTTATAATCTTGAGTGATTATATTTGCTGAAGGTTTCCTTGAAAACTTCAAAATAGAGAGAGCAAGTTAATGGTGAGGTCATCCAGGGCTCTGCCAACCTATGGCTATCTTGCTTACCCAAAAGCTAATTACTTTTCTCTGTCTCATCTCTGTAAAATAAGTACTTCATAGCTTTGTGTGTGTGTGTGTGTGTGTGTGTGTGTGTGTGTGTGTGTGTGTGTGTGTGTGTGTTTTACAGAGGCAGAGATAGACAGGGACAGACAGACAGGAACGGAAAGAGATGAGAAGCATCAATCATCAGTTTCTCGTTGCGCGTTGCGACTTGTTAGTTGTTCATTGATTGCTTTCTCACATGTGCCTTGACCGTGGGCCTTCAGCAGACCGAGTAACCCCCTGCTGGAGCCAGCGACCTTGGGTCTAAGCTGGTGAGCTCTTTGCTCAAGCCAGATGAGCCCACGCTCAAGCTGGCGACCTCAGGGTCTCGAACCTGGGTCCTTCCACATCCCAGTCTGACGCTCTATCCACTGCGCCACCACCTGGTCAGGCAGTTTTGTGTTTTTATGCATTGACATTTCCCAATGATTCTAAAAAGATTAAAGAAAGAGGTAGGACTATAATTGAAACTAGTTTTAGAACCTTAGACATTGGATTATAATCAGAAACCCACAATCAGACCATCCTTTGCATGATCAGACTCTGGTAAAGCAAATTTAGTCACCTAATGGACTTGTCTTTACAAACCCTGTGCTGGGAGATCAAGTGGAAAAGTCTGTCTAAATTGTTATTATTTCTATGTAAATATCAGTGCATATGTGGTTTCTATATATTATGTGTTACACCATTATCAATTGCATTCAAGCAGTGCTAACTAGATGACTATGTTTCAATTTCACTGGATAGTCTATGCTTTCTGAATTTGTTACAGGACAAATGAGGGCAAGTATGTGAGGGTAGCATTTGGTGTTGTGGGAAGTATAATTTGTGACTTATAATATTGGAGGTTATAGTATATTTATACATAATATATATAAATATATAAAATGATATATAAAGCAAGTTAGCCAACTTGCTTTAGCCAACAGTGAAATTGTTAAATGGAGCAGTGACTTAGATACTTGAGTACTCCTGTATTTACTGCTAAAGAAGAAATGTAGTATGAAGAACAAGATAATGTTGGTCTCAGGTGATAATACGACATACATAATTCTGTGACTATTTATGCCATAACCAAGGCAGATTTACATTTAGCTGGCTTTTGTATAGAATTGTGCTACTGAGTTGACATTTTTTATTAAATTTTATTAGAAGATATTTAATACATAAAACAATAAAATTACTTTTTATTTATTTTGGCACTCATGCTAGAATAGAGTGTTCTAACTGGTGAAAGAAGGGGAGATTCTAACTCTAAAGGACAACTCTAGGCAACTTTGAACAACCTCGACAAGCCTAATAAACCCAGGACGAATTCAGTGATAATTATCTGCAGTCATCCAATTTCAAGTTAGGGTAGTAGGATATGGATTTAGAGGGGATTCTCAGTGTCGGGTAAAGATAGGGTTGGTTATTTATAGGGAAAGCTATTCTGTGTAAGATAAGTAAAACTAAAGGTCTTCCCAGAGAATAAAGTTACTGTAGATGCAACCAAAGCCAGGACAAGTTTCTGGACTAGAAGATGAGGCTTTAAAGTGGAATAAACCAGAAGCATAATTCAGTAGGAGTCGATTGAGTAGGCCACATTCACATGTCAGCTGGCCTTTAGAGCTACAGTTTCAGAAGTCCACCCTACCACCCCAGGTTGGAATGGGAGAGATGACAGTAGGGACCCAGGGAAGGGTGTAAATGAAGGGTCATTTAGGCGTGAAAAGACCAAGTAGACATTCTGACCAAATCAGTAGAGGGGCCTCATAGTAGAAGCCTCAGTAAAAAGGCTAAGTTTTGAGATTCTGTCTGATAACAAGAATGTTGATTCAGCATATATGGGAGCTACAGATTAGATTATTTCCAAATTCTAACTGCTGGTCAATAGAGAGCAAATCATACACTCCCATTACTTGCTCTAGAACTGGTTGTGCTGAGTCATGATTTATCCCAGGTCCTAGTACTGAGCCTGGCACTAACCAAGTGCTCTATAAATGGTTCAGGAATGAATGAATGGATGATGAAATGAAGTGAGTGCATGAATAAATGAGTAAAATGTTAGGGGCAGATTGGGTGGGACTGTAACAGACAAGAGCTGACAACTTTAAAGGACCAGCTCAAAAATCAGATTCTCAATACAACGTACAGAGTTAATTACTCCTCTCCTCGGTCCCTATGGTGATTTATTTATTCTGCTTTAATAGCATTTATCAGTCATATCATAATTACATTCAGTGAATCTCTTTGCATCCTACACTATGAAATGCTTAACCATTGGGACTGTTGGTTTGTACCAATAGTGATGCACGTAGCATCTGGCACAAAGTGCATACTCGGTAAATATTTACCAAACTAAGTCTGTAAAGTTTCTGATGCACCAGTGTCATTTGTGACCCATGCCTCCTTCATTTAAATAAGATCACAAGGCTTTCGTGATCATGTGACAGTCACATTTGAAAACCAGAACAGTTGCCTTTTCAATATCATCGTTTCTTCTTCCAACCCTCAGGTTCCCTGTGGGCACAGTTACCTCTTCCTTTACCTCCTGCATATCATATACCATTGAAGGTTATCTATTAGTGCTGTTCTTAATTGCCCCATAGTTCATACAGTTCTCTGATGCACAGAAATGAGCTCTCTCTATAGAATCATGCAGTATTAAGAGACCCTCTGCACTGACACAGATGCAAAGACCACACTGAAAAAACAAAGAATGTGGTCAGGGGCCAAGAGGGACAGAGCAGGAGAGCACGAAAGGAATGAAGAAGGGAGTTCTTCTCTCCTTCCTAATGTACTGGGGGGCTCAGAAGGGGCATCATTTTGTACTCCAGCAGTGACATTTTAATTTATAAACTAAGAATGTACCGATCGCCAACTGCAAAAATTGATTTGGTTGTTCATCTGATTCAACTCATGTCAGAGTTTGAAAGTAATTATGATAGCGGAGCTGATAGGCAGGCAATTACATTTTTGTTCTCTTGCTTGCCAGCTCCTTCCCCCTCTCTTTTCCTCCCCACTCCTCCACCCCCAAGGTGGTTTTTGTCGGGAAGGCAATGTGGGCAGAAGACAAGAGAGTAATCTTTGGAGAAGTGGTCTATGGACTCCTGCAGCACATATAATAAACAGCATGTTGTCTTGGCTAGCCTGTTATGTTAGTCTAATTTCTGTTAGCCTCTTAGGAAAACGAACCAGATGAAAGATGCAGATGATTTTGTCTTTTTTTTTTTTAAGTATTGAATAAAAAATGCACATGCACTAAAGGCATCTGCTCTTGACTTGCATTTGAGTTGTTTCCTATGTCTATAGACACAGGGTGTCCTTTTAAAGAAAGTTTTCTTCCAAACCACAATACAAACAGGAACCTTGGGTACAGAGAGATATAGGTGGGGTTGAAATCTAGGCCAGTGTTGGAAAATAGATTCCATGGGATATTGAAAATACCCTGGAAAAAAGTAGTACTAGAAATAGGACATAGTATTGAAATGAAGAAAGAAGACTTTTTTTCCTGGAAGCAATACCTGGCATGTAGACCTAAAGTAATGTAGAGAATTGAGTTAAGAATGGATCCTCAGGTAAAAAATCACTTTGTAGATGAATGAAGAGATTAATGGATGGACATGGATTTCTTGATCTATTTTTATTTTTTTATAAGGGCGTGTATTTGAAAACACTAAAAATTCCAAATTTTTAGGCTCACTAGAATGGCTTTTCTGGTCCTAAGCAAGTGAAATCAGAATTCTAGGCTTGGCGAGTCTCCTAAATTAGTCCAGGAAATATTGAGATATCTAAGTAATTTGAAATATTTGTTTTAGAGACAATATTGGAAAAACCTTAATAGATTCCATCCCAAGATTGATGGCATTCAGATTCATATCTCTCCTCCCAGAAAACTTGTGGCTTAATAATTCACTACAACTATTTTAAGGTTCCAAAAAAAAAAAGATCGTCCCTCAAAAACTACCATACCCCAGATCCAGGCTTTTTTCGACATTCTCTAACTTCTCTATAAACCTTTCCACTCCCTTGTCCACATGGTAACTTGGCATATACACTCTTAATAAGTGAGCGTCCTGCACAAAGGAAATGTATCAGATAAAATTGACTGGATTAATGTAAGATACTGCTAGTGTGGAACATACTATTGGCTTGAGGCTCTACTACCTGCAAGGAAATGTTAGGGAGTAAATAAACAAGGTATACCTGAAAAATATTTCAACTGCAGTTTATATTATTTACATTAAATAATGAAAAAAAAAAGGCTGGAGGATATATATGTGGGAAGAGGCTCAAATGAAATATGTAGATTCGCAGGGTCTATGCATAATCTAAACATATTCTTATGTTGTCTGGTTTAAAATAAAAAATTAACTGTTCATATATTTTCATTTACCGATGTAGCTTTATATCTGAGCCTCATAAGAATAATGTTACTTTCATAGATCTGCTCAGGTTTAAAGGCCCTTTTACGTACTACTTCACCTTCCTGCACTGTCTGGCCACAGCTTAGTGGTTAAATGAAGGACTTTGGAATCAGACAGATCTGGGTCAGAACTGGAGATTTGCTACCTACTCCTTGTGAATTCTCAAGCTCTCTGAACCTGTTTCCTCTTCTGCAAAACAGAAATGGTAAAAATTTCATTTGGGGATAATGATAACCTACTTAGCGCAGTGCTTGGCACACAGCCAAACCTTGGTAAAATGCGTTCAATTGTATCGATGTGTTTGTTTTAAATACATTCACTCTGCAACTCTTTTTATTTGTGTAGAGACTTTAGCAGCTGTCTCTGGATCTTTGAAATTATCAGATTCTCTTCTGTTTGGACTTTGGGGCTTTTGTTTAAAACCAAATCATCTCAGCAGCCACATCCATCCTCCACCATCATAGCTGATAACTACAAGCATCCCGCTTTGGACGCAGAGACCTTCTTTGGCCTGTATCACCAGCTTTCTAGGCACTCTCTCTGTCTCCTATCCCATCACCTCTTACTATAGATTTTTAGGCAGGCTTCCCTCTGTACTCACCCACCAGGCCTACAGCAATCTGTCTCATCCCAAAAGGTTGGTCCAGAACAGTGATTTTCAGTCAATGTGCTGCAAGACATTTGACAACAAGCAACGCCTGGCTATTCAGTCAGGATCACTACTTCTTTTCCTTTAGACTGTCAAATAAAAAACAACAACAGCCAACACAACAATATCCGTCCAGTGTTAATAAATCAAAATTATATCTATTTTTTTTTGTCAGATCAGCAAAAAAAAATGTGTATTTCGGTAGGCCGCAGAATTTTAGTAATTAGTTTATGTATGCCATGAGATGAAAAATGCTGAAAATCACCAGTCTGGAATAGACTAAATTATTTCTTATTTCTTAGTAGGGCAATTCCATGTGCTACATGCATCCATTGGCTTCTATAATTTAAATTTTATCTCTCTTTATAACATCTTCATAAGGGGGTTCACAATTCTATACTCCTACTGATTTCCAAAGAATAAAAATCTATACTAATGTATGCTGCCTGACCAGTGGTGACACAGTGGATAGAGCATTGATCTGGGGACCCTGAAGTACCAGGTCCAAAACCTCAAGGTCACCGGCTTGAGGTCAGGCTCATCCTGCTTGAGCACAGTCTCACCAACTGAGCATGGGGGTCACCAGCTAGAGCGTGGGATCATCAATATGATGCCAAGGTCGCTGGCTTGAGCCCAAAGTTGCTAGCTTGAACCCAAGGTTCAAGGCTTGAGCAAGGGATCACTGGCTTGGCTGGAGCCCCCCAGTCAAGGCCTGTATGCGAAGCAATCAATGAACAACTAAAGTGACACAACAATGAGTTGATACTTCTCATCTCTCTCCCTCCCGGTTTCTCTCTCTCTCAAAAATTAAAAAAAAAGAAAAGAAAAGGTATACTAATGTATGCTAATGTCTCCACAGATACTTTTGGACTTTGGGGAAAACCAAATAATTTGCAAACATTTTTTTTGAAAAATTATTTCTTTGTTTGCTATCTATTTTGAGATTGCTACTCAATTTCTATGTCTTCTGGTTTATATTCCGCCTCCACATCTATATGGATTATTATTTATTTATTTATTTATTTATTTTTTTTTTTTTTTTCTGAAGCTGGAAACGGGGAGAGACAGTCAGACAGACTCCCGCATGCGCCCGACCCGGATCCACCCGGCACGCCCACCAGGGGCGATGCTCTGCCCACCAGGGGGCGATGCTCTGCCCCTCCAGGGCGTCAAGCTGCTGCGACCAGAGCCACTCTAGTGCCTGGGGCAGCGGCCAAGGAGCTGTCCCCAGCGCCCGGGCCATCTTTGCTCCAATGTACCCTCGGCTGCAGGAGGGGAAGAGAGAGACAGAGAGGAAGGAGGGGGGGGAGGGTGGAGAAGCAAATGGGTGCTTCTCCTATGTGCCCTGGCGGGGAATCGAACCCGGGTCCCCCACACACCAGGCCGACGCTCTACCGCTGAGCCAACCGGCCAGGGCGGATTAATTATTTAATAATTACAAAAATCTACCTGACCAGGCGGTGGCACAGTGGATGGAGCGTTGGACTAGGATGCAGAGGACCCAGGTTCGAGACCCAGAGGTCGCCAGCTTGAGCACGGGCTCATCTGGTTTGAGCAAAAGCCCACCAGCTTGAACTCAAGGCCACTGGCTCCAGCAAGGGGTTACTCGGTCTGCTGACGGCCTGCGGTCAAGGCACATATGAGAAAGCAATCAATGAACAACTAAGGTGTTGCAATGCACAATGAAAAACTAATGATTGATGCTTCTCATCTCTCTCCATTCCTATCTGTCTGTCCCTGTCTATCCCTCTCTCTGACTCATTCTCTGTCTCTGTAAAAAAAAAAAAATAATAATAATAATTACAAAATCTTCACTATGTGTATTGAGCTGAGCCCAACACTGTATCAATTTGAAATACTTAAGAGATGAAAAGTTCCATCATATAAATATCCTGGTTAACAGAAAATCCTTTGTTAAAATGTTGCTGGTATAAATATTTTTACATCCTTTCTATCTTAGAAAATTATTATTAGAGTCTTTTAACTTTAGTTCAAGATCTTACATGCCTAGGGGTCATTTCAGTGCCCCGAGAATCTGGCAATGTGGTACATTGGGCTGCACCTGAATCATCTACCACCCCCTCAAAAAAAAATTCTTGTGAAAATCTTTTTTTTTTTGATTAGCAAATCTGTGATATTAATTTGACTTTTGTGTAAGATACATCTCTTTCTCTCTTTAAATTTAAGCACGTTGAAACTTCTGGTTCAGAAGGTAAAAAAAAAATTTTAAACAATAATTGGTAAAAATATTTAAAACTAAATAAAGATCTACTTCTGTTTTGTAAATTAACCTCATTATTTTAGAGGTTAATTGAATTTTATCCTATTAGATGCTAGAGTTCTTTCTCTTCATTCTTGATATTCAGTCTTTCTGCCTACCAATTTATTTATTTAACTCTTGATCGGCTGCTAAACCCACACCACAGGTTAGTTGACCCAATCCAAATGGCTGGCCTATAACTAAAGAAATAAAAACATGTTTTGTGAAGAATATATATGAAGTAGAGAAGTTAGAGGGGGAGTGATATAGGGGAAAAAATAAGAATAAAATGTATGGTAATTTATATGGTCTGCTGAAGAGTGCACATATCCAAGAAAGGAAGATAGTAAGCTGATATCTGTTACCATGTATCACCACACTGCAGTATTTAATCCTTTGTCCACACTCAATGGAAGTATGTGGACAAGAAGAATTGATGTTACTCCCTCAGTTCTTCTCTGGGTTCCAACACTCTGATCTACTGTTTCATCACACTTAGCATTCTAAAGACACTAGAAAGAGCTATGTTTCACTTGATCGAATTCTTTTTTTCAGTCTGGACAGTGACACAGTGAAGTTCAGTAAAGACTGACATGCATTGGCATTTGGTGTGACTCAAGATACAAATTGAACTCACTGCTATGGAAGCAGCTGTCTGTACAACTATAATTCCCACCCTCGGACCACCAAAGCTAATATGCGTGGGCTTATAGTGCTGATAGCAGGAATCCAAGATAATTCCTGTTTTACTGGTGTTACTCATCAAAATTGTATTTACTTGTCTATTCCAAATATGCAAAGGTGATGGAGAAAAGGCTTCTTAAGTGTTCTACCATTTCGTTCTATGCTGCCTCACATGCATTGAGTAATGTGACTTCGATTTTACCTGCCTCATTGCAGGTAAAGAATCTCAGAGTGTTCACTGCATAAGAACAAACCTGCCTCATTCATAACCACTAGTAGCTGACAACCTTTGGACTCCTTCCACAGCTTGAAAACTCTTCTGTCCCTTGAAAGCATCATGCACTGTGCTATAAATACAGTTTTTACTTCCGAAGAGGACATATTTTAAACAAGCTGTCACTTAAAGGGAAAGCTCAGGGAAGCTTTAATAGCAAGGTGACTAAAATGTAGAAGATATTAAGTGCCCCTCTCTCTTCTCTGTGGCAGCCATGAGCCAGATTCATGTCAATGAACCATAAGACTGGTGTCACAATGCAAAAATAGTACGTGGAGGCTTGCAAGACTTGGTTTTGGTCTTATCTGTGCCAAGGCTAGTTTGACTAGCTATGATAGACACAGCATTATATGTAAAGAGTATTCTAAGAGTACAATCCCTACACAAGTGAAAAGCATGATTATTGTAATCCCAAAAAGATTTTTAGACCTATGTCTCCCATTTGATGGAACTAGGATATGGAATACCAAGATGGATGATATTTATTTTGTGTATTCCAACATACATTGTGATCTTTGGGTGGGAGCATTTAAAAATGAATAAATGAAGCCCTGGCCAGTTACCTCAGCCAGACAGAGCAACATCTCAAAACACCAAAATGATGGTTCAATCCTGGGTCTGGGACACATGCAGAAAGCAACCAATGAATGTACAACCAAGTAGAGCAACACACGAATGCTTCCTTTTCTCTCTCTCTAAGATCAACCGATAAAAAAAAATGCATAAATAATACAGACTTGGTATATGACAATGGTTTTTTATCATTCTTATACAATAGCTCTAAAATATTAATCAATAATGAGTATTTGGAAACCTTTAGCCAGTTTAGCCAGTTTCCACAATATTGCCTAGGACCGCTGAAGAGCTGATTTTAAGATATAACTTCTATGAGTTTACAACATATAGAGAAGGAAATTGATGCCAATGAAAACTGGAGAGAGAAGCCCATGGGAGTAATTATCTGAATTTGGATTTTTTCTGAGATTTATTCTGTCATACATCATGACAATTGTAGGAGGTCTACCATGACCCAAAGATATAATAAGGATTATGGCCCCGTGTACAGGACAACACTTAGATTCATCAACTCCTCCTTGACATGTCCCCTTTAAGTCCCTGCGTCCAGTGTTCAGACACCAGGGGAGAGGAGGAGATTTGTCTTCTGCAGGCAAGGCCCCTCTGCTGAGAATTGAAACAAGGGGACACATTGACACTCTCCTATCTTTCAGAAAAATAACTGCTGTGATCACATAAATGTCCCGAGAGCTTTTCCCTGATGGAAGTGTGTTTTTAATGATAGGATTTTGGTATCCAGCCCTCTGTGGATAGCTTGGCATCTGTCTTGTTATATTTAAACAGCACAGACTGATAAAGTAGATGCTAATTGGCCATTGGTGACTAGAATGCAGGTCTTTGTTACTCAGCCTTTCAGCTAACTGATCATTAACTAGGAGGAAATGTTTGACCCAGAAGGTCATTACTGTTATTAAGTGGGAAAAGAAATTAAAATGTTCCAAATTGATTTTTTTTTTATGGATCAGATGAGGAATTAAAAAAAAAAAGGAAAGAAAAAGAAAAAATAATAGCTCACATTACAATGGAGTCAGTATTTATTTAGGGCTCCACTGTTTTCCTGTCCCTTAAAGACCGAATGGTAATGTTTATGGTGCAAGGGCTGTATTTTCCAAGATTTCATTGTGTAATCTCTAGAACCTCACTATTTTGACATTCACTAAAAAGAAGAATTTTCAAAGCATTTTTCAGCCCCATCCAAAGAAGGATTCCTGTAATCTTCAAAGGAAATCATTTTGTCTGGGTGCCACACAGTTTGTTAAACAGGCTTTGAGTAACTTTTCTAAACAATGAAAATGTGATGAAAAGTAAGTCATTGCCTACATCTTATGTAAAATTATAATAATATGCATATCCTTAGTATTTTCTTTACCATAAGTTGTTTTACTGACTTTAGCTGAGTGAGCCTTAGCACACACTTTGCAAACAAAGGGTGAATCCCGGACTCCTTCATTCATTCTGTGACCTTGACAGTTTTGCCTCATCAATAATCTCCTCCTTGCCTTTTTAATGCAAAAAGTTAAATAAAAATGATCCCATGGGGTGCTGTGAGTCCTGGCAATTAAAACTTCACATGAAAATTGTCTCCTGAGAGAAAATATTACTCTCCCTTTTAATAAAAGGGTACAACTGAACTCTCCCTCAAACCTCTCCCTTTCAAAGGTGTCAATGTCTTACATAAAAGATGGCAACGGAATGGTGTTCAGCTGAAAAACCCAAGCAAGAGCCGAAAGTATTTCTACCCATAAAGTGTTTTACACATTTAAATATCCCAACCTTGGCTCTGACTGTAGAAATGAGGAACTGGAAGATCTGAGGTGCTCGTCCTTCTTACCCTGTTGGTTCAGTCCTGGCTTCCGTTCTGTGTCCTCTGCATTACTGCCTTTGCTTGTTTCCTTTGGTTGAATGATGCTGTAAGTTTGGAAACACCAGTCAGTGATTCACCTATGGGGCTTGGGATGCATACCTCTGAAGACTCGAGAAAGCAATTGAGTTGTTGGGAAATCTCTTTAAATAAGATTTAAAAGATACTGCGTTTATTTTTGTACATCTTTGTTTTCTCAAAAAAAAAAAAAAAAATGAGGACTCAACTGCAGCAGGCTTTTGCAGCTACGTTAAAGAGGAAATGTATTCCCGTATCAAATAGGACGAAAGAAGACGTGCAGCAATGTTTGAAGGCAAGAGCATCTGATCTCCTAAGAATCGGAAAAGCTCTTCTCTAGTTGTATTTGTAGATACTTTTTGTTGTGTGGCTTTTTTTTTTTAAAACAGGTAAAGCTCAAACGAGCAAAGTGTGGTCCAGATGGTGTTTAAAGCTGGCCGGGTTTCTTTTATGTAACTTTCTCTCTGTAAAGTGTGTTCCAGCCGGGAAGCTATTGGGCTGTTGTTAAAACTAACTTTGTCTCTTTTATGTTTTTGTTATTGTCACGCACATGTGCACACACACACACACGCACGCACACATACAGACACACAGACAGAAGTGAATGTGGCCATTCTGAATGTACGGCGTTGAATCACATCCACCGGGGCTGAAAATAACGCGGCAAGGCTCCGTTAACTGTCTCTCAGGCTGAACGTTTTATTCAGTTGGAAGACAGAAAAACTCTGCAGGATGAATTTCAAAACAGAGAGTAGCATTCTTACCCACAGATGGGACTCCTTTGTAAGGCTTCCACCTTCTCATAGAAGCCTTACTTTATGTGGAGGTGGAAACTGGTATCCCTTTAATCTCTGAAGTATATACAGTAATGACCTCATTCAGTTGCTTCCTCAGCAGTGAAAATTAGCTTGCTGTAACAGTTTCTTTAAGTGTCCAAAATATTCTTCCTTCTGGGATTAAACAAATAACATGTGCTGGCATCTGTGTAAAAAAGATCACATTGCTGGTGCACCATTAGTGTGTATATGACTTGATTTGCTTTGCCAAGTAGGGGGTGGGCTTCCCTGTTACTGTCAATGTCTCTTCTGTCTCTCTCTCTCCACATCTCTCTCTTTCTCAATCTCCCTTTCTCTGTCTCTCCCTCTCTTTATCTCTGTGTCTGTCTATCTCTCTTTTTCAATCAGTCTTCCTCTACCCCCTCTCATATACTCTCCTTTCTTCCCTTCGCATATAGGATATTACTCCACTATATAACTTCTCCATATTTTCTTTATGCTCACGCTAAACAGACTTTGTCTTTTATTCCCATTCCCTCCTTTTTACTTTCTTGTTTCTGTGCACTGATTTGTGCCATCACCTGGGTGGTTCTCCCCTCTGCTTGTTAATACCCTATTATTTTGCCAGAGCCAAACCCAAGCCATTATCTCCATGAATTTCTCTCAGCGGTCTCAGTCAGAAGTTATTGCTCTTCTCTCAGAGCCTTTCATCCCTTTTACTATTATTTAAGGACATTTATCCCAGACACTTACCTACTGAAGTATAAGCTTCTTGAGGACTGGGGTCACTTCAGATGCCATTTTGGTTTCATCAAAGCATTAGCTCAGAAAAGACTTGTGAGACATCCTTCTTGGCATAGCTGGGACTAATCCTGGAAACCACTTAACAGAAATTTGCTCAATGCAAAGGAACGTGTTCCTAGAAAAATCGAATGTGTCACCTTGACATTCTTAGTATCATTTGCTATGCAATCTGTTTAAATTTGTTAATGTTATTGAAACGCTTTGGTGCTAGTTGGCAAATAGCCACTGCCTCAAGACCCTGATTGTCTTCCACTTCCAGGTCACTTGAGTCCTCCCCGGCAGGATTTTCCTCTACACCATAGAGCAGGTTGAGGTCTGGGACCATGAACACTTCTGGGACCCAACTCCTGCACTACGGCCACTGTCTGTTCTGATTAATGAGTTTGTCTGCTGCACTGACTATTCAATACTGACTGTTAAATTTTATATGACCCCTGCCATTATCATTGTTATAGCCAGTGACACCCACAGAGGACAGTCAAAGCCACACACTGTTTAGAGGATATGTTTACCCTTCACTTAGCAGGGAACTAGTGTTCTGTATCAGTCCTGGGGATTCTTGGGCATTTTCCAAATTTGGCTGTGAAAGATAATGAGATTGGGGCCCAAGCTTAAACACTGATATAGCTGTAGCTATATCCTATGATATATATATATACAGAGGTATACTTCTTTCATAGAAAAATAACTAGGGAATTTGATTCCATTTGGACCTCTGTGTGCTGAGCAATTGGAAACATATTAAAACTATTTTAAATATAAGCATTCAATGCCTTTGCCTGTAAGATATTACTTATGTGGAAAATTAAGAGCCCAGTCTAATGTGTTTCTAGGTATACAGTCTGTGAAGGTATTTAGAACCTAAACTATATTTATTCTGCCTTTAAGAATGTTTAGAGACCAGGACCATTCAAACGTTCTCCCCCTGTAAGCATTAATGTGTGCACCAGAGAGAAGAGCAAGGGCTGATCAACTGTGTTAACTGCACAATGTTCAAGTAAGATTTATCTAAGAAAGAACAGTCTAGTGCGTTAATGTGAATATTCAAAGATAGATGTTTATCTTAATGGACCCAGAGGTACTTACAAACAGCGTAATTGCTACAGTCATTTTACAGGGCATTTATTCAGAGCCATTATGCTGATTCTTTCTTTTATAGAGAAAATTCTACTTAAAGGTTTAAAAGAGACAGGACTAGTATGGCCAAAGGACCACAGGTCCATTCTTCCTGGGCTCTGCTCAGCCGAGGCTATTGGGGATGATGCAAAGCAAAACCCAAATCTCTTTTTTGGACTTAATTGGGATTTTTTCCTTTTTTTTTTTTTTTTTTTTTGGCCAAGACTAGTCTATTAAAATGTTGAGTTTATCCAAATTCCAGAATACTACATGATCTTTGACTTACTTTAAACCTATAGTTTTGAAAATAGAAAATTAGCTTCCTGGTACATGGTTGTAAAATTGCAAGATAAGTTGCTTATGGGCTTGTCTGGACCGAGAAAATATTTTGTATCTTTGAAGCAAATAAGCTCTTCCAAAGCAGCCCCAGTTCTTGACAAACAGCTGATAAATGTACTCCTGCCCCTGACACTTCCAAAGGTCAGGATTAATAATCATCCAATAAGCACGGGAAGTCTTTTCCTCTCCATCCCGATCATGCCACTCTGTAAGCATTACTCCTGGCTTGCCCAATTCTATTTAAAGTCAACAACAGACATTCCAAGAGCACCTGCTATCCATTTAAATATATACTGTGCCCTCAAGACCTGATCCAGCACTGTCGTGGTGGTCCTGGGGTAATTTCAAACCAATAATAAATAATACCATAATATTAACAACACACCAGAGAATAGTAACATTTCTGAGTCCTGCCGTTCATTGCAATCCACGTAACAATAACATGAGGTAGATGTCATTCATTGTCTCAGACTTACAGAAAGGAGTAGGGAGAGCGAAGTGCATGTGTTCGCTCTGGGCCCCAACTGGAGGAACAGAGCTCATGTGTTCTGACCCTGAACACGACACTGTTTCTTAGATAAGACCCCTTTCTCCCTCAAGCTGCAGTCAAGGAAGGAAAACATAAGTCAGATATGTATCATCAGAGTATAATAAGCACATCAAGTGAGATTTGAAGAAAGTACTGAGTTGGCATGCTAGAGTATTTTATTTTTCAGCCATAGGGATCAAGAAAAAGCTGCATGAAAAATGTATTTCCTTTGGGCTCTAAAGAAGAATCTGTAGAATTTACCAGGAATCAATGGAATGAAGTGAAAATAGAGCTGGGAAAGGAGCAGGAAAAGCCAGAACATTGTCATGAATTTATCAGACTTGTTCAGAGCATGGCAAACATTTATTCAATAGTTAGAATGCAGAGTTGCCTACAAGGGCACATGGTGGTGAATGAGAGCATTACAAAGTCACGTTAGGAGCCAGAGGTGGAGCATCTTGAATTAAAAAAAAAAAAGTCGGCCCTGGCTGGTTGGCTCAGTGGTAGAGCATCGGCCTGGTCTGCAGGAGTCCCGGGTTCGATTCCTGGCCAGGGCACACAGGAGAACCACCCATCTGCTTCTCCACCCCTCCCCCTCTCCTTCCTCTCTGTCTCTCTCTTCCCCTCCCGCAGCCGAGGCTCCATTGGAGCAAAGTTTGCCTGGGTGCTGAGGGTGGCTCTGTGGCCTCTGCCTCAGGCGCTAGAATGGCTCTGATTGCGGCAGAGCGATGCCCCCTGGTGGGCGTGCCGGGTGGATCCCGGTCGGGCGCGTGCGGGAGTCTGTCTGACTGTCTCCCCGTTTCCAGCTTCGGAAAAATACAAAACAAAACAAAAAGTCTGGACTTATTTGATAGACAATGGGATCGATTTGAACTAGGAGAGTGGCATATTGAAATCGTTGTGAGTTTTGCTTTCTAGTGATACGTTCTAGATTTCATTAAAGAGAGAGAGGTAAGTGGAATCAGGGAGTCTGGTAAGAGAATCTCAAGATTCATCCAGGTGAGCAACCAGGGCCACTGAAATGAAAATCAGAGCAACATTTTAGATGTGGGCTTCACGGGCTCAGTGCCTGGAGTGTGATGCTGAGCAGACAGAACTCAAAGCGACCCTGAGGGTAGGGCTTGTTCGCGGAGGGCAGTGAAGCAGTAGACAGAGGCAAGCGAGGCAGCCGTGGCAGGAGGAGGTGAGCTGTTCAGCCTGGGACATGTTGATTGCAAATACTTACAAAATGTCTCATCGAAACTATTTTCCTTTACTAAGGCGAATTTTTTTTCTCGCTGCCTACCCAAGTCTGACACCATCCCTCCTGTCTGGCACTCCTTTTGGACTTTCATCTGGGCCACAGACTAGGTTTGTGAAGCATTGGCATGATTGGGGAACTCCTCAAGTCCCACTTGGATGTTATTAAAATGCCGCTTGGTGAACTGAAGTTCACCAGAGGGGGAGACCGCTCACCTGGTGCCTGGCAGCCTCACTGACTCTAGTTGCCCTCTATGGGTTACTCCCTCTACATTGTGCTTGTTTATACTTTTTATTAACAGAAAATTTGACCTGTGGCAACTGTAGAGCAGATAGATTTTCTCACTTAAGAATTCTGGAGTCTAGAAGGTAGAAGAGTGCTTGTTTGGGCTCATATCGTGTATTGAACAATATCAACTACAGCTTCTCAGGTCTTCCTTTGTTCTTGCCCTCACACTTGTCACCTGACAGTCACACGGTGGCTACAGCAGCTCCAAATGTCCCATCCAATGTGAAGGAAGAAGGGAAAGCGGTTGGACCAGACAAATTTTCCTCTTTTTTCAGAAATAGAATAAGTATTTCCAGAACCTTTAGCAGACTACCTTCTTCATCGTCTTTTCCGACCAGACGCGACAACGCTACCTCTCACTGCAAAGGAGGCTTGGTTAGGCTGGTCACCTTGCCAGCCCGAGCAAGGAGGAAAAAGCAGGATGGATATTGACAATGTCTCTAATATTTGCCTTGCCAGCTACACTGTAACCACTTGGAAGGCAGGGGCCATGTTCCATGTGCTGTTACACCCTTGTTATGCCACGCCCTCCTCCTCACCTCATACTTTGCCCAGCATAGAAGGGTCCTGGAATAGAATGTGTTTAAGGAACCAATCCTTGCCTCAGGTGCTAAGCGCCTTCTTTTGTCTCTGGTTCCCCTGAGCAGCCTTGGAAATGTAGGAGCCTCTGAATATATGTGAAAGAGACTCTCTTTCAGCAACTCTCAGGAAAAAAAAAATAAAATAGAAAGAAAGAAAGAAATAATAGGAGACAGACTACTTGCTGGGAGGAAATCTATGTGCTGCAAAAATAGAATGGTACTCGAGTGCCTTCTTCAGTAATGAATGCATAAAAAGCAGCATCTTAAATTATGAATGTGGTTTCTCGTGTTTATAGCCAGGTAATACTGTTTTATTGATTTCTGTTTATTTCCAATCACCTAAAATGAGAGATAGTGTTTGCTTAGCTACCTTGATCCCTAAGAGATCACCTTAAAGCTACTCTGCTGTATTTAGTTGTTTATTTTTTGCTCAAAGTGATTGAATCAATACACATATAAACAAAACACTTTTTTTTTTCTTTGCTCCCTAGAAAACTGGGGGAAAATACTAGAAAAGCTAAATAAAGATGCTAGGCTAAAAAAAAATAGTTTCAGCAAATGACATATTGATTTCTTTCAAAGAGACAGAGTATAAATTAAAAATATTCTTCTGACAATGTTCTGAAAGATGCCGCTGACTCAGCAGTGTTGGTACTGACTTTCTCTTCCAAGAGGGTCAGCTCGGAAAGACAGCCCGCTTTTCCCGAGATCAGCAGGCTCTCCAAGTTCTCTGTGGGGAGTGTGCCTCACTGATTATGGTAGTAAAAGGCCCTTAGTTCTATAAGATCAAGGTCTCATTTCTGGCTTTGCCATTCACCACATTACCTCTGTCTATGTTTAAGGAGAGTGTAAGATTTTCAGAAAATTTTGCGGTCATAATTCTCTTTTTTAAAGTAGTTACCTTAAAACTCTTCTCAGAATTGGAAAGATTGGAATAAACAAAGGCCAGAACTTGATTATGGAATAGTCTCTAGAATGTTCTTAAATAGTCATCTAGGTCAGTGGTCCCCAACCCCCGGGTTGCGGACCAGTACGGGTCCGTGGGCCATTTGGTACCGGTCTGCAGAGAAAGAATAAATAACTTACATTATTTCCGTTTTATTTATATTTAAGTCTGAACAATGTTTTATTTTTAAAAAATGACCAGATTCCCTCTGTTACATTCGTCTAAGACTCACTCCTGACGCTTGTCTCGTAAGTTCGACAATTATATTTAAAAATACCACAGTTTTTACGCCGGTCGCATAATTTTATTTTGTGCATTTATCCGTCCCACTCTAAAGGCCGGTCGTGAAAATATTTTCTGACATTGAACTGGTCCATGGCCCAAAAAAGGTTGGGGACCACTGGTCTAGGTAGACACAGAGGGGAGTGAGGCCGGGTCCGTGGGCACTGGAAGTGCCATGCCAGTTTAGAAGCAGCATGCTTTCTCATGCTCTTGAGGGAAGGCTAGTTAAGACCCACAGGCATGAGGCCAGGAGGGAAACACAAGGGACCCAGTTTCAGGAGCATAAACTATTTGTCATAATTTGAGTTTCTGAAAACTATGTCAGATTGCTTTGGCCTGTTCAGAAACATTTTGCAGAAATGTTCTCAGGGGCAACTGCAGATTTGGAACCAGTGCAAAATAAAGTAGGAAAAAGCAATGTGAAAGGTACTCAAATATCAAAGTTTTTTTTTCTTCTTTCTTCCAGTGTCTTTATTTGTCATAGTGGGGTTTTTTTATTTGCTATTTAATGCCATTGTAAGTAAAGAAAAGCTGAATTTTAAAATTATTAACGTGAATATTACAATTCAATTTTATGTCGTGCAAGGCCAGTTTTAAATGCAAATAGGAGATCATTGAACTCGAATGCAGAATCACTGAAATCCACCATTGGTATTTTACGGCTCATATATGCAGATGTGTTTTGTTCTTACCAGGAGCTTGAAAACACTGCACAAAACTGACTCACCTGTTTTTGCTTCACATCTAATGCATGCACCTCTACCAGCACCCTCTAACTTCAGCTGACTGATGCATAAGCTAGCACTGAGAGGACAAAGTTCTCTGCTTTGCCCTATCTTTCCCTGTTATGTCATTATTTTCAGTGGAAGTGGTTGGCTAATACAGGACATAAGAAAGGATGTGATAGATTGCCTTGGTTGTTCATGTCTCTTGGAACACTACTGACTTCATTCTGCCTTCTAAGTAACTTCTGTCCCAAGGGAAAGCACAGCCCCTGGGGCTGTCAGTGTCCCCCACTTATTCAGTAGTGTAACACACCTGTGTGATCATCTCAGAAGATATGCTATAAAATCCTAAAAAAAGGAAAGGCAAAGAAGGTCAGCTTTGGACTAGGGATTTATTCCTCTTTGTCTAGAAGACAGTGTCAACCTACCTGGAAGAAAACTGGGGAATGCATTTAGAGATATCTGTCGGTTTCATCTTACTACCATACACAGTGGGTTAACAGAGGCTTGTGCTTATGGAAAATCAGAAACATGATATGTAAACGTGGTGCGGGAACGGGGTGGACTCACACATTGTGTGCATCTCATCTGCTTATGCACATGCCCCATTGTCTCATTGAACTAAACTTACAAAACACAAGTTCAGAAATAAAATGGTTAAGAATTTCACAATGGTGACAGCAGAGCATTAAACCAAGCGCAAGCCCCTTGTGAGCACAGAACCCTGTGTGACTACATAGGTCTTACGCTTGGGATTACACCTGCTGTATTACCAAAACCCATCTTGCCTGTGAATCAATGCTGTTGTTTATAAACCAGAAAAGGGAAAACTCGTTAGCCTTGCTGTCCATCAGAAATGAAAAATAGCCTTTGCCCTTCCTACATAGATGAACTATTGTGTTTGGTCACAAATCTTGACTAAATTGTATGTTAAATCAACATACAAGACAAGGGTATCTCTTTTTTTTATTCTTCTGTGTGTGTGTGTGTGTGTTTGTGTATTTGTGTGTATTTTTCTGAAGTGAGAAGTGGGAAGGCAGACAGACAGACTCCTGCATGCACCCTACTGGGATCCACCAGGCATGCCCACTAGAGGGTGATACTCTGCCCATCTGGGGAGTTGTTTCCTTGCAACGGAGCCATGCTAGTGCCTGAAATGGAGGCCATGGAGCCGTCCTCAGCGCCAGGCCAACTTTCCTCCAGTGGAGCCTTGGCTACCCTTGGCTCTGGAAGGGGAAGAGAGGGAGACAGGGGAAAGGGTGGAGAAACAATGGGCACTTCTCCTGTGTGCCCTGCCCAGGACTTTCACATGCCAGGCCAATGCTCTACCACTGAGCTAGAGGTCAGGGACTGACAAGGGTATCTCCTACAGCTAGTTGAAGCCTGGGAATGATAAAGTGATGTCTGGAGGCTGAGTCCACCTGGGTTCCTGAATTTCTCATACAATACTACCTGAACTCTCTCTCTCTAACTTTGGAATTTATCATACAAATCAAAGGGCTTTATCTGAATGCATTCCCCAATCATCTTTCTCTGTGGAAGATTGATATTACCTTCCAGACACGAGTAACTAGGGACACATTCTCATTCTAGAGCTGAAATCCTTCGCATTTTCCCTCTTAGGGTTTGAAATCATGTTGTTCAGTTGGTCCTCATTTTTCTCGCAGAGTCCTGACTCAAACTTATCGCTGATCACCTGTAACTCCCTCAGTGTTTTATTGAGTCATATAAAATGCACGAACCTTGCTTTAACTGCCGCTGCTGCTCTGACACCTATATCTGACTTTTCTACTATTACATTACCTAGCTGAGTGGGAGGTATTCTTTTCAGTGTAATAAGGAAAAGGCAGTCTTGTCTCTTTATCCATTGCATTTGACATTCACTTTACTGAGTTTGATTGTTCCGGGTTATTTTCTGTGCCGTATGCTAAGTTCTAGGATATGCTAATATGCCCTTCCTTCTTGTGTCCTGAGCTTGCATTTCTTTCTTAGTTCTTTCTTTAATACTGTATTTCCCCATGTATTAGACGTTCTCATGTATAAGACTCACCTTAATGTTGGGGCCCAAAATTTGAGAAAAAAAAGTATTACAAAAAGTTATTGAACTCAAGTTTTAGTCATCATGAAATTCATATAATCCTCATCACTGTCAAAACTCCCGTCCATTTGCTTGTCCTCATCTGTGTCTGAGGACAAATCATTGTCTTCAACAATGCATAAAAACAAGCACGAAAAAGTGGGAAATGCAAGTAAAAATATCTACAACCACTGTTTAAGATGCACTCTGTTTTTAAACCCGAGATTTTTTGGAAAAAAAAAAAGTGGGTCTTATATACGGGGAAATACGGTAGGTGTGAACTTCCACAGAGCTCAGTCTCTCAAGGTTCAGTTTTCAACTCTTTTCTGTGTCAACAGACCTGACAGATGTTCACAGATGTTTACTCTTTTCAGTAAAAAACAGTCTATAGATAAAATAAATATTAGGTTATGTTTGATTCCCAATACTTTGCTGTTTTCCCACTCCTTTCTCTCTGGCTCATCTAGTATCCCTAACTTCAGCATGAGAGACCAAAGATTGAGAACCACTGCTATTTGCTCTGGATTGAGTGGCTAACCTTAGTTCTGTTTTCAGAGTTGCAGGGCAATATCCAGGTCGAGCTTTATCCTGCAATCCCTTTTCTCCTCTAATATTTGGGTCTCAATAAGTCTTCTAAGCTGTGCTCTTAACTGGTCAGGAAAGGCTGCTTTTCCTATGTTGGATCATGAGGTTATACTATGAAATAGTGGGCCAAGAGAAAGACCATTTCACAAAGAAATAAGATTCTGTTTCCCTATTCTTCTTTCAAAAACTCATCTCTTCTCCCTAAGCTGTAAAGCAAGAAACAACGTGGAGTAATGAATAATATCAACATTTCTGGCAAAAAATATAAGAAAGAAAAGGGAAGGAAGGAAGGAAGGAAGGAAGGAAGGAAGGAAGGAAGGAGGGAGGGAGGGAGGGAGGGAGGGAGGGAGGGAGGGAGGGAGGGAGGGAGAAAACACACACACATGTGTGGTCTCCACAATGAATATTTTTGTTCAGAATTTTAAAATCTACTAACTGATGCCTACATTACTACTTGTGGACCACATTAATATTTGGCCTTGATCACTCACACTTTAAAAACTGAGGTTTGGTTTTAGTAATAAATTGGAATAAAGTGCTCACTTAGAAAAAAAATTCCAACTCAAATTTTTTTAAAAAAGGAGGCCCTGGCCGGTTGGCTCAGTGGTAGAGCATCGGCCTGGCGTGCAGGAGTCCCAGGTTCGATTCCCGGCCAGGGCACACAGGAGAAGCGCCCACCTGCTTCTCCACCCCTCCCCTCCTCCTTCCTCTCTGTCTCTCTCTTCCCCTCCTGCAGCCAAGACTCCATTGGAGCAAAGTTTGCCCGGGCGCTGAGGATGGCTCCTTGGCCTCTGCCTCAGGCGCTAGAATGGCTCTGGTTGCAGCAGAGCGATGCCCCAGATGGGCAGAGCATCGCCCCCTGGTGGGCATGCCGGGTGGATCCCAGTCGGGCACGTGCGGGAGTCTGTCTGACTGCCTGCCTGCCGTTTCCAGCTTCGGAAAAATACAAAAGAAAAAAAAAAAGGAAAGAAGGAAGGTAAGGAGGCTAGACAGTAAGCATACAAAAGAGAAAAGTAGGTTTCTGGAGTTTCAGCTAAATCGTTGGCATTCGTTTGTAATGATTAGACCCTAAATATTCAAAATGACTTTGGCGGTAGACACCCAAAGGTTTACAGAGGAAACAGCTAGCCTTTCTGATTAGCGGTTCTAGAGAGGACTGCACCAATGGACAAACAGCCATCAAAGCCAGACCTTTATGCGTACATATTTAATAGAAGTCAGATCTAGATTCCTAGAGATGGTGTGTGGTTTGGTAGGCATGTTTTTTCCCTCTGCCTCCTAAATAATATGTAATTTCTCCAGGCCAAGAAATAAATTGAAAGGATTTAGAGGGATTTGCTTATCAGTGGAACACCACGTAGCATTACATCCCTCCTGCTTTTGGGAAGGTACATTGAAGTTTGGTTAATCTTCTGTGGTTCAATACTCCTCTTCCCTCTGTCAGGCTGCCTTGAACAACAGAGAGATTAATCTCCCTTCTACCTGCTCTCTTCTCCCTCCTCCCTCCCCTCTCTCTTGATCCGCCCTTCCTTTTTTTTGAACAGATGGAAGAAAAATCTTAAAACTAGACAGGAAAGAGAGAGGGATAAAAAGGTGCCGAACCACGTTTATTTATATAATCCTGGAAGACCTCAAGAATAAAAATAAAAAAAACCCTCAATCCCTAACACAAACTTTGGCTAAGTTTAGTTTAGTTTTTCTGCTTTTAATTAAATCTTAAGTCTGCAAAGGGATTTCCTTAAAGGTTAATTCATCAGCAAAACTTATAAATCATGTCACCCTCTGTCCTGCTTCAGTATATATGTGATGTGAGAAAAGGAAGAATGTGGAGGCTACTGAGGGTGAGCAGAATTTAATGGGAAGCTATTTGCTTAAATTCCTATATCAACTGCTCTCTTTAATGGCAGCAGATAAATAATCCACTTTTGTGATGGCGGGTACCACTTATGAACGTCACTTCTTTTGCAGCTGATGATTTAGCAGCTGATTGGTGTTTTCTAGTTTGACCTGGCTCAAATCTTAGTATTCTATAAACTCCATGAGGACAACAACTGGGTCTGTCTAGCCCTCAGCACAGTGATTAGCACAGGATAGGCAGGTAATGGGCATTTGTTGAGGGAAGACTGAATAAATGAGTAAAATGCATGCATACACAGAGCTATATATCCAGAACAATATTTTTTGTTTCTTTGTTTGTTTGATATTCATTTTTCTTAGAGAGCTGTGTTCCATTTAACCAATTTTGGTCATGCTGAATGAGTATTTTTAGCCCAGGACTTTTCTCTTTAAAGCCTTTTTATCCTATGGAAATATAAGCCAAGTGATGTGTGTATGCAGTCATATCTTACTTGGCAAATGATTATCTCCAGGAGTGGGTAGCGAGAAGACAGGAAAGTAATATCTTTAAAAAAACACAATGACATGAACCCAAGAGATGGTTTTATCAATTACAGGGTGCTGTTCCCATCAAGATCCTTCACAGCTAGAGGTAAGACCCAAGAGGGACCCAGAAAGCATCTTAGCCAGATTACAACTTTGTCTCTTAATCAGAATTTACCTCATAATATGCCTCTATCTTTCACACATGAATATGAGTTAAAATTGTTTGTTTCCTTTTGCATAAGTGTCAGTGGTTTCTTCTGAGGATGGATATAAAGAGAATGTTCAGAATACAGTGAGATGTAGATAATTACACTTATATAATCTTAACTATGCTTTAAGGTTGTTTCTGCATTGGATTTGAGCTGGGTACGATGATGGAGTTGGTTGCGGGGATGTGAGGGGTTTGAGATTATTGCTTCTAACAAACTTGTCCAAGTTCCAAGTTTTTCTATCTTTGGTTCAGTCTAAAAATTATCGAGTAGTGAGTGAGTGTGTGTGTGTGTGTGTGTGTGTGTGTGTGTGTGTGTGTGTGGTGTGTTGCTGGTGGCGGTCATATTGGTGGTGGTGATGGTGGTGGACAGGGCTGTTATCTACCAACATTGATCAAAGATGGAACTATTCAATGGTAAAAGTTTAATTAAAAAATTATAATAGATAAATTTAAATTGAAAAGGTCAAACTTCAAAAATTCACTAAAGTTTGTAGATTTACCTAGAGTCAATGGGTTCTTATTTAATTAAAAGTATCTCTAACATCCTTTATTTAACTAGAGAATGAATGCTTATAATGAAGCCAGGTGACACCCTCCCTCTTATGAGATACTGGAAATGCCAGCTCCACCTCAGAATGGGGAGTGTAGAGGGGGTAAAACGAACACAGCAAGCATTTGAAATAATTTAATTCTTTTTTAGCATAAAGCAGCTGCAGAGATATATGGCTGTTTTCTGTGGGACTTCAGAGTATTTATGAGCCTTTCTCTTTTCCTTTTTCACTAGAAGAAAGGTGATCATCATTCTTGAGTGTGTTATTTATAATTTCATAAAGCCGTTCTGTGGCAGAACTTATTTTATTTTGTGCTTAATCTCGGTCAAATAACCATACTTCCAAGAAGCTGGATGTAGAAAAATGATTATCCCCCCCTCCCCCCGAGATGATTAGCTTATTCTCAATATAAGTTAAAGGGCTAAAGGATGGAATTGGAAGTCACAAATAGACACCTGGGCAGTAAGGAAGAGGCCTGTTGAAACGACCTGGAGCTGTTCTGATCACGGCACAGATGTTTTTCTCAAGGCGAGTAATGGAGAGCGATGAAGGATGATGTTGGACCATCCCTGTGCTGCAGAGGGGCAGAGCTCTTCCAAGTAAATAATTAGAAGCAGGTGATTTTAGAAACAATAATTCATTGGAGGAAAATGAGAAGCCAGTTTTGTGAAACTGAGGGAACTGGAAGATAAATTTGCCTATAAATTTCGTTGAGTGGACAAAGTGTTGAGCTTTTTTTCTGGCCCAGTTTGTTCTAAGGTAATTTCAATAAACATTCATAGGGGAAAAAAAGAAAAAGAATATAAGTGCAATAAAAAAACCTTTTTCAGGAAAGGTATATAGAGGGCTCCTGCCAGAAAAGTATTTTATTGAAAGTTATTATAATACTGATCTTTAGTTTTATGATTTCCAATGCAGAACCAAGTTATTTCAACATGTGAATTAAAAATATGAAATGCATGTTTTAAAATAAGGTAGGGTAAATTATTATTGTTAATATAGGGCTTGGCTAATTAATATATAGGAAGGGGTGAATATTTTCTCCTCTGAGTAGACAAAGAAAGGTCTTTAATCTGCACTGTGCAGAATGATTCCATTAGACCCACACACGGTGTTTTGAAACCATATGTGGGGCACAGAAGAGGAGAAAAGTCCGGTAGGGCATGGTATTAAATTCACACTCATCATCCAAATTCTTATGAACAACGCGATAATTCAAGTAGCTGCCATACTGTCGTTCTACTATCTCCCTTCACTCCAGTCACCCTGTACTGCTTCTAGGTGTACAAGTAACCTGTGCGTTTTCATACCTATACGCCATTGCAAGACTGTCGATTTCACCTCGAGTGCCCTTCTCCTGCCCACAGCGCTCAGCCTACTAGCTGCATTGCTGCCTGTCCCAGAGGACTCATTTCCCACTTCCCCTCTGCCCGGGAGCTAGCTCTTCTCCCCTGCTGTTTGCTCCCTTGGCACTTGGTGTTTATGCTACTAAGAGCATTTGGTTTACTATGTTGAGTTTGCTTGTTTATTTGGCTGCCTCCTCAGGGACTGTGAATCCCCAGAGCAGAGAAACGGCATTTTATCTATTACTTTATCCCTCATAACTGTTACAGTGCTTGACACTAGGTGTTCAATAATATTTATTAAAGTAATAAAGGAATGAGTGACTGAACCAACAAAACTCCTCAATAATATAGTCATAGATCACTAACGGTGGACCTAGTGGGCCAGCCACTTTCAAATTATTTGGTTTGGCCTGGTCATAGATCTTTTATTCTTCCTTGAATGACTTACGATGTTGGTTTTGACATAAGGGAAGCATAATAGGTAAACACTTTAAGCCTGGCCATCGGGAATTATGAGAGCTTTAGAAAATCATTATGAGGGAGGAAATGTGGAGAAGATGACGTGGAAGGCACCTTGGTGAACATTCTTTTTTTTTTTTTTTCTTCTTTTTTTTACAGAGACAGAGAGAGAGTCAGAGAGAAGAATAGACAGGGACAGACAGACAGGAACAGAGAGATGAGAAGCATCAATCATTAGTTTTTCGTTGCGCATTGCAACACCTTAGTTGTTCATTGACTGCTTTCTCATATGTGCCTTGACCACAGGCCTTCAGCAGACCGAGTAACCCCTTGCTTGAGCCAGCGACCTTGGGTCCAAGCTGGTGAGCTTTTGCTCAAACCAGATGAGCCTGCGCTCAAACTGGCGACCTCGGGGTCTCGAACCTGGGTCCTCTGCACCCCAGTCCAATGCTCTATCCACTGTGCCACCGCCTGGTCAGACTTGGTGAACATTCTTGACATAACTATACAATTAGAAGAGTTTCTTAAAGCAGAATGAATGGTGGACTGTTAAAAATAGCTGATGTCACTACGAATGTCTAATAACCCCTTGGTTATTATGAGCACTAAAAGAGTTCATGTGTTGACTTCTTAGCACAAAGCCTGAATGTATCAAGTGTTTCATAAGTGGAAATGTGATTAGTAGGCATGATTCTAGAGATATCTTTTTTTTTCAAGATTACTAACTGCTCTTATTTTTTCTAAAGAATTATAAGTAATTATGAAAAATGATTGTGATTTGGGGAAAACAAATGCTACAGGTCATTTATAGACAAAAGCCTATAGTTTTATTCTAGTCATAATAACTGTATCTTGAGTCTGTGTATATCTGCAACATTATACCAGCCTTGGGAACCAATAGTCAAAGATGTGTGCCTTTTCATCCACAGTTCAGAGCCAGACCCTGCATTTACTTAGGTTTGAGGAAGGACACAGATGAGAATACTAAAAAGCACTATGAGAAAACCTTGCGTGTTTGGAGGGTAATTTTGAATCAAATTGTCATAACTTTTGGATATGATCCTAAGCTTCTATCATCCTTAAACCTTGATGTGTAACTTGTTGAGTTTTTTACATGGCAGGACAAATATAGCTAAATAAATCCTTAAATACAGTGGGCTTAATCCTGAGTTCCTGGCAAATCAAAGCTTGCTGCCCCTGACAAAAGGGTTTTTCTGAAACTGCAGTGTTCTGCGGTTGACATGGTAGTGTTGGAAGCCAGGCTCTTCAGATAAACAAACACTGGTTTCAGTGTGGGGTAAGGAGGGATTGAGATGTTTGTAATTGCTTTGGGAGTTTCATTGGCTGTGGCTGTAAATAGTGATGATGAGGTTAGAGGGGAAGAAACAGGGCTGAATTCACATAAGACCCACAAGGAATGTCTAAGTCAGAGCCATTGGAAACATCAAATTTCAATTATTTTTCAAGCTTTCTTAGCATCTTCATGAGTATTTTTTTTACAGGGACAGAGAGAGAGTCAGAGAGAGGGATAGATAGGGACAGACAGACAGGAACGGAGAGAGATGAGAAGCATCAATCGTTAGTTTTTCATTGAGACACCTTAGTTGTTCATTGATTGCTTTCTCATATGTGCCTTGACCGCGGGCCTTCAGCAGACCGAGTAACCCCTTGCTCAAGCCAGCAACCTTGGGTCCAAGTTGGTGAGCTTTTTGCTCAGGCCAGATGAGCCCGGGCTCAAGCTGGTGACCTCAGGGTCTCAAACCTGGGTCCTTCCACATCACAGTCCAACGCTCCATCCACTGCACCACCGCCTGGTCAGGCAGTATTTTTTTCTTCATCCCTCTTCATGGCAGATGCATTGCTGACATTGATTGATTTATTGATTGACTGAGTCAGCGAGTTAGTTTTAGCTAGTATTTATTGAGCATGTACCATATGCCAGGAACAGAGCTTCACTTTTAACATTACATTTAAATCATTATCCAATCAATGACAAGACTCTATGTTTATCCTACTTTACAGATGATCTAAATGGGGTTTGGAGAAAGGTAATAGCTTTTTCCCCCCAGGTTACCAAATGACAGTGTAGTAGAAAGAGTCAGGCTTGCTCTTACCATACTCCACTAGTCTGGCTCCCATTTAACACTTAACAAGTCTGCCCACCATTTATCTGAGCTAATGGTATATGAGCTTTTGTTACCTGGAGGAATGTTGCAATTGTCCATATTCATAAAAGATCAGCAGAACACACATCTCTGGGAAGTGGGGCCCAGGGACAGTGAGCTGGGAAGAAGGGGAGGTGGGAACACGGAGAGCGGAAGAGCGAGTGGGTGGGGTCTGCAGTGGGGACAAGGGTCATTGTGGGAACAGAAGTTGAGGTGACAATGGGGAAGGAGAGTGTAGCTATGCAGATTGTCACCCAAACCACAGGGGAGAAATCTTGTATAGTATTATGACATGGAGGAAAGAGAATAGTACTGTATATATCCTTTCATCCTCAGAGTCTAGTACATTTCTTGAAAACAACAAACAAAAAACTTTACATCATTTCTTTAGCCAATAAAAATGAAGATAGCTTTGTTGGAATTAATTTAAAGACTCTACTAATATTCCGCTAATGCGTTTTTTGGTTTCAACTAGAGTTATACACTGTTTTCATATATTTGCTTAATGACACTTTTTTTTGCCTGGCCTTCTGTTCTTGAGATGAGCTCACTAGATTTTCATTAACTCACCAGGCTCCACTCATTTCTAAAGACCAAAGCTAGTTAAGCAGTATATGGGCCATTTTTCAAGGTCCTTATACTCAGGTCACCAACAATCAATTTCCAATTGATTATACTTTGCAGGTGTATTCTCTACCACTTGTTCATTACCCCCCTCTAAGGAGTTTTGTTTAGATTTTCTTTTCCCTAATTGCCCTTTTCCCATAAAATTTTAATACCACAAATATACTGTATATTTATTTAAGTACTCTGGGCTGTTGGTAAGGCATAAATCCTTGTAATATATAAGATCTGATCCCTGGACCCAAAAAAATCATTTCTACCTCAGGGGAAGTATCACCCCCATAGATAACACATGCTTTAGAAGGGATTGAACAGTGATTATGGCCCTTACAAAAATGCGGTTTGCCTCTTCTAATTGCTTTCTGCATGTGTGCAGTTAACATCTATTTCTTTGCTACTTTCCTGGCCTGCAAGTGGATCTGCGTAAGGCCCATCACAACTGGAACCTCCAGGGGAGTAGGTTCACCATTTCTCTAACAGAAAAAAATGGCGCCCCAGGGCACAACTGACAGCCTCGGGTGCTGGAAATAAAGCACACACTTCAGTAGTGTCTAATTGGAAAAAAATGTATGTTTGAAAATTCTTTTTCTATTAACTTTAAGGAAGAACAGGGGTTGAAGTATCTGCCTGTCAGATGTAGAATAAAGATTAATAACCGGGTTTAAGGCATTTCTCTGCCACTGTCAGTTAAGTGAAATCAATCACCTAATGTGGTTTCCCTGCTGTTCATTGCTGTGTCCGGTAATTCCATGCCTGGTATGTCTGTTAAAGAGGGTGCTGTCTGGAAATGCTAAGCATATGAGTTGTCACATGTCCTTGTTCACTGAGGCTGCCATAACCACCGTACCACAGACTGGGTGGCTTAAACAACAGAAACTTATTTTCTTGTAGTTCTGGAATCTAGAAGTCCAAGATCGAGGTGTCAGCTGAGCTACTTTCTTTTGAGGCCGCTCTTCTTGGCTTGTAGATGGCTGCCTTCTCTTGTGCCTTCACATTGTCATCCCTCTTGGTCTGTGTATGTCCTCATCTTATCTTTTGATAAGGGCACCAGCCAATTGGATTAGGTTTCCCCTAATCACCTCATTTATACTTTCTTACCTCTTTAAAGACCCCCATCTCCAAATATCAGTCGCATTCTGAGGGCTGGGAACTAGAACATCCACATGGGAATTAGAGGGGATACAATTTGGTCTATAACATCATGTAAAAAAGGGTATAAAGAACCCTATGTGGGCCACAAACACATACTTAGACTAAGACATGAGTTCAGATTCTCACCATACTTCATATTTGTTGTGTGTCCTTTAGCAACTTACTTGACCTCCACAAACTTCAGTTCTTTTTAAAAGTATAGTAACTATTCCTATCCCAAAAGATTGTTTTGAGTATTATATTGAATTAATTCATGATAACTATATTTAATAAATGTATATGCATGTCTAGTATAGCATCTACCTTGTAATTGCTTTCCTCTTGAATATAGATTCATACTTCAGTGCATTAGGAATAACAAGACCAGCAAGCCAGTATATATATTGAATACCCTTATGTCTATAGTAGGGCAAAAGTTTGTTTTCTATATAAGATCTACAGAATAGTTGATTAAATTCAACAATAATTCTTGTGCATGCACACTGTGCCAGGCACACAAAGCAGTCCTCTCATCTACTGTGTAGCAAGGGCCCCTCTTACTGCCCATACCCACAGTCCCTATATTTCTTCCAGCAGATTCCCTGGCACTGGGGAGTTTCTGTAAGATTTAATAGGAAAAAAGAATTATCTCAAGTTGAATTGCTACTGTTGCAACAAAAGCTTTCTCCCTTTTCAGAAACAGCCTTACCTGTGTCCGAAAACTGTTGTGGGGTCTCTCTCTGCTGGGCTGCATTACTAATTCAGCTAATTGCAGCATTTCCATGAAGAAATCAGTGCTAGCAAGAGAAGCCCTTATGAACAGACTACATTCTACCACGTCCATTAATTATGCCAGCCTATGGATTCACAACTACCAAATCATATATGCTTGAGACCAAACATCATATGCATTTGAAACCTTCTCAAAGCTGCAGTGCACTTCTGGGTTGGCTTACATTCTCGCATTGCCCACCATTTGAAATAGTCCTTTTCCTGCCCTTCTGATTCTCCAAATTGAAATTAACATCAGAATAGAGTCAAGCTACGCAACGTGATGGAGCGGAATGGGTAGGAGTCTCCTAGAACCACTGGGCTTCATGTAGGACCCACGCCAATTGTCTGGATCTGGAGCCATTCATAGCGAAACGGGAGTTAAAGATTCCGCATCCTACAGCATGCCCTCTTTAGGGAAGAGAAACAGTAATAATGATGGAGGCAGGACACAGTGATAGGTTGTTTATACCTTTGTTCATTGGTTTCCTTATCTCTCTCTCCTCTCTCTTCCCCCTACCCCATTGTTTTTTCTTTGACATGCACAGCCAACATCAGATGACCTTGTATCATCTGCTGAATGTTCAAGCGATGATGAAGACTTTGTTGAATGTGAACCGAGTACAGGTAGGTTAGGTCAGTCTTGTTTCGCTTGCTTTATATTTTCATTTGCAAAAAACAATACATACATATATGTGAATATACATGTGTTTTATATATAGTATAGTGTGTTAATGTGTGTATTTCTTATATCTATATATGTATAAGTATACATATATAAATATTAATATATAATCTAAAGCATCAAGTCCCATGGAAAGAGTGACAATGGGGGAGGAGTGACAAGATCCCTGGGAAATTTAAAGTCAGTTCTTTAATAGCTAAAGAAAAATCCATGGTATACAACCTAACTTTGACCACTGGAACAGTGAATGCTTAGCAGCCTATTGCAGCTATGACATTGACAGGGCAGGATGGGGACATGAAGAAGCCTATATTGTAATGATTTCAAAAAAAGCTTGAACCCAAAGTGGTGCTAATAATGATCATTTAAACCTCGTGAAATGTTCTGAGCCTACATGGCAAACCAAACCAAACCAAAAACCAAACCACAGCAGAAACGTTTTCCATGGGATTTCAACAGCAGTTAACATGGCATTACATTTCTACTAATTTTGTTCATTGGGTGTTTAAAGAATTTATGCAGCAGACACAAAATTAGTTCTGAGCCATGCCATGTCAACGGCTGAGATGCTTCAAAATGTATTCTCAGTGCTGAAGTTGAGAGGACTTTGGCAATTAGAAGCTTCAGTGTGTTCCCCATTTGCACCCCGATACATTTTGATGTTTTATGGTCTTTCTTTATAGTGAGCTATATATGATATAATGTCCAGCAGGCAACTGCAGTCCCTGACTATTTCCTATCAACTGTCCCAAGTCATCTGTTTTGAGACTTGCTTTAAGTTAAACTTTAATATGTATATATATATATATATATAAAATATATAATAGAGAACAGATATCATTGAATTTCTGTGTATGTTTAAGAAAATTAAAAGCTGGAGTTGGGTTAGGATAGTATTTCTGCAAAAGCCAAGAGAAATAAATAGAACTTTCTAGTTGATTCTTTGGGTTGCTTTAATTTTTTTCCCTTTCCTTTAAAAGAAGAATGAGGCAAGTCATTAAACAATTTATTGGGCTAATTCTAGAGAAATGTAAATTTCATGACAAAATAATATAGTGCTAGTAAAAATCTTCTATTTGTTATCCCAAAATGATTTACAATTTTTCAAAACTTGTGGAAGCCTGACTGCTGGTGTCTTGTAAGTGGATTTGGATCCAGGAAGTTCAGTGGGTTCCTGTCCTTCGCATTACTGAGGGACATAATACTCTGTGGGGCCTTTGCACATTGGAGTGTGATCTGTTTCTTTGGAAACTCAGCTGTGTGGAAGAAAAGTAACTGGGACCTAGTTCATAAGAATTTTTCAAATTATTATATAATTATCTCAATGTATTAAGTGAGGTTTTTGACTCTAGAAGGTATTATTATAAGTGAAATAAGTCAGACAGAGAAAGAACTATAGCATGTGGTTTCACTTACATGTGGACTCTGAAACAAAGCAAACTGAACCAAGCAACCAATCAACCAGAATAAAAACAGACACATAGAAACAGAGGTCAAGGGGATGGTTGCCACGTGGAGGGGGGATGAGTGAAAAATGTGACAGGGAATATAGTCAGTAATATTGTAATAAGCCTGCAGGATGACAAATAATTACAGAATTAGTAAGGTGATCACATTGTAAAATATAAATATTTTGAATCACTATATTGTATACCTAAAACTAATATAATATTGTATATAAACTGTACTAAAATAAAATAAAATAATAAAAAAGGCAAATGCATCCAATCTATACCAGAACTTGGACACCAAATTTTATTCATTAATTCATTTAATCATTCATTCAATAAATATTTCTTAGCACTTAGATAGGATACAATGTATCTCTAAATTTGAGTCTTTCCTATTCTAATAATTCTCATAAATGAATTGTCAGAGAGGCCAGAAGGAACTTTACTATCTAAATTACCACTCCCACAAATACCTTCTGTGATTATTAGGCATGTGCTAGGTATTATGAATTCAAATATGAATATGGCATGACCCCCATATTAACTTATTCCATGGTTAATAGTTTAAGATACCTAGATTTTAATTTGGATCTCCTGTTTGTTCTTTTTCTGGTTTTCTTGCTTTTATAGCAGTGATAGCTGTATACATATACATATACAAAAATCTTTATCAACTCTTTAGATTTTAAGCCTCCTTATAAAAATTGAGGCCTGAGCATTTTAAAATATTACCACCATCTTTCCTTACCATCTACCCTGTCCCACATAGTCATCTCCATAGCAACCTCTGTAATAACACAGAGGACTTTTCCAAATCTCAGATTCATGAGTTTTATAGTTCTTGGATTGTCGGTATATATTAGCATTTGATATTGAACATGAACAAGTCCACACTTGAATGGCCACGAACTAAACCCATTTGCTTTTTAATGATTGCATAGGAGTTTCAGCTGATTCAAAGGCGGAGGACGAAAATTCAGTGCCAGTATTTTCTTTAGTAAGATAATTCCATGGGGGGGAGGGTGAAAGATTAAAGCAGTTTTTAAACTATCTGTTCTTTTCCGCAATGGAGTATGGGAAGGATATAGAAATAAATCAGCTAACAGAGTGCCCACCCTGGAGCAGCTAAGATGTAGCTCGAAGACACAGGTATTGATGGCCCTTGCCTAGGATTATTCAACTCATCACAGTTGAAGGATGAGCATTTCTTCTTTCTAATTTTATTTACTCCATAAAGTATTCCTGGCAAATGACTCAAACGCACAGGGAAATATGTCAGGGGCATATTTAAAACAGGAAGGGGATAGGCATTTCTACTGATGCAGAAGTTTTGCCCTGGGAACCTGACTAATACCGATGAAGGTGACATATTTTAGCTATCAAGCCCTTTTTTGCATTAGGTGGAAAATATCTCTATAGCTTTCTCATTTTCCAAAAAAAAAAAAAACAGATTAAAAATTAGAAACAAACAGTCGCTTCTGGTGCTAAGTTTTGTACTACCTGGAGAGAAGGCTTCCACTGCCCATGCAGCAGTGGGCAATGGTGACATCTACATAACTTTGACCTAAATTGTTAATCTTGAGATTCTACGTGAATATTTGATATTTAAATTCTTGTTTTGAACATCCTAATGCACTATCTCAGTCTCTAAAATGTTACTTTTTCCAGGCCTGATAGTTGATAGTTACCCTGACTCCCCAGGCCTTCCTTGTTCTATGGTACTTAACATCACCTTGTCTTGGCTCACTGAATTAGCAAGTCTATGATTTTGTAGCTGTCTCAGTTATAAGGTATCTAACTTCTATAAGTTATTTTCTGATTAATTTAGGCCTACTAGTAGCTCTTGCTTCATAACTTTAGGCAGTTTATTATATGCTACTTCAACAACCTTTCTTTTCATGTGGGCATCAAATTTTAAATAAAATTAGTTTTCTTCTTTAATCATATTTACATCAGAACCAGGTTCAAAGCTGCTGGTTTTAAATCAGGTAAATCAGGTAAGCAATTGTCTTTCACACCAAAGTCCCACTTCGGCAATTAGTATCACCGTGTTTTGGTGCGGCTTTGTCATATCATGTTTAGAGACGATGTAAAATTTTATTGGAGTTTAGTTGATGATAGTATGGAAACCGTCTAAATCCAATGGATCTCAAATATTCTCCATATATTTGCTCAGAAAAAAAAAATAGGAATGAGTAAAACAACTACCACCTAAACCATGACAAAACACAGAATAAAAGCTCAATTAGTATTTATTGACTGAATTTGTATGTCACAAAGTACCACATATTCTTAAGTTAAAATTGGATGTTTTTATACTTCTACATTTATCTCCCCTTAAACAGCTAAATAAAACCTGTTGAATTTCTTTAAAACTATAATTGTATATAAGTGAATATCACCTTAACAAATACACATTTCTTTTTTCTGATGTTAGAAGTGGGGAAGCAGTCAGACAGACTCCCACATGCGCCCTTCCGGAATCCACCGGCATGCCCACTAGGGGGCGATGGTCTGCCCATCTGGGGCATTGCTCTGCTGCATCCAGAGCCATTCTAGCGTCTGAGGCGGAGGCCATAAAGCCATCCTCAGTGCTTGGGCCACCTTTGCTTTAATGGAGCCTTAGCTGCAGGAGGGGAAGAGAGAGATAGCAAAGAAGGAGAGGGGAAATGGTGAAGAAGCAGATGGGTGCTTCTCCTGTGTGCCCTGGTTGGGAATTGAACCAGGGACTTCCACACACTGGGCCAACACTCTACCACTGAACTAACTGGCCAGGGTCAAATACACATTTATTTAACAAAAAGTGTTCTCTACTTTCCCTATGCCTTCTAGTCCTGGGAACTAGAGAATTTTATAATGATTAATAGGCAAGATTATGTTTTCTGAACATTTGCTTTCAGAACTCAGAATTGAGTCTTTAAAGTATAAAACCATAATGAAGCCACATGAATCAAATGGAAATGTACAGAAGTATATTTGAATCACTATTTAACTACCTACAGTTGATGGTCAGGATTTTAACTTTCCTAATTTATAAAAGTTGATTATGTTCCCCACAAAGGATACCAATGTCTACTTAATATTTCAGATTTGTGACTTTGCATATAACCCTTTTCCTTTCCAAATATACTCTGTTGATATTAAATTGTGCAGGAAGCTCATATTTCATCTTCATCCTTACATCTTTGGATTTAAAAAGAACAAAAATATAGATGATCTGGAGAGGACTCAAATAACCTCTAGAAAATTGGATTTTCTCGTGAGATTCTGGAAGCCAAATAACAATTACTATCTTTACAGAGTTCACCTTTGTGATCTAAAAATTCTGAAATATAGAGAAATTGATTAAATTGACTTTCATTTCTTCTCTCTTCCTCCCCTCTGTGTCTATCTCCAGTACCTCCATCTTTGGAAATAGAAATAACATCCAAAACATGTGTTCTTAGTTTAGCTTTTATTTGTAATTATAAATGACCAACTTCCTGAAAGTTGTATACTTAAAGAGTCAAAATCTAAAAGTTCTGGAAACAATGGTTACAGAGGAAGAGGAAAAAAGTAAAGTGAAATACCTTTTCAACCTGACAAGTGGGCATGGCAATAATAAAGAACTATATTGATTCATTTAGCCATTACCTAGAGATGTATTTTTCTGTTTGTCAATTAGCCAAGGTATTTCCTTCCACTTTTGCTAAATGTCCTTTGATCAAATATCCAGGGACAGCAGCACTTCTACCAGAGGACAGACAGTGAAAGGAAGTAAAGATGAAATATATCCCTCCATCAATAGGACGGTACTAAACAACTTTTGTGATGGTTGGATTGAGGGGGATGTTTAAACTAATGGCAGTAATCTGAGATCACAAAATACTTGGTATTACCAGAGTGGTTCTCAAATGTATTCTTACTCCTCAGATCTACAGTCCTCACATTTGTATCTGGTGTTATTGTAGGTTTCACCATACTGTTCAACCCAATGCGGGTGAAATTTAAATTTAGCAAAATACCAACAGCATACCCAGTTTGTGTTCTCCGGGTGGAACTGGATTCTTAATCTTTATCAGCTTGAGACACATCAATAAAGTATTTATAATGTGAAAATCTGGCACTGAATTGCTTAAAGGCTCGCCAAATCATTCAAGTTTTTATTTGCTGAAACTCTAGAAAATGCAGCTGCAATGTTAAGACAATAATAGTTTTTTTTTAAATGGAGGATAAGAAGAAATAGAGCCATGTTCTTCAGGATCCATGGTTGAAAACAAGTAAATTGCAGATCATTGGCCTTAAATATGATGTTTGTAAAATCATATGTGTTTATAGAAACACATTTATATTTTGTCATTAGTGTCTCCGGCAAGCTTGAAAAGTTAGCAAATTTAGATTTTTATTACAAAGAAAGCTATTTTTATTTGACTTTAGAAAGATTTTTCCAGGTGGAGATTCATGATTGGTAAATAGAATTATGCTTATATTAGTCAAGTGGCAATCAGTGTATAGTAGAATAGTAAATGCTAAATAACATGACATAGAAATGTTTGAGGATCACAGTGTCCAAACTTCACCTTGAAGAGCTCAAGTCCACTTAAAAACATTTCAAATAAAGTGATAACAGAAATAATCTGAGAAATGATTTAGCTTCAGAAAGTGGAAAGTAAATAGATGCAAAATTCATTAATGTTATTAATTGTTATTAATCTTTTGGCTCTGGACATCAGTCATTTTTATATTTGAGTTATAATATTTCTAATGAATACAAAAGCAAACAGTTATTCACATATTAGGTATAGGTTATACCTTACCAATTGTTTAATTTTTTTTTTGCTGATCTGTAAATTAATAGAGTACATCATTGGTACATAATGTCCCAAATTTAATAATACAGTTTTTGTCTTCATTCATTAACTTTCTCAGATAAATCATATCACTTTTTAATAACACTCTCTACCCTAATCCAAACTAATTTTTAAGCTCTTGGAACAAATATGTTTTCTTTAAATCTCTAATGTTAAATTTTTTTTTGAAAATTAGAATAATAACGGAAATATAAGTATAGAAAAGTCTCTTCATTGGCTGTTAAGCAGTTAGGCAATTCATAGCTCAGGCATGGTGTGCCTTATACATACCGATCATATATTGACTATTATCATGGATTCCATAACAAAAATAACAAATGCAATAAAAATAAAAAAATTAAAAAGAAATATATTCATCTCCATAATCCAAAATATTTTTGGTGTCTTAGGAAGAGAAAAACATCAATAAGATTAATGTGTATGTATACACACTTTCATATGAAAGATTAGTAAATCACTTATTTATAAAACATTTTCTAGTGACTACTATGAGTTCATTGTCTGGTAGGGTAGATGGAGAAGTAAGGGAAATAAAAGGAATGAACAGATAGGAAGGGAAGAAACAGAGTGGACAATGAATGGAAATTGAACTCTAAAAAGAACTCTCTAATTCAACAAAGAGCATACCCCATTCATATGGTCAAGAAAAGTCACAGATGACGATGCCAGCCAGTGACACAATTAGGCTGGGGGCACAGAATTTCCAATTGATTACAACTGGAGAATTAATACAATTCAGTCATATAAAGTTTTCTTTGAATTCCATATATACTGAAGCTCTAGGGATTCTTTAGGTAACAGGTTAAGGATGGGCCTGTTAAATGTCAAGCCAAACTCACGAGAACTTCCTGATTTCAAATGCCAGTGCAAGTAGTTGATAAGTTGATAAGAAGTAAGCTTAATGAAACCATTAAGCGAGTCCCCCATTAAAAAATTAATAAATAAAGAGGGATTGGGTTTTAAAAGACAGGTTTTTATGGATTTTCTTTTATTTTTTATGTTCTATATTTTTTCTCCCATAAACCCCAGTATATGTACTGTGTGTATATATATATATATACATATATTTATATATGTGTATACTAAATATATAGTGCCTATTACTCCATATATATGTAGACACAGTATAAATGATATTAGACTAATGTAAACAGAGATTAACAACAGCCCCTGCCATCAGTCATGTGTTTTACACAGAAATTCACGCCATCATTCTTACATCAGCCAACATGAACATGCATGATACTGTTTTAACTTGGTGAACAGAGCATGTTAATTTTTATTTAGGTTTTGTTTTGTTCTTTATCATAATTACAATGATGATTCCATAATTCAGTTATCTTTCAGAGGGGTGGAGAGAAAAAATTATACAGATATATCTATCCATATATGCACCATCCTGTGTGTGTGTATATATATACATAGATATATGCCTTGTACATATCAGAAGAACATTTCTGTCATTTCACCTCATCTTGTGCCGCATGAATTTTTGGTGGTTCAATTTGCTTTATTTTGTTTTGGTTCATTTTTAGTATTTTGGTCATTATGGCTATTTTTAACTCATTGCTATACTTTTATGAGCAATTAAAATCATTTTTAAATACTGAGAGATATATAGATATACAAATCAAATAAGGCAACAAAATCTTTTCTTGCCATCCTTATCTCAAATATTTCCCCCTTCAGCATATCCCTTCAGTATTTATGCATAAAACAAAACAAGCCCCAATAATATCCAAGAAAGTTGTGTACAAAAGAATGAAATACTGTGTCTTCCTCTTCTTCCTCTGATGTATATTTTTCCTTTTAGTTTCCCTCCTTTTCCCTTTTAATTTTTCCCCATATCTGCACAGACCACCTGCCTTCACTCTCTCTCCCCTTTATGCCAATTAAGAAGACAAATGCTCCAGGACAAAAAAGAAAGAAAGCAAAAGAAATACATGCAGAAACAACAGGGATAGAAACACATCCCTCTCCACAAATTTCAGATGGCATAAAAAGAATTTTATTGCAGATGTAGAGCATTTGTTGTATCTTTTCTTTCTGGACAAGCCCAGGATCATTGTGTGGCATGCAGTTGCAGTTTCATAGCTAATTAACTAATCATGGCCTCCGTCACCAATGCATGGGCTGTAATGACACCATCTTGTGTTTCATCCAAGTGACACATCCAGGCTAACCCAACAAGTCCAGTGTATGAGTTGTGGGGGTAACTTTCTTTTGTAGTTATAATGCCATGGGTTCTCATTTTTGTTATTATTTGCATTGGGGCACAGTAGCCTCAAGAGCTGCTCTCGCAGCATCTCTGTCTGGTTTTGTTCTTGTGTTTGCTTTCCTTGGCATAGCAGTCAAGCATGTGTCTCTTGTCTGGCCCATCTGTCTTGCCATCTTGTCTTGGAGTCCACTGTCGTGGTATGGTTCTGTGATTCTGTTCTCTGTTTGTAACACGTGATTTGAAATCCTCTCCCTGTATTTCTCACTTCCCTGTTGTTTCTACTTTTAACCTTACCCCTAGGGAACTTCACAAAGAAGCAAAACAAATTTTCAGTTGAATTTTAAGGCCAATAACTGTGGCTTGCATCTGGAAGTCTTAAATTGCATTTTTTTTTTACCTAGCTAAAGAGGCAAAACCTACTATGGGAAACTGCTAATGATAATAGCCAAACAACCACCCAATCAACAACAAGAAACCCTTGTTGACTTCTTTGAGATGATTAAATGGGTTTACTGTGAAAGAGATGGCATGCAAGAGCTAATTTTCAAAGAGTTTTTTTTCAGTTTATCAAATTTCTGGTTAAACCTCTCTTTGGGGACAGATCAACAGAATTTTTTTTTTTCAGAAAATGCTAGTAAATGAACATCGCTATCTCAGCTATATAGATCAGTGCCTGTTCCTAAATTGGTGAGAAATTTGTGGTAATCTAAGTGATTTTATTATAAAATTTATTAATGTTTATGTATTTCAACCTAAGATATAAATGTGTCTGGCAAGGCATCTGAAGGGGGAAAAAAACTTTATAACTCACTGGTTCTACCTCATGCATATTTCGAGGTAAGCTTATCTTTTGCTCTTTCTGAGTCAGATGATACATATTTTATTTTATTTTTTAATTCATGGAAGCATTAGAGAGCCAGCACTTACTTCAACTTGGGCCTAAATTCTTTCTCTTCTATTTCCAGAGAACATGACATACACAATAGCTCTAGTTCTGAGAATAAGGTCTAAATATCTTGAGACAGAAGTGGAGTCAAAGGCCCAGTTCATGATTCAGATGCTGGATTATACCTGTGATTATCCAGGAAATTTGCTGCATAACTTGTAATAATTTGGTTTGTTTGACACTAACAATATGAAAATGGTTCTTTGTAAGGACTTCACCTCCTTATTGATAAAGATTGAGTAGGAGAGTATAAAATAGGTGTAAAATGGATTAGCAGATTAAAGGTTTTTGAAACAGGTCTTAAAGTAGTCCATAGTTTTAATTGGAAGTAGAAAAAACTTTTCTTTTTTTTTTTTTAATTTATTTTTAATTTTTAACTTTATTTAGTTTTTTTTTAGAGAGACAGAGAGAGAGAGAGAGAGAGAGAGAGAGGAGAGGAGCAGAAAGCATCAACTCTCATATGTGCCTTGGCCAGGCAAGCCCAGGGTTTTGAACTGGTGACCTCAGTGTTCCCAGGTCGACACTTTATCCACTGCGCCACCACAGGTCAGGCAGAAAAAACTTTTCAAAGCAGATAATTTTATGGTGAGATGTTTCGGTCATGTCAGGGTAGCTCTTTGCTGCTGGGGGTGGGGAGGAGCAAAGAGGAAATTAATGGGCTCTGTGGACCATGGAGAACATTCTAATGAAGGAGGTAAGGGAGAGAGGGAAGAAGGAAGAGAGAAGGTAGATAAAGTGTGAGGGAGGGTTATTCATGATGAGCCGGGTAAGGCACACATACAACCCAAATCTGTTGTATTTGCCAATTTCTAGGATGTGAAACATCCTCACCATCGTTGGTTGCAAGCTACAAACATGGCAACTCTGAAGTCAGAAGTGGGAAGTAATTAGCATATGACCTTACTGTATTTTCACTATGCAGTTACTGTAGACATCAGTAACCTCAAGAGCATAGGTAGTAGTAAAATGTAGTAAAATAACTAGGAAGGAATGAATTTTAGGTTTCTACCTTTGTTTTTAATGTAGTGCATTTGATTGTAATTTTGTCTATTTTAATTATTTATAATGGCTGTGTTTAGCAACCGAATAGCAATCAATTGTCATGAACTGGCTCTAAGCACAGAACTGGCCCAGGTATCATGCTGAGTGCATTCAAACATGGTATTTATTTAAATCTCATTTCAAGTTGTTGTGAGGGGGAAACTGTGATGGTCATCTTACAGTTAGAAAACTTGGGATTCAAATAGCTTGCTTTTCCAAGGTCACATATTTGAGCATAAAATTCAAATCCCAAACCTGTTTGAAAACATATACATTTTATTTCTGTTGCTGTGTACACAGAGGATCAAGCTTAAATACATATTAAAGCACTAAATTGTGGAACTATCATGTGCTCATTTGCACAACTTTGACTAATTTTGTTTCCACAAGATGAAGTTGTAAATACTCCTCTTGTAACTCTAACGATGAGCTAGATATTTCCTAGGTTTGCAAATATTGTTTTCTGAGCTTTGGAAAAACTATAACGGATACGTTTCTTAGCACCTACTGTAGTTATAATCTCCAGCATGATCCCATTACCCAGTCCTTAAGTTTCTGTAACTTTTAAAATATAGTGAACTTTATTCAGTCACCACACTTGATGTGTGTTAATGAACCAACTGTACAATAAAATACATTGATGTGCTTTACTTCCACACTTTCTCAGAGCACAAACTAGTATACGAACATGTAAAACACCATGACAAACCTTGTATTGCAGAAAATGACTGCAGCTTTTTAAAAAATTTTATCTTACTGTTACCTACTTAAGCAGTGATTTGTGAAAGAGCTTGGGGTTCTGGGGATTGAAAGGAACGTGCTGGCTCTATTAACCCATCTAATTTAACAAGATAGATTCTCTGATTGGGTTTCTGATAGAGCAGTACTTTACTTTGATTTGGTGTCAAGGTTCAGTTGCCCCTGTGATTGACCTTCAATGACAACATACATATTATTTAATAAAGTCCCTTGGAGTGATTTCTAGGCTTTTACCGACAGGCTAGCTCCTGCTGCATCTTGTTTCCTTCACTGAGTAAGTATTCACCGAGCACTTACTGTACTCAAGAATAGTGCTAAATACTTTACAGTCCAACTTCTTTAATCCACATCGCAATGCTTGGAGAGGCTATTATTATCACCTTCATTTTAAAGTGAGTAAACTAAGGCACAAAAGAGCTAAACACGTTGTCCAAAGTCACACAGAAGGAAGTAGAAGAAACTGGATTAGAAACTAACCCTAACCCTAACCCTAACCAACTCGCTCCGGAGCTCACACAGTAGGCACTGTTAAACTGTCTTTTAGGATTCAGAGCTTACACTCCATCAGCCAATACGTATGAAATAGCCACCTGCCTCCTTGACAACAGGGAAAGAAAGTCTGTGTATTGAGTATATTAAGTGGTCAGAAAACACTTGTTACATGGATTTATAACTATGCACGTAAAAGGCTTTGAAAACCTTGGTTGACAGGGGTTATGGAATTGTTCGGTTCTGATTTATTCAAACAACTGTGGTCACAACAACTTACTCGTGTTTCCTGTGAGGTGGAGTGGGTTCAATATTTAGGATACATACCAGCTCTCCTGTGAGGTTAGTCACTCTTAACATCACCTAGGTAATAATTTGTGCATCGGGGGCTTTCAGCTTATTCCTCACTAGCAGTCCTGTTTAGAACATGCAATCAGACAACAGCCACCTCGAACTCGTGGGAGGATTCTGAGAACAGAGTTTCTTAGTGAGAACTGGTAAAATGATGTATTTTCGCTACTTCAGAAATCATCATGTTCCTTGGAACACAGTGTTTCAGATGGTACAACTAATAGATAGCAACAAAATAAGTGAACATGTCTGTCAGGATGGATTTCACCGCCCCTTTCGAACATCTCTGTGCTCTTAACGTTTCATACTCATGTGTTTACCTTCTCTTTTATTTTTCTTACTTTCCTTCATTATTCTCAAACTATAAACAAAAAAATTAAAACATACAAACAAATAAAACCTTTTCGGGGCCCTTGATTTTTCCATGCCAGGAAAGAACCTTAAAAGGGTTTTATTTTTTATTGATTAGTTTTTAGAGAGACAAAGAGAGGAAAGGAGAAAGAGGGGAGAGAGAGAGAAGCATTCATTTGTCGTTCACTTAGTTGTTCATTCATTAATCACAGTATGTGCCATGACCGAGAATCACCCACAACCTTGGTGTTTTGGGAGGATGCTCTAACCGACTGTGCTAATCTACCAGGAAATGGAGTTTTTAAGGATTAAAATTCACAGTTTAAAACGAGAGCATCTTTTTACAGCTTTGTTTGCTTTTATTAGAATCCTTCCACAGAAAGTAAAACTTGCCCAAGAATCTGGGAGTCTCATCACAAATTTTATTGGTCCTGATCAGTCCTGAAGCCAGATCCTAGACTGGAAAATTTGTACACTTAACAACGCTGAGAACCCTCTGTTTTGCGTTCTGCTTTCATTTTAGCTTGGACACACAGAAACCTCCTTTTTACTTAAAGATCATGAAAGCTAGTAATATTACATTGCCAATAGTTCAAAATTGTTCAATCAATCACTCAGAGCAAAGGTTGGCAAACTTGGCCCTGGCCGGTTGGCTCAGTGGTAGAGCATCGGCCTGGTGTGCAGAAGTCCCAGGTTCGATTCCTGGCCAGGGCACACAGGAGAAGCGCCCATCTGCTTCTCCACCCCTCCCCCTCTCCTTCCTCTCTGTCTCTCTCTTCCCCTCCCGCAGCCGAGGCTCCTTTGGAGCAAAGTTTGCCTGGGTCCTGACAGAGCTACGCCCCGGATGGGCAGAGCATCGCCCCCTGGTGGGCGTGCCAGGTGGATCCGGGTCGGGCGCATGTGGGAGTCTGTCTGACTGCCTCCCCGTTTCCAGCTTCAGAAAAATACAAAAAAAAAAAAAAAAAAAAAAAAAAGGTTGGCAAACTTTTAAAGGGCCAGAGACCAAGTATTTTAGACTTTGAGAGTCTTATAGTCCCTGTTGTTGTAACACAAAAGCAGCCAGCCATAGGATAATAATATACATAAATGAATGAATGTGGTTGTTTCAATAAAACTTTATTTTTTTCTTTTTTTTTTTTGTATTTTTCTGAAGCTGGAAACGGGTAGAGACAGCCAGACAGACTCCCGCATGCGCCCGACCGGGATCCACCCGGCACGCCCACCAGGGGCAACGCTCTGCCCACCAGGGGGCGATGCTCTGCCCCTCCGGGGCATCGCTCTGCCGACCAGAGCCACTCTAGCACCTGGGGCAGAGGCCAAGGAGCCATCCCCAGCGCCCGGGCCATCTTTGCTCCAATGGAGCCTTGGCTGCGGGAGGGGAAGAGAGAGACAGAGAGGAAGGAGAGGGTGGGGGGTGGAGAAGCAAATGGGCGCTTCTCCTGTGTGCCCTGGCCGGGAATCGAACCCGGATTCCCCGCACGCCAGGCCGACGCTCTACCGCTGAGCCAACGGGCCAGGGCCTAAAACTTTATTTTTAAAAGCAAGATTCAAGCTAGATTTAGCCCACACCCCTAGTTTTCTGATCCCTGACCTAGAGAAATCTGATAGGTTAGAAATTTATAGTTTTTTTTAATAGATGAATCCTTCTTGCTCATTTTATAGTCAATCTTAATAAACAATCTCCCACTAAGCTTGTGAGACCACATAGGATACAATAGAGCATTATTTTAAGAATGATATTATTTCACATATAAAACATGATTTTTAAAATAAATGTTGATATTATTGATATCAGAAAGAGGAAGGGCAAGAGAAAGACAGGCACATCTGTTCCTGTATGTGCCCTGACTGGGGATTGAACCAGCAACCTCTGACCTTCAGGATGATGTTCTAACCAATCGATCTATCCGGCCAGGGCATGATTTAAAAAAACACACACACACAAAAAAAAACATGATCCTCTCCACCCAGCTTATGCCTAGCAATTTATTTTAAAAGCTTGATGTTTTGCCTGTTTTGCAAATTCATCGTTTTCATTCCCCGCCCCAGCTGGGGCACAGACTGCCTTCTCCCAGCTGCCAGACCTCTTTGGCAGTGGCTTCCCTGAACTCCAGCCCACATACTGAGTCACATCCCAGTAATTCTTCCCCAAGCCTCCACTGTGGGTTACTGAGCTGACGAATGTCTAAATGACTGCGATAAGATATTTGCAACCTGCTGAGAACCTCTTCTTTCCCTGCACTTTTTGATTTGTAGCTTTATAAACTTTGTGGGAAAAGTGACAAAAAACATTCTTGGTAACACAGGCAAGGGCTGGGAAGGATAAAATGGAAGGGGCACAGTATACAGGACCCCTTCCTGCATTGCGGGCAAGCGCGTTTATTTATGTCTCAGCCCTCTGCGGGGCGGAGGTGACAGATTACACGGTGGGGCGCAGGAAGGAGCCTCCTGTGCCCTGAAGGGAATTATTTATTCCACCACCTGGCAGCAGATTAGACAGGAGAAGGCTCTGAAAGTACACGTTTAAAGCCATAGGTAAGATAACTGTGAACGTGGCATTTGTTATTTTATAAATTAATACTTAGTCCCTTTGGCATCTTTAACATTAGAAAAAGATAGGAAAAAAAATACAAAAGACTAGTAACATGAATAGCAGGTAAGTTGTGAAGCCAGATCCTAATGGAGCCCAACCCCAGAGGGAGCATGAGATTAATTTTTGGGAGCTGGGATGCTAAGTAATAACCTATTTCTCCATTTGCAAGCCCCCTAGTGTGGCATTATGCCTGGCATTGTAGGGCTCTGAATTAAAGCAAAAAAAAATGTAGAGAAGATACAAAGAAGCAATGAAGACCAAGCAGTGAGGAAGGACTTCGGGGGCAGGACATGCAGGGAGTTGGTCTTTAAAACAACATGATTTGGAATGAGTGTTTTAATAAGCCTCTGAGATCAGGGGGATTTTAGAAAACAGGAATAAAATAAGAGTAAATTAATCCTTGTTGATGACCTGATAGGGACATAACAAAGTAAAGTCTCAGCTTCTTTTTCTTTCACTATGCTTGCAATAGCTGGGAATTTTACTGTCTGAATGCTTGCCTTGTTTACTTGTTTATTTCTTTATTCTTTATACTTAGTCATTACCAGCTTTTCCTATAAAGCCAAAGGGCAGTCCCTGTCCCAGGTCAGCAGAGTATCGTGAATAGATGAAACAGACCAAGTTTCACAGTCAGCAGTAGCGAGGACTCTCACAAACTACGGAGATCATGCCCTCATTTAACAACATTCAAATTAAATACTTTTTAATTGATATAAAAATAAACCCTATGAAAGTCAAACAGAGTACAACAACAAGACACACAGTGCTTTTTATTTTATTTTTTTTAAATTCCTTAAAGTTTAAAGATTGTGGTCTCGATAAGATTACTGGATAAGAATCATTCGGTGATATTGAGTATCGAATTAAACATAGAAATTCTTCTCCCAAACCCTCATAAAGTTAAAGGCCTTTTTAAATCTCTTTTTTTCTTTTAGTTTAATCTTAGAGTTTATGTAACTCCAAGAATGCACACTTGCAGAACTTGAGAGTTCAGGGTAATGATTTATTTTTTAGGTGACAAAACTAAAGCCTACGTAGGTCAACTGATTTGCTCAAGGTCACAGAATTTGTTTCTATTAAGAGTTGACATTAAATTCCAAACATCCTAAATCTATAATTTATACCATTTTACTGATACTATATAGCAAGTTTAAAAAAAAGCCCAAAGGTTTTTATGCTAAACTGAGATAGTATACAACAGAGAAATCAGAGGATGTGTGAAAAATTGGTGAGCTTCTATCTACTGGTCATTATTACCACACAAGAAAGTATATCATTGACCCATTTAGACATTACATTTATAACCTTATTCTCTAGGTCACTAGGGGAAGCAACTAAGAAATATGGATGAATGGAGAAGCAATAGTGGGGACTGATGTGGCTTGTGGTACAGATACAACCAACGGATGGTCTAGCGATGAACTGTCACTGATAATCGCCTTCCTACTCTGAGGACAGAATAATAATTATATAAACTAGAGCAGTGATTCCAAAGCTCAGATGCAAAGCCAGTGTCAAGCTATTCCAAAACTTATCCATGGTTGAATGAGATAAGTAAGGACAAAATAGTGAAATTTATGGAAACAAAGTTGACTTATAGACTGCCCTACATTCGAGATTATATTTTCCATTTTTTTAAATAATGGTTAAAAATCAATGTCTTTTACAAAAATAGCATTGTTATTACTATTTGTAGCATCTTTATTTAGCAAAATAAAAGTTGGCTACTGTGTGTTACTCCTTCCACACAGATTTTTCTTTGACATTTTACTGATATGTGAAAACAAATAAATCAACATACAAAAACCCAGAAAATAAGAGATTTAAAGTGTTATCTATGAGGCACTATCAGATTTAGTAGATTTTGAAAACTGGAGATATTTCTAAGTCTAAAATTTTATTATGAACTAGATGATCTTAATAAGACCAGGCCATTTGTTTTACTGAGGCTCTTCTAGGAAGTTATTATTCTAAGCATAAGTCGGTAACTTAGATATATTAAGTATTGATATCTAAAGCTTTATAGAAAAGTGGAAAAAGCTGTGTTGGAGACTGATTTTGCCACCTTTGACCTAACACAGTTCATCCTTGTGAAAAGAGAAGGTCAAAACCCGTATTCCCCACCAAAAGAAAGGATGTGATCTATATTCAAGGCAGGTACAGAATTTGAATCTATAGTTCTCTTCTCCTCCCACCTTTTCTGTCTCTTAGGTAATTTATATCAATAACCTCTTGCTTCAATGAAATAAATTTTCTATCTAAACGTTGAAAGTTTTACACTTAATTTAGCTTGATAAGAAGCCATGCCAAACTTACTGAGTGTTTATTGGAAATCAGAGGTTTGCTGTCCTGAATCAGGTGTAAGGTTCATATTATCAGTAATGGACATAACAGTGATCATCATCATGTACTGGCTAGTGTGGAATTTTTATTTTGTTATTCAAATGTTCTATTTTGTTATTCAGAATATCTACATTGAGTGTATATTGCATTTGTAATTGGAAATAAAGCATAGATATATATATATATTTTTAATTTAAAAGACTATAAGAGGTCATCAAGGGAAATCTTGTAACTATTTACATATAGGAGCTCAGCCAGAACAGTGATTTAAAAAAAAGTGAATCCTGCATTTTCCATGAGTTTGAATTAAGCCCATAATGTAAGGCCCTTCGAGGAAAGCTCCTGGAGGAATTAAAAGATGGTGATGGTGATGATGATGATGATGATATGTAGGGCTTTGTATAGCTGAGCAACCACCAGTTCCTTGAGGTCAGTCCTGTTAATAAACTGACAAATGGTCCATGGACACACCAGGTGGTCATATACCAGCAGTAGGTGCAAGGTATCCTACAAATGACCCATTACCAGAAAGTTTAAAAATCTGTGCTTGAAAACCAGGAACACAGATGGTATGTGAAGTGGCTTTCAACAGACACTTGGGAATATGATTGATTCTTCCACCCAGCCTTTAGGTGCTGTGTACAACCTCACTGCCTGACCACCCCTCATCTGTACATCTGCTTGTTAGATATAAAAAACAAATGAAAGAGTGCAGTTGCCAATGAATAATTAAAAACTTTGCATTTCTCTCTCTCTACCACCCTCTCCTTCTTCCCTGTCTCTCCTGATAGGATGTCCAGAAAATTAAGCCAGCTGTAGGTTAATTGACACACTCTTCCATGTAGGGAACATCTGTCACTGTCACTGTGAAGACTGTAATAGCAAATTAAAACATTTGATTAACTTTCATCCAAAAGAATGTGGCCATCTCTTCAGTCATGTAGCTTCTCAGGGTTCTTTGGTATTTATTTATTTATTTGTTTATTTATTTATTTATTTATTGCACAGAGGTTCTAACTGTAGGACTTCCCAGAATCTGTGAAATCTTTCAGCAGATGGTGCTTTCCACATCTATACTCTTTTCCCTTGTGCAAGAGGGGGAAAAAAAAACCCTCAACAAAAACAATTTGAAGGTAGACCAAAAAAGGTCTCTACATTTTAAAAAACAGCTGGTAAAGCAAGTGGTCCGAATGTGATGCCTAGAGCAGATCTATTTGAACAACAAGGTTATTTAAAGATAAAAATAGCCACTTTGACATATCAGCACTAGTAGTGATTTCCATGCTAACGTTTAAGAGATCAAAGAGCTTGCTAAGACTTTCTGATTTCTGTTGTTTCCTGGAACAACTTTTTTCACTCTTTTTTGTATGAATTGATCAGAAACTGCTCATAAAATTGTTAAGCATGTGACTATCACTCAGAAAAAATAGTGTTTAATTTACATGTAATGGAGTTTTTTTTTCTTTTAATGCTTTTTGTTGCTAAGAATGTTCCTGGTTGATAGCATCTATCTATGTATATATAGTCCAGAGGTCAAAATGGGAAACTGATAATGTGTTTAAGAATCTCTGATCTTATAACTCATGTTTGGAAAAAAAGGCAGGCACTACTACTGAATACAAATGTTTGTAGTTCTAGCCAGTAAATCTGACTTCGTGTTTTATTTGCCACATTCAGAGTCTGCTTTCTGACCTTTTCTGGTCATGAATTCATTTGTTTACCAAATTGTTTTGTCCTGGAGCCACTGCCAAATGCCATTACACAGCTTCCTTTATCACACTGATTGGTGAAATAATTCTTTATTATATTTTGCACAGTGGTTCCAATTTTCAAATTACTTAGGGATTCTCTCTGGGTCAGGCATTATATGAACACTGATTTGTTTTTATTGAACTTGATAAATGAGTGTTTACTTTATCAGTTGCTATTCAGGTTGGATTTCTCCTCCACTTTCTTCCCTATGGTTTTATATTAATTGGAGAAAATTTCAGAAATAGTGCCTCAAGGAGAATTAGCCAGTCCCCATGCTGGATCTAGCGAGATCTTACCCATTGGAGAAGTGCCCCATTTTAAAATGATGTGCAAAGAGTAATCTTCAGTACTTCCCTCTTTTCACACACACCTCCCCCCCTCCACTCCCGGAGCACAGTACTTACATTGCTTACCTGATAGACACAACTGAAAACTCTTAAAAAGTATTTTACTTTATTTATTAAGTAAAAGAGAACTGTCTTTTCTAGAATTCAACATACCCATAAGTTTATCTCTTTGCTATTTTACCCCAAACTAACCCTCTTGATGGATAGTTTTGATGTTATGTAGGATATTCCGGGACTGATTATTTTTCTTTCATGCTGGTCCTGGTAAAGGTGATCACAAATAGTGACAACTCAGACTTTTTAAAAAAATATGATATGTATTCTTATCTTTACATACATGCACTGAAGTACCAATAAGTATTTTTTATGAATGCCTCTTCTTTT